>NC_141160.1:43697537-44297537 GCF_053477565.2 Lygodium microphyllum | reverse complement strand
GGTTTGCCAAAGCATGGTTTATATTCCACTCTTTCTTGATTTTTTATCGTCCTTTTTCATTTCTACTTGGCCCCCGTACAATCCAACTTCAGAGAGGACTTATTCTATCTTATTGCATGTAGCATCAGCTTCTGACACAAGCTACATCCTGTATGCAAAGCATATATATTCATATACTAGCTTCTCAATTATTCTAACCAAACAATGTAATGTGTAAAAGTGAACCCTTGTTAGTGACATTTCCAACATAGGGTGCCAGTTTGAATCCACTAGAACTAGCATTCCATTTCTCATGACTTTTTGATCACGTGTTGGAGCACCTTGTTGTCCTACCTTGGCAAGCCATTCTTTCTTTCCATCTTTCCCTTTATTCCTAGTTTGCATGCAGTATATGCATGAAAAATTTGCATTCGCTACATTTGATGAACCAAACATACACTTCAATGTTTTTAAAATAGTTACAAGATGTCATTCAACTTGATAGTCCCCAAACCCCTTGATGTGTAAAATTTCTCCATTATTTATTATTGAGTAACACTGAGTATAATAGTGAGGTTTTTAAAAAAAATTTAAGTACTTCATGGTCCTCCTTTGGTACTTCAAATGCTACAAGCCACCATATTTCATTCTCTGACTGTACACTAAAGTATAGAGGATGGTTTTCATCAATGTTGGGATCCAATACTCAATTCATAAGTGTTATACTCACACATTCAAGTTTTTTCCCCTTAATAATCTCACTCTCATCAAGTTTGAGGACAAACTTAAGCTTGTCTCTACATTCTTCCATAGACATATTGTAGAACTTGACCATAGCAATTTGAACCTTACACATATCCAATACAAAGTTGTTGGATGCATTCAATACAAATGTAACTTCTTTGGAACCATACTTCAATATGTGTGTATTTTCCAGATGCATTAGCTCACCAATTAGTTCTAAAACTTTCTCATTTAGTTATTTTCGAGCCTTCTTCATGTGAAATGGTTTTGGCAGAGGCATTACTCTCTTAGTTTTAAAGACTTGCTTAAATCATGTATCCAATTGTTGATAGAGCATACTCTATGACTTAGAACTCATTCCCACCTTGTCATATAATTCCTAAGCATCTGTAGTAGTAAATAAGTTGCTCACATCCCTAAGATGTTCACTTGTGACACCATCTATAATGTCCCTGAATTTACGACTTTCCAATGCATTTTTTACCATATCCTTGCTTAGGACTTTGGCAATAGTATCATTCTCTGCATGAGGAAACATATTTCTCATTGTAGCAAATTCGACAAATATCCATCAAACTAAGAATAGAATGTGCAGCTTCTTGTAAGGATGATAGCTAAACCTAATGGGGGATTTTATTTTTGCGAGCTTTCATTTTTGTTCTTTTGTAATTGATTCTTTTTTTTCGAGCTTTTTTGTGCAATGTACTGAATCTGCATATAAACATCTCTATGCAATATACCCCAACATGGAAGTATCCTAGGTCATGGATGATTTGGATGCATACATTTATAGCATGATTACTAATTCATAGTCATACAAACTATAGACATGAAGTGACATAAAAAGAAAATAGCAATTCTTCACTATTACTAAAAGAGTATGACTATTTGCATTTACATGAACACACATCAAGAAAACAAACTCTCTTAAGAACAAATTAAATATTCTAATGCATGCAATCTCTTAGTAGGCAAAGTCTCTGTTGTGCTAGCAAACATTTTTCAACATAATAATCTCTTTGTTAGTATCCCACTTTGATCAATAGGACTCTCTAGAAACATTGTACACTCCTCCAGGCAATAATGTCTCTCATGGATGGTCCAAAACAATGGGTCCATTGAGAGGAGATACTCATAGTTGATGCTCGATTGATGATGGCTTAAATACACCAAAGGTAAGGATGTAGGATACGGATAACATCATCTTATCTTCTATCCTAATTTACTCTCTGTCACTCTATCACTTATTTTCTTAGTTCATCTCACACAGTCCTCTCTTCCCCCCCCTTCTCCCTCTTTGCCTCTCTCTCTCTCTCCCTGATCTAGAACAAGTAGCCCTTAATTCCTCAAGGGATCGAGACTTGGAATGGAAACTCATATTTAGAAATGCTAAACTTCTTATTTGACTCCATAAAACGATGACCTAACTACAATGTAGAATGCAAAATATATGTGACCAATTCAAGGAGATAATACGAACCACAAATGCCATGGAGTCATCTCATGCCACACAACCTTGCAAGCTTAAAGCTTGTTGGAATTGCCATCAATTAGGCCATGTGGCCCATTACTATCCCAAGATATGAATCACTACAAATGACCCTCGATGCATCACTTGCGAATTCACTCACATGTTTCAAGAGTGTCCTAAATGCAGGAAACCCAATAGTAATTATTTCACACACATTAGGCCTAATATCTTCACACACATAGATAAGGTTGTTAAATCACCACCGATTTAGAAGGCCATGAGCTAATCCCACCTACCTACCTTAAGGTCAAACTAGTTTGGAAAAGAGAGCACATTGTCAAAGCTCTCATTGATGAAGGAGCGGATCGTAACATCCTTATGTATGATGCTTGGCCTCAAATTGGACAACTCAAACTTGTGCCTACAAATGCTATAGTCAATCCTTACCGGGAATCCCTATACTCTCTCTTAGGTAATGAACTTAGAGATTGAAAGCTTGCCAATCATGTTCTATGTGTTTCCAAACCAACAAGATGTTAGAAATGAAATTCTACTTGGAAGACCTTTCAAGCATGCCATTGAGTGTGAGGTGGACTATAGAGCACATCATCAAAAACACTTAACCTTGCTTGGTGTTAAGATAATCATGACTTTTAGCAAAGGCAACCATGCTTATGTGTAAGGAAAAGGAAAGCAACCTATCTCTGAGGCACCACAAGACCCTAGAGAGGAAAGTCATGAAGTTCTTAAAGAGCTACTAAAGGCATGTGAGCAAATGCAAATTCCCATTAGGTTTGGACTTCCCCTATCCTAGTGTGATGGACAAAGCATCTAATAGCTTATATATAGTTTCCATTAGTGCTAGAAAAGGATTATCACGTAAAAAGAGGCAAAGATCTTGGAACTACCACTACAAAATGCCAATAGAGGGTTAGCACAATACCATGTTGGGTACCCAAAGCATTGTTACATGCTCAAGGATATGACATAAGGAACTGATAGATTTGGGTATCCAAAACATCTGCATCACTACCTCTATTAGCCAAAGCCTAGATTTGACCCAAAGCAAGGAGGTGAAGGAGAAGACCGAACATAGCTCAAGGTCAGTGATGAAAAACACCGGAGAGATTGAGCCCTCTAAGATAGAACCCAAGAAGTTGAACTCCACCTTTCACAAAAAAGACTCTCAGCCTCACATGTCTAAAGTATAACCGTTTAATGTAATTTCCAAGTTCGAGGACAAGGCCAAATATTGCTACAACTTTTAAACAAAATTGTATACATTTGACACATTATTACCAAAATTTTAGATAAATTTAACGCAGATGCGGTGTTTGTAGTTGTTATCTTTGGAGGATGGTCATTGCAGTCTGGCAAGGAGATGTTGGTGCAAGGAAGTTCTTGTAAGAGAGGAAGGTGGAGTAAATCTTAGCCATGGCCGTTTAAAATTTTCCCGCTGGGATTATTACCATCTAGAGAAGATAAGACCTTGTAATAAATTAGATGTTTTTGGAGGATTTTTAGATTTGCCAAGGTGTTGATGGGTTGGGGATGGGGAATTTCATAAGTCATGTTACCTCCCAAGTAAAATTCATCATTAAGATTCAAGGACACACACTACATCATGATCATGATAGCATGATTCCATTCAGATCTTCATCATCTACATTAATACTATTGTGATGAAGGGGTGATGATCATTACATCATATGATGATTATTGGGTTCCTTTGGGGAGGTGTTCTTTTGACTATAGGTCAATTAATTCAAAGGGACTTAATGGAAAGAAATGAAAAAAATGAAATGGAGGCCGTTGAAGGGGAAAAAAAAGAGAAAGGGCATCATCTTCTTTGGGGAGGGGATTTTGAGGGGTGTGCCATTCTTGTTGAGAAAGAGAGAGGGGAGAGATTGTTGACATGGGGATCATCATCCACTTCAAAATTACCATCGACTTGCTATCAATGCCATCACCATCATGAGAATAGTTTCCATCATCTTCATGTTCATAATCGTCTTCACTCTCGATACAATTCCTTTCATCATCATCCCAATCGTCATCAGTTCCCTTCTCAATCCATTATCCAAGCACAATCTCAAATCATGCATTCATGGCACTAATTGTGGAGGTGATAGAGAAGAAGGCAATTAAACTACCTATCCTACATTAACCTTTGTAGATAAAGGTTTAATTAAAAAGCTTTAAAGTCTAGTTCATACGAGGATTGGGAAGAAAGCTCGAATAAAAAGTACAGAGTATTGTGGGGGGAAGTGTGAGCAAAAGCATTAATGAGTAAGAGGCTAAGTAAATGACATATCCATGTTGGATTGCGAAGACATGAACTCTAAAAACGCAACTATGAAACTCGTAAACCTTCCTGCAAGTAAGCACGACATTTCTTTATCAATTTAAGGAATGGAGAAATTTTAGTTTATTATGTTTAATAATTTTTAATCCACAAATTGAAACTTGATTGTCCATCCTCTATATTCTATATGGTTTTTAGATATTGTTTGGAAATCGTTAAAAGTAGAAAAAAGAGAAAAATACATCAAATGAGCTATAGACATTAAAAAATTCATGAAAAAATATCGAAATGCATACTAGTTTAATATGATATTTCTAAATATTTATAATATTATAAAAAAACTTTTTTTTTGAAAATCTTTAAAATCTATTTATTATTTTAAAAAATGTTAAATACTAAGTTTTTTGAGTTAAAAAGTATGGTTTTTATTATATAAAAATAATAACAATAGCTTATACCTAGATGAACATTTTTTATTATGGAAAAAATATAATTATAAATTTTATAAGTTAATAAAGTATTAAAATCAAAATTTTAAGTTAAATTATACACCTAAATTGTTAAAGCAAGAACATGTAGTTATTTCTTAATGCGCAATTGTGTATTCACATAGGGACTAAAGGGTTGGGAAGGTCTAAAATGAGTTATAAATTTATTTAGAAGATTTTACTTACAAGTAAACAAAAGTAAAATACTCTAACGATTTAAAACATTTCATGTGGTTATTCAAAATTTATTTGTTAACGACATAAAAACTAATGGTATAAGGGTAAGCCTTAGCACTGACAAAGAAATAATATAAATCATTCATTTTAATTGTTGAACGTTTTAACAAGATGAGAGAAGGATTAATAGAATAAATTACTAATCAATGAGAAAAATTTTGGTTTAAAAATGAACTTTTTGTGTGAATGTATAGGAGTGGGAAAGAGATAGGTTTTATCTCGTTCTTTATTAACTTTAAGGAATGGAAGGAAGGATGTTTTAATCCATATCTTAAGTAAATTAATTATTTAAATATTAAATGTTCAACGTCGAGATATTCTTTACAAAGAGGAGCAATGTTTTTAAAGGGCATTAAACCTTATCGATCTTCTAAACATTCAGTTGATTTCTTTCAATGCTTTTCTCTTAAACAAATAAAATGAATTAAGTTATTACGATAGAGAAATAAATTTAAATGGTGGACTTCTATATTGAATAAATCTACAATGTAAAACAAGCTTCCTTAAAGTCAAATAAGAAAATCCTAGATAAATTGTCGCTAAGACAACAAGAAGCAAATTATGAGGAGTTGCCCTTGCAAGATGGGCGGAAGCCATAGTTAGCTTAGGATTAGAATTCTAGTGCCTATATAGAGACCCAACTGTGAGTAATTGTGGAAAGTGATGTAAATGGAAACCGAGTAGGTTTACTTAGTTCACTCACATCACACAGTGTTGGTTGGATTACTATGATACTTGGAAGGCTAGTCAAAGCTATAAGAATTGGCAATAAATTCCACCTATTTAGTGTAACAACTATTAGGATTTGGCTTGAAAACCTAGATTAAAGTGGCTTAGCCTTTGGTTGGGCAAGGAGATGACTGAAGAGATAGCGCAATAAATGAATGAGCTAGAAATGAAGTGTTTAGTATAACAACTAGATAATAAGTGAACATCACTACATTTACATCAACATTGGAAAACCGACAGAAGAGCACATAAAGCCCTTAGAAAAGCCATTGATGTGGGATGAGTAGCAACACACTACTCTTGTTACATAGCCATCGTTGAAGAAGTCATGAAAGGTATGCCTAGCCATTGTTGAGGAAGTCATGAAAGGTGTCAAAAGCCATAGCTAGATAGGTATGCTTAATTCCCTCATTCTACACTACCCTTTGTAAGATGAACAAGGAAAAACTAGAATTAATGGAACAGAAAGAGAAAGGAGGAAGTGCATTTGAGTAGAAATGAGATTGGTAGTTAAAATTAGCAAGCAACTAATGATAGTTGCTAAGAAAAGGAAAGCTCTCTAAACACACTCATTGTAGGGTAAACTCCTTATAGAGGAAGAGCTACATGTGGCTAGCATGCTAGGGATAGGAAGCATGGTACTTGATGTTAGTGCATATGTATTTTGCCTTACCAAGTCCAAACAATTCTTGATAGCTATGTTTCACTTTAGTACAATCCATGCATGAGTGACACAAAACTATTCTATATCTTCCCTAGTGTAACCCACTCCTTTATCTAAGAATGCAAGGTAGAGTGAATTTCCCACAACATTCCATCACATAAGCAAATTTGTTTGGCAAGAGAAGGGCCCCCACTTCTATAGCTTCCCCTCCCTTATATAGTTATTTCTATACATGACATGTGTGCTCGTAAAAGCTTAAAGCTTTTCTTCTTTTCCTTCTTTGCATCTGTCAGAACCTGTTGTGTTTGAATACATAAGAAGTCCAAAAAAGTGTGATTCCCATCGCCTCCTTGATCAAATAGGTAAGCTAGTAGGCATTGAATGGAAGATCTTCATGTTACAATCATACATAGCCAGCTTCTTCGAAATGTACCCCCACATCAATAGAGTATACCATTTAAATACCAATCATGAATTTTAGGCTGATCTTACGCTTAGTAACTTCACAATTACCTTGGTCAATGCACCTTCTTTGAGAGTTTTGAGTAGAAACAATATTAACACTAACCATTGTCTCCTCGATAATCATAATCTTTGTGTTCATAAATTGATTGTCATTTTTTTGAAATGGCCACAACCACCCTTTATGGTGCAAACACATAAGGTCAACAAAGCACACAACAGTCAGTATTTGATTATCATTATAGTAAACTTGCAAAATGTTTTGTCAGTTTTGACACAACATCAATCGTTCTTTACATAGTTTGCCTTTCTTTCCATGATCCCTGTCATCATGCTCAACCCATGAATTTGTTTAGTTCCCACATTAATTGCAATAGAGGCTTGTTTTCCTCAAAAGTACCCCTGTGAACACACTATTATCCTACATGCAATATAATATGGCCACATCCCACTCTTGATCACCTCATGTTGTTGGCCTTGAGATTTGCTTTGGTTGTCACTATCAGTCCCATAAGAGTATTGATTCTTCTCGATGTGTTTGCTTGAGTCTATGCTAGCTGAAAAGCATGCTTTGAAATTAAACTTTGTGCTTAATCACACATGATTTGATGAGAACTGCACTTTTGAAACCCATGCCATGCAATTGTATAAGCAATGCCACACACTAAAATATGGATGCATTGAAAATATATGTGCCTAGCCTGCTCTACTAAGTGCCCATGTGCCACATGGGATGCAAACACAATTTCTCAATTAGCTTAAGATTCTTAACCTCACCTCTCATCACTCAGTAAAATGAAAAAATATTTCACTCCACTCCACCCACCCAAATCTCAAATTCACTTAGAAAAATAGTGATCCTCATGATGTTTACCAAATAAACAAACCATCTCACAACTAAAGCAGTCCTTTATGACCCTCAAACTCACCCAACCACCTTTTCCACTCATCCAGAGGTTCCTAGTTTCGTGATGATGAACATCCCAACTCTTATGCCTACAAAGAATAGTGTATGC
The DNA here is from genome assembly GCF_053477565.2 of Lygodium microphyllum. Taxonomy (NCBI): domain Eukaryota; kingdom Viridiplantae; phylum Streptophyta; class Polypodiopsida; order Schizaeales; family Lygodiaceae; genus Lygodium; species Lygodium microphyllum. The sequence goes on along the minus strand of NC_141160.1, from coordinate 44,289,442 downwards.
AAAATGAAAGGTGCTCACTCAAGTGCATGTGTATCTAAGGTTTACCGCATATAGTTGTAGCAAGCATCATGCCATGGTAGTGATCAATGATGGTGCAATAAATGCATTTACCCAAACCATGGCATGGAAGTAATTGAAAATTTTAGGAGATAACCCCCGAGTGCAGTGCATCCAACAAGTGCAACATGAAGTGCTTATGAACCCATAATCCTCGTGATGTGCAAAGATATTGGCAAGAAAATATACATTGTTCAAGATGTCTAATAGCTTCATTCAAAATCCAACTCCAATTTGTCCAAGAAAATACAAATCTCAACCAAGGCTACCAAGTTATCAAGCTCAACAAATCCCAAAATACTGACAAAAATAATTCATACTCTAGACAAACACAAGAAATATAGCTAAAAAACAATAAGACAAATAGTTACACAAACAAACAAAAAATTCCTAACTAAATGTTGCATTACTAGGGAAGAGCACAAGAAGAGAGATGGAGGCCAAAACGTTTTTTTCGTAGTTTCTTCTTTTTCTTTCACACACAATACAATATACACAGAGCATTAGGGGAAATATAGACTCTCTTTTTTACCCCTTAAGGGGTTTCTCTCACCTTTGTCTCTCTTAAAAGAGATTCCAAAATAAAATTAGAATAAGAGATCTTCTACAATCAAGCAAATCTCGTATTTGTATTTTCAATAGATTTCACTTATTATTTTATTCTCAAACTCTAGGATAAGGTTATTTTTTCTCAAAATCCTCATAACTAAAAAAATACAATTCTATTTTCTCTAAAAATAGAACCAATCATTAATATATGACTCTTTAATGCCCTCATGACTTTTCAACATGAAAATATATTAGAATCATTCTTATTCTTGCTTCTTAAAAGGATGGAAGTTAAATAATGATATAAAATGACGTACATGTCATATTTTAAGATTATTTTTTACCCAGAGACGCCTTTTTGACTCGAGAGTTTCTTTGTAAATTTTATCATTTTTGGACAAGTATATGCATATTTTTGGACATTTCTTCATTCGCTCTCAAAGCTCTAGCTTTGTTTGAAATTTTGTGTACTCTTCTCCTTCCCTCAAGAATATGGTTTCTTGCATACGAATTCTTCTGAAGTAAAACTTGGTACTATCTATAACACTCTCTACCTTGCTACAAGCAATCTCAGGAGTGGTTTTGATAGCATTTGTCGAAATCAACTAATCTCTATCTACAACACTCTCTACCTTGCTACAAGCAATCTCCCTCTTCAATACTATGCTACAAGATATCTTCCTCTTTAACACTCTATACTACAAGCAATCAAGTGATAAGGCAAATGTTAAAGGAAAAATGATGATGTGGCTCCTTCTATTTCAAGAGTTTGACTTTGAAGTGTTGAGACTTCAAGCTCGTATGGTGTGTGACTGCCGACAAAGTCTTAGCTATGTCCAGCTATATCAGCAAGTGTGGGACATTAAATAAGTCGATGACTTTAGACTTATTTAGTACTTGGTGTGAATGGTCTTATAGACTTTAGTGTGTTGTAATCATTCGATATATATGGGTAATTGAACATAAAGAAATTGTGATTTTTCAATAATCATAAGTCAAAAATATTGTCTCAAAGTCCAAATGATTCAATGTGTTACCTTTTGTTTCCTGTGCCTCCTTATATCTCAGTTTTTGTCCTCCATTGGCTTCTTGTAGTTTGGTTTTTGGGTCCTTTGGCTCCATGTATTTCAAGTTTTTGCTCAATTTTTTATCTACCAAGCTCCCTACACATCAATGCTTGCATGTGTAATGGTTCAATCTAACCTACATGCCCTAGGCTTTTATACATGTGGATGTGAGATGCAAGGTGAATGCTAGGATGGATGTGTGGGTTAATATGCTAGTGTGCACTTGCTAGTGTTTGAATGTGCAGGCTAGGTGATGCGTGCAAGTGTGATGGTGGTGTCCTAGGGGATTGCCTACATGTGCATGAATACATGCCTACACGAAGGAGTGCATACAAAGTATGTTTTAAAAGATATGTGTGTGAAAGGAGGTGGTGTATGAATACACAAGTTGTGTGGAATGAACTACTGTACCAGACTAGTGCTCATGTGACTATGGATGTTGCATACTGGTACCATGCATTAATGCATTAAGTTAGTGCATTAAGCAATTGCAATGGTGCATTGAAAGATGTTTTAGGGTTGGGGATTGTGTGCTCTAAAATTTTAATTCCAAAGGACTGCCTTGATAGGCAAGGATGGTGCCTTAAGATTGTATACTAGAGGCACTACTGACATCATGCACCTACATTTATCACAACAATACAATGTGTGTGCCTATAATGCAAGGCAAGTGTGGCCTATCTATGATGATTGTGGTGTATGGTGGACGGATGGTAGTGTACACTCTAGGTGTAAGTGCACAAACAATGCATGAGTGTACTATATGCACTTGAGGTGTACTAGTATTCTTAGGTATGTGGATGTATGTATGCTTAGGTCTACTGTACCCTAGATGCAATGTGGGCTAAATGCAACTATGTGCAATTGCAATTGTAAGTGCGAGTGCCAATGCAAGTGCATGGTGCACTACAAGTTATATTGTGATAACATGAGTAGTGTGCTCCTGGCCAGTAATCTAGTTTATCATGCTAGGTCAAAGCACATAGAGGTACATTACCATTTCATATTAGGAAAATGGTTATTGGAGGCAGGATAGACCTCATACATGTGAAGGCTGAAGATCAAGTGCTAGATATCTTTACCAAATCCCTTGGTAGAGATAAGTTCGCTCAGTTTACATCGCTGCTTGTGGTACAGGAAGCGACTTGAGCTTGAGGGGGAGTGTTGAGATATGCAAGCTCAATCTACCTACTACCTGCCGACTCTATCCAACAATAGATAAGCTAGATGACATGTGTGTGTAATAAAGTCAATCAAACTTAGCTAGTACAATTAGACTAAGTCTCTTTACACTACTTGACTTAGGTTGTAGTACATTGTACTATGTATTACTCAATTAGAGTAAGTGTGATGAATAATAAAGATGAAGAACATTGAGAGTTGTCTACTCTCTGTTGCCCCTATCTTTCTCTCTTCCTTCTAACATCCTCAAGGCATCTTTATTACATGTGTCCTATGGAGAGTATGGAGCAAAAGTATGATGGCCATTGTTGGTTTGCAAAGACCGTGTCAATATCGGTGGCATTCTTTGGTATAGTTGTCTACTCTCTGTTTCCCCTATCTTTCTCTCTTCCTTCTAACATCCTCAAGGCACCTTTATTACATGTGTCCTATGGAGAGTATGGAGCAAAAGTATGATGGCCATTGTTGGTTTGCAAAGACCATGTCTTGTTGGTTTGCAAAGACCATGTCAATATCGGTGGCATTGTTTGGTATAGTTGGTTGAAGCAAATGCATCAAAGAATTGGTATCCAAATAGACATTGCCTTGGATGCTCAATCTCTAAATTACCAAACCATGTGGCATGGAAGGTGTAACACTCTTCATTTGCAAGGCTTTTAAAGGAATTGTGGAACAAGCTTCTACCTTTTGTACCCTAAAATGACTACGTATTATAAATTAGCACCCATCTCATGCCATGTAGAGAAAAAACCAAATGTTATAAAGTGACCCCTTTTACTATACTAAACTTACTAATTTTTTAAAAAATTGTAATTAAAAATCCCATTTTGAAAATATAATCTTATAAACTTTACTAAGTAAAATACCCTTTCCTTTGAACTCACATGGTATCTTACATGTTCTATAAGGTGCACCCCCTAAGAAAACCATTGGCGACTGTTGATTGGGTGGGGGGGAAACACTCTCTAATACATAGTTGACATCCATTGACATCAATTATCCTATCGCCCTACACATAAAATACTAACAACTTACCTCATTATGTGAACCCAATTGATTGATGGCTATAATTGTCTTGCTTCTTATGCATATGTTATGGACAAAGATCTCTTGACCTTCCCAAGTGCTTTTGGCACCCAAAGATCACAGATGACTATCAATCACTCCTAATGATCATCTAGATCACCCCCACTTCCTTAGCATTTTCAACTTGTTTAGCAGTCATCTCGACCTTCAAGCCAGCAACTAACACTACAATCCATGCTTCTAACCAACACATGAAAGAAAACATGTTGTAGTAAGGGGATCCCTATGATACCTAATGTCCAAGAGAATAACTTGATGGCCCAAATGTATAAGCTACATATACACCTTGGACTCCTTGCAAGCTCATCTAGGAGAAAGGAGAAAGGGGCAACCGTTTAGTGTCCATTCATTATGTTCCCAACACATAGCAAGTAAAAAAATACGAATGTAATATTTACACACTACCACAAATGACAAACCAAAACGCATTGCTAATGATGCTGACTTTGGCAACATTGAATGTTTGTGACTTATGGCCATCCTCAAAGGATTTTCATGAGTGGATGTGTAGCGTCATGACAATACAATGGTGAAAGCCTTGAAACATGAGCTTTTCAAACATCTCTAGTCTTGAAACATCTCTAGTTTGAAAAGCTTGACAATTATATGTTTCAAAGCCTTGAAACTTGAGTTTTTCAAACTAGAGATGTGCACATTGCAAATAATCCAACATGTAATTGTCAAGATTTCATGGGTCATGTGACAAAAGGAAATGTATATTTGACATGCAAGCACTTGTACTACGTGTATCTTCGAGTTTTTGGAATAGATGCAAAACATGTTTATAAACCAAACCATGCTTGTAGAAGAAAACTTGTGCCTCAAATTTGGAAGCAAAATTTTTCTAGCATTGCTCGTAGTGTGTCCAATAAAAAAACAACTATGTTAATTCTTAGCACAAATGCATTTTATTTTTGTTGAGTAAGTACTAGCATGTCTCATTTGGTTAGCTCTAATAAAATTTGACAATCTTTTACTATCCTTAAGAGTCTCAATCAATGATACAATAGTGTAATTGGATGTCTAACATAATTTCAACAATGTTTTAACGAGAGAGAGAGAGAGAGAGAGAGAGAGAGAGAGAGAGAGAGAGAGAGAGAGAGAGAGAGAGAGAGAGAGAGAGAGAGAGAGAGAGAGAGAGAGAGAGAGAGAGAGAGAGAGAGAGAGAGAGAGAGAGAGAGAGAGGGAGAGGGAGAGAGAGAGAGAGAGAAGGTGGTGGTGGTGGTGGTGGTAGAAGTGAAAGTGGAGGTGGGTACAACTAAGGTTCCTATATACCCTATCTTCCATGCCAATGAGCAAAGTGTAAACTTTATGACTTCAACTGGGAGTAAAATGAGAGCGAACATGCTAAATTGAACCCAAAACCATATTCTAATCAAGGCAATGGCAAGTTCATTCCCATTAGACTCTTCAAGGAAAGAAAGGAGAAAGGTTTATGCTTCAAATGTGGAGAAAAGTATACACTAGATCATGCTTCTAAATGCATCCATGAGAAGGCAAAAGTTAATAGCTATGAGAGTGTATGGCAAAAAAGGAAAGTAAACAAGGAACAAATAGAGAAGAGCAATATTGAATGAAATGTAGGAGACATAAGGAACAAGCTAACTGATGATTGAATGATACATGGTCGCAACAATCAACTCCAACACATAGCATTGGGCATCAATGTGGGCAACAGATGGAAGCAAGGGGGATAAGAGAAGAATGACGATGATAGACTAATTTAATGAATCTAATGGATGAATGGTATGAAGGGGGGAGGTTGTCTATAAATGGGTAAATTGAGGCCACAATTGGTATAGGCCCAAAATATGGGTGCCTAGGTTAGCCCATGCAATTGACCAATTTGATTACAGAGCCAAAAATGAAATGCATTGATGCCACATTAATCTAAAGTGTCTAGAACACATAAAATGATGAATAAATAGAATATAAGAGCCCCTAATGTCCTTGCTTGACTCAAACTAAGGCTCAAAGTAGGAGATCATTATATTTGACACACATGACTACTAATACCCCCTCTTAGACCTTGGATTTAGTGGAAGGCCAAAGGAGATGGAGTAGACCTGAGAGTGGATACAAGGCTCATTGTTCTGACATCGTAGGATGTTGAAAGACTTGTTATTGCACCCTTGGAGCCCCTCACATCCACTTGCCTAGAAAAAACACATGCTTTCTCTTGCTCTATCTTATATTTCTCTCTTTAAAAAAATCATGTTTCTCTCTCTCGCTCCCTCTCGATCTACATTTACATTTCTCTCTCCCTCTTCCCAATGATGCATATCAGTTGGGGAGGAGCAAAGAATCTTTCCCTTCCACACACACACACGTGTCTCCCCCCCCCCCCCCCCCCCTTGCAAGGGCCTATCTCTTGCTCCCTCCTTGCTTGCTTCTCTATCATAGTGGGATGCACATGTTCAATAAGGAGACTCCCTCCCCCCTCTCTCTCTCTCTCTCTCTCTCTCTCTCTCTCTCTCTCTCTCTCTCTCTCTCTCTCTCTCTCTCTCCATTTGCTAAGATACCCCATGTCACCTACCACTCCATGCTTTGGATATGTCTATCTCTGCTCCATCGTGTATGCATTAGTGATGGAGATGCTATCACAAGCATGAGCATTTGTTAAGGGGGTCGGTGGACACTAATGTTGTTCCTGTTATTGAACAAAATAGTGGTGTTGTAAATGAGTTCACCATGGTGGAATCAAAGGAGAAGAAGAAAAAATGGTAGGAGTAAGAGGAGCTGGAGAAGGAGACGAAAGAATGAGAGGAAGGGCAATGGAGGAGATGATAGAAGGTAGGAGATGATGATAGATGTGATAAGATATGGACTTAGTTGGCAAGGAGTAAGGGGACTAGATATTTGGTTGGCTAGAAGGTGATGGATGGGCTATGGCTCAAGAAGGTTGAGACATTTGAAGTGGTGGTAGGTGGGCCCCTGCTAGTGGTGGTTAACCTATTGAAGGAGGAGGGTTGGCACTAAGAATAAGGTTGACCACCATCCCCTGCTTCCTACTAGCCCATGCCACCTCTCCTAAGACTTGGTTACCATCCCTTGTGCTTGCTCAGCACCTACCAACTCATGAGCTGATACCTTTGCCTTTCCACATGCTCACCCATGTGCCAACCACCAGCCTACCTGCTCGCCACCACATAACGACATTCCACTTGCCTACCATCCCTTTCATTACACTCACTTGCCACCTCATGATGTCGATTGTCTCCCATCATGGATGTTCCATTAGGTGGCCAATCCACGTGCTTTCCTAACTGTGGGTTTGAGACAACCTATAGGAGCCTATGGGATTCTTTATATGCATGGTTTTTGGGTGGTGCTATCTCTTTTCTAGCAAGAGGTGTCAACTTGTTATATATGCTCAATTCCCCACCCTTGTAAGATGCCACCAATAATCCATGGAATTCTTTGTTGTGAGGTCCCCATCATGAAGAGAAGCCACGTGTGAGCTTGTGGGTCTTGACTTGTATGTTAGATGAGATCTATATGATCGGATGGCAAAAAAGTGACCTTTGTGGATCTAGCCTTTGGGGTTAGATAGAGTAATTATATTGGTAGCAACTAAAGCCGCAATGCATATTGTTGTGGGGTGTGGCAATTATTAGGGACCCCTATTTTGGGGTTTAGGGCCCTTGGTTTGGGGGTCAAGCTAATGCCCCTAGCTTGACACCAAAGGGAATCTTCCCTGATCAACTACGAAATGTTCATAATATGGTCGGACATGCTGACCAAACAACCTTCATAGGCTATAAAAGGAAGACCCCTCTAAAGCCATCATCAATTTATATTTCACTCAGTTAAGTTCTTCCAACTAGCCTTAAATTATTCACTAATTATTTATTGGGATCACCATCTAAGCTTCAAGTGGAAGTGCAGAGGTGGACTGAGCCATCTCTTGTATCAATTTGTTTGGAATTAAGGAAATTTTTGCTCTTTCCATATTTATCGTGTATTCTTTACTTGCTCAGATTTTGTTTGTTGATATTTTAATTATGACATAAAACATATAATTCCTCTAATAATCTCATTTATGTTTTGAGTATTATTCATTTTTTTGACATTATATTCTATGAATTGTGTACATGCATAAAATTTTCAAATGTTTCACTTTCAATTTATTATCATACCCTTATCATATTAGTAAATTCATGGATAATGTTTCTTACTCATCAACATGATAATAGTATCATAACATTATATCTACATGTTTTTTTGCTTATGCTTCACTTTTCAATGGGGCTAGTATCCATAGTTTGACAAACTTTTCCATTGCTATTTTATCAACAGAGTGTAACGGGAGCATAGGAGTCCAAATTTTGCATATTTATTTTGCAATAATTCATTTAAATTTTGATTGTTTACTCTATGGAAATATAAATTTCATTTCAACGAGGCAATGTATCTTTTAGATCAATAGTAACTTCATCCTTTGACAACTTTATGTTTGACACTTTTTAAGGTAAATGTGAAGGTTCACAAACACATTATTATTTCATTATTTTGACTAAATACTTTTAAATTTGAAAACATAAAAAAATAACAAAAGAGACAAAATTTTAAATGAAATTTAAAGAAGAGGAAAAATAATAAAAACTCAAGATTTCTAATAATTTAGACACATAGTAAACAAATGTAGAGGGTTCAAACCATCAATCACAAGCTAATGGTGCTACTCTTCTTTTGTTAACCTGTGACGATTTTATGTTTGGTAATTCTATTCTTTAGAATATAACCTTTAAAAAACTACTAGTTCTTAGAAAGCAACTACCAATAGCGATAGAAACATGACTGCATGGGTCTAGCACAAAAACCCAACATGGAAAGGGTCTAAGGGGACATATGCACAAATCTATCACAAGTTGAGAGTAGAGCAGTAATGAGGCTTGATGCTAGAGTTTGTGTTGTGTGATGTCTCACTAAAGGGGTCATGATTTGACACTTCTCCTTCCCATGTGTTAGCTACTTGATCGCCTACTAACCACCCTAGGCCACCAACTCACCAAGTTAAAGGTCAAATTGCCCACCTTCACCCCACAACCACCTCACTAGCATGGAGCATAACTTTTACTTGTGTCAATTGCGCTCACTTCATATGCTTTAATTTTTGTATTATTAGAAGGCAATTACTAGAAATAGTTTCTAAATCCTTATTTGCTTTAGCTAGCCTTCCCATTATCTACTAGCCTACAAAAACACAAAAGGTGCTCATGCAAGTTAATTAAAGAGAGCAATAAAGAGAGAAATGATAGGGAGTGGACAGTGATGATACTAAAATGACCTGAAAAAGGCTTGTTTTTGCCTCTTGCACACTAGCATAATGTAGTATGCAAGCCATAAAAACATAATATGATGCTTATGCGTGAACCCTCTTTTGCATGAAGTGTGTCCTAGGGCTCGATGCATCCTAAATTGTCAGTAATGTTGATGCAATATCGTCCCTTATTGCATGAAATGTCTTGGACCTAATGAATCACACTACACTATGTTTGAGATTCTTTTCTCACATAACACCCCGGACTGATTTGAAGATACGTGTACAAATTTGCCAAGTCATGTAATTATTTTTGGTCTTTTGTGTTATTTTACACAGAACAAGTTCTCATGAGGAATGAATTACATCAATCATTCAATCATCATATACACCTTACGAGACCATTGTCTCAAAGCTCAAACATGGAAGCATTGGGAGAAACTAGGCGTGGAGTAGGGTAAAGGGGCCAATAGATTGTCATCTAACAATCTTCCATTTTAATTTTTTTTTCCAAGTGAGTTGCATAAATGTTTTTTAATAGTCAAACTATTTATATTATATAGAGTTCAAAGAAGATTTTTTGGGATATTTTGACATTTTTATCAAGTAGCTTTAATTACAAACGAAATATTCATAAAAGAGGGACAGTGTGAGGGGCCAATAGAATGACACTCGAGGATGCATTGCTTTAAGGTTTTACAAATTTTAAAATATAAAAAATTTTACATGACTTAATTATTTCACTTAAGTTAAGCTCATTTGTAATTTTAAAAAATTTATATTATATTATTAAGTGACTAAAAAAACCACATCTTTCTTATAAAATTGTCACTAAAATGGGGTGAGATGTGTTTTTCCTTTTGGAAGGCGCTACTTTATTGGCCCCGATACCCTAAATATTTTACAGAGAAGTCGACCTTAGTGGACTTACGAATGACGTGGACGATGGGGCGAGCCTGCGTCTATAAATTCGGCATACGGTCCAACTTTAGTCCTTTGTTGTTCTTTACCCTTCTCGCGAGAGGCGGCGGAGAGAGACACACACAGAGACCCAGAGAGAAGGGGGAAGTCTCGTAAAACCTAAAAATCTTCAACGGAAGCACACCAATCATCACTTCAAGGGCACTCTCTGTCGGTTGGATCCTGGTATCACGTCTGCCCTCGAGCAACCCTGTGCCGGAATTAGGGTTTCCAACAGGAGAAGCTCCCTCCAAGATTCAGTCGCTTACTGAAGAAAGTGCCATAAACCATTTTTGTGCCGAAGCTCGAGCACGAAGCTCAGCATTAAGCGACAGCGACTGACAGAAGAAAGTGCCAGAATCCTTTTTTTAAAAATATAAACAGGAGCTCGAGCACGAAGCTCAGCATTGTACATAGCAAGTCTAGAGAAGTACAGGGCAAGTTTAAGCTCAGTCCTAAATTAAGAGCAGTAGCAAATTTTTGAGAAGTACAGGGGATATTTTCAAAGGGCCAAGCTCAGTCCGAAATCAAGAGCACTAGCTTGCTGAAAAGCCAGTCCTGTCTTGTCGATTAGGTTCTATATATAATCATGGATCAGCGTTTTGCATACTCGCCTGCCGATTTGGCCAAAGTGAAGGTGGTCCAGTTCGGCATAATGAGCCCAGATGAAATTGTAATTCCACCTCTTCTCTTCATTGGGATTTGAATTGTACCCTAACAGAATGTAGACTTATTAGCTTTGTTGTGCACACGGTGTATGAAACAATAGAACTGGGATCATAGTAGATTCATCACAAGCTACTTGTAGGCGAAGACATAATAATTAATTAACAATTCTATGTTGTCTCGTTCTGTAGCGGCAAATGTCAGTGGTGAAGATTGAGAGCAGTGAAACTTACGACAGGGGTAAGCCCAAACTTGGAGGTTTAAGTGATCCGCGTCTGGGAACCATTGATCGGCAAGTCAAGTGTGAAACTTGTGCGGGGAATATGGCTGAGTGTCCGGGGCATTTTGGACATTTGGAACTGGCTAAACCCATGTTTCACATTGGCTTTCTGAAGACCATTCTTACGATTTTGCGATGTGTCTGTTACAACTGTTCACGCATTCTTTCTGATGAGGTGTAGTTGAACTTACACTAGAAGGTACCACTTGATATACCGTTTGTCACACACAGATTCTGATACTGTGAATGTTTGTGCAGGGAGATCATCGATTTAAGTTGGCAAAGAAAGTTAGGAATCCCAAGCACAGATTGAGAAGGATGCTTGATTGCTGTAAGAGTAAGCAAAAATGTGAGGGAGGTGATGATATTGATGAAGATCAAGCACAGGATGAGGAGGGTGAAAAGAAGAAAGGGCATGGTGGTTGTGGTTTTCAGCAGCCAAAAATATACATAGATGGAATGAAGATAATGGCTGAGTTCAAGGCCAGTAAGAAGAAAGCAGATGAACAAGAACAATACTTGCCTGAGCCTGTAGAGAGGAAGCAGCAGCTAAGTGCTGAGAGAGTAAGGACTTGGTTGTCATTGTTTAACAATACTTGATTGCCAACATTTAGCTATGAAATAACTAAGAAAGACTTTCTTCTACTGTCTAGGTACTTGGAATCTTGAAACAGATAAGTGATGAAGATTGTACTGTCTTGGGATTTAATCCTAAGTATGCTAGACCAGATTGGATGGTCCTTCAAGTACTTCCTGTGCCACCCCCTCCTGTGAGGCCATCTGTCATGATGGATACTTCTGCCCGTAGTGAGGCAAGTTTGGCTTTACTGATGGATTGCTGGGTTTTAAGTATGATTTGAGTCACTTGGGCTCATTTTCTTATGACTTTGTTCTGACTCTCAATTTTCTTTTTCAGGATGATTTGACCCATCAGCTGGCTATGATAATTCGCCACAACAATAATTTGAAACGTCAAGAGCAGAATGGAGCTCCTACTCATATTATCAATGAGTTTGCCCAGCTTTTGCAGTTCCATATTGCCACTTATTTTGACAATGATCTGCCAGGCCAACCAAGGGTATTACCTTTTTGTAGTACCTTTTTTCAGCTATCTTAATCGTTGTAGATTCGGAGATCTTATTCAAGGGTATCTTCAGGCCACTCAGCGATCGGGAAGACCTATTAAGTCCATTTGTCAGAGGCTGAAAGCAAAGGAAGGAAGAATCAGAGGTAATTTGATGGGAAAGCGCGTTGACTTTTCTGCTCGAACAGTCATCACGCCTGATCCAAATATCAATATTGATGAGCTGGGGGTTCCTTGGAGTATTGCACTGAATTTGACCTATCCTGAAACGGTGACTCCCTACAATATGGAACGGTATGAAGACTTATTGAAATGCAAATGTCGTGTATTTTGTTAATGCCATTCTTCTGGTTTAAGGTAATACTTCTGTTTCAACAGGTTGAAAGAATTGGTTGAGTATGGGCCTCATCCTCCTCCTGGGAAAACAGGAGCTCGGTACATTATTCGGGAAGATGGCCAGCGTCTCGATCTGCGTTTCTTAAAGAAAAGCAGTGATCGTCACCTGGAGCTCGGATACAAGGTAAGAAATCACGCTTCCTATTTCTCTATGCCTACCTAGGATTGTGCTCCTTACAAGGACCTTTTAACATGCAGAGCCAAAATGCCCCTTGTCATGTTGGAACTTATCATTCAGTGTTTGGACACTCTTCCAGGTTGAGAGACATCTTAATGATGGGGATTTTGTCTTGTTTAATCGGCAACCAAGTTTGCACAAGATGTCTATTATGGGCCATAAAATCCGGATTATGCCTTACTCTACTTTCCGGTTGAATCTTTCTGTCACATCACCCTATAATGCTGATTTTGATGGTGATGAGATGAATATGCATGTCCCTCAATCTTTTGAGACACGAGCTGAGGTCTTGGAATTGATGATGGTTCCAAAATGTATTGTCTCACCACAGTCAAATCGTCCAGTCATTGGAATTGTGCAGGATACACTTTTGGGATGTCGAAAAGTTACAAAGAGAGACACGTTCATTGAGAAGGTGCAATGCTAATCCTTTTCCATGTTTTCTAATGGAAAAACTACTGCTTTTAGGTGTCTGATATGGTTTGGTCAATCCTTTTACATTTGTAGGATGTATTTATGAACATTCTGATGTGGTGGGAGGATTTTGACGGCAAAATTCCTACCCCAACTATCTTGAAACCAAGACCATTATGGACTGGGAAGCAAATTTTCAGCCTCATTATACCCAAACAAATCAACTTGATTCGTGTTGCAGCTTGGCATGATGACTCTGAGGCAGCAGATTTTTCACCAGGAGATACCATTGTCCGCATTGAAAGAGGAGAGCTGATTGCAGGAACTCTTTGTAAGAAAACACTGGGCACATCATGTGGCAGTCTTATTCACGTAATCTGGTAAGTGTTTTCTTGGGTTTTGGACCATTTACTTTTTAATGTTTGCATCAAAAGCCCAAATGGCTGCATTTCTTCACGGGACAGCTTTCTCAACATGTATGTAACATAGTATATTTGCTTTGAGCAGGGAAGAAGTAGGGCCTGATGCAGCTCGCAAGTTTCTTGGGCACACACAGTGGCTGGTAAACTACTGGTTGCTGCAGCATGGTTTCAGCATAGGAATTGGGGACACTATTGCAGACGCAGCAACCATGGAAAGAATTAATGACACAATTGCTAAGGCTAAAAATGAAGTGAAAGAGCTTATTAAAATGGCACAGGATAAGCAGCTGGAGGCTGAACCAGGTAGAACTACTATGGAATCCTTCGAGAATCGTGTGAATCAGGTTTGTCACAGTTTTGATCTCTTTGGCAAAGTGGTTGCTTTTGTCCCTCAAAAGTATTCTTTTCTTCCTATGCAACCAAAGTGAAGTGTGGCCTTGTTTTCCAATGCAGGTGCTGAATAAAGCTCGTGATGATGCAGGAAACAGTGCCCAGCGTAGTTTATCTGAGAGCAACAATGTGAAAGCTATGGTGACAGCAGGGTCTAAAGGGTCTTTTATTAATATCTCTCAGATGATTGCTTGTGTGGGGCAGCAAAATGTAGAAGGGAAGCGTATCCCTTATGGGTTTGTTGATCGTACACTGCCACACTTTACTAAAGATGACTATGGACCTGAGAGTCGTGGTTTTGTGGAAAATTCATACCTTCGAGGCCTTACTCCTCAGGAGTTCTTTTTCCATGCTATGGGAGGTAGAGAGGGGCTGATTGATACAGCTGTGAAAACATCAGAGACAGGTTACATACAGAGGAGGCTTGTAAAGGCAATGGAGGATGTCATGTGCAAATATGATGGCACAGTTAGAAATTCCCTTGGCGATGTCATTCAGTTTCTCTACGGTGAAGACGGCATGGATTCTGTTTGGATAGAGTCACAAAAAGTGGATTCCATCAAGATGAAGAAGAAGGAATTTGACAAAACGTACAAATTTGAGATTGACTCAGACAATTGGAATCCAGATTACATGTTGGCAGACCATGTTGAAGATCTAAAAACCATTCAGGAGTTCCGAAATGTTTTTGATGCAGAGGTACAGAAGCTAGAAGCTGATAGACGGCAGCTATGTACAGAGATTGCACCATCTGGAGATAACTCTTGGCCATTGCCTGTGAACTTGAAGAGGTTGATCTGGAATGCACAAAAGATCTTCAAAATAGACTTCAAAAAGCCTTCTGATATGCATCCAATGGAAATTGTTGAAGCTGTTGATAAACTTCAGGAAAGGTTGAAAGTTGTCCCTGGAGAGGACCACCTCAGTATTGAAGCTCAGAAAAATGCTACTCTATTTTTCAACTGCTTATTGCGCAGCACCCTTGCAAGTAAGCGTGTGCTGAAGGAATACAGACTCACAAAGGAAGCATTTGAATGGGTTATAGGTGAAATTGAAACACGTTTCTTGCAGTCATTGGTGGCACCTGGAGAAATGATTGGCTGTGTTGCAGCTCAATCAATCGGTGAGCCAGCCACGCAGATGACTCTGAATACCTTCCATTATGCTGGTGTCAGTGCAAAGAATGTGACACTAGGTGTTCCCCGTCTCAGGGAAATTATTAATGTAGCTAAGAAGATCAAAACACCATCTCTGTCAGTGTACTTGAAGCCTGAAATCAATAAGGTAAAAGAAAAGGCAAAGAATGTGCAGTGTGCTCTTGAGTATACAACTCTACGGAGTGTAACACAGGCCACTGAAATCTGGTATGATCCTGATCCAATGAGTACCATTATCGAAGAAGATGTTGAATTTGTGAGGTCATACTATGAGATGCCTGATGAGGATGTGGCGCCTGAAAAAATTTCACCTTGGCTACTCCGCATAGAGCTAAATCGTGAAATGATGGTTGATAAGAAGTTGAGCATGGCAGACATTGCGGAAAAAATAAACCTGGAGTTTGATGATGATTTGACATGCATCTTCAATGATGACAATGCTGAGAAACTGATCTTGCGTGTGCGCATCATGAATGACGAGGCTCCAAAGGGAGAGGCTACAGATCAATCAGAGGATGATGTGTTTCTGAAAAAGATTGAGAGTAATATGCTGACTGAGATGGCTTTGAGGGGAATTCCTGATATACACAAAGTCTTTATTAAATCAACCAAGTCAAATAAGTTCGATGAGGTAGATGGTTTCAAGCCAGACACTGAATGGATGCTTGATACTGAAGGTGTGAACATGCTGGCTGTAATGACACACGAAGATGTTGACTCTACAAGGACAATTAGTAATCATTTGATTGAGGTTATTGAAGTGTTGGGTATTGAGGCTGTTCGACAATCGCTATTGAGTGAGCTAAGAGCTGTTATTTCTTTTGATGGCTCATATGTAAACTACAGACATTTAGCAATTCTGTGTGACATCATGACTTATAGAGGTCACTTAATGGCAATCACCCGTCATGGTATCAATCGGAATGACACAGGTCCCATGATGCGGTGCTCTTTTGAAGAGACTGTGGATATTCTTTTGGATGCTGCAGCTTTTGCAGAGGCTGATTACCTTCGTGGTGTGACAGAGAATATAATGCTTGGTCAATTGGCCCCTATTGGCACTGGTGACCATGCCTTGCTCCTCAATGAACAAATGTTGAAGCATGCCATTGAATTACAGTTACCCAGCTATATGGAAGGTACAGATTTTGGGATGACACCAGCACGCTCACCTATTAACAGATCACCTACTCATGAAGGAATGATGTCTCCCAGCTACACCCTCAGTCCAAATGCTCGTGCATCCCCTATTTCTGATGCCCAGTTCTCACCTTATGTTGGGGGCTTGACCTTCTCTCCTTCTTCATCGCCAGGATACTCTCCAGGTTATTCGCCTTTATCACCAGGTTACAGTCCGTCGTCACCAGGCTATAGCCCAGCATCTCCTGCATATAGCCCTACCTCTCCTGGTTACAGTCCAATGTCCCCTGCATACAGTCCAACATCACCAGGGTATAGTCCGACGTCTCCCACATATTCCCCAACAAGCCCATCCTATTCTCCTACTAGTCCATCTTATTCTCCAACCAGTCCATCTTACTCACCAACCTCCCCCAGCTACAGCCCAACTTCTCCTAGCTACAGCCCTACATCGCCAAGCTACAGTCCTACTTCCCCAGCGTACAGCCCAACATCTCCAAGCTATAGTCCTACTTCCCCTGCCTACAGTCCAACTTCACCAAGCTACAGTCCTACTTCACCTAGCTATAGCCCGAGTTCTCCAGCATACAGCCCCACCTCACCTGCATATAGCCCCACCTCTCCCAGCTATAGCCCCACCTCACCAAGCTATAGCCCAACATCACCAGCATACAGTCCTACCTCTCCAAGTTACAGCCCAACTTCACCTGTTTACTCTCCAAGTAGTCCTCGGTATTCACCCTCAAGCCCTTCTTACAGTCCTACTTCTCCAAGTTACAGGTAATAATTCTTTTCCTTATAGTTATTCTACTTGTCAGTGTTGCCATTGTTGATGTAATTGTTATTGATGCTATCAACATTCTGACTGCAGTCCTACGTCTCCTTCGTATTCGCCAACCTCACCCTCTTATCAACCAACAAGTCCTTCGTACAGTCCAGGATCTCCATCATATTCTCCAACAAGGTTATTAGCTGAACATTTGGGAGTGAAGCACCTTGAGAGTTTTTTATTTTGAAAAGATAAAGATGTCTAATTATTTTGTTTATTCAACTTGGTTTAATTTGCAGCCCTGCTTATTCACCTGCCAGCCCGGCTTACAGTCCAACCTCTCCTCAATATAGGTGAGCAGACATGTCTTTCTAGTTTAACTGAAACAGTTCTAATAAATTTGCTTCATCTACAAGGCAGTGATATTTTTGTGTATTGTTCCATGCAGCCCTAGTGGAAGCTACTCACCAACAGCTCCAGGATACTCTCCTTCTTCAAGCCAATACACCCCAACAGGCAGCAGCAGATAACATCTCATTGCTTTGGTCAAAGCATTGTGTGTGCATGAACACCCCTTCGATTGGACCCTGTTGATATTCTCTGCATGTGATAACTGGCAAGGAATTCCAGTTTTGGTGCTGACAAGAACTGATTGTGTTGGGCCTCGTGGAAATAGTTTCTCATGCAAAGCTATGGACGGCAAAGATGGGTGTGCACATAGTTAAAAGAAGTTTCAGGCTGTACTTTGGAACACTTGGTGATGATGGCTGTTGTTGACAGGATACTGAACTGTTAAAAAGGGTGGGGGGTGAATTCAGCACATGTTTCTAAATGCCTCCTTGTTGACAACGTGGAGGCTTAGATATGTGCTAAAAAATTTGCACACTGAAAAGTTTGTAGCTTTGTTAAGTGGGCTTGTATCATATTGAAGGTGTATTCTGATGAAAGTGTAGCATGGTAAAGAATTGAAGTCAAAATTTAGTATTCCTGGTGGTGCAAGCAGGCTATCTGTGCATGACGCCTAAGTACTATTGTGGGTTCGAACTTTGCACATGCTTATCCAATGCGTATGTGATTGTTGCATTTTCTAAAAACTCTACACACTATCAGATCAAAGAAGTTGGTGGGACTCTTAGACAGTGGAGTTGTATAAAATTGCTGTATCTCTTAAAGGTTTATTGATGTACATAATCTTGTTATAAGCTCTCAAACAATGGTAGCTGTTTATCTAGCAGCATTCTCCTTACACTGTAAGAAGCCTTTCCCATACATGTCACAAACCGTTCTCTCAGCACTCCGTCTCCAGCTGGCAAAAGTGTGGATTGAATCCTTATGCTGCCATATTAACTGCACTCATGCCACAGCCTTTCAACTTTTTTTAGCTGTGTCTTTTTCTGAGTTGTGCCTCTCAACTTTTTTAGCTGTCTTTTTCTGAGTTGTGCCAAGTTCTTCTAGCTTTGCATTATTTATTTGGATTTAAGCTTATTGTTAGCTTTCAAATAGTAGTGATGTGCTGCTTGATCAGATGAGATCTGTTATATGGTTTGGTAAAAATTGTACTTAAAATGATGAAGGGAAAGTTAGCACAAGCATTATACGACTCACCTGGCACGAAATTTCAAGGTTCAGGGCTTTAGAGGCTAAGAATGACCGTTACAGGTTGTAAAGCTGAACAAATTGCATCTTTGACAAGAGAATGCCCAGCTCAGGTAGCAGATGGAGGAAATAAGCTGCTGCTTGGCTGATGTTGAACAAATTGTCAATAATGGTGCAGCATGACTGAATGCACTTAACACACCTATGGAAGTTGTTAAGAATATGCTATCAAGGTGGTGCAAGGGTAGATTGAGAAACATGCATCCTCTCTAGTAACATCAGATTTCATGGTGCAATGTTAAATGAGGGGAGCAGCAAGTTGCCTTGTTTTTGGAGGGTTTGATATTAAAATCATTTTGTTGAGACTAGGTCACAAACTCCTTCACCTAGTACAAGGCTGCAAATGAGCACCACTAATGAGTTCAAAGGAGAAGCCAAAAGAGATCACCATAATGCAGGCAGTATGGAAGGCAGGCAGGTGGTTAGTTATATTCTGCAGCCAAAGATGCCTGTGTGGGAGTTCTAGAGACCCCCTAAGAACAGGATTTTTGTTGTGGTTTGATTATTTTTATTCTAATGTAGGCTTTGTGCTTTAAGTAGCCCCTAAATGGATTGTATCCAAGACATTTGATGATGTATGGTGCTGGCCCTATATGCTAATCAGGTGTCTTAAAGGATCTCTCTCTCTCTCTCTCTCTCTCTCTCTCTCTCTCTCTCTCTCTCGCGTGTGCACATGCTTGTGCATGCACCATGGAGAATCAAAGTCATTTGTAAATCTCATTGCTCATCCCATGGCTTGTATGAGACTAGAGAGTATAGAATAAGGAAACTTGAGATACCTTTTGGTAGCCTTGGTTCTTATGAAAGGATAAATGGTTCATTGTGTTGGTGACAATGGACAAGTGGGGCAGGTTTTGTATTGCTAGAGAGAAGAGAGCAAGCCTTAAGAGCCTTAGAATGGTTGTCACGTGTTATATAGTTGGACAAGGTTGGATTATGTACAACGTATTAGTGTTTCACATTAACTTGATTGGTTGGTGTGATTGTACTTAAATTTGAGCACTTCAATGTTTGCACTTTGATTTGAGCACACTTAAATGTTTGCGCTCATTTGTAAGGATGATTGTAGTTAATTGGTAAATCAATCAACTTTGATTAGTTTATTGTAATATATTGAATATTAGCCTAGAGAGCACTATGTTGCATTGGGACACCCCTTAATGATATTACCAAGGAGGATAAGTATTGGAGTGGTACACACACACACACACACCACCACCCCCCCCCCCCCCCCCCCCCCCCACCATGTGAACGTAAGCATCCAACCAAGTGATGCACCCAACAAGACTTGAAACCATACTAAACATTGTGAACCGAAGTGCTCACCATTAGGCCATCACATTCGGGATGGTTTTATTGAATTTCTTTTGAAAGGGCAACCAAAATCAACTCTTGGTTGAAATCTTGCCTATACGTTGTTTGTTTTTTATGAAGACAATTCATTAACAATGAAATTTTTGTCACATAGTCAAAATATGTGTGGTGTACTTAAGGGGAAACCTAAGTGGAACATTAGTGACCAAAAGACTCAATTTGAGAAATAGATCCCACTTTCTCTTGGGGATTTTCTTAGCAAATCAATAATGAAAAATTTGAGTGCTTATTAATCTTGGATGATTTTTCAAGTCTTGTAAAATGCTTTGTTAACAAAGTTGATCTAGTTAAATATGTTATAGGAGTCATATAGGAGTCATATGAAGTGTATATAGACCTCTCCACAATTGCAATTTTTACACTCTATCTATGATTAGCTAATGGTAGAAGCCATGTAGTACATTATTTTCTCCATAAGAACCAAGTCTTTGTTGGTAATCCTAGAAGATTCAAAATAAGTCCTACATTTTGTCTAGAAAGAATTTGAATTGCAAAGAGGAGCTGGATATGCTAGAAAAGTATGGGGTTATATTCTCTAATAAGGTTTTGTCATATAAATATAAGTTTATATTGTGACAAAAGAATGACATAGATTAGTGAGCCCACCTATAATATGGCTTTCTTATATTGCGACAAAAGAATGGTAGAGAGCTCAATTGCACAAAAAAGTAGTTAGGAATATACAATAAAATTAGTGAGCACACCTATAATATGGCTTTCTTATATTAGTATAATATTATAGTGACAAAAGAATGATATTGGTGCAAAATTTGTTGCTTCTCTAAAAGGTTTACTTGGCCTAATTTAGAGCATAAAAGCAAATATAGTCTTATTACATCTAATGCAATCTCACAAAGCAAATGCTCCAATAAAAAGAAAATGTTTTCTTGTGTATGTATACGTGTGCATGCTTGTGTGATTTATTATTGTATCTTGATGCATGAATTTGTGAATTGTATAATTGCTTAGCACATTGGAGGATTGCTATAAACCGATAAAATGTTAAGTGAGCAATGCAAGAAAGTGAGTATGAACGGACCGAGCATGCACATGCATTGATGCAAGCCATACTATTTTCATACTATGATTTTATTAAGAAGAGTGCATTTACTCTCCTATACCCACCAAAACCAATCACACTAGCCTAAACTAACTAAAGAAAACTCTGGCCATAATTAGAAGAACACTACCTTGGATTAAATTAGGAAGAGACTATCTTGGTCTACCAAGCAAGAATGCACATCCAAACACTATACAAAAATGATATTTGATGCAATATTGACTATTCTCATACTATACTTTTATTAAAAAGAGTGCACTCACTACAAAAACCAAGCACATCAACCTATGCTAATGAATGAATATTCATGCCACAATTAAGAGGACACCATTGCCATAATTAGGAAGGTACTATCCTAGTCTATCAAGCTAGAACTTGCATCCAAATACTAATAATGCATAAATAAAATACAAAATAATAGTGTAGGATTTCCCTTCAAAGCAAATCAACAAGGAAACCAAAATGTCAAATACATCATCATAGCCATCGAATCCAAAATTGATTTTCGAATACAAACCATCACCTATATATCACTTTATTGTAGAGGGTCACTCTGATGCTTCAACATTGCTTGAGTGATCTCCAACTTTGTCAAAGCTACTTGATGCATAAATTCATGTACTAAGGGCTCCAATTTAAGAACCATGAATACAAAATATTGATGCACTCAAGGAATATAGTTCTCATCCGATTCTTATAGAGCAAAATTTGGATAGGAGAAATTGACATAGATTCACACCAAAGGCAATCAATGTCCTTTTTGATTCCACTGTTGCAATGTAGAAAATGTGGGATTCACCATGGATGACTACAATCTCATGGAAAATTTCCCCTTGCAAAAGATGAGCATAGTTAGTGCATTAATTGTTCGTCTTGCTTAATTCTCTCTCCACCTGAAAATACGACATTGTTGCAACGTAGAAAATGTGGGATTCACCATGGATGACTACAATCTCATGGAAAATTCCCCCTTGCAAAAGATGAGCATAGTCAATGCACTAATGGTTCGTCTTGCTTAATTCTCTCTCCACCTGAAAACACGCCCATGTTTTGTGCTCATTGGGTGCACATTGCAAGGCATTCTTTAAACTTTTAACATTCTACACTCCATACCCTCCAAAAGAATATTGAGAAAATCAATTTAGATGTCTCATCTGTAGTTAAACATATTCCTTGGGCTACCTTCCACACAAGCACTAGTCCACAGAAGCTTGAAATCTGCTTATTAATCATCACTCAATGAATTACACTTGAGGGACAAAACCAGAATACTTACCAATTGTCATTATCATTGTATTGTTCTTTAGCCCTTGAAGCATGGTGTAGGTACACCCTTAACCCTCCCTCCTTTGCCATGTAAACAAAGGCCATACATCACCTTACTTTCCCCTCTAATACTTCCCAAAATGTGGATTGCCAATTTTCTAGTGTTTGACTAGGCCACTCCTTCACATGTACATTAGTCTCTTTGGAAGTGCCTCTAGTAAGTGTTGGTCCTCGCCTAGACCTTGGATAATGAATAGTGGCAATTGCATTCTTAGGTCTATGACTATTACTATCTTACACAATGCTTCCATCCACATTTCTCCTCTTTTGCAAAACAATTCATATTTAGTGCCACTTCATAGGTCATTGTTATTTGCTACTTCTCTAGCATTGTTGATATTAGATCCACCAAGTGCTTTCTAGCTAACACTCCCTTATCTCCTACCATAAATCTATTGTGTATATTTCTAGGCCTAGTCTAGAGTCCTCATGGCTTCCCATCAAATAATCTTTACAATGAGTGCTTTGATTAATTGACATAGCAAGGTCCATAGCACAAGTAGAGTACAAGTTAACTTGTTGAGCATACTGAAGAGCTGCCCTCATAGATACATATTCACACTCAAAACGATTGGTTGTGGGAAAAAGTGACCATCTCTGTGAGTTAGCATCCACTTTGCCTAGTGGAACCCTCTTACCCACCCTCAAGTGTCCAGTGATTGCATTTTGATCTCATGTACATGAAACAATGTTCAAAAGCTAACGAGTTTGTTATTTGCTACCTCAATGGACACTTTGTTTGATGTATTCTTCCATCGACAACATAGCTCATTGTGTCCCTCTTCGAATCGTGTTTTGATACATTGTTTTATGTGCTCAAGTATACTTTTCTCCCAATGAAAGGAGCATGACCTCTCCTTGTAGTGCATTACATTTCTATTTTCTTTGTTAAAAATGCTACACACTACCAACCAATTTACCTGAGCCTTGTCAGCTTGAACCTGGAAAATTGGGCTCGTAGGAACCTACACACAACCATCTGCTCATTTAGCAAAGTTGAAAAAAATTACTTGAGCTTTAGTGTTTTCAACCTTGAACTCACCAACAATAATAGTAAGCAACTATTTGATATATGGATGATACACATGAGCACTCATGGTGATCCATCCATAAGTACAATGAACGTGATCAAAATATATGAAATGCCACTCCAATGGGCCTCAAGGTCTCATTTGATTAATTAGGTTTGCTCTCCTTTCAGGGCCGATAGTAGACATTTTGAAAACATGTGGCTCCTTTGCATGGACCAACTAATAATAAAATAAGATGTTGTAGAACTAAGGGTAACACTTGTTTGTTCTATCCTTTGACTCTATCAATGCTTCAAGGCTTGAGGCTAACCCTTTTATATTTTTCCTAGCTATATCCACAGTCCTTGGAATCTTATGAAATGCAAAAGGTTAGGAAAATATTCAAATTTACAATTAATGAAGCCCTTACCCATAGCAGTATGAAAGCACTCACCTTTTTCATTGGACGAGGAGTGACTTTCTCTAATAGATTCTCACAATCATGTTCACCCTTAGCATCATTGACATCCCTGTCAATCATTTCCAAGACTTTAGTCCCTTGCAACCCTATCCTCCACCTTTTTGCACTTTGCAATGAGATCTAGAATGGCCTTTTGCTTCACCAAGTATCTACATCCAACATGTCCTTTCTACAAACTCCATTAGTGATAGGGTGGTTGTGATGCCCTTTGTGTATTGCATTCTTGGTGGTATTGGTTCTTTTTTTACAAGATGGAAATAATATATGCAACATTTATAGATAGCCAAGCAATGTGGGGTAGTGGAACAATGACAACACACCAAATTTCCATTTTCCTACCTTAGAATCCCCACTAGAGAGGGCACCTATCTTAACTTCCCCTTCAATTGCATTCAATTGTATCTCTCAGTGTGTCCATAATAAGAGCACTCCAAATTAAAACATCTCAAATGTCTTGACAATAGCTATGGTGGACTGCACCTTCAAAGTCATATTTGGTGCAATTTTTATAATCCACCCAAACATGATCATCTTGTCTTTGCTCCATTCTTGACATTGGCTTGCACTTTGGGGATGTAGGTAGCTCAAAGACTATGTCCCCATCACTTTGATAAGGTTACATATACATCTAAGACTACATCACAATTGAAATGTGCTCAAAGCTCATTCACTTCATCATGATGTAAAACCTTGAACCATGCTAATGTTGCTAGTGAAACCATGATGATGGCAAGTATGCATCGACACTCGTTTGTAAAGTTGCACCTTTGTTGAGATATTGGCAATCACACTTGGCTTAGCCTCTTTATATGGAGCAGTGTGGGCTCATGATGCAAAATCTCATATGCGTAGGGGAGGAAAGTGCAGCCTAGTCTATTCCTATAAAGCATTGTACTTGCTCTCATTTTGAATGTAATGTCATAGTACTTTTGTACTTCCAACAAATTGTCCGTGTCATTGTCAACACACAAGACTGTGTTTATGAGTTTAAGCTTCCATCTTGGAACCTAATTCACTTGTGTGACATTTGGTCTTGATGTCGACTACTTCTTGAGACAAAATTTCAACTCAAATGGTCCACTAGGTGAGCTACTACAGCCGAATATCAGGCTGCTAACCTGAAACTGTAACTGGCAGCCATAGCCACTTACCTTCAAGCTCATTTTTTCCTTCATTTTCTCTCTCTTGCCACTTAAACCAAGCCAAGGCTACTCTGATATGAAGTTCTTAGAAAGAATTTCCCATCAAATCAGCAAGGAGGGGAGAAATCCAAGCATCAAAGCATCAAACTCAAATGCCTGAAAGCATAGTATCTATTGATACTTATCAAGTGTTATTTGACACTACATTCCTTGTGTCTCTTGACACAGTTAAATCTTCTGTTTCTCAAATTTGAGAGTTTTGGTGTTGATTTGCTGCTCCAGTGTATGGGCAAAGACTCTCCAACTGTTCGATTCACAAGGGTTAGGTTCCACACCTGGCAAACCTGCATCAAGCTCATCTCGATGAAGAAGGGTCTTTGGGCCATTACCAATGGCAAGGGAGAAGAAGCCTCGGGATGCGGACCTTGTAGTTACTTGGCAAAGATTGATGACAAAGCACATGCCATCATTAAGCTGGAATTGGATGACAACTACATCCACCATGTGGATACCTGTGAAACCTCTAATGATACATGGAAGAGATTAGATACTTTGTTTGATGCACAATCAAGGTCATCTAAGTATGGATTATTGATTGAATTTTTCAAGCTAGATATGAAATCAAACACATCTCTTGCAACTCACTTAAACTACATGGAAAGTCTCTTAACTCAGCTTGCAGGAATCGATCTCAATATGGATGAAGATATTTGTATTGCTGTGTTGTTAAAAAGCCAGCCTCTCTTAACTATAATAATGTGTCAACTACATTGATCAACATGCCTAGTCCTAAACTGGTTGACATTAAGGCCTCCTTGCTAGAAGAAGAAAAGAAGGTAAAATTCAAAGAAGAACCAAACACCTCCAAAGATGAACAAAAGGTATGTCGGTACCAAAGTACAAGGGCAAGAAAGATCAACTGGTACGTGACTTCTACAAAAGGATCGAGCACACGGAGAAATTCTATCATGCCAGGAAGAGGTTCCAAAAGGCCTATCTAGTTGTTGTTAAAGAAGAAGAAGACCATGGAGCAATAGAAGAAGAAGAAGAAGATCACCAAGAGAAGGACAAACCTCATCAATCCTTTTATTCTGATAGACTCTTTTAGCCTTGTATTGCCTAGCCCTAATGCTTCTAACATAAGCTTGTAAACTCCTCATGTAACCTTGTACTACAACCTCTATACACTTTGTGAGGCCCCTGTTACAGCCCCTAGATTTCCACCATGTCTTTGGTACCCATGCTTAGCCTTTTTTGCGATAGCCTCTAGTGTTTACCAAGTTTGTGGTGTGCCCACACTTTGCAGGTGGTTGCTCACTAAAGCCTCTACACACTTTGTACTATTCTAGTTGTGATTAAGGAGGGGTGTTGAGATATTGGCAATCACACCCAGCTTAGCCTCTTTGTATGGAGCAGTGTGGGCTCAGAATGTAGAATCCCATATACACAGTGGAGGAAAGTGCAGCCTAGTATATTCCTATAAAGCGTTGTACTTGCTCTCATTTTGAATGTAATGTCATAGTACTTTTGCACTTCCAGCAAAGTGTTTGTGTCATTGTCAACACACAAGAATGTATTTGAGTCCAAGCTTCCATCTTGGAACCTAATTCACTTGTGTAACATTTGGTCTTGATGTCTGTTACCTCTCATGAGCTCACTCTTTCTCTTTCAACCTCCATAGCCATGCTCCAGATCCGATATTTTTACAACCTCCATGGTGCAGGTAGTAGGTATATGATGGCACTTACTAGTTGGGGGTAGGGCCAACCTCCATTGTGCAATCATGATGTTGTGGGCTGGAGCTCCATTGTGCAAGGATGCACAAGCACTTGGTAGATCTAATGAACACTTTGCAAGTTGGGAGGACCTATATGAGGCCATAATCACTATGTCTCGATGGGTTTATCCCTAAGGTATTTTAATAGTGTTGGTTGAAGTTCTTTATTTGAGACAAAGTGATTCTTAACCTGATGATGGAAACTACAACATATGCACAAGCTGAAAAGCATACCTCACCACTGCTTTTGAAAAGGGGGTGTATCAACACTTGGAAGCACTCAACCCTTGGAGTTCTAGCCTACAAAAATGTAACTCATCAACTTGCACATCTGGCCCATAGAGGAGTAGGTGAGTGACAAAGAAGATTCCAAATATGAGTGTGCTAGCATGTGGAGTATTCACAGTTACAATGTGTGAATAGTAGCAACCTTCAATATGAAACTATTAGAGGAGCTATGGGGAAAAGAGCGGGCTTTGGAAAGCATTCTTCTAAATGTATTATAGGAGATTGTAAATGGGAGGAGGTCCACTCAATTGATATACAATAAGACCCTTGGTAACTTTAATTGACCTCTTTTGGTATCAAATCCCCATATGTATGGGGGTGTCCAAAGGTTTTTATTGTCAAAGCCAAAGCAAAATATGATGTGAAATAGAATCTTCATGATCCAAGTTGAAAAGACCCTTCCATACTATTTGTAGTTTATTTGAATCAATATTAGGCTAGAAGTAGTGATAGTATAGATATTAATCTACCTTGATTGCCCAATTGACAAAGGTGGACAATGTATTCAATGCCAAGCACGTGCGTCTAATTTTTCACCCCTTAGACCATAGTGTTGATTTATGAAAAAGCCACATTCTTGTGCTCCCAAAAAGAAAAGGGGGAGAAAGTAAAGGAAAAATCCTCCCATGGTAATTTTTCAAATGTTTATCTTCACAACAACCATGGTAATCAAGGCCTGCCTTACTTTTTCTCACAAGTCGTATAGTGTGTGCTAGTGCTTGCAAGCATTAATCAAAGCTTTCATGATTCTTCATGAAGGAGAGGTTTCTTGGATTCTCCGTGGAGTAGGAGTGCATCAACGCTTGGTGGATTGGTATCAAATATTTTCTTGCCATGATTTTATTCTACTGCTACCTGGCTGAATTGGTGCTCATAGCAAGGGTGCTATTTATGCTCACATGTGTGGTGCATTAGTGCTTGGTGGATTGGCAAATACTCCAAATTGAAAAGCACTAGCACTTGGCACACAAAAATCACTTGGAAAGGATCCCTTGCACACACAAAATGAAGCCCCTTCTCCTTTGGGATTAGCTTGAAATCTAGCAATGCCTTCCTCTTTATGTTAGCACCTATTAGCTTGGAAAGGATCCCTTGCACACACAAAACAAAGCACCTTCTCCTTTGGGATTAGCTTGAAATCTAGCAATTCCTTCCTCTTTATGTTAGCATCTATTAGCTTTAGGAATTCCATTAAGCCAGCTTCCTAATCTGTTAGGGTTATGTAGTCATGGTTATCATGTTGCCACTACCGAGAGAGAGATAGAGGCATGAATTGTTTAGCAAGAGACCGTGTGCTCGGCATTCCATAGTTGCACAACAGAGTTGATGTTGCTTCTTCTCTCGTTATGTCACTCTCTCTCAGTCTATGATGAAGGTACAAAAGCTCAATCGTAGGGGTAACAAAGTCAACCTTGAGGCAACAATATCATCAGGTCGAGGACAAGTAAGAGGTAGAGATAGAACCAAGTACAACCGAGAAGTGTATCAAGAAGCCTAAAACTACTAAGATAGCAACACCCTCAAAGGAAGCTAAGAAGGAAAGCCTAAAGAAGCATCTGAGAAAGAAAATGCCAAAGAAATGTGTGGTAAGAAGCATGAGTGTCTAATGAAGGGGAAGAAGAAATTTGGTAAGAACCCTGTCACATATGGCAAGCAAGCGTCTGCTCCTAAGCAAGAGCTTGTAGGGATTATATTTATGTGCAATCAAGTCACAAGGAATGAATGTCTCAAGTGTCACATTTTTGCATTTTCGTAGCAGAAGAAAAGCCTAATTGAATGGGTAATGAAAGTGATAAGGCTTTTTCTCTATGACATTGATAATTTGATAATAAGCTTCTATTTGGAATCTATAAGTCTAGCTTTGCTCGAGGAATAAACTTGGTCCCTGAGGCATATCAAGATTCAGATTAGAAGTTTCGAGCTCAAGTTCACTTCTACATTCACAAGGAATGCATGCCATTGGAAGTTAATGAGTTTAAATAGACCTTTAAGGACAATCACTTCAACAACCATGGGGGGTGAGTTCAATGTTGAGCTCAATGCTAGTAGGTTGGTAGGCTAGTTAAGTTGTATTGGCCCTTGGATAAGTGAGGATAGCCAAATCTGAAGCCAAAGCCTAATAATGTTGGTAAGCATGAACATGCAGCCAAAAACAATGTGTCATGTAGACCACCATGGGAACGAGCTCCACCTCCCTAAGTTGCAGCTCCGGCACCACCTAGGGAAACTTTGTATGCTTGTGAATATGCTCCTATATATATTAGGGAAGAGCTTTGTAGTGGTTATGTTACTGCCCCACTTGTTGGGGTAACGGCCAATGACCAATAGCTGGGTGGGGACCCCTGAAGGATTCTTCCGCAACATAGTCATCAAATTGACTAAACCATGACAAAATAATGTTGCTATCTTTTCAGCCATCAAATTCTATAGATTGGAAAGATTCTGATTGACTCTTTTCTCCTTTTTTGCTTGCTATGCATCGAAGACACCACAAAGGATGCATGGAATATGGTCATCTTTACCTCAAGAAACTTGATATTGTTGTTGTTGTTTGCACTCCTAAAGAACTGTTGCCAGGTGGCACCTACACAAAGGGATGAGCACCTTAAATGGTTCTTCCTTGTGTGTACGTTGGTGGGATGAGCGCCTTAAATGGTTCTCCATCAATGCAGGGCATGTTCCTAAGAATTGTCTTAGGCGGAAGGTCGAGGGGATGCCTATCCTTTCCGGGCATCGATGCAAGTGTGAAAGTGGGTGGTACCATTTTATCCACACGAGTATTAACGTCTTCGTGAATTAATTATTGTATGGAATTTCAAATTAATTGATTTATGTGGCTAGCTGTAATTATTAATTGGTTATTATTCTAACATGATTTTCTGAATTTTTGGTAGCTGATGTGTAGAGCAAGGAGAATTGGAGGGCCTAAATCTTGGGCAAAGAAGATTTCATAATATTATTATAAATACGGCATGAAGGAAGCTACCCACTTCATGTCGGGGGGAGATTGAACCCAATCTTGAGTCACTTCATCTTACTTTACCTTCTCTTTTAGTCTATTTTTAATTTCTCATGAGTCATATGCAATTTTATGTGTAAAAGAGAGAAAGAGAGAGCTTCTTCCATTCGCTACGTGCAAACCATGCATCTGTAGCTCGCAATAGTGGTATCAGAGCCTAGCTTACCTCTTGGGCTTCCAATCGCCTACCCTCTGGCGTGAAGGTGAGCCCTTTACTACAAACGGGCTCTACAGTCCGTCTCATCACGAACTGACTACACGGCTGAATTCCCAGGCCTTCAAAACCCCAAACCCCTCTATCATAGTCAAGAAATTCTGTTATTTTCCAAGACATTGAAGAAGACCCACTCCTACATCATGGCGCCATGTTTCGTGATGAATTAGAGCTTTCAGGTGATTAGTAAGCTTAGTTATAGCTTAATTAAAAGCTTTGCTTAAGCTTAATCAAGAGCTTAAGCTCTATTTTGATTTCAGGGGGAGGGGGGCATTTTTTGACGCCACGGCAGCATCCACGACGTCCTCTTGTCCTAAAATGTTAAGTTTTTTTATAAAAGGCTTAAAGCCTTATCAAGCAAGTTACATTACTAACTTACATAATCAACTTCAACCTCTCTTACTCCGTGTCATACATAGACTCTGCAAATCTTCACAAGTCACAGCTGACTATCTCTTCCATAGAGGCAATTCTCGCGCAGTTCTTTCCAGCTTCATAAATTTCACAAAATTCCTATAAAAAATTTCCGCCTTTCTTGCCTACTTCCATCCATAATTTCTTGTCCAAAGACTGTTTAAAATTTTGGTCTTACATGCCAAAATTCTTCAACGTCAAGCAAGGTGTCTTTTCATTTGCAAGGCGTCCTAAATCTCCGTATTTCGCCATCAAGCAATCATGGCCAATTTCGACTTTGCATCATGCTTCTTGAGCCAACCTTGGAGCAGCCTATGGATTTAATATCCATGCAACTTGAAGAAGAGCATAAACACCGCGTACAACTGGAGCAAGAACTGAAGTCCCTCAAGCGTCCTGCCAATTGAAATTTCTACCAACAAGGACAACTTAGTTCGTGCCATCAACGCTACTTTGGATGTCCACGCTAGTCGAAAGGAGTCCAAGATAAGCAAGTGTACATTCAAATTTAATTCTTTTGATGGTCTCAAAGATGGTCGCAAAATTCTGTCATGGTTAAGTTAGTTCGAAGCTTATTTTGACAATGAGAAATACTCTAAAAGTGATAAAATTAAATGTGCATCTCATTATTTTATTGAGAAAGCTGCATTATGGTGGGATGTCACGCGTAAAAGCTTTGATCGTCCTCTCACATGGAATGACTTTCGCAAGAAGGTTCTTGCAAATTTTCTCCCTACACAATTCGAGCTCCGCATGCAACAACAATGGGACCTATTCATGCAATGGGAATGTGAGTCTATCCTTCAATACACAGAAAGATTTTGGAGCACTCTCTTGCAGCTCCAAATGGTGGAGCCAGTGGCCGAATCTACCTTCAAGAGAAAGTATATGTCCGGCTTAATTCCATCCATCCAAGTCGAAGTCAACATGTTCAAGCCCAATAACCTAGACGAAGCCATATCCCTAGCTCACGACGCTGAAAAGAAGCAGTCTAAAGACCGTAGGCAATTTCCGGCATCCAACGGTAACAACATGGGTAACAACTTTCGTTTTAATTCTTTCCGTAACTTCAATTCTCAATATGGAAAGAATTGTTTTAACCGACGGCCATGGATGCGAAATGTTCTTAATAATCATGGTCAATCAGTTTCCAATTCTAAACCTCCCAATCTACCTTCAAATTTGCCTAAATCTGGTGAACCTAAAAATGTTAACCCAAGTGCCTCCAATGCCAAATTGTAAGCGTCTTGGTCATATTGCGAGTTGTTGTCCCATGGGCAACACCCGTGATTGGAAGAAACCCACGGCGCATCTAAATTTTATTGGAGCTGAAGAATCCAACGAAGACCTTGAAGCAATGCCCGACTTCGATGAGGCTACACTTATCGACGAAAATTTTTTTACGAACCTGAAGACCTTTCTAGTAAAATTTCTATGGATGCTTAATAAAATAATGGTTAAAAATAGGTATCCAATACCTAGAATAGACGACTTCTGGATAAATTACAAGGAGCAACAGTCTTTAGTAAAATTGATTTAAAATTTGGATATCACCAAGTTCGTATGTCTACTTCTGACATTTTTAAGACAGCTTTTCATACACAATTTTGACATTATGAATTCTTGGTAATGCCCTTTGGACTTACCAACGCACCAGCTACATTTAGTAGAATGAAGAACAATTATCTTTAGTGTTTAGTTAATTAAAACAAAACCATCTATATGCTAACCCTAACAAAAGTTCTTTCTTTCAATCTGAAATAGAATATTTAGGTCATATCATGTCTACCAAAGGCATACACGTAGATCCACGTAAAATTGAAGCAATTAAGTCTTGGCCAACACCTAGAAATGTACATGAAGTTCGTTCATTTCTAGGACTAGCTAGCTTTTATCAAAAATTTGTTAGAAACTTTTCATTGCTTGCTTCACCGTTAACTCTTTTGTTAAATAAAGGTCTTGTTTATCGTTGGGGTGATAGCCAACAACAATCGTTTGAAATACTTAAGCATGTACTCACACACGCACCAGTTTTGCAGTTACCTGATTTCAATAGACCATTCTTTCTTGTGGTTACTGATGCAAGTGGTTCTGGTATCGGTGCAATATTGATGCAAGACAATCACCCTATAGCATACTCTAGTTGTAAATTGAAACCTTCTGAAGTTAAATATAGTACATATGACAAAGAATTATTAGCTGTAGTTCATGCATTGCGCATATGGAAGCATTATTTAATGGGTTTGAAGTTTATGATTAAAACCGATCAGCAAAGTATTAAACATTTACTCACAACCACAAATATCTGATAGACACATATAGTGGGCAACATTTATTCAATCCTTTCATCCACTCATTCAATATCAACCAGGTAAGGAAAATGTAGTAGCCGATGCACTTAGCCGTAGGCCATCATTAAACAATATTTCTGTCATTCCTACTTCTTCATTAGACACAATGAAAAATACTTATCTTCAAGATCCTGATTTTCATGATGTTTGGGTAAATTTATCTAACAATCAATGGATTCCTACTAATAACTTTTCTGTTTTCGATGGTTTTCTGTTTTATGAAAAATGGTTATGTATTACTAATCCTTTTCGTCATTTCATTATGCAAGAAGTACACAAGCCTCCTTATATGGGACATCGTGGTATTATCTCCACACTTAGAAATTTACATGAAGATTTTTTCTGGCAAAAAATGCAACGTGATGTCTCTAATTTTGTTTCTGACTGCATTGTATGTCAACACATAAAAAGACATCATGGTAAGTCATATGGTTTATTACTTCCATTACCTATCCCTAATTCACGTTGGGAGCAAATTTCTATGGACTTCATTACAGGGTTTACCACAAACTTCTTCGCAGAATGATATGATATGGACCATAGTTGATAGATTTAGTAAACAGGCTTACTTCATTGCTTGTAAAAAGACCTTAAGTGCTACACAAGCCACTATCTTATTTCTCAAGCATATTTTTGTGCACCATGGATTGTCGAAAACTATTGTGTCTGACCGAGATCCTCGATTCTGCAATAATTTTTGGATTACATTGTTTACTAACTTAGGAACTAAGATTGATTTTAGCTCTGCATTTCATCCAGAGACTAACGGTGAAACAAAGGCCACAAAAAGCACAATTTTGGATTTTATCTGTGCTTACACAATTTCTTCTCCATCCACATGGGATAATCATTTGCACCTTCTACAATTTGCTTACAATAATGCTACTCACACTGCTACACAAAAGGCACCTTTTGAAATTGTTTATGGTCACAAATTGCCAACTCCCACATTTCGTCTAACTCAGAAAATACCTTCTGTTGACAATTGGATTCAAAATCATTCAAGTATTTATGAGCAACTTAAACAAATACTAGCAAAGGCCCAACAATCATATGTGAAACAAGCAAATAAAAAGAGGCAAGCTATGATTTATAAAGAAGGAGATTATGTTTGGTTACGTGTTGAAAAACGTAGACTCCATAGTGTAGAAAAGAACCCGAATGTAAAATTAGCTCCTTGTTTCTATGGACCTTTTAAAATTCTCCATTGTATTAATCCTAATGCTTACAAATTAGAGTTACCTCATCATTGGAAAATCCACAACACTTTTCACATTAGTCTTTTACGTCCCTTCAAAGGTTCTCTTCCTGTTCACCCTGTTTATGAATCACCACCCTTGATTGCATATGACCATGAAATCCTAATCCCTGAAACAATTATTGATGTTGACTATATGACCACTAGAACTGGAAATACTTATCCTCGTTATCTTGTCCAATTTCACAATCACCCTATTGAGGAAGCTCAATGGATGCATGCTCGTGATTTGTGACCTTTTTCCAAATTATTGTCTCCACATCCAGCCAATAGCAATTGAGGACAATTGCTATCCCACCCCGAGGGTATGTTGCCAGGTGGCACCTACGCAAAGGGATGAGTGCCTTAAATGGTTCTCCTTTGTGTGTACGTTGGTGAGATGAGCGCCTTAAATGGTTCTCCATCAATGCAGGCCATGTTCCTAAGAATTGTCTCAGGCGGAAGGTCGATGGGGATGCCTATCCTTTCCGGGAGTCGATGCAAGTGTGAATGTGGGTGGTACCATTTTATCCACATGAGTATTAACGTCTTCATGAATTAATTATTGTATGGAATTCCAAATTAATTGATTTATGTGGCTAGCTAAAATTATTTAGTTGGTTATTATTCTAACATGATTTTCTGAATTTTTGGCAGAGCTGATGTGTAGAGCAAGGAGAATTGGAAAGGCGCGCCACACGCAAGCATTCTAAAGATTATTTCCTCAAGAATTTATTTGGCAATTATTGGATTATTGTAATAGAGGCACCACTATTTCTTATAAAGCGTGCGCATAGCCTCTATGTAAATATTTATTAGCAAAATAGTTTTTTACAAGATATGTCCAATAAAATATTAATGGTTTTAGAGAGTCGTGGAATGCACAACGGCTAGCATCCATTAATTTAGATTACTCTATGTCTTTTCTAGTTCACTCAAACTCTTTATGCAAAGAGTGATTGTAAAGGGCCTAAATCTTTGGCAAAGAAGATTTCATAATATTATTATAAATACGGCATGAAGGGAGCTGCCCACTTCATGTCGGGGGAAGATTGAACCCAATCTTGAGTCACCATCTTACTTTACCTTCTCTTTTAGTCTATTTTTAATTTCTCATGACTCGTATGCAATTTTATGAGTAAAAGAGAGAAAGAGGGAGTTTCTTCCATTCGCTACGCGCAAACCACACATCCGTAGCTCACAACAAGTACTTTAGCTAAGTTTTGTTACAAGAACTCTTATGACTTTAGCTAAGTTTTGTTAGAATAATTCTACTTACACAATTTTTCATTTTTTGCCTATTTGTAATGTGCCTATCAAATGAACCCTTCAATGCATGATTTGGGTGGCCCATCAAGAGATAGTCTTAGGTGATACCATCCAAAACTCCTTTGGAATATTGCAAACATTGTTGCCTAGGCTCACTTGAGTCTACCTCAAAAGGAAAGCTCTGCTCCATACCCACGAGGATCAACCTGAATTTAAGACTCCTACATAGGACTACGGTTACCTAATGGTTTTACCTATTGTCAGTTGTCGAGTAGTTGCATGTGCAAATCAACTCAAATCGAAGTGGACTTGTGCCGCACATGGTTTAAAGGGGGTGAGAAACGAGGGGTAGCTAGTGTGTTAACCCCTTTACCCATGAGGATTTAGGGGGCTAGGGTGAGACTTTACCTCTTAGGAGTTTCCCTAAGATGGCAGCTCTTCCTAGTCTACTAACGTTACATTTGTGGAAAACCTCTTAACTTACTAGAACCACCCTACCACAGGAGGGGCCTCTGGTCTCTCGCTTCCCTTTTGAAAGGGAGGTTCCTAATTACCTAATTACATAGCATGGCTAATGTAACATATAAAACAACCTTCTTAGTTAATCTTGTTAGCATGTGGTTCATTTGCGTAATTTTAGCACAAACACAAAGACACGTTGAAAAAAATCTTTTAGCAAAAAATAATTTCAAATTCAAAAATATAGCTTTATTTACATCAATATACTTGTCCAAGATAGGACTCGCCCAAATGCATTACTACTAAATTTCTACCCTTAGCTAGTGTTAGGGCCTTCTAGAAAGCCATCCTGGGATCACGGGGGGTAGACCAATCTTCGATGTGCAAGAGACTTATGGTTAAAGCTCGCCTAATACCCTTGCCATCTCCTAGCTAATTACATATGGAGAGACCTATCATTCATAGAACCAAAGGAGTAAACATAGCCCTTTGGTGAGGGCTCAACATTAGATTTTGCTTGATTATTGAGTGTCAACTTGAGATAAGAAGGGTTAATCTAACCCTTGGTCTTTCGATTGTATCCAAGTAAATAATTCCAGGGTCATAAGATTCGGTGATCTTTTGATGAGTTTAATGTTTGAGGACTTATAGTCCCTTTGATTTAAAGAGTTGGGTTTAATTCTATCGAACCTCTTTCGCTATATGATTAATCTGATAGTAACTTGAAAAGTCTAATTGACTTATGGCCTATTACTTCCTCGAGTGGGATAGAAAGATCCTAACTCCATTTATATAGTTTTCCTCTATAGCTTCTTGGTCCTAATCCCTTAAGTAGCATTGAATCTATAAATCATATTGATTTTTGCTCTATTTGTAAAAAAATAATTCTTATTTGTAATAACTTTAATAGGATAAGGACAAATGTTCCCTTCTTAGGCTTTGAATCCTTTGAATCCTTATCCTTGAAGAAGAACTCAAATCCACATTTATGCTTTAGATTATGAATCTAATTTTTCTTTGATTCATCTCTTCAAATAGAAATTCAGTTGTAACTAAACTTTCATATATAATTTATTTAAAACTAGGACATAATTTATTTTTGTATGAAAAAAGGAAAATGTATTCACTAATTCTTACCCAATATTTTTACATTTCTAACACTTACAACCTTAATCTCCCTTCATGGATTAAGCTACCTTTACAAATTTATGCACTATCACTTGGATTCGAGCCCCATCATAGAGAAGTCGTCCCCTTATGGATGCCCCTAAAGGGTATCGTAAAATATGGATCTGCCCTCCAAGTCATGATGCACCACAAGGTGTCCAAACTTTGGGTGGTAGGGGGGTGTAATTGCACGTCCTCTACATTAGCTTAGCTCGGTGATGACTATTCAATTTAAACCATAATGAAATAATGACATAAGGAACCTAGTTTTTGTTTGGAGTGATGTTGTGAGCATGTTCAATTTCTTAGCCACCTCTCGTACTTCTACTCTTTAGGGCCATCGTCACTTGTGAACTTCAAAAGATGTAACACCTCCTACTTTGTAGCACATCCTAGTTTTCAAATCAGGGTGCATCCCAATGTGTCCAAACTTTGGGGCGGGGGGGGGGGGGGGGGGGGGGCATAATTGCATGTCCTCTATGTTAACTTAACTTAGTGATGACTATTCAATTTAAACCATGACAAAATAATGATAGAAGGAACATGGTTTTGGTTTGGAGCGATGTTGTCGTTCGACGTGTGCGATCCTTAACCAAATTCGGCACTTCTACACTTTGGGGGCATCGTTACTCGTGAACTTCAAAGTACATAACCTCTCCTACTCTCTAGCATGTCTTGCTCTTTGCATTCTTTGACAATCTTGAATTTAGGAGCTCGTCGATCCATGGTGCTATGCATTCTTCTTGAGGAGGGGGAATAGGTCTTCCTTGGGGTTTTTACGAGAAGGGGATATAGGATTATGGGGGAGGAGATTTTATGAAGGAGGTAAGGAGTGTTGCAATCTTGTGGGGAAATTACATACTCGTAGAATAGGATTTTGTTGAGTGAGTCCCTGATGAGGAAGCTTCGTTGCAGATGAGACTAGTTAAGATGATGGGTCTCTTGAGCTTTTGGTATTCCTCTCTCTCTCTCTCTATATATATATATATGCAACGTCTCTTTGATAAAAAAGGAAAACTAATAGCCTAAAGGCTTAACCCTTTAAGGTTCATATGCTCTTATGACCTACTATTCTAATTAGGGTGATGAGGGAGAGGGGGTGTATTTGGTGATAATGATGATGTGATGGACGTGATTGGGATGATGAGAGGTAGCTTGATGTTAGTCTGCAAGTGCATTTAAGTTTGAACTGCCATGATCCAGGACTTGCTCTCACAATTTTATGTATTCGAGGATATTGTGTACTACATAATGTGTGATTGAGTGTAGCAATTTACTCCATGAGATGATCATGTGTTGTGAGGCTAAAGAAAAGGTGCTATCTCGAGTTGTAATTCGATGGATTGATGATGGTACGGTGTTTGAGTTGATGGGGCTGGAAGATGGTGATAATAGCAAGGTGAGAAATAGTGACAAAATGAAAGGGAAAAATGAAATTACTAAGGTTTAAGCTTTTTGTTAATATTCCTTTTTGTACTCCCTCTCAATCCCCTATTCATGTGGGAGAGATTTGGGGTATTACAGTCTCCTTGTTTTTACTATGCTTTGTGTGTATGTGCATGTGTATGTATATGTATATGTGTATACCTATGTGTATTATATATGTATGTATATGTGTGTTTAACACGTGTGTATCTATTTGTGTGGTCTCGTAAATGTGTGCCTGCTCTCTCCCTCTCATCATTTTTATTTTCTCATTTCTTTTTCTTCCTCTTGTCTCTCATCTTTCTTTACCTCATGTGTGTGCATATGTATGCATATATATATGTGTATGCATGTGTGTGAATAGATTACACACATATATATATATATATATACATGTATATATTTGTGTGTGGATATATGTGTCTAAAAATATACGTGTGTGCATGTATGTAAGTGCATATTCCTTAAGTGTATTTACATTCGCTCTCATTTGCTCTCTCTCTCTCTCTCTCTCTCTCTCTCTCTATCCATTTTTTCTCACTCATATGTTTATGTGTGTGTGAGTATGTATACATACATGTGCATATATGTTTGTAAATATATGTGCAAGTGTACACATTGGTCATGGGTTTTTATAGTCTATGTGCATTTGTGTGTGGTTTTAGAGCATGTAAACATTGCATGAATCTATGTAAAAAATTTCATATATTCAATTTACAAAAAAACTCTTTCTTTAATAATGCATGTGCATTTATAGGTGTTTTTAGAGTATGTACATATTACATATACATGTTCAACCATTACAATATCATATCATTTCATATGGGTAATTATGTGTGTGTGTGTGTGTGTGTGTGTGTGTGTGTGTGTGTGTGTGTGTGTGTGTGTGTGTGTGTGTGTGACCACATATAAATTTTTAAAGACTCACCTTTCTCCTTTCCATCATATCCTATGTTCAATTGAGAGAGAGAGAGAGAGAGAGAGAGAGAGAGAGAGAGAGAGAGAGAGAGAGAGAGAGAGAGAGAGAGAGAGAGAGAGAGAGAGAGAGAGAGAGAGAGAGAGAGAGAGAGAGAGAGAGAGAGAGAGAGAGAGAGAGAGAGAGAGAGAGAGATAAAATAAATATAACCCCTACTCACCCTTTAAGGAAAAAGCCCTCTCTATTTCTTGAAGACCAAACTTCTGCTTCTTGTCCCACATAGGCTTGGAAGCCTTCTAGTTGGTTCTAGATTCCCAAGTTAAACCTCTAAATGATATATAAAATAGACATGATATTATCATGGAAAGGGAAAAGGTGAGTCTTTGAAAAATTGTATATGGCACGCGCGCGTGCACACACACACACACACACACACACACACACACACACACACACACACACACACACACACACACACACACACACACACACACACACACACACACACACACACACACACACACGAAGAGATGAAATAAAATGATATTTTAATGGTTGAACATATGTGTGTAATGCGCACATACTCTAAAAACATTTACAAATGACATACACTGTAAAAAGGGTTGAATTTTTAAAATTGAACATATGGGATGAGATAATAATTTTAATGGTTGAACACACGTATTAAATACACATATATATACACACATGCTAACATACACAAAACAAGAAAAGATAAAAAGAAGAAAATGTGTGTGTGTGTGCGTGTGTGTGTGCACGCGCGCGTGCATGCACACGCGTGTGCGTATAAATGAATGAGAAAGAAAAAAAGAAAAAAAATTCAATATATACATTTGGATACATGATAATTGATATATATAATAATAAATAATGATGATGATGATACATATGATATAATTGTATGTTGATTTAGTAATATGTATATTAATTATAACTTTAATATATTAATGTAGGTAATGATATATTAATTATTAACTATTAATAAATTTATTAATTATTGATTTATAAATTATAACATATATATATATATATATATATATAAAATTGATAAATTAGTTAATGCATATACGTATTATGCATTATGCATATACATTAATATATATAGCTCTTATCTATAATATATGTATTATATTAATGATAATTACAATATATGTGATTAATACTTTAATGTACTCGAGTGCATGTATAATGATACAATAATGTAATTGATTAGATATTAATAGTTAATTATCAATACATCAATTCATTATTAATAAAAAATATAAATATTTTCACTTAATATATTATACTTATATAACTATGCACATATATTATGAATTATTAAAGAGAGAGAGAGAGAGAGAGAGAGAGAGAGAGAGAGAGAGAGAGAGAGAGAGAGAGAGAGAGAGAGAGAGAGAGAGAGAGAGAGAGAGAGAGAGAGAGAGAGAGAGAGGAGTTATTCTCAATATAGTTTATGGATTGCTAAATTTATGTAATGTTGTAGACTCAATGTATGAGGATAATATGCGTGTCACGATAGTCTCAATGTGAATAGAAATCTTTCCACTCCCCATGTAATAAGTGAATGCCACATCCTCATACACTTTCTTAAAAAATAATGTGCTCTTTAATACGGGAGTAATAGTTATAGCATCCCTAGGATGATGCAGCTTCAAGCCAAAGCACTAAGCTTCTTCCAAAATAGTCTAGCAATTCAATACGTCTTTTTACAACAACCCAGAATCCAAAGCACTTTAGATTTAAGTTGATGAGGACTTCTATATGGCATCTTCTTAGGATTTCTTTTGAAAATCATGCTACTTCTTTTACCCCATATAAATTTAGGGTCACTCCTGATATAATGCTAATAAAGCTCCAAGTGCTATAATCTAGACCTGCATGATCAACAAAGAATGCATTTGTCATTCCAAAATCATTCCTCAGATTAGCCTCCTTCAACCATTTTTTGAGAGTTGCCCACACTGGCCTATTAACACTCGAGCAATCCCAAAAGACATGTTTTTCTATTTTCTCTACCTTTCCACAAAAGGGACATAGAGCCGAGACTCTAAACCTTTTACTGAGTCTCGCTTGCAAAGGTAACTTCTTAAGTAGGAGTCTCCAACAGAAGACATTAACCTTTAAGAGAGGGAAGCTTTCCGCATAGTTGAAGCTCTCCTCTTCCAAGTGTTCACTTTTGCCAAAATACATTCTCTCTTCCATTTTTGATGGAGTATCATGGCAATAGTTGGAGAAGCTTCCTTAAAATCCTTTTTATGCTTGTAGATATTTAGAGATTTACCAAATGGACTGACTAAATCCTTAAGGACATTATCATTGCTATAGACCATAAAAGTTGGCCAATCTTTCCTACATGAGCGCATAACTAAACTTAGGCATTCACTCTCTTGTTCACTAAGGCCGCATTTCCTTGAACAATCCATCCTTCTAAGTAAGGTCATTGAAGGCATTGCACTTTAAAGACCAAAGAATCCAGATTTGCTCCTTCCAAACTCGTATCCTCTATTAAGATATCATAGCTTATTTGAGGCATACCTTCTCTATCCTGCTTTGTCCAGAGAAAACTCCTCAGAGATCTCTCCACCTTGTTCCAAGCTACTTGGGAAAATGGCAAAATAGATCCAACATACACCGTTGTCAACAATAAGACACTTTTAATTACTATAATCTTACTAGTAAAGGAGAGGGATAGTTGGAGTCTACCTTTGACTTTCTCATGAAATTTCTCATTAAATGAGTTAAACATTTGACTGAGTGTGATACCTATGCCAATAAGGACACCCGAATACCTAATTTTTTGCCCAAGAAAGACTATCTTAAAGCCCAATTGGACGATCCAAGGGTTAAGCTCTTTCCATGAGAGAAAGAGGATTTCCGTTTTCTTTTGATTTATTCTAGAAGCCATAAGCATTGAGAACTCATTGTAGATCTCCAATAATTTATTTACTGATGAATCCATCTTTACCTCAACCAACGAAGTAGTGTCACATCAACAAATAATCGAACTGTAGTTCGAGAGCCATTGGGTAAATGAAGCCCTCTAATAGAGCCATCTTGCAAAGCTTTATCCACCCTCCTAAGAAGTGGATCAGTTATGAGAGCAAATAAGAGTGGTGCCAGAGGGCACCCTTGCCTTCTCACGAATAGTGCGATATGGGCAAGTGGAGGAGGACTATATGGCCAAATTGCATTACATCATTGCAAGT
This sequence comes from Lygodium microphyllum, assembly GCF_053477565.2. NCBI lineage: Eukaryota > Viridiplantae > Streptophyta > Polypodiopsida > Schizaeales > Lygodiaceae > Lygodium > Lygodium microphyllum. The sequence continues at coordinate 44,246,570 of NC_141160.1, read as the reverse complement.
GTCCAAACACTAGGGTATAGGGGGGTCAAGGAGAATGACATGGCCAAATTGCAATGTATCATAATAGGTGTTTAAAGAGAAGTAAAGGAAATAAACGTTACCTCTCAATGGACATTGAAGGATGTAAGGGATACCTTTGGAGTTTCTTACTACAATATAAAAAAGAGCTAAATATTTTTTATCTTGTATGAATTACTTACCTCCTACTATTGAAAATTTTGAATAATAAATGTACAAATAAGTTCACTTGTTCCTACTCATTGTTGCATCTACATAAACCCAAACTACTTCTTATGAATGATCTTACCAAATAAAAATTCCACTCTCAAGGCTAGTGCTTCGGCAAGAACTTTATAGCTAAAGTTCAACATTGTAAGCGGCCCTCTAGTTAGAGAGTTGAGTTCTGTCTTGAGCCTTAGTAGGGACAAGCTTAATTAAACCTCGATTGACATATGCTAGCATTATACATGACATTCTTATATAATTCAAGAAATCCACAAGGTCTTGGCCACAACTTTTGGAACACCTTAGTCGGCAGTCCATCAACACCTCTAGACTTCCTAGATTTCATTTGAAATTCCAATTGCTTAACTTCCTCAATGGCAGATGGCCTATCCAACATCAATGTCTACTCCATTGGGACCACAATTGTAGCATCCGGTAAGAAGGCTTCCACCCTTTGCTCATAGTCAAGTAGTTTAGTAGGCCACATACCAACTATTGAGGCCAAGTGCTCCTAAAGGCTCTCCCTATTGAAACTTGATCTTGCACCAACTCACCTTGTTGATTGATAATCCCAATAATAGACACCTTCTTTTGCTTAACCTTTAGATTAGAGAAATAAAAGGCATTGGGCCCATCCCCAAGAAGATCCCATTGGCCTTTCAATTGAACCTTAACTGCACGTACCGCCTACTCCTCCTGGAGTTTTAAGTATTATTCTACATCATTAAGAAATCTATGCATCATCTTGTCATTTGGCAAACCTTTTAAAACCAACATGAGAGCTCCTCTAAGATGACTACCTTGATCCAAAATTTCCCTCCTCAAGGTTGCCTTCTTTCTACAATGAGACTTAGGTGCCTCAGTAATTGCTTGCTGCAGATAATGCTTTCATATGTAATTCGGGGTTATGGAGAGCTCCATGGTATTCTCCCAAATATGGTGTGATTTCTCCACAAAGGATTTCACTTCTAAAAAGGAAATATTGAACCGAAAGGGAGGCAATCTATAATTATAGGGGTTCAAGAGAATCAACTTAAAAACAATCAAGATAAGGGTGTGATCAGATGCCAAGCACCCTTCCATTACACCATGCTTGATTCCACCATTGAGCCACCATGCCCCATTTGATGCATAAAACCTATCTAGTTTGAATCCTTGCCATGTCGAACCAAAGTGTTTATTGTGGCAAGTAATCTTTTGATGCTCATTCCCTAATGCAACTAAAGTCAGGTCGGTCTTGAAGTTCACAAGATGCCACCAATGCTTGCAAGGTTTCCCTCTCTTCTGAGATCATTGAGCCACCCCCATGTGACCTATCGTTGGGATTTTCAATCATGTTTCACAAGAGTGCGTTCTTCCCTTGCAATATCAGCTTAACAAAGGCCCACTGTTTTGCTCTTTTTGTAGAGCAATTGTGGGCATAGATAGAACCAACATAAAACTCATTACAAACTTCCACCCTTGCACAAATAAAGCTACCATCCCCAACCTTACAAAGGAGCCAAGGCTGGAATGATTCATGAATCAGTAGGAGAGTCCCTCCTCTCCCATGGCACTGCACATCAAAGAATGTAACATAACTTGGGATGACTAAGGCTCTATATGCCTCTTCATCTAACTTAATCTCCTACAAGGCAACAAAGTCAGGCTTTAGATTTCTAACAATTCCAAAGGCAATCTACTTTCTTACATCAGCGAGCCAAGGCCGCATACATTCCATGAACAATACTTCAACTTCATGGAGAGAGCTGTTTTCTCAGTGCAATGGAGCTAGTCTATCTAGTATCTCCTTGTCTTTGATGGGAACGTAGTAATTTTGATCAACATAGCTATTTCTAGCCAAATGCTTAAGCAATATTTCTCACTAATCTTCTTTGCATTGCCCTTCATCTCTTGCCATTTTGGAGGGACATTCTCCTTATTCGAGGCATTATTATGCTACCCTTACCTTGTTGATTAGAGGTCAAAGACTTAGACATAGCACCATCCTTACCTTCCTTGGTAGCTTTAGCCAATGCAACACTAGAGGATCCCTTGTTGATAGCCTCACCCAACGATTGCTTCTCATTTTGAAGCATTGATGGATTGCTGTCCTCCTTCTTCTTATTCTTTCCATCTTCATGCAGTTGCTTACTCGAAGCTTGATTGCTTTTATGGGGACATTTCCTAGCAAAGTGTCCATTGGCAGTGTAGTGGTAACATGCTTTGGGGAAGGTAAAGAACTTGACTGACAGCACAATCCCCATCGTCGATTGGTCCTACATGTGCATTAAGTCTAGGGGCTCATTTCGTCTATCCCATAAAATGCATGCTCGACTGTCAATTTGATAAGACCCCATGCAGGCTGGATGATGGAGCATATAGAACTCTGCCCATAGTCGCTACAATGTCGGCCACCTCGTCCACCATCTAGGGGGGTAGATCGATAAGCTCAATCCACACATGAGACTCACGGTTGAGAAACCCCCTTGGGGGAAAAGGAAGAAGACCATGGTACCATGTATACTAGGTTTCCCTAGTATCCCACCGTTGCTTAGGCAAGCAACCAATCTCTTTCTACTTTGGAACCTCGAAGCATCAGATAGAAGCCACGACTAGTAAACTTATATTGAACCAAGTTTTCTCAACCCTAATACGTGTTATCAAGCCAATTGACGAACTCATCCTTTGGAACGGGTCTACCCATGAAGTACAAATAAACCCTTGTTGTTGCAAGGAGGGCTGTATACTTGTTTCAAACCCAATCATGAGATAGGGCCATTGTCACGTTGTGAACTCTTGCACCTTTAATTGTCTTAGCTCTACACGTAGTATTATAAATATCATGGTCTTTCCTCAGTGCCCTTTCAACTTCCACCATATCTAGAGAATGATGTTGCACAACTAGTTTGTAATCATGGACTTGGCCACCATCTTCCCCTTGGATCTCGTCTGTACATTGTTTTTTCCATTGCATGCAACTGGGCTTGGCACATGCCACATTACCTTCTGGTGAATGTGCCTCCATGTCAGATTGAGTGCATTAAAGTTTGCCACGTCGACTAGTTTGCTAAGCCTTGAACCTGATTCCCGCCTTTCCCACATCCTCATACATTGCATTTTGTTGCATTCAACGTTATATGAGTCCAAATTACATAAGCTTTTTGGAATTAGACTAATGTTCTTTATATCAACCTTCCATGAACCCTTTTACCTTGGGAGGGTGTACGAGAGGATAGTGAACGCCTCCACTACACGTAGTAGAATCTAGAATCCGTTAGTGAACGTTCCTTGAAACGTTCCACAATCGAGCAGCCTGCGCCAAATTTCAAAAACATACGAGACTCTTCTGAGAAACTCCTACACTACCGGACGCGGGAGAGAGAGAGAGAGGGAGAGAGACAGAGCATCGCCTAGTCTGATGAGACAGAGGAATTGACCATAGCCCACACAGACACAGAGAGAGAGAGAGAGAGAGAGAGAGAGAGAGAGAGAGAGAGAGAGAGAATATGGCACCCCCATTAGACAGCCTCGACCGCATCCTTGATCGTGCCTTCTCCCTCCACGGAGCCCCGGACCCCCCCTCCGGCCCTGCCCTGGCCCCCTCTGAGCTCAAGAAGCAGGCCGCCATCGCTGTCCACCTCGACGGCTACCACCGCTTCGCCGACTTGGAGTCCCTTGTCCGACGCGGGTCCCATTTCCGCATCAATCCCTCGGTATCGTACCCCTGCCCGCCTTCTGTGCCGCTCCCGGGCCTCCGCCCCATCTCCCTGGCGGAGCTTGAGCTCGGCAAGGTCCACCTTGGCCGCGTCCTCATTGGCTCCCTCTGCGTTGATTCCTTCATCGTCTCTGGCATCATGACCGTCCTGCAGGATGACACGGACCCTCGTAAGGCCATCCGACTGTCCATCTACAACGCCGCCCCCTCCCACAGCACGTTCGCGGATGTGCAGAAGCTGTTTCCCAAGGGCATGCGCATCGCCCTGAAAGAGCCTTACTTGAAGCGCTCCAATGATGGCTATCTTGGTCTGAGGGTGGACAATCCTGGGAACATAGAGAAGCTGGTGAAAGACAAGGCCTCATCGTCTGTCACTGCACGTGCGACCCATGTCGATGATGGTATCAAAGGGGGCAATGCATCTTGTGACAATGGCATTAAGGGGGCCAAAGCCCCTCCTGATGATGGCATTAAGGGGCGCAAGGCAGGAAAAGGCTGTCAAGCGCACAATGGAGACGATGGCGAGGATCCCTTCTGGCTTCGCCTCAAAGGTAACTCCTTGTTTGCACAGGCAAATTGGAATGGGGCCATTGCTTGCTACAGCAAGTGCCTTAATGCTCTGGAAACGGAAAGCTTCTCTCCTGCAGAAGGAGATGGTGACAAGAAGAAAGAAGCTCGTTTGTTGGCCTTCTCCAACCGAGCGGAAGCATGGATGAAGGTTGGAAATTACTTAAAAGCACTGCAAGATTGTGAGCACGCCTTATCTGAAGATGCCGGACATCTTAAGAGCCTGTTTCGCCGAGGGAGAGCACTCCACGGCCTTGAACGCTTCCAAGAAGCCTGCGCCTGCTTTGAAGCCCTGATTGCTGCCCATCCTGACTACAAGGAGGTGAGGCAGTTTCTTCTGAAGAGCCAACAAGCCGTCAGTGATCAACTCACAAAGCTCTCCGGTTCCTTAGAAAGCTTCTTGATTAGCAAAACCCCTCCACCCAAGTGCCCTGATTTTATTGGCCCTGTTGTGGTGAAGATGTCAAAAGATTCAGGTGGCCGAGGCCTGTTTGCTTCAGAGAATGTGAATCCTGGAGATATTCTTCTCATTAGCAATGCCATGGCTATTTGCAAAGAGGAACCAGTCAATGTTATAAGTTTCAGTATGGATAAGAGCAGCAGGAGGATTACTACTTCCTCTCAGGAGGATCTTGTGACCAAGCTTGCCAGTTTGGGCATTGAATCCCCACGGTTCTTGCGCAGCCTCTACTGTCTCTGCTCTTCCAGCAGCTGCAACAACACCATGGGTGTGCCTCACATAGAGTTGCTCAATGGAGTTTGTATAGATCATAAGAATGCAAATGAGCAGGTTGATATCACTCGCATCCGCGAAATAGTCAGGCTGAATTCATTTGGAGTAGCGGGCCATCCATTTCTTGGAGATAAAATGAAGAAAGAGAAGAAAAAGGCTAATCGGCAGCAACCCAGGGTTGGCTCTGGTCTATGGCTCCTTCCTTCCTTCATAAATCATTCCTGCATCCCAAATGCAGCGAAGTTACATATTGGTGATGCTATGTTGATTCATGCCACTGCTAACATCTCTGCAGGAGAAGAAATCACCATCTCCTACTTCAATTCGCTGATACCGTTGAAGCTTAGAGAAGAAGCTTGTGATCACTGGGGTTTCCAATGCAGCTGCAAGAGATGCATTGTAGAAAGATCAGTGATGGATTCTCTAGAAAATATTAGTAGTGAAGTCTGTTCTCTACATGGCGCAGCTAAAGAAGAGTTTATTGCTGCCATGTCTACGATGCAAGACTTGCCTCCGGAGCTGTTTCCTATTTGCTTCTCTCTCTCTCGTCTCTTTGAGGACGCCAGGGAAAAGATCAAGGGTCTCCCTGATCTATCGAGCTTAGAGAAGAAGTGGGTTTTGGCTAGCTATGCCTGTGCATTTTTACCCAACTGGTTAATCTCTTTTGATGTTGAGAAACCGGCTCTTGATGAAGTGACCCTAGAGCTCAAAGAGGCCATGGTGGCCTGTGAGCCAGCCAGTTGGTGCACACTGTCATTTGTAGCAAAATTGGCGTATGTTGCAAGCATGGATGCACAGATGTGGGTGTGGCATAGGAGTGGGGAGAAAGGTCGGCGTGCTGTGATGTTTGGAGAAGAGGCTAAGCATGTTTGTCTGTGCGCTTTCGGAAAGCGGACAACTCATGTTTTAGAGCAGCTGGTTGAGCTGTGTATGGAGAAGACGCCTCTGCCATTTAAGTGTGAGCCAGTACCACAGTTAGTTAAGGAAGGCTAGAGAGAGAGAGAGAGCTGGCTCACTTCAAATGGAGTTTATATTGAGCTCTGAAAGATTGTGGTCGAGATCTTTCAAGGTAAATGAGTGCAAGGCTGTTTGGTGTACTGCCTTGCATGCTGCGGCACCTTTCTGATTTTACTGGGTTTTGGTGTATGACACTCGTTTATAAACTAAACAGGAGAACTTTTAGGACTTGGGCATGCATTGCGAGTACCCTTCTACAAGTCTTGACTCTCTCTCTCTCTCTCTCTCTCTCTCTCTCTCTCTCTCTCCCCCATGCGCTGCCCAATCATAGGAAAATGTTTATCAAAGAGTTAGTACAGAATGTCATCTATATGTGGATATAAATGCCCAAGGCTCAAGCTAGGGTAGAGGAGTTAGTAGAACCCCACCCATAGAAATGTGCGTTGCTCTTCATCCATGGAGATCTAAATGGAAAAATTTTATGATGGCATGGAAGTGTATGGGCACCCCCATTAACTAAAGTAAATATCTTGCCAAGAGATACCGTAAAATATAAGCTGTTGATGCCAATGGGGTTGTGGCGTAGTGGGTTGGCAATGTGTTGAGTTATGGGGGTGTGTGAGTTCAAACCTTGCGCATCACATCTCAAAGACACAATAAAATTTCTATTCGCTTCCAATATAAGTTGTTAATATTGAAAGGATTGTGTTGTAGTGGGTTGGGTGTGTGTTGAGTTATGGGGGTGTGTGAGTTCAAACCTTGCGCATCACATCTCAAAGACACAATAAAATTTCTATTCGCTTCCAATATAAGTTGTTAATATTGAAAGGATTGTGTTGCAAAATGAGATGCTTTATTTCAAGATTATCGTCAAACCATTAAATAGTAGGTTTTGAACCCCCATTAGCCTATCGAAGCATTTTATCCTTTTCTTAGTAGCCTCTTCACCACATGATACCATCTTTGTAAAGCTATTAGTACTCACCAAAAACAATAAAATTGTTGTTACTTCATTGGCTCCTCTACCCTACATGGTTGTATTACATACAAAAAATGTGTACAGGAAATGCCATATTTGAAAAATCAACAGTCTTTGTGTGTGCCTTGTGAAAGTAGGGTACAAAAATACACTGTTGATGAATGTATATTGAAGGTTATCTAGTGTTTATGATGCAAGAGAAAGAATTAAGTCGACAATTAATGTAGTAGCCTTGTGGGGGATTGGGATAGATTTTAGTGAGCCATATAGTCGATTGCATTCTACATCATCATTGATTCACTCCTCCATGGAAACAAAGACCTTTCTTTTACACCTCTTTCTAGCTCCTTTGTATTTGAATACATGAGTGTTGGTACACATGCACATGCACTTGCATATGCATGCAAGTGCACGCGCGTGCACACACACACACACACACACACACACACACACACACACACACACACACACACACACACACCCCCCCCCCCCATAAATGTGCGTATGCATGTACATGCACACGCTTATGTGTGTATATATGTATGTATATTCAACATCAAGTGTTTTGAGAGAGAGAGAGAGAGAGAGAGAGAGAGAGAGTGCACGTGTGTGTGTGTGTGAGCCTAAAGTTTTGTATTAATGTCCTTTTTAGACACCTTAAAGGTTTACAAGACAAAGACATGGTGTTAAGCCTTAAGTGGGGTCTCTCTCTCTCTCTCTCTCTGCCTTTCTAGCCTCTTGTTCATGTTGGACATGCAAATGTGCATATCAACATTAAGTTGAACAAATTTGTTTTAAAGAAGAGGAAGCCAATCTCTAATCCAAATGATTTATGCCTTGTAGGGAATTGTAGTATGCATAATAATACAAATCATGTTCACATACATCATAAAAATGTACTAACATTCCTATGCACATATTGATGTACTCCCATATCACATAGAATGCTTAGTGGGTATGATCATGATGTGTTGTATCAATATCTACAATGCTCACCTTAAAGCACCTAGATGTTGGGTTTGTGCTAAAGATCTCTAAATATTAACTCTAAGACTTATAAGCTTGTGATAGTTCAAAGGAAAAGATATTTGGATAAAGAATATGAATACTATTGCATTAAACTCTTAGATGGGTCGTATCCAAGGCCTACTTTGGGCATATAATATATAGGGTTGGTGTGGAGACTTCTCGTGCTTCTTTTCCTTTCATCTTCTTTAGGTGCTTTTAGTGGGCAAGTCATGGAAAAATACCCTACTTGTGCAAGCATACCACGCAATGAAGAGAGAACGTAACCTTTATAATGGCATTGAATCCCTTACTATCTTGAAACTTGCTTCAGGAGATCCAATCTACTTAATTGAAATAATGTAAGCCCTCTCTTCACAATCCTTCCAAGTGCTCCAACAATCATTATAATGATAGCTCAAAGAAATGAATGTAGACTAAAGAGAGCTTACCTATACAAGGCACTTTAAAAGTAGAATCTCATTTTTGAGATACTTAATAGTTCACAAACAAGATGCACAAGATTTTCATTACATTTCATTAAGTAGTACAAAGTCCAATCTCTCATAGCCCAAGAGCTAAGGATAACTGAATAAAACCCTTGTGAACAAAATGCACAAGTTTTTTCTCGCATTCCATTTAGTAGTACAAAGTCCAATCTCTCCTAGCTTGAGAGCTAAGGATAATCGAATAAAACCCTTGTGAACAAACGTATCATGGTGGAGACTAACTCTAGCTTGAAAGGCAGTTTAAAGCCATTTAGGAAATTTGTCCTCGTGAAAATGCAACCCATAACATAACAAAAGAGTCTTGATGATGCAAAATCAATGCATCTTGATCACATTGCTCCTAGAGGCAAAGAAATCATAGCTTTGTGATTTGATATGCCATAGATTGTTTAGGTTCCTCTTGCTTGGTCGTGTTGCACTAGGATAACTCATAACTTACTTTGTAGTCCTATATGTAAATATATGAGCACAATCCCCAAGTCTCTCAATTCAAATCCAATTGTCAAGCATAATGAATATATTGCACAATAAGTTTTTGCACACTCCCATGTGTAGTTCCATCAATTTTATGCATAAATATTATTCCAGAAGCATTGAGAAGTGAGAGATTAAGAGTGCAGGGGGTTTGAGATCTCATTCGCTTTCAATACTTCATCAAGCCTTTAGTTATCTAGATGAACGACTTGACTCACATGATGGGCCAAAATAAGAAGGAAATTCACCCAAACATCCACAAGGTGTTTGATTGTAAAGCAAATAGCATCTCAAGCGTAAGGGTTACCTATTGAAACTACCATCCTTGCTTACTATGGATTGCCACGTTCTCAAGCCATGACATATCCCATTCCTAAGCATTCCAAGTCTTATGCAAAGCATGTGTGCCTCAATGGTCACCCTAAATCTCCACTTGGAACATTCTATGGTAGAATAAAGGCTTACATATGCAGTGGGTGTTTTCATATATCCAATTGTTGGTGTTCAAATATCCCATTTCATCATGCATAGTCATTTTCTTTCATTGCAAGGCCTTTGCTCTTCAAACCCTCCCTCAATGCTCAGATTTTGACTTAACAGGATTGATTTGGCTTTAGGCAACGTAAGTGCTTATAGACTTAACTTAAAATTACATAAATGAGGCAACTTTATTGAAGTTTAATTATTGAATAATCCCAAATGTAAGGAAATAAGAAAACTTGAAGCATGGAAATGGCGCTTTAAAGGTCAAAAAGTTGTGGCGGGTTGATCATGAATCAATAGGGATAATGTTGAAGCTTACTTATACAACTACCATGTCTAAGCACATTGTTATCACCTTAAGAAGAGGAGATTAGAGGGACTTTGAGCTATTTATCTAGTTAAAATTTTTAGGATGCGTGGGTTGAAAAGTGACTAGACAAAGGTCCTTGTGAACCCATCCTATAGATAGATACACTTGATAGGTTGAGTTACTTTCTAAGCTGTTGCTAAGTATTATAGTTGATTGTCCAAATCTAATTACATAGTGAGAACACAAACCAACATTGTTTTATGAGAATGGATTGTGATTATTCTATAGTAGGGAGATTGATGCATCACTCTCTCTACTTTCACATTGTCGTTGAGTCAAGTGTGGTGTTTGTTACTCTCATTCTTGAGAGGTTGTCAAGTGGTCTTTGTAGGAGAGATGTTAGATAGATATTTCAAAGATGAGCTTAGAAGTCTAGGGATCCTTAAGATCAATCCTTTTGGGTTGAGGCTTGAGGCTTGAGGCTTCACTATGAAGTAGAGTCTGAGAGTACTCAATTGAAAAAGTTTGTGCATTCTATGGGATCTATATGGTACTTCTTGTGAAGAGATGTTTGAGTAGCCTCTAGCCTAGCTAGGGGTAGGTATAGGAGTGAAGATTGAAAAATAAATAAGATTGCAGATTGCCTTGGATTTTCTCTTGCAATAGGGTAATGAGAAGTTATCCCTTCATTGATCCCTTTAGGAGAGAGTATAGACCCAAGGGAAGAGCATTCAATTGCTTTGACTTGCTCGAATAAATGTTTGAAGATCTTGAGGGAATGTTCTTTTTGTTCAAATCAATGGGAGAAACTTGAGTTAGCAATTCACTTGACCTTGTAGTAAGTATTGATCAAACCATTTTTGGAGATTTGAGGATTCAAGATGTTTAGGCAAAGTTTACAATGAGTCTCTCATCTAAGTTAGAAAGAGAATACTTCTAATGAAGGCATGAAAATTAAAACAATTGGATTTGAAAATGAGTTTTTATTGTCTACTCAAGATAAGGTCAAGTGTTGGGTACATCATACTAGGTTGACTAGACATGAATGAACAAGATTTTGGCTTGGAAACTACTTGAGATTGTTTTGATAATGTTATCCTTGCTCGTGTAGCAAGGGGTTCTAGATTCATGTACTTGGAGAAAATTTGAAAGTTTGTTTTTATGATATAAACTTGCCTAGGTCCTTTCAAGATGAAGACATCTCAAAAATTTTAAAGTGGGAATGGGTACATTACACCCACCTTTCTATTTTAGACATTAGGTCATGTTTAGTACTTATTTTAATAAAGCTTAGCAAGAAAGTCACAAGTCTTATTGCATGTCATCAATATGTTTTTGATTTAGAGAATTTTGAAAATCTAGTTGTATTGTTTTTTAATATTGGTAGAAATTCATGATGGTAAAGGATATAAAAATTGAATTTTGGCTTTTCCAAACTCAGTCAAGAACTTAATATGAGAAGATATAATTGTAGTGCTCATTGCTATGATTTCAATGCTTTGATCCATTCTAAAATTTGAGCTCTCAAACAAAAGTTATGGTTTTTAAAAGTTCTATCCTAAGTAAAGGAATTTTCATATGTGAGATAGATACAAGTGTGGTTGAGTGTTTTTTTTTTCTTTTAATCTTTTTTTTGGAAGTCCTTGACTTACTTTTTCTCCCTTTCACAAAACTATAGTTTTTTAGAGTTTATATCCTTCTCTCAAAAACTATATAAGGGACCCTTGTGATTAGTTGTAATGCACCTTCTTTTGGCCAACTGCCCTTGTAGGTAGCCAATGCCCAACCTCAAGAGCCTTGTGCAATTGAGATCTTGAGTGCAAGGATATGGAAGGATAAGAAGAAGGGACTTGGAATTTTTATTCCTCGTTTTCAACTACCTTATAAAACCATTGCTCAAATCATTCCAAAATTTTCCTATTTTCCATAACCTCACGGAGTAATGATGGCCTCCAAAAGAATTTGTGAAGGAAAGGAGTCCATTAATGAAGACACTTCTAGAGAATTTGCATAGAATACTCTAATGATAGACCTAGAAGACATCATTTGGGATGCAAACCTTACTGTGCTTAGTTATGATCATGTTTCACTCATTCATTTCATAGATAAGGAAACTTAGTTACTTAATCCAAGTTGAAAGCAATTCTTTAATAGAAATTGTTTATTTATTGGAAATGAGTGAAATCTCTGCTATATGGCTCCTTGATGGTTATGATTTTGATTAATAAGAAGATTCAAGTGATGAAATGGTAGTTTGATCCATGACCAACATTATAGCCATAGGTAGTTGGACGAGCCCTAAGGTGCTATTGGCCAAAGAGAGAGATGTTAAGCTTATTGGTATCTAGGGACAAGATTGAAGTGGTAAAATAGGCCAAACATGATGTTTTGTCATCATGTTGGACACACGACTTTAGAGGAGCTTTGAGCTAGTAAAACTCCCAATAGCGTATGATGAGGATGTAAGAACTTTGTGATCTCCATTGCTTAATTTGAGATGGAAACCCTAAAATTTTAGACAAGAGTGGAATGACTTTGTGGGACACAAAAATCCCACATATTTTAATAAACAAATCGAATCCTAATACAAAGGATTTGTTTTTCAATGTTTATTTGATCGATTGCTATATTGCACCTAAATCATTAACCATGTATAATGGGTTCATTAAGAGATAATGATATTTATTAAAATATAGTGGTAATATAAACAACTTAGACAACTAAATCTTGAAAAGTGGGTAGATGGAGGTCCTAATGACCCCATCCTATGGATGAATAGATTCAATTGGTTGGGTGGCTTTCTAAGTTATCATCTTGATAGATAAGATAGAGTCCCAACCAAATTTTTTTAAATAAGATTAGAGGGATTTATGTATCATTCCCTTTTGTTTCACACTCTCTTGAAATAGGTGCGTTGTTCATTATTCTTCCTTGAGAGGTTCTCAAGTGGTCACTTTAGGAGGGGCATTAGACAGCTAATTTTAGGATGAACTTATAAGTTTAGGCATGCTATGGGGGTTCCCTATATGTAAGACATTACTATTATGTGTATGGAAGGACTATTGAAAAACCTTGCTATTATGTGCATAGAAGGACTATTGAATATCCTTTATCTATAAGTTTTGTGGGAGCTTTCGCTCAACCGCCAAGACCCACAGACCGCTTATTGTTTCAAGCGTTCCAAGCCGAGCACTAATGGCTACCTCTCACATAGCTGACGCGCCATCCTTATCTACGGGTGTAGTGAGCTTACCTCCATGCCGATCGAGCTACCTCCTGTCCCGCACACTCCGGTAGCTCCACGATTCAAGTGCAAGCTTCAAGCAAGCTCCATCCTTAAGCTCCACGCTCCAAGCTCCATCACCGCGAGAAAGAGAAGAGAAGAGAAGAGAAGAGAAGAGAAGAGAAGAGAAGAGAAGAGAAGAAGAGAGGAGAAGATGGAGAGCTTCTCCTCCCCGGTCCCTCACCCTCACACACTCACTCCCTCACACTCTCACACTCCCTCTCTCAAGCACAAGCTCAAGCAAGCAAGAAGAAGAATAAGAAGAAGAAGAGGAGAGCCACTTTTGGCCACACACAAGAATGAGCTTCTCATTCACTTTTCAACTTTATATACAAAACCCTAAATCCCTTTTGGGCGGTCATCCCCTTATCCCCTTTTTTACATGGTCGGCCATGGCCTAGGCCCTTTTTCCCATTGTCCTCCTATCTTCCTAGCTTCCTTCCTACCGCCCATCTACCTTTACAAATTGCACGGGTGAGAGCCTGGCGTTCCTTAAATTAAATCACAATGCGCTTGTGCTCTTTTACAAAAGTATTGACTTGCGCTTTTCCTTGTGCGTCTTTCTCCCTTATTTGAGACTTTTCTGCGCTTCTTGTGTTTCTAGATTTTCCTTGTGTGCCTTTGTTTTCCGTTTCACTTTTCCTTGGTCTTTTTCTTCTACTTTAGCTTTTCCAAAATTTCCACCTTGTTCTTCTGACAGTTAACATTAACCCCCTCCTAGACGAGTGCCAGTCCCATGGCACTCACCGTCGTAGGTAACAGGCTTTGGCATGCACTGAAGACGTGGGTGGAAGGGACATCTGTGGTTGCTGTGGAGGAGTGTTGGTGGTGGTGTGGAGGAAGGTCGTTGGGGGCACGTTGGTGGCCTAGGTGGCTGGTGGTAGGGTTGTTGGAGTTGGTGATAGGGCTGTTCTTTGTTGGAGATTGCACTAATGGCTAGCATAAGTGTTGGTTTATTGGGGATTCTGCACATGATGATTCTTGGCGGGCTTGCAGGATGATAAAGGATAGGAATTCAGAGTTGAGTGTCGATGATGAGCGAACGACACTTTCATTGGAGTCTTCAATACCTGCAATTGAAAACCTCTCATAGGTGGTCACTCCCTAGGGGTAGTGCTAGTCTTCTCTATCATGCACAAGACATAGTTCAATTAGTTTGGGAGACAGGTCAAACTCTAAGCAAGCTGAGAGTATTGTCCTGCACTTTAGGACCCAAACTGTGTATATATTTTGGTGCAGATATTATGTGAATGCTCGTGCATATTTAAATATTACGTAGTTAGAAGACTGCGGGCTGGTTTCTCCTAACAATGTGTGGATAAAGCAAAGTTTTCCATGTTGAGAAGTAGTACATGTGAAGGTGTATGAGACATCCTTTGCATTGTGACTGCACGATGTAGCATAATTGAACACAGGGACACTGCACTTTCGATAGCTGGGAGCTATTGGACTTGCTTGATGAGGATGGTGTACTTTTCATGGCCATTCGTGCGGTGCTTACCATAATTGATTGCAATGGTATTAAGGCAGAGTGCAAGAGGGAATCGTGTGAATGGGTCAGGGTGACAGGTCTAACCATAGGCGAGACAAGCTCCCTAGGTATGTCCTACCCTTGATGTGCCCTAAACAATTGTGGGTGATGCGAAAGGGCAAGGAGATTAGGGATGGAGCCAGCTGACCAAGGTCATTGGACGTATCTAATTTGAGGATCCTTAGGTGCTGTGCTGTGATCATGGGCTCTTCATATCATTTCGTTCTTTTCTTTTCTTTTCTTTTTTCTTTTTCTTTCATTTTTCTTGTTCTTTTTTCTTTCTTTCTTTTTTTCTTTATTCTCTTTTTTTTTGTGGACTTGCCTGAGTACAACCATCGCAATATGTTGAGGCTATCAGCCTTTCAATGGGTTGGGAAATGTCAAGCTTTGAAGGCTCAGGAAATGGATATTAGAGTGATGATTGTGTCCTAGCCGCATTGTTAGAGAAGCAGTTGTTGAGATGGGGAGATACACTTGAGATATTGCAAACATCTTTGCGACACGCGATGTCGGTATAATTGAGGTAACAACTACTGTGAGCCAACTATAGAGCTTGACCCAAAAAGAGAGTGTAGCCCATGACTATGCTTTGGGCCATGCGATGTGGGTGGTCGGCAAGGGTGATTTTTGCTTTCGACAGCGTGGCTTTGCCGTGGCTCTTTGTGGGGTTGATGGTCTTGCGGTGACTTGGGCATTGGACACTTTTGCACAAGGATGTGTGTCATCCTGCAGCCACTTGTCACTTCATGGGAGTATATGCACGGTATATGCCGCAACTATAATAAACCAGTGCAACGCAAGGAGACATCACTTATATGAATTCAATGGTGTTGACTTAGATACTTATCACCTGTACTTGATTAGCTTTTTCTTTTGCTAAAAATGTGAAATATATTAAACACAGATATGAAAAGTTTGTACAATTGGGGAACATGTCAACACTTAACCATTTAAGGATAAAAAGTCATGGCCAGATAGCATTTGATAAGCCTTTTATACAACATGGGGATACTCTATTTGTACGAGGCGGGGCGAGTCCGAGTGGTTGGCGGGGGCGACTGAGGTTCTGCTGGTGTGGGGCTCCTATGAGGTTGGCCAGGGAAGATGTTGGATGGGACCCATATGATGTAGTCCCTGGCCACAACTGTTTCCAGAATGCTTTTAAACAATGCATCAAATTCCTGCTTGTCCGGATTGAGCACCTGGTGCCCGAGTGTCTGTTGAGGGCCCGCACGACTGGTGTTGCCATGCCTCGTGTGCTCCCTTGAGCTCTCGTCCTCTTGGCTTGGGGTGTTTTCGACCTACGTCCTGGGTGGTGTCGTTTAGGGCCTCGTTTCTTTGCATATGTTTTAAGGGTAGGTACATAGTGTCCAGGCGGAGGAGCTTGTGCTGCATACTCCCTTTGACGACGGATAGCATCCTTGCAAGCCAGCTGCACTGGGTGCTCCATGTTTGTTACCATAGGGGGACCTGCAAAATGCGAACCAAGGATTAGGCCTTGAGACAGGATAAGACTATTCGCATGGAAGGGATTATACAGTGGGTTATCAAGTGCACATGACGAGGAGGGGAGAGGTGAGGCATGTAGTGTTTGTAGTAGAGGGATGGCCCCTATGATGATGTTCATTTGGCCTCCAGCCATTAGCAGATCTTGGCTTATGCTAAGTTGCATGGACTGGTTATCATGGAGTGGGGCAGGGCTCATCCTCGGAAGGATAGACCGGAAAGGGGAAAAGGTGTATAGAAAGGGACAGTACCTTGTCTACACCATCAGAGTTGTTGGTCAAGGCTTCCTATGACAGTAATGAGGGTTGCATGCCCTTCACTTGGAGGTGGGAATGGTCACACAACTTCTAAATGTGTGGTGAGAGGAGGACCTGAGGAGCTTAGCCTGTTGAACCCAACTCTTCTCCCTGCGCTTGACTATCATTGCTTGTGTGTATTGATATTGTCTATACAGGGTCACAAAATTCATTGTTTATTTATGTACATATTTACGAGTCCATGCCACTTCACGAGGATAAAAGCCAATTGTAAAACTCCGGATTGTACTGGAGTGTGGCACACACATCCAGTACTCGTGGTAGCTTAATCAATACCGATAGATATTTTGCAACATTGAGTAGCATGAAACCTTGTTCGAGTCTATTGGCAATATGTAACTCCTCCTCAGTGAAAACCTTATCAGATAGAGAGTTTTCTTGGCTAGTTTCAACTAAGTCCGTACCCCGAATGGCAATCATCACTCAAAAAGAAGTTGGTGCCACATAGGTTGGGTCTCTTTGAGACCGCCATTTGGCCAATCGCTCCTGTGAGACTGTCATGATCTGGGATCCTAGTTCGGCCATTGCAACATGATTTTCACACCAACGTTGTTCAAATTGACTTCGACCCTCTGATTGTTGCTTTAGTTGCTCTATCTCTAAGTTGGTTGGCAGAGCACATCATTGAATGTTACAGTTAAGCATAGTTTGTCGGCTTCCTCGTCAGAGATGAGTCGCATGCGTTCATGCAGGAGCTTATTATAGTGCTCGTCAAGATGTTCTTGCTCTTCCCAGGATAAGGAAAATGTCAAGTATTCTTCAATCTGCTCTTTGGGGAATGCGTCCATGTCTGCCAGGACATAGACACGTGCGAACACTTTGAGCTTAGCATCCAACTTGGTTAAGCATTCTACGACACTTCTATGTCCAACGAGGGCTTGCTCGGTTGCTATCTCATGCAAGGTTCTAGGAGTTTGCCTAGGCTTTAGCATAGCTGGGGGCTCAGGCCTAGATGAGCAAGATTGGTCAACGCTAGGATTTCTTATGCTCTTGGGGTTTCCATGTTTCTCTTGAGGCTTTGTTATTGCGTCATGGTTCTCCTTGGATGTGACTGGTATAAATTTGTCACCCTGTTGTGACAACGTTGTATCCACTCTTGATTGGTCAATGCGAGTTCTGTTGTCGGTGGACTGAGTGTTGCAAGCAATTGTTGATGGTAACGACTGCTTTGGTTTTTCAGAGCACACAGATGTGTCTGAGGTTTCACCGCTATTAGGAGAGGCAGAGATGGGGTCATTGGTGGATGGGCTTGATGCTTTATTCGTCAGCTCTCCAGTGCTCTTGGTGTCAATGTTTTTGGGGTCCACAACCACCTGTAATTGCTGTTGTTCTCGCTGTTTTCTCCTCTTTTTCTTGGTCAGTGAAGGTGCATCTCTCAACGACTCAGGACCCTGGACTAGGTCAACCGTTGATGTGCTTGGTTGGGCCTCAGCATTCTCTGTCTCTAGTGTGTCCTTATGGGACATAGCCGTGGCCTGCTGAATAGCCTCGCTAGGTTGTGAGGGTACAAGTGCCTCCTTTTTTGGAGAGTCTAGCTATTCCCTTCTGTTTAACTCCTCCAGCCTAGACTTTAGGCACTTTGGAAGTGTTGGAGTTGTCAATGAAGTTGGTTGCAACACCTCCTCCATAAGTAAACTACTAAGGACACGTTCTGCAAGGGGCATTGTCACGGCCAAGGGCTGTGACTGCTGTGATCCCTGATTGGAAGTAGTAGCAGCTAGTTCAGTGGACTTGCTACTATTGCTTGATTGCAGTGTCAAGTCCTTAGGTCGATTGGAAGTGGTCGTGTCTTTTGTTGCCCTTAGAGCATTCACTTGCATAGATCGAGTATCAGTTGAGCTAGCCATGGTGGATTGCATAGGCATATCCTTAGGTTGAGAGCTAAGGGTGGTATCGTGTCCTGCCTCTTGGACATTTGGAAGCTCTGATGTAGGTAGAGATTGGGATTGAGTAGCCACGCTTGACGACTGTTGTGCTTCTCGTGTCCATTTAGGGGAAGAGGGTGTAGGAGACTTGAGACTCCTAAGTGGCTTTGACACTGGCTGGGAGATTTTCTTGTGGTTGTTAGATGATTTTGCTATTTGCTTTGTTGAGCATTTAACCTTGCCATGAGCAATGTTGTGCCTATGATGCGTGCTATCCTCTTGGGGAATCAAAGGCTCCTTGGGCACTAGTGGCTTTTGCGTATCCTAAACAATTACATTTGATATCTGCTTATCAAGCACGCTAGGCTGAGGATCTACCCTCTGATTGGTCCCGTTTGGTTTCTTGATTTCGACCATGAGGGGCTTGGTCACTCCACTGTTGTTGACTAGAGACTTGGTTTTTCGTCCTACGCTTCTTTGCTCTTGATACGATCTGGCCTTCAGTCGATAAGGGAGGTTTAGCAAGGGGTTTTGGCACCCAAATCCATGGGTTACTTGCGCAATACCCTTGAGCACGTAGCAATGCTTTGGATATCCATCGTGGCGTTGTGCTGAGCCTCCATCGATGCCTTCATCTATAAGGCTTGGGCTTCTTTTGGGGTCTTCTATGATATTTGTAAGTCCAAAGCCCGTCCTTGGCATTGTCTCTTGACCTTCCTGTTTCAGGCATGGCCTAACTCACTGGTTCTCGTTGTTTGACATGTGCCTGTATCAACTCTTCCAACAAGTCCTTGCTCTCGTTAGGAGGCTTGACTGTTATATCAGCACCCTCTTTGCCTTTCCCTCGAGGTTCGATGGGGTCACCCTTGCTAAAGGTTGTGACTATCCTCACACCTGGTAGTGTCAGGTGTATCCTCTATGCTACATAGTCGGCCTCACACGGTTGCCCTTTTGAAGGGTCTTCCTAGGAGGGTTTCCTTCCCGTAATTAGCACTATTTGGAGGAACATGAAATAGGATAGACAAGCTTTTAGTTTCAATTGTCGCAAGGATTTTGCACTTCCCTATGAGTGCTTGTGGGTGTCCCCCGTAAGGGCTAAGAGTTGCATTAGTCAGTGTGAGCTCTGGTTGGCCTAGTAGGGTCCATGATTCATAGGTCAAGATATTAAAATCTGCTCCTTCATCAATTAGAGCATCGATAGTATGCTCTCTTTTCGCGGTGAGTTTGACCCTAAGATAAGCAAGTGGTGCTATGTCTTCGTTTTTCGGGTCTTGGCTTGTAAATTTAAGCCTTTTGACAAATGCCCTTGAGTCCCCAGCTGCACAACCAGATGTGGATTCTCCATCGATGTCTTGGGTCATCTGTACAGTGCTGCTCAAGGTACATCTCTTGTCAAGAGTGTCATGTCTAGTCATCTTCGCATTTGTAGCTTGCTGATGTTGCATTTTGCTCTAACTAGACACGGTCTGAACACAATGTCTTTGTGTTCTCGTGGTGTGGCCCTTTTGCCCTTGATGGCTATATTAGCCTGTGGAGGTTCTAGGGTCTCTTTTTGTCTTTGTTTGGGTGTGGGCTTTTGTTTGCTGCTTTGTAAGTGAAGATCTATGCTTGTGTAAAGCCATTACTACACTAGGGCCTAATCCAGAGGACCTGTCACGATGCACATTTTCTCTCCAAGCTACTTGGGGGAGGTGCGGAGGGGGCAGAGCCCCCTCTATAGGGGTCGGGGGGGGGGGAGTCCCTCCCAGCCTGTAGGGCCGTTATGGTAAATGCCATGTGCAATTTGGAGGACCATTTATAGCCAAATTTTGAACTACTTGCTCTAAATTTCAGCCCAGTGATGGAATTGTGATGTGCCTTTAGCTCTACGTAGCCTTTGGGGTCTATTTCGGGGTTTAGATGCATCAAAATTTGTGTTCTAGATACCTGTCCGATTTTGACAGTTTTCTGTCCGATTCTCAGATGTCCGATTTTCAAGAGTCCAATCATCCGAAATTGGACGTCCAATTTTGGGTTGGTTTGATTGGTCCAATGGTCTGATTTTGGTCATGTCCGATTTCTGGAATCAAACATCCGATTTTGATAGGCGTTCGATTCTGAACTCGTCCAATTCCTTGCGTCCAATTTTTGTGTGTCCAATTTTGAAGTCCGATTTTCAGTGTGTTCGATTTTCAGGGTCTGAGTGTCCAATTTTGAGACTGGGTCCGATTCTCGCAGTGGTTTGATTCTGGGAATCGGATCGGACAGGGTGGTTTGATTCTAGCAGTCGGACGGTCCGACCCCGAAATTGAATGGTCCAATTTTGGGAATCGAACGGACTGGTTCGACATCGCGGATGACGGTCCGCGGCGCGCGATGCCTCAAAGTCAACACCTACTCCACGGAATCATCCAGCGCCTTTCAGATAGGTACAAAACACTACAAGGAAATGCCAGACTTACCTGGAATCACTGTGGTGCTCGAATCGATCGGCACTTCAGAGGTCTCCCCGCTGCTCTCTCTCTCTCTCTCTCTCTCTCCCTGGCTCTCAAGCTCACTCTCTTCTCAGAAGGCAGGATGTCAAAAGTGGTCTTCTTGGTTCCCTGGGCTTCTTATTGCCCCATCCTAGCCTGCTATAACATCAAAAAGTAATCCCTCATACTCTTCCAGCCAGAAATCTAAATATGCGCCCCTATTTTCCTGTTTTAGCCTGTTATACAGCAAGAGAAAACCCTACTGTTTGCTCCAATGTTTTGCTCCTATCCTTCCTAAATGCAAGAAAAAATTATAAGAAAAACCTACACTACTCCATCATGCTTTCCCAAGTCCAAAACAACAAAAACCTACTTGCTAAGGAGATCGACTCCCTCGCTTCCTACCTATCTACCTCAAGGACCGGTTCGGGGAAATCCCTACTTCAATGCTCGATTCGAAGTGCGCAAGCGCTCAAGGCTTGAATCCGTTGGTCCCGGCAACGAAACCAAAATGTGGGAGGTTTCGCTCAACCGCCAAGACCCACGGATCACTTATTGTTTCAAGAGTTCCAAGCCGAGCACTAATGGCTACCTCTCACATAGCCGACGCGCCATCCTTATCTACGGGTGTACTGAGCTTACCTCCATGCCGATCGAGTTACCTCCTCTCCCGCGCACTCCGGTAGCTCCATGATTCAAGTGCAAGCTTCAAGCAAGCTCCATCCTCAAGCTCCACACTCCAAGCTCCATCACCGCGAGCAAGACAAGAGAAGAGAAGAAGAGAGGAGAAGATGGAGAGCTTCTCCTCCCCGGTCCCTCACCCTCACACACTCACTCCCTCACACTCTCACACTCCCTCTCTCAAGCATAAGCTCAAGCAAGCAAGAAGAAGAAGAAGAAGAAGAAGAAGAAGAAGAAGAAGAAGAAGAGGAGAGCCACTTTTGGCCACACACAAGAATGAGCTTCTCATTCACTTTTCAACTTTATATACAAAACCCCAAATCCCTTTTGGGCGGTCATCCCCTTATCCCCTTTTTTACATGGTCGGCCGTGGCCTAGGCCCTTTTTCCCATCGTCCTCCTATCTTCCTAGCTTCCTTCCTACCGCCCATCTACCTTTATAAATTGCAAGGGTGAGAGCCCGTGCAACCAGCGCTCCTTAAATTAAATCACGATGCGCTTGCGCTCTTTTACAAAAGTATTGACTTGCGCTTTTCCTTGTTCGTCTTTCTCCCTTATTTGGGACTTTTCTATGCTTCTTGTGTTTTTAGATTTTCCTTGTGCACCTTTGTTTTCCGTTTCACTTTTCCTTGGCCTTTTTCTTTTGCTTTAGCTTTTCCAAAATTTCCACCTTGTAACAAGTTTATCATGAATAGAACATATCCTTTTCCTATTCAACCTATGTATCCTTATTATCAAATGTTATCCTTTTGTATGTTAAAAAGGTCTTAAAAATGGATTAAAATTCTCCTTTTGTTAAAACCATGTGGGAGACTTACATATTTATAAATGACCACCTAGAGAGGGATCCTTAAGTTTGATCCTTTTGAGTTGAGGCTTGATACTTTGTTGTGAGGTAGACTAGAAACCACTTGATGTGACTAAGTTTATGCATACTATGGGATCCAAATGGTTTTTTTCATAGAGAGAAGTGTCCAACCAACTACCAAATGTTACCTCCTCTAATCTAACTAGGGACATAGAATCCCATTAAATTTCTTTAAACTCAAGAAAATGCTTGTGAAAAGATTGTGTGACGTTTCTTGAAAAAATGCATTTATTCTCGTTGCATTCCTAAAATTCTCAATCAATCCTAATAAATCTTATTCACAAACCATTGAAGAGGAAGAAAATCAATCATTGGAGACTACTCGTTATGTCAAATGGAGGGTATAAAGGCATTGGATAAAGGCCTTAGGCAATGAGGATCAAATTCATACTTCTAAATCTCCTACAAAAATGGTAGTATGGACTGGTGGTTGGTATGAAGGTCAAAGTTATCATACTTAATTTGGTTTTGGTTGTGGATTATGCATTTGCTAGTGGCAAGGAAGGATTCATGATGGTTAACTTGACTTATATAAAGCTTATTATTTCACAAGTTGGAGATTTAGTAGGCAAGTTGTTAAATGGGTTGAATTTGAGCCTCAATTTCTTGAAGCACTTTAGACATTATGCATCAAAAAAGGTTTGTATTAATTTTAGCTTTAAAAAACCGGTTCAATAGTGCTGCCCTTAGCCCTCTACTTTTTGCCTTGATCATGGATCCTCTTCTGAGGATTTTGGAGAAAAGAGTGTTGGATGGTGCTTTGAAGTGACTTTCCTTCTAAATGGACAAGTATATTTTGGTCAAATATTTGCGGATGAGAGCTTGAATGTGCTTAAAGTTGAAAATAGTTTTGCAAGGGAAATGGTGGATGTCTATACTAAATTTTCTATGCTCTTAGATTTAGTGGTGATGATGCAAAAGCTACTCTTATAAACTTTGAGTTGGAAGAAGGGTCTTGGCTTGAGGATTTGATTTCAAATTGGTTAAACTAGAATAAGTTTTCATACTTTAGGCTGGCCCCTAGGTGTTAATATAACCATGAAGAAGAAGTTTGAATGACTAATTGGAAATAAATTCCCTTCTATAATTTTCTTTGTTAAGAGATCTTGGGATAGTATTTCCCTTCTATAAGGCCTCTTGAGATAGGGTTGGTAGTATGCTTGAGCTCTTCTTATGGTCCCTTGATAGCAAGAAAGCCTTACACTCAATGTCTTAGCAAACTATAATTGCTCCAAAGGTAGATGATGAATTGAATATAGAATTTCTAAAGGAGAAATCTTGTAGATAATCTCTCTTGGCCTAAAAGGATGTAGGAGACTTGACCATGGTCAACAATAGTTCAATGTTTTATTGTTAATGTTGCTAAAATTATTGGGGGATAGTGGCATGATCTCTCATGAGAGGATATAGCTTTTAGCAAGAGGATTAGGGTAAAAATATCATATTCAAAACTAGGTACCATAATGGTGCAAGCTTGGAGAGCTATATCCATTTTTAAGAGCATTACACAACTTGTTGGTGTTCTCTTGGAATCTATAACATACTTACATATAGTAGACTCTATAGTAGCAATGTTTGAATTTGTTAAATATTACCTTTCTAAAGGCAATGTATGTTTAGGAGTATTTTATTGGCCAACTATTAGCCCAATTCAAAATTTTGTTTCAAAATACACTTCCATAAGTATTGTGAAGATGTTGATAGAATATAAAGACTATATGCACCAGAGATACATAGTGTGCTTGATCATGCTACATGTTTATCCCTCATCTCAAGTGTTTATTATCATTAGCTATCAATCTTGTTAATGGTGACCAAATGAAGCACTAGGAAAAGAGTTTGATGTGCAAAAACATAAATGGAAAATATTTTGCAAGGTAATACTATTCATATGAAGTCACTTCACATGATTTAGAAAGAGAGCTTTATTACCTACTAGTAAGAGGATCTTTTGAGCTCTAATGGCATTTTCCCTCCCATATATGAGACAAAGGTACACAAACTTTACTTTGATAGGCACAGGCAAAACCCCCTTGGAAGAGGAATTTTTCTACTGATGCTTTCTAATCACATTTAGCTCAAAGGCCTCATTGTAGCAATATATGTTCATTAGTACTTTTTTTAAATGATGGTATTGGCTTCTCAATGAGAAAAGGATTGGATCTCTAGGTCAACAATTGTGTATATAGGAAATCTTGTGTATACAATTCCTTGGAGTTCTAGTTTTGTCTAGAGGGGGTTATATTATGAACGTTTCTGTAATGTCCCCCCCGTGCTTCCTCCGTGCCTCCCCCCATGAGAACCCCCCCTCAAAATTTTTAAATTTTTTTGAATTTTTTTTCTCTCCCTCTCTCCCCCCTGTCGTGTGCATGGAGAGAGAGAGAGAGAGAGAGAGAGAGAGAGAGAGAGAGAGAGAGAGAGAGAGAGAGAGAGAGAGAGAGAGAGAGAGAGAGAGAGAGAGAGAGAGAGAGAGAGAGAGAGAGAGAGAGAGAGAGAGAGAGAGAGAGAGAGAGAGAGAGAGAGAGAGAGAGAGAGAGAGAGAGAGAGAGAGAGAGAGAGAGAGGGAGGGAGGTTGAGAAAGAGTGGAGCTGAAGAAGAAGGAGTTCTCCACGATGGCACCAAAGCCGAGCATTGCGATGAGTCTCGATCATAAGTGGAGCCAGAGACACAAGAGATGCAGACAGAGAGGCAAGCATCAACTATGCCCCTACTCCTGCGAATCAAGTCCAGGTTCCTCAAACTCTTGTATTCTCTAGATGTTTATATCATCACACTTAAAATCTGTAGACTCATTAATGTTGCGCATATCTTGCCATAGGAGTTGAAACAATAGGATAATGTTAGCCTTGATGAAATCAGGATCAAGGGGAAGGCCACTTAGTTCATTTAAAGGATCTAGAAGGTATTTGTTAAATTGACCTTGCGAAGCCCTAACCCAAGGGGGAGAGCGAACTTTATGGTAGTTGATTTATGCTAAGCATGTTGCTTGGAACTGTTAAAATAGTTTTAACGAAGGTTGATCTTGCTAAAGATGGAAACAGTGATTGCTAGGCAGAGTGGTTACTTACTGGATTAGGGAAGGATGATTTCCTAGTTAAAGGATGTTAGACTGGTTGTTTCAGCTTGATTGTTTTCAAAAGGATACTTAAGGATTGGTTGTGGTTTTGGATGAATATCCAAGTGATTATATTTTCATGCCGAGAGCTGTAAGGATAAATTGCCATGGGAACAAAAGGGATGTTTTCCCTAGTAAATGTTATTAGGATGGTTGCTTCAGCTGTGGATGATTTCCTAAAGGGATAAATAAGGAAGGATGGCGCTAGCTACCCCCGCGAACCGCCAAACCCTAACCAAGGGGGTTATGAATCCGCGTCGAGAATGTGGACCGAACCAGCTGCGAGAGGTCTCTCTGTGGAAATTACTTGGCGTAGGAGGACGCTTGGGTGCCAAGGGGGGCTCTGGTCGTAAATCCTAATGCCTCCGGACCCTACACAAGTGTTCTACGTGACTCGAGATGGGATCTTGAGGCCTTGATACTAGCTACAAGGCAGAATCTTGGTAGGATAAACCTTTGGGTTTTTATCACCGGGAGACGAAAGGATTTTTCTACGGAGGTAGAAAGGGACACTTAATTCTCCTGTATGGGCAGGAGACAAACATTAATCTGAAGATAAGCTAAGGAAGTGTTTGATCTTGTTTTATCTTGTCTTAGTGTCTGTGGCCTAAATTACGTAAAGGAACCTGTGATTAATGGGTTAATTAAGGAAGCTGCTTTTACGTGTCAAACATAATGTGGTAGGTAATTAGATAACTAAAACAACCCCTGAGGGAAGCGTGGTGGATGTGACCGTTGGGTTCATCCTACGGCAGGGTGGTCTCGGTTAGCCGAGAGCTTTCCTCAATGGAATTTATTTGATGCGAACGTTAGATAAACAATGACCTTGGAACTTGTAAGTTAAAAACCTGATTCATACCGTTTTAGGGAACTGGAATGGGGCTATGCTCTATAGGCAGAGAGGTTGAGAGATGCATCCCTCTCATTTCCCATTGTCTTTGAACTAAGTGTGGTATGAGTTTGCTTTGGCCCAGTTGTATCTGCGCAAAGTGGAGCGGCCGATCGACGCTAGAAGGCTATTAGGAAGACTCGACTGCTAGGAACTCGGACTTCAAGTCGATCTTAGTGGGAACGGCCGGATAGGTTCCGTTGCGAGGCAGACTCGAGAGACCCTGGTTGGAAAACCTCGTGTCATTCCTTGGGAGTGCCGGGTGGCGTCTTCTAGATATATCTCTCGATGGACTGCTAAGACGTGTCTTGCAATTTGAGGAGCGGGCATGTTATAGTTTCATGTGAATCTCATTTCTAGACCTCCAAAGTTTTTATGTTTCTCTAATCACCTGTGAGTACTTAAAGCTAAAAGGTATGCATGTATTCTATGGGACATGAGGATGATCCTTTGAAGTATCAATAAGTGTTTGATGAATGGTGATGAGATTGTGGGTGCAATTACGTTCTCTCCATTTCTTGGCTTGTTTTGCTTTGTAATAGAGGAGGGGGACATTTTATCAAAGTTGACATTTTTGAGAAGTAAGAAGGTGGTCAAATCCTATTGAAGATCTTACCTCATTAAATTTTTCTGATCCTACCCTACGGGTAGAAGCATCTAGGCAAATGCTGGAAGAAATGGATAAGCAATGAAAGCTATAAGGCAAGATATTCAAGCCGCCAAGGATTGATAGAAGGCATATGCCGATCAATGAAGGCAAGAACGCATCTTCAAAAAGAAGGTGACATGGTTTTCCTACAAGTTCGCTTAAAGAAAAGTTCCTTATCGTTGGGGGAATTCAAGAAGCTAAGTCCCAGGTATTGTGGGCCATGTAAGGTGCTAAAGTGTTTAGGACCAAATGCCTACAAGCTGCAACTCCCTAACAACTTGAAGGTACATAATGTATTTCATGCTAGTCTATTGAAAGCATATGTCCCTAACCCAGACCTGTACTAAACGACCAACATATTGTAATGGGGTCAAGGAATCCCCGAACTTCAACCAAAAAAGACACTTGACATGCAAGAGAAGACTCTTAGAAGAAGCAAAACCCTTAGAGAATATCTCATCCACCAGTGGAAAGACTACCTTGAAGAGGATGCCACTTGGATTGACCATGAGTCACTATGTAACCAATGTCCCCAATTTCATTCGAGATGAGGACATTTCGATTTCTCTAAGGGGGAAAGGATGTGATATCCTAACTTTGATTTAAAATCTTCACGACTTCTCACAAAATGGACTTGAAGAACTCTAAAATCATTAAATAGAGAAGATAAAGACCCGAGGATCGTAACCCGATATTTTTTCGGATTGACAAGGACTGTAGCCACCCGTCATGGAAGTTACTGCATGAATGAGAGTTATGAGCCATATTAGTCATTAGTGTCAGTGTCTATAGTATGGATGGTCCAAAAATACTAGATTTTTGGACAAAACTAGCATATCTTCTCGATATTTTGGATATTATTTATTATAAATATCCTAAAAGCTATGGAAACTTCCAGAATAGGGTGCTAGCAAAGTGACTTTTTAAGCCAGTTTTGGAGGTTTCATGTAAAAAAGGGATTGGCGAAATCGCACACATCGCAATAGCAGTTTGCAAGCATCAAACAACACTCCGAATAGGGAGAAGAAGAAAGAGTGATTTGGAAGAATTTTAAGCAGGTGTCCTAGAGTTTTACCCCCCTTTCGGAGCCAACGGAACCATTAGATTTGTGGTCTGAGCAGCAGAGAAGAAGTTACTATTTGATGAACGTTTTTAGTCTACAAGGAAGCTCCAGGAGATCTAATGCTTGGAGATTGCATCTTGAAAGCTTCAGATTGCTCATTTTGCCAAGATCCCTTCCATAAAGATCTCTTCTTCTTAGCCACAATCCTTCTTCTCTAATTTAGCTATAAATAAGAGGCATGGGGAGTCATTGAGAGCAGTACAAGCAAGAGGGGAGAGGCCCTTCTCGGGAGTACAACAAGAGGGAGTGGGGCAAGAGAAGTGCGAGCATAGGAATTCCTCATCAAGAAGACAAGGAGGATACTCTACAAGCTCTCAAATTCAATTCCTCCATCCCTTGTATCCTATCCCCCCTTGTGGAACCAAGACTCTTCTTGATTTCTCGAAATTCTTGGGGATTGCTTCCCCCCTTCCCTTGGTCAATCAAAATTCAATCAATCTAATTAACCCCAAGCTCCTTTGCCAAATTTCCCTTTTTGCGATCTCACGATTAAAGACCATATCCTCGAAGAAGAAAGCAATGAAGGTCGCGGAGGAAGGATCTGCCAGTAATGTTGCGGACACAATTACTACAAATAGAATGGCGAGTACGAGAATTACAAACAAAGCTGCAAATACCATCAACCAAGCACCTGCCATGGATCTTTAGGTACTTTTTTTCTTAAATAAAAACAACTAGCATGCCTTTATTTGTGAACATGCAATAGAAGCTACGTGCGTAAAATAAGATTTCATTCGATTCATGCGTATAATTTCTTTGAGGAATTCTTAACTGTGAATTCCAAGGTGGGTAACTTGGGTTTGTACAAGATGAACCTAAGCAAGTACAATGAAGGTACTACGTCCCTAAAAGATTTAATATTTTTGAATTTTTTGTGTTGATCAAACAAAATCTCTGATGGATAATCATCATGAACGCTAATCCTCGATATATAAGAAACCTTGAAATGCAATTGCTAAATGATACTGTTCGTAATTAAACTAATCAATATTTTCTTTTATTGTTGACAAAGACCCACAAAACTCTATTGCTTAAATTCAGTCCAAAGTAATCCCCAAGGAAGAGGAAGTCTAGGAAGACTATTGGAAGGTATTGCCACTTATGCCGATTTATCTCGAAGTTATTTTGCCACTTATGTTAATTTGCCTCGATGTTATTATTTTTGGAAAGAAAAGATTTGTCTTGGAAATAAACTTGTTAAAAGTTTATGTATAATACATTCGAAATAAGATGTTTGTGATTGTAAGCTAGATATTGATATTTCCTAAAATCATAAGTGTAATGTCCCCAAGAAAGGGAAAACAAGAGCAATCTTGACGAGGACGAGATAGTGATCAAGAAGGAGGAGACTCTATTCTGCGAGACGAAGAGACCTCATTCCATTCAACCCAAGGAAGGGGACACGTTGAAGGTCTCTCATCCTCTTCTACACTAATCCAAGAAGAGAAGACATTGAAGAACTCTATCCTATTCTATCAATCCGGTAATAAGTCATGCCTCTACTCTCGTCCCTATTGCGTCTACTAGAGAGAGATAAGTATTGCTCTCCATGAGGCAAGAAGAACCATCCGCTAGGCCTACATCATTGAATCTTGCAATAACCATCATCATCATCGAGAGTCTTACACCCTTGCCAATCGGTATTAGTGCCGTGTTCTTCTTCTTCTATGAATCATATTTCTATCATGGCCTTGAAGAAAAAGAATTCAAAAGCGAAAATTGCAAATGACCCTACTAACATGGAAGCAATAGTTAGAGTTGCGAGTACGGGAGTCACTAACGGAGTCGGGCACGGATAACAACCCTTTACCAATTTCGATACCACAGTTTTTTTCTAAAAGTTTCTATTCGAATTCAATAGAAATAAGATAAGTCTCTTAAAAAATATTGCGATCTTAGAGTATTCACTTGGTAAATTATTAGAACATCTTATAGGCTAGAAATTGTTAGGAAAACTATGAAATTCTAGAACTCAAGAGAAATCATGAGGAATTTTTCAAGATGGAATTATTAAGAATGAACCGGAAGAAATTAGTCAAGGATATAGTTTAATCTAGAAGCTATGATAGAAGATTTTAAGACGGGAAATATCTCTAAGTTGAAGAAATAGACTTAAGACCAAGAAACTTGGTTACAAAAATATCATTATAAACCTTCAATTGAGAGGTTAGAGACCCCAAAATCTAGATACCCTCAGTTAAATTCCAAGGGGAAGAGTTCATTATGTGAAATTTAAGTATCGATTGCTACTAGATTAATCATCATTTGAAAATTGCATGATTGATTGAAGTCATAAGTTCTTGAAAACATCAATCTTGTTTGTGATTTTCTAGATTAGATCCTAATTGAAATAAGTATTGAAACATATATAAATTGAGGAGCCCTATACCTCCCCCAAGGATAGGTGCTGAATCCCCATACCAAGAGGGGATGTTTTTATCGCTACGGAAGGATGGACCGACTGTTGGACTATAATGCCACAGCTTAGAGAGTTTGAGTTCAAATAGGAGCATATGAGTATGACGGCTGGAGAGAGTGTGAGTAGAGTGAAAGTACGAGAAGATAAGAGTGTACCAACAATGTGTTGGTACACAAAGAATAAAATGTATTTATACTTAGGGCACGTAAAGGGTGCATTCACATGTACAATGTGCGTGTACTATATACACGGAGGTTACTGGGCCTTTATATCCCAACAACCTCCCACTTAAAGGTCCTATTTGCAGGGTTATCTTGTGTTTTAATCTTGGTCAATGTGATTTGACCATCTTCCAGAATCTATATGATGAAGTGATATCGCACATCTATATGCTTTGTGCGTGAATGATACATGGCATTCGTAGCCATATACACTGCACTCTGGCTATCACATCCCAAAACTGCAGTACCCATAGACATGTTGAGATCATCTGCAAGTCTGCTCAACCATATAGCTTCCTTAGAAGCTTCAGTATAGCTGATATGTATTGAGCTTCAGTGGTACTCAGTGCAACAATGTTTTGCAACCTGGAACACCAAGAAACAACCCCACCAGCAACTGTAAAGACATACCCGCTGGTGGACCTACGAGTGTCCAAGTCACCTGCCATGCCTGCATCATAATAACCCTACAAACTAAGTGCACCTTGCCCATAGCAAATACTTTTTCTTTGTGTCCCCTTAAGGTATCGAAGAATACACTTGACAGCCTCCCAATGTGCTTTGCCAGGATTTGACATAAACTTGCTAACAACTCCCACTGCATGAGCAATGTCTGGACAAGTAGTAACCATAGCATACATAAGAGAGCCACAAGCTGATGCATAAGGAACTCCCTTCATGGCATTTGCTTCCATGTCATCTTTCGGGCTATTGGCTTTGCTAAGCTTGAGATAAGGAGGTAAGGGTACCCCAAAAGGCTTAGCTTTAGCCATGTTACATTTGTCCAGTACCTTTCCAATGTACTTTTCTTGAGATAAAAACAACAATTTTTGCATTCTGTCTCTACGAATCCTCATGCCCAAAATATGCTACGCATTCCCCAAATCTTTCATGGAGAAAGCTGATTTCAGTTGATTTTTGAGAGCATCCAAGCTAGTCTTTCTTTTCCTAGCTAGTAACATATCATGCACATTCAAAACAAGTATTATGGGGCTGCCATCTGTATCCTTTTTCATGTACAAGAAATGATCTGCATGGCTGCGTGTAAACTCATGAGATAGCACAAAAGTATCAAACTTTTTGTACCACTGCCCTGGTGCTTGCTTCAACCCATACAGGCTACGTTTTAGCTTACACACCATCTGTTCTTTTCTAGGAACTACAAAGCCCTCAGGTTGTTTCATGTAGATTTCCTCATCAATGTCACCATGCAAGAAAGCTATTTCTACATCCATTTGATACAAGTCTAAATGCAAAACAACAGTAAGAGCAAAAAGCACACGTAAAGTGGTCATCTTCACAACAGGTGAGAAGACCTCTTGGAAGTCAATTCCTTCCTTTTGTGCATAACCTTTGGCAACTAGTCTTGCCTTGTACTTGGGGTTTCCCATCAACTGTCTTGACTTTGTACACCCATTTGTTTGGAAGTGGCTTCCTTCCCTTTGGTAATGACACAAGATCCCAAGTATCATTTGCATATAGAGATTTAATCTCTCCCTGCATAGCTAGCTCCCACTTACTGCTGAACTCACATGACTTGGCCTCTTTGTATGTAAGAGGCTCACCCTCATCTGTAAACATCACATAATGCAAGGAGGGGTCAAACCTATGTGGTTGCCTTCTTACGCGTGTAGACCTGCATACCCAATGATCAACATTTTCAGGAATTGGGTCTACATCAGGAGGTATATTATTTACAACATTCATTTCCTACTGTAAACCATTTTCAGCATGCTGTTCATGTTGTACAACACCTTCATTTTCATTTCCAGCACCTGCATTTTCATAATCAGCAAGCCTATCTTGTTGTCCATGACCTCCTTGTGCTTCTATTTGCTGTCCATCATCATCTGGCTCAAAAGTAACCGGTTGATCATCAATTTTAGCCTGTGGTATAGCACCTTGAGGCTCATTTTTTGAAGTTATGGGTGACTGTAAACTCTGAAATTTCACCTTTTTCAGATCTTCATTAGAGGCTAAAGAGCCTTTAAGCAATTTTACCTCATTAAACACAACATTATGGCTTCGAATAATTTTCTTGGACTAAGGTAACCACACTCTGTAGCCAAATTCACCCTCATCACCATAGCCCATGAAAATGCCTTTGGTGGATTTTGGGTCAAGTTTGTTCCTCAGCTCATCCCTAACATGTACAAAAGCATCACAGCTAAATATACGTAGATGGTCATATGAGGCCGATTTGCCAGACCAAACCTTCTCAGGGATGCCATTATTTAAGGACCTATTTGGAGAGCAGTTGCAATTGTGAACCGTGGTTTTGAGTGCCTCTCCCCAAAATGCATGAGGGAGATTGGCAGTGGACAACATGCACCACACTGTTTCACATAAAGTCCTGTTATATCTTTCAGCCACCCCATTTGAAGAAGGATTGTAAGGGGCTGTAAGCTCCCTCTTAAGACCATGTAAGTTAAACTGTATTCCAACAATGAAAAAACACATTCAATTTAGCGTAAACCAAGCTCAAATCAGTTCAAAACATTCTATGGTGGTGGCAAAACATCCCAGCAACAAACTATATCCATACAAGTATCAATGCTTGTACTATAGCAGTACCAAATACAGCCAACCCACTGCTATAACCGACAATATTTCCTATGTTAAAACGAGAGTATTTAGACCTCAAAATAGCCCCAAAACATCTCATTCAGTTTTGCCACTCTATGTAGAAGTTGATACATGTCCAATCGATTAGAATGTATTGCATGTGTGTCAAGTAAAGATGATAGGTATCCTTCCTGCAGACAATAACCAGTCAATACCATGGTATAACCAGCAACAAATCAATCCAAACTTTTAACTTTCAGCACCCAAAATATCCCAAAAAACATCTACCACTCAAGTGGTATGATCCAAGCATTTGTCAGTAGCAAATAAACATCACAGATACTTCAACCCTGTAGGTATATTGTTTCCAAATTCAGGACAACAACCAGTTCACTGTTTCTAGCCTACTAATGAGCTCCAAAACTAAGAATTCAACACTCCCATATCATGCTCAAATGCATGATAATAAGGGCATATACATTGTTAGGATGAAACCCACCAGTGCCCTGGAATCACCTGATGTTTACTGCAGTAAACAACTAGTCTGCACAGGTCTGTGCAGTATATCTCTAAAGCTATGAGGGATTTGAAAAAACTTTATTCTGCAAAGTTGTAGACCACATCGAAATAATCATGAACTTGCGGGCCATTTCTCCAAAAACCAGTTCTTCCTGAAAAGATAAATTGTCACACATGTGAGTTAGGTTCCAAGATTGAGACTTGGACTCATAAACACAATCTTGTGTGTGGACAGTGACATAGACACTTTACTGAAAAGAAAAGAGTGCAAGTACAATACTTTATAGGAATTGAGTGATAGGAGTTCTCCTACTGTGCATATGGGATTCTAGTCCTGAGCCCTCACTGCTCCTTACAAAGGGAATGGAGCGAAAGATGAGCCTCAGCTCATTGTTGTTCTTCTTCCATTATTCTTCCATCATATTAACTGAAAGAGACTTACACACATAGGTATGACTAACCAAGACTAACTGAGTCACTAACTACACCGACTTATTGAATGTCACACACGTGTATAGCTGTATCCAGCTATTGGCAGTCACACACATAAAGATAGACCATCTGAAGAGTAACGAGAGCTTGATATTCTAACAATGTTTAGATTCTCTACACAAATTTGAGGTAATAGAGATTGATGATTTCTTTATGTTCATTTTCCCACAAGAACTTCTCCTCAACAAGTTTTTCATTATGCCCTTGTGTTTCTATGGCCTTTCCTTGGTTCTATGTTTGCCTCATTGGGTTATATCGATAGCTTTGGGTCATTTATTTGATGATTGACCTTAGTGGGAAGAAATCCCTCTATTAGGTAGGTTTGATCAATGTCATGTTGTTCTTGTTCTTGCTTATTGTTTTCTTCTTAGGCCTTCTTGTCACATTTTTCTTCAACCCATTTTCAATTGGAGCTCTTGGTAGACTTGTGATTCCTTTCTCACTTTGGAATTGGGTTTTGGCTTCTTCAAGAGCTAGACTAGATTTTTCATTGTGCCTTCTCCATGTGAATTCATTAATAATTGTGACAATTGCCTCACTAGGTAAATATTCGCTCATTGGGCACCACAATCTTGGCACCTTAGGTGATTAACTTTCTTCTTTGGTTGCCTCTCATTAGATGTATAGTTGTGATTCTTTTCTATTCTTCCTTGGTTTACAAGGTTCTCTATATGGCCAAGGAGAAATCAAATGAGGGTTGGCGACTTTTCATCAAGATGTGGTCTTGATGCCCAAGCTAGATGATGGAGGCCTAGTTTCATAGGCTCGAGGTGTTTGCAGTTGCTCCTAGGGTCTAGTTCTAAGTCCAATGCCTTATCTTGTGTCAGCTATGCAAAGTTCAGGGGCTATCACATTTAAGTATGCTATACTTTGTTTGTGTCTTAAGATGGACGTGTCTTCTTGAACTAGTTCTCATGATTTGTGCTTTTGGGTTTTAGAAGTTGACTCAATATACTCAAGGTTGAATACCTTCAGTTGATGAAAATGGGAAATTTTGAGTCCTTTGGATTGTCAATGTAGAGCACTAAGTGGCATGCTAGTCAAAAAGCCACGATGTGGGACTTGTAAGTATTCAAGTGCTTTCCACTAGGTCTTGGTCTTTTTGAATTTTGGATAGGTTTGAGGCAACTTTGAGGTAACCCTTTCCCCAATAGATCAAGTTATTGGAAGTTGCAAGAAGAGGTGACCTTTTGGAATCAAGTTAAACAAGAACTAGCTTGGGAAATTGTTTATTATGGGTTGCAAGGAGTTGTTGAGATCTTAAGATATGGAAATAAGGTTCTTTGAGCTCTTGAGATGTGGAAATAAGGCTCAAGTCACCATAGGGTTAATACCTTGTCATGTGGAAAATCAAGGTGGCGAGAGTGGCACAAACAAATATTTGAGCATCTTGATAGGTTGGATAGTCAATGTGTGGGTTAAAACAAGATTTCACCAGGAAATTAGATTCCTAACACTCAAGAGGTTGCACAATGATCAAGTCAATAACTTGTCACAAGGCACTTCCTTGCAATACCTCAAGTTATCAGAACTTCAAGTCAAGAGTGGTTTTCTCTCAACACCACAAGGTCTTAGGATGTTAGGCTAGCAAGAGCTTGGGAGTGTGGGTTCTCAATTTCATAGGGTGTCTATGCAATGATATTCTTGGCACAGAAGTATATATATACTTCCAATACCTCAAGTTGAAATATTTAAGGTAAGGATGTATCTCTTCTAGGTACAACAACAAGATAGAGTCACTTGCCAAGGCTTGTTGGTCTTGGGTTTCAATGTCCAAGGTGTACAAGAGGTCAAGATACAAAAAGTTTGGAATTTTCAAGTATAAGGTTCCTTTGCAATATGGCTTATGGTATTTTCCATACCTCTAGGTTTTATAAATGGCAATTTGTTTCCCTCTCTCAAGCTAACTGCAAGTAGCAATGCCTCTTATCGAAGTCAGCATGCTTGTTAGGGACACAATTCCAAGTGCAAGGGTTTCCAAATGCATGTAAGGGTCAAGATGCTAGAAACTCATGATATTAAATGTTGCAATGCCTAGAGTGTATGGACTTATGGTGCTTAGGTCCTTCTTGACGACAATAAGGTAAGGGTTGATGTCAACTATGATGATCTATGACTTCCAAGTGCTAATATGTCATGCTAAGATCAAGAATGGAGTTTGAATTTAAAAAAAAGAGATATGGCGTGTGAATGGAAATGCTTAGTTGTTTTGAAAGCTTTTTTGGATTCTGATCAAGTGCAACGATGATGCAAATTCTAAGCAATGGGTCTGGGAGCAAGGTTTATAGTGTACTTGAGTCATGGGAGCATGTGAATGTTAGTTTAAGAGTGTATATACGATATATATCCACCACCATCAAGGTACTAAACATCTCGATGCTACTCTTTGAAATTTAAAAAGAGCTTTTAGCAAGGATTGTGAAAACAAACAAGATCCTTGGACAAGTTTATGGCAAGCAAACATAATAAGGGTTTAATTATAGTTTCCAAGTTTCTTTCAAATGCATAAGGAGGTATCCAAATGCACAATAAAGGTTTTGAATTTTTGTAATACCTAGTGTTAACTCCTCAGATGAACAAGGCGGAAAATCTGGAAAATCTAAAGCAGAAGACAAGGCCAAGGCAAAAGTGAAACGGAAGACGAAGGCGTGCCAAGAGTCATATGGAAACACAAGAAGCATAGAAAAGTCATAAATTAAGGAGAAAGGCGCACAAGAAAAAACACAAGTCGATACCTTTGTAAAAGAGCACAAGGTGCATCATAATTTATTTTAAGAGCGCCAAGCTCGGCTCTCACCTGTGCAAATTGTAAAGGTAGATGGGCGGTAGGAAGGAAGCTAGGAATATAGGAGGACAATGGAAAAAAGGGCCTAGGCCACAGCTAGCCATGTAAAAAGGGGGTGGATGCCCATGGGATTTTAGGGCAATGGATTAAAGAGCCTAGGCCGCCACAGCCGGCCATGTAAAAAGGGGATGGATTTCCATGAGATTTTAGGGCATGTATATAAAGTTCAAAAAGTGAATAAGAGCTCATTCTTTGGTGTGTAGCAAAGTGGATTCTTCTTCTACTCTTCTCTTCTCTTATCTTCTTTGCTTGCTTGAGCATGTGCTTGAGAGAGGGAGTGTGAGAGTGTGAGGGAGTGAGTGTGTGAGGGTGAGGGATCAAGGAGGTGAAGCTCTCCACCATCTTATCTCTTCTTCTTCTCTTCTTTTGTTCTCTTGTCTCGCGTGCGGCTATGGAGGATGGAGCATGGAGGTGGAGGCTTGAGAATGCTTGAGCTTGCATAAAGAATCTTGGAGCTACCGGTGTGCTTGAGGGAGGAGACAACTCATTCGGGTATCAAGGTAAGCTCACTACACTTGTGGAGAGGGATAGCACGTCGGCTATGTGAGAGGTAGCCATTAGTGCTCGCTTGAAACACTCGAACAATAAGTGGTCTATGGGTCTTGGAGGTCCTCTAAACCTAGATTTTAGCTAGTTTATTGCTTTTTGAACCTTTTAGAAATCAAGGAGATGCAAGCCTAATGTCGTTAGACTATAGTGTCTAGTGACTGAGAGGGACCAAGTCCTATATGCCAAGGATGCTCCAAATGGATGAAAATGATATCCAAAACACAAACTCAAGATATTCATGGCTTAGTATCTAGTATGGATGATTTTGAGATTTAAATGGGTTGTTAAGAGAAAAATCATGGGTGGCATGGTCCTTATGCTGCCTAAACAAGGGGGTTTGTAGTACAAGATTACAAGTTTCAAGCAATATGCATGTTCCAAAACCATTAGGGCCGAAAACGCTTCAAAAAATACACTTCTGTTAATCACGAGATTAAGAAAAGGGCCAAAGAGAGTTTGCCACGTGTGTAAGAATATGGCATTATTGTCTCCTCCTTTTTGGAGATAGTAGAGTCAACTCCATGGTTCTCTTCTCTCTTTTAGCCAAAATCTCCAAACTCTGACATGTTTTGATGGTTCCGAAGTCCTTATTTACTTATAAAATCTGACAAAACCAGTTATGATAATGATGTTGTGAAGTTAATAATAATTTTTTTGAAAGTCAGGAGCTTTTGCCTTTCTTAGTGAGTGCTTTTCTCTGCGATTTCAATCTAAGTATGGCATCCAAAAGGTGCCCGTCTTGTTTAATAAACACATACACTGTCTATGGCCAAGGAGTAGACGAAAATTGGGAGCCCAAAACCTTTTGCATAAATGATTGGGTGAACATGTTGCTCTCTTGCAAAGGCTCTCACAAGGTCAAAAGAAGAAAAAGAGAGGATATAAAACATCACTGGAAAGGGTGTACCATTGCTTTCAAAATTACGCATGAAGGGTGGTTAGTCAAAGTGCAACATGTTTACATGGCCAAGGATATGCACTTATCTCCTAATGAACGTGTTTGCCAGTAAACACATTGTAAGTCTTAAGTTGATAACATATATGATTTTTTTTTAAATTTAAGGAAGTATTAATATTGAATTCTTCGTTTAGATATATTTCCATCAACAAGTTCTGAATGGCAACCTATGGAGAGTTTGAGTGGAACTTTGAATGCGATTCATAAGGAGTTTGCAGACATTATATATGCTGATGAGTCCGTAAGTTCTTTCAGCGAGAGAAGAATTTTTATATATTACACACAATATGTGGTTCCATCTAAAGAGGGTACATATGGACATATCGAGGATTTGCCATTGCCAAGTCTCTCCTCTCTTATTTGGGAGGTTCCTGATAAGGAAACCATGCATAGTTTTAAATTCAAAATATGTCAAGATATGCAAAAGTCGATGACAGCTGGAAGGATCTCAAGAAGAATACGCCTGTCATGGTTTATCCCCTTACATATCTTTGTGGGTTTCTTCAAAATAGCAAACTTACAAAGAACAATAGTATATTGGCTAAGTAGAAATTTTGCAAGCGCAGAACTAGATAACATTATAGGGAAGCTTTGGAAATCTAGAGAGGTTGACCATAAGGGCAACACCATGAGGTGTATTGTATGCCCCCAATCCTTGTCTCTGTGTTATAATATAGCACAACAAACTCTTGCTTTGGGTTTTGATTATAGGAGATATAAGCTTAAACTAGGCATGTGGATTCCCTTGGATTTAGATACAGATTGCACACTCTTCAATCTTAAGGTGCAAGTTATACGAAAGGAGGTAAATATCACTTCCAATTGGAATCTTAAAGATATAAGGGATACCTTGGAGATGCTAGACTGTACATCCCCAGAATATAAGTTCAAAGTAAACGGTAAAATAGTAGGGAAAAGAGTTGAATGCTCTTTCTCTTGTATGAGGTGCTTGCCTCCTTCAATTGTAAGCTTCGAGCCATAAAATTGAAAACATTACATTGGAAAAAAGCTTTTCATTGAATGAAGAGTTACAAAATTGAAGTGTCGATATACAAAGATCTTGCCATTTGTATCTATTTGTCTTCTTTCATCATTGTAACTTCTTCGTCACTTTTTGAAAAGATAGATCTTGCATTTGCAGTGGCTTTTTTTTTGGTTGGTTGAAGAATTTAACTTAGACAGGGGCCCTCTTCTCTTAAGGGGGTAGATGAGAAGATGGATGAGAAAGTGTTGGCATTTCTATCTTTTTGGAGCTTGCCTTATTTGTCTTTCCAGATGACTTGCCTTTTGCCTTACTCTTAGTTAAGGATTTAAGTGGAGGAGAGCCGAGGTCGACTGGCGTGATTGCCCTGTCCAAAATTAACTCAATACATCTCTCTCTTATCCACCATGTGTATGAATTGGGGTAATCTTGGCACACAATTAGTTGTTAGGGTAGTGATAGTTCATACTTGTAGGGAGTAAAAACAAAGAAATGGAATGATTATAAAATTTGATAATAATGTTGTTGCTCAAAAAACTAATAACGTTGCTCAAAACAGAATGTGAAAGATACTTACATTAACCCCATCTATCTTGACAACCTTTGAATATATTGTCCTACAAACATTTGAAATTACTCTCCATCCACAAGAATACACATTCTTTTGTAAGGGCACTTCTTGTAAGAGAAAGCTATATGGTTTTTGAGGATCAACAATATCCTCATATGTGGTGTCCAAAAAGGTTACCACCAACCTCCCAGCACTGTAAATGGAAACATGTTATAAAAAAAGACAATAAATAAAATAAACAATAAACCAAAAAGTGAGGATTTGTATTCAACGCACATTTTTTCTTGACCGTGGATACCCCTAAGAGAGTTCATAAGGATAGTTTCTCGAGTGAGAATATCAATATATATTAAGCTCCAATGTCCTCTACAAAGTAAAATGTTAGTAAGAAATGCATACTATAAAGAAGTATACATTAAACCCTTTGCAAAATTGCATACCTTTCAACATAAGGAAAAAAAATATGGTAGTTTGTAATTGGATCGAACGATCTGAAAAATAATTCTATGTTTGAACAAGATTTTGAAAACAATTCCACTGATAACAGTGGATCAATGATAAATATAGTTTTAGAGATTTCTTGACTAAGAGAAGCAATCAATGCCCTAAAACCAATAGTAAAACCAAATGAATGTCAATACTATCAGTCCATTAAAAAAAATTGAGCCAGAAAGCCTTACCTTATGCAACAAAAGACTACTGAATCTGACAATTGAATATCTTTCTTAACAAACATTTCTTTGTCCTCAGGGAAAATACTAAGATAGTCTTCTGAAGAAGTGCAAGAGACATTCACAACCATTTTTCCATATACCTCCCCCATTCTCTTCAGATTGACTAGACCAAGGACAACAATTTTTCTCTTGCAAACTTCATCCTCTGACTCTATAGTCTCTTGTGGTCATTCTTGATGAGCGTCTTCTTCAGGTTCTTGATAGGCAGACACTTATTCGAAGGTGGTCTTTGCAGGGTGTAGATGTGTCACGTCCTCAATCACTGGCCGTTTCGCTCTCCTAGACAATTTTGGAGGAACGTTAAGGATCTCAAATGCTTTTTTTACTAGTAGTGGGCAAGGGCCTCAATACCTTGTCGAACCTATACCTGATTCTGCTGACCATACTAAAATCTTTGTTCATCAAAGTCATTCTATGAGTGTGGGTAGCAGCAATGTAAGCATCGTTCATAAAATCAATAATGAAGTCTTCAGCAGCCTCCTGAAGGCAAAGAATGGCTGCAAGCTACCACTTTTTTGCATGCCAACTTTAGTGGACACCCTTGATAATCTAAAAGAAATATTTTTGACAACTCTGATAAATGTTGTCTTTGGAATCACATGCTGTGCAGCTCTTTGTGCCTTCCTTATCTCATTAAAACATTTTTGAACATTAAACAATCTAGACTTTCTCTTTCTCTTCGACTTGGAAGGGTCTTCTTCTCCATGGGCATAAGAGGGTCCAGGTTGATCTATTTGTTGAATAGGGGCTCTAAGGGAGGTTGGAAACTTAGCAGTTGTTGTAGGGGACTGTACATGATGAAGCTTACTCTAGGTAGGAGAAGACACTATCTCTGCACTAGATTTCATAGATTCCATGGCAGGAGACTGAGGGCAACCAAGGGTAGGTGGGATCTCAGGATGGAAAGATTGAGAAGTTGAAAGCCTTGTCTCCTCCTCACTCTCTTTGCTGTCTATATACACCTTCCTTGCAGTCTGCTTTGTCCTAGCCATGAACCTGCAGAAAAATGAGACTTGTTAGAACATTTAAAAACCATGAGTAAAAAATGAGACTAGTTAGAATATTTAAAAACCATAAGTAACCCGAACAGAAACAACAGATACGATGCGATAGGAGAAAAAGCCGGGGTTTGAAATGAAGCTCCTCGCACCGTATTTGCGAATGACTGATACGGCGCGATAGGAGAAAACCATGGGTCTAAAATGTTACTTCTCACGTCATATTTGCGATAGGACTAAAGCATGGTTTAACTTCTTGAGCCGTAGACTAATATGACGTGAATACACTGAAGCGCAGTTTTAAAAAGCAACTTCTCGTGCCGTATTTGTGGTGACCGATACGGCACGAAAACACTAAAGTGCAGATTTAAAAAGCACCTACCCGCACCGTATTTGTAGTGACCAATACGACATGAATACAATGAAGCACATGTTTAAAAAGCACCTGCTCATGCCGTATTTGTGGTGACTGATACAGTGCAAATTTGTTGAAGCACAGATTTAAAAAACACCTGCTCGCGCCGTAATTGCAGTGACTGATATAGGGCGAAGTTGATCTCGACATGTCTGTGTATTCACGCTCTGGATTTGAAAAGTGAGTCACGTAAGCTACCATCAATCTTTTATACACACCTGCGGGGTATGCGACACATGGCAGTGTTTAATTGGCTAGGTTTTGCTAGGCCATCCATGTGGCTATCTACGTGGCTTCGCACATGGCAAATATTTTTCTGTCTATGTAAACACTGTGGTCATGCATTTATGAATTTTTTGGCAAATTTACAAGCCTGTTTAGAGTTGAGGTCCACTTTCAGTGTTTCTTATGTGAATTTGCGCCATTTTGTGTACCCCTTGATACGAAGCGAGGAGATATTGTTCTTGAGGTCACTTGGCCAGTTTCGCATCGTATCGTAGATTAACAAATACAAAGCGAGAAGGTATCGCTCATGAAGTGGGTACACACTTTCGCGCCGTATCGTACTTTCACTCATGTCTGAACCTAAGGATGTTGCAGGCTCCCAAGAGTAGGTAACCCCTTCTAAAAAAAGAAGAAGATTATCATCATGGTCAACAAGAGCTTCTGGTTGTGTTTCCTTCTTCCCTGAAATTCCCATAGCTTCCTCCCCTTGTTCAGCCAGCAAGTGTGGGAATGCTAAGAAGTCTCCAATCATCAAAGGCAAGTCACCATTGAGGGTTTCTGGATTGTCTCAGATCACAGAGGTTTCTCCATTTGAAAGGCTCCTAGACTTTCTTCTTCAGAAAGGCATGGAGTTATCTTATTACGAAACTGCAAAGGATATTTTCAACCCTGACTGGGATATTGACCATGTATTGAACTCATGCAAGAAGTTTTTCCTAGAGGAGTTTGCTGAGTTTGAAAGGTTTGCATTTTTTGTAGTTGAAAAGGATGCAAAGGAATATGTTCACATACCTATTGGGAGCTCACCTTAAGAGAAGGCTTTGTTTTCAAGAAAGTGTACATCTCATTCTCTTGACCGTTTTTGTACCTCAGATTTGTTTTGTTTTGCTCATTCTAGGAAATGCAGGCTTATGTCCAAAACAGCTGCATTCATTACATTTTCTCTTGTTAAATATCCTGTGAAATTTAATGAAAAACAATTAGAAGGTCCAAAATGTTCCATCCTTTGTCTTTTGGACGAGGTAGCAAATGACAAGGATGCAGAGGAATGTTTGGACCCTGAGCAAGAAGCAAATATTGCTAGCAAACTAGATGTTGCCCAATTAAAAGCTGAGACTATTATTGAAGAAAACCATGCAAATGCAGATCTTGTATGTGACTCTTCTTTTTATACTGTTGCTTCACTTTCAACTTTCCCTATCAAGGACAAGGAATACATACTGCTAGCAGACATTCAAAGCTCTTCAATCTTAGGGAGAATTATTGTTTAGCCATCATTGCAGAGGTTTCTGATGCTGCAAATGGCATTGTTGACATAAAAAATGAATCGAAAGAAGAGTTACTTAAACTTGACACCGAAATTACGGACGACAAGTTTATTGAAGCAAGGGATGCCCTTTCTCTTTGTTTTCCTAAGGCAAAGAATGTTGAGGAAGAGTATGGGATTACTAGAGAGGAGTTCCATGGCCTTCAAGATTGACTTGGA
Organism: Lygodium microphyllum; assembly: GCF_053477565.2. Classification (NCBI taxonomy): domain Eukaryota; kingdom Viridiplantae; phylum Streptophyta; class Polypodiopsida; order Schizaeales; family Lygodiaceae; genus Lygodium; species Lygodium microphyllum. The sequence continues at coordinate 44,202,373 of NC_141160.1, read as the reverse complement.
ATTCCCCAGTTTGGAATAGAAGAGTCACAATATGTTAAAGAATTGGAAGATACCAATGAGGCACAATCATCAATTAACATATGGAATCCAACTAAGCTAGAAAATGATGAAAATCAATTGGTACTATTATCTCAAATTTTGTAAGATATATATACATTAATATGTTTGATTTCAACATTCATTTGACATTTATCTTTTTTTTCAGTTGGAGATTGAAGATTTTGATAACTTCTTGGGACGGGGTAAAGGGGCAAGAGTTGGTATTAGTTCACTGAAAGATGTTGCACTTGGCCATTACTTAGCAAGGATTGATACTCATGTTTTCTTGGTATTTCATAACATCTTCTCAGAGGAAGCAACATGGCCTATACTATGTATCAAGGCACTTACAAGGCTACTTGGTTTCTCTGGGTTACAATACAATGCACACAAGGTGATGTTTTTGGAGAAGACTGTGGCAATTAGGGTTTTTGGTTATGGTCCCGGTTTCTCTGCTTCTAGAGTAGGATACTTTCTGGCCCTCTCATCTTATGCTTTGGCAGCAAACCGAACTGATATAAAATCAATAGTTGGTTACAAGAGAAGAAAGTTTATGCATTATAGAGGAAATATCCCGGAAAGGAAGGATGATGTAAAGGCTCCTGACAGATAGATTTGTACTTTCCTTTCTTAAAATCTCAAGTTGAATTATTCATTCTTTGAAGTTGTCATAAAAAAATACTATGAATTCTTAAGTTGAAGTATTCATTCTTTGAAGCTGTCGTCGAAAAAACCAATTGAATAGCTCCTCAAGAGCATTGCTTTTTGTAACTCCACCTCCATGTCTTGTGCTTCGAAAAAAACTTGTATGTGCTTGATAGTGAGATTTTTCCATGCCTTGGCCGCTATAAGTTGTGAGGGGGCCTTGCTCCTCCACAAAGTAAGGCCCATGGATATGAAGGATATGTTGCAAATTCATAAGAGTAACAATCATTTTATGCCAATGGAAATTTTATTGAAGAAAGCTTGGATTAAATATTCTCTCTTACCAAATAAAAAGTGATATCTTTTTCTCCCCATGCCTCCTTTATTGCTTGAACAAGATTTGTAATCGAACACTTGAACTCTTCTGGATACGTGTACGTTTTTGTTTGTTGCTTGAGGAGCTTTAGGAAGACATCAATGTGTCTCCAAACCTCCATCCTTAGAAATGCAAGTCGTGGTGTGGTTGCAACGTTTATCATTATCCCACATAGCTCTCTCCGATGCTCCCAAGTAATGCTCACATGTTTTCATGTATGGTTACCTAAAAAACGTCTAGCTTTTGAGCCTCCCATTGAGACATAAGCCAAGACATCTCTTGTTTTCCCTGAAAGTGTTGGATCTTTTCTTAAATGAACTTGACTTCCATGAAAACCCATTTTGGAGAGTAATGCCTCACATTTGTCAATACACTCATTCGATAAAGACAAAGGCTTAATTGAGTATGCATAGTCAAGATGCAACCTAAGAAGTTTATCAATAATTCTAATCTTTGCATGCAAAGTACATATATGAACATTAGTAAGAGGAATTGAAAGAATTGGATCCCATATATCTTCCTTGTTTTGTTTTTTACTTAGATCTATAGAGTCTCTAGTTGGGACTCTTCTTACAGGGCGCAAGTTGCTCCAATTTTTAGACCCAACACTTTCCATGCACTAAATACAAGGATATTTTGCATTTGCCCCATTACATATTCCAAGCATACATTTGATAGTTTTTAAGTCAATGCTCATGTGCCATTCCACATTAAAATTACCAACCCCATCAACAACCAACATTTCTCCTTCACTTTGAGACAATAATGTTTGGAATACCTGTACGAGTAAACAACCATTTCAGTGTTTGATGATTCTCAATTGGTACCTGAGCTGCACCAACCCACCAAATCTCCATCTCAGACTGGAACTTATGCACTAGTGCTTGACCCCCACCATTGTTGTATTCCAATGTCATGTTCATGATGCAAATGCTGACTCTTTTCATCTTTTGTCCTTTTTGAATCTGTGCTTCATCTAACTTCAAGGCAAACTTTAAAACACCGTGACATTCCTCTAACGTGAGTCTATACATGTGAACCATTGCAATCTCCACTCTTCTTAGATCAACCCATATATTGTTAAATACATTGTATTCAAAACTAGATTTTCTTTTTGTCTTTTCATATGGCAGAGATGCTTCAATATGAATGTATTCCCCGAAAACTTGTGGAATCTTACGATTCATGGCAGTCCTTGCAACCGATACTCTTAGGGCTCGAGGTAACCCAAATGCAGTTATTCTATTACATTTTAGATTTTTAAACCATAATCTTGAGATAGCCTGATAACCTTTTTGACTAATGCCCACAGTATCACATGTCTCTACAATTTCGTTTGGTTTTACTGTGTCCTTTAAGTCCTTCACTAATTCTTTGAGAGTTGGGCCTCTCAAATCCATATTTTGAGGTGACATAAGAATCCTCAAAATATCATTCTTATTCATGGTCTCTTTTAAAAATTGATTCTCTCCTCACTCTCTCAAATATTAATACCCGATATGTTAGAGACATTTTTTTTTGCAAGATTCAATCTTCTTTTCTTTGCTCTCTCACACAAGCTAGTTATATTTTTTAATGGTCTCTTTCTCACTCTTAATCCTATTGGAGTTTTCTTTAAATGTGCTAACTTGTCTTGTAATGAATTATTAGCATTTTCCAAAACGTCAATCTTATTTGTAAGCTCAGAAATGCTTGTCTGTGCAATAAATAATGCTTTTCTCATTTCATTCATCTAAACCATGTATGTGTAAGATGTAGAGTATAACCTTTTACAATACCCAAGCATCCCATTATAACCTTCCCTAACATATCTCACGCAGTCATGAATATTAAAAAAATTAGGAGGTTTACCTGTTGAAGGATCCTTTGGATAAATATTTCCATCTACCCACAAATCTATATGTTTCTTTCCTTGAGTTCGCAATCTGTTGGCCTCCATCTCATCTATCAGTACTCGACGATGTATACTTCTCCAAGATGAATAAATTGGATCTAGTTGGATGGTAAGTTTGTATTTGCATGTGCTCGCATCTGTATCACTTGCAGAGGTGTTGCTAAACATTTTAGTAGATCAATGATCACATTGATAAGAAAGTGAGCACAAAGAAGAGAATGGCGAAAGAGAATGGAGAAATAGCGTGTGAAAAGAAGATGCAGGAGTAGACAAATCATGATATAGGTGGACATTTCTTGAAAATACAAATTCTCCCAAGTTCTAAGACAAAAAACGGCCAAAAAGGTGACCCTGACATAAATTAAATTTGGGGGACAATTAATGGCTCAGTGGAGCCCCGAGAGGAACACCAAGGAAAAGGGAATTCTCTTGCAAGAAAATCTATCTTGTAACATCAACAAGCTTGCTTATCATGTTTCATATGATCACAATGAAGAAAAGAACACCAGGCACAACAAATCTTCATGCAGCATCATGTAGATCTCCCACGGTTTTAATAGAATCAACCATATTCTTCAACATCTTCACAAAATCTATCAATGGAACAAAGAAAGCAAAGGAATACACCATCTTGGAATGGAAATACATCACATAGTATTCATTTTCAATATCTTCATAGTCTTCTCTCTCAATCTCTCATATACAATCACTCTGTTTCAGTAAAATTGGCTATCACTGACTCTCTCTCTCTCTCTCCATCAATAATACATCATATCCTCACTACAATCTCTCAAAATTACTCTCAATAATCACTCTTAGGTCGTGGATACCCCTCCCAAGAGGTATGTCTGATATGAAGGGTCACCAGAGCCACTACAGTGTCTCTTCACAGCTCACTACTGTCACTTCACTCTAGTCTTCTCTTGAGTCTTCAGCAGCTACTTCTTCCACTTCTTTCAGCTCTTTTGCACTTGTATTCACCTCTTTCCAAGGCTAGAAAACTTTCCCAAAGTCACACATACATTCCACAGAACACTTACAGAAGCATACAGAACAGTCTACAGAACAGTACCAGAACAGCTACAGTACAGAACAGAACATAAGCAGAACAATCTACAGAAGACCTACAGAAGGTTACAGAAGGTTATCAAAACCTCATAACTCACTCTCAAACCATTTCAAACTCTCACAAACCATTCACTAAGCTTTCACAATATCTCATTCTTCATCAATCAATACTCATTCCCTCCTTACAGAAGACAATTAGAACAAAACAGACCAAAACAGAACAAAACAGAAGGTATACAGAACCATTCAGAACCTATCAGAACATCACAGAACCATCAACAAACATCATGAACTTCCAAGACACAATCAATATCATCTAAAACACTCTCAAACCACTTCCAAATCAATCAATCATCCCATAAAATCAACCATTCAGCTCTCCAAAACAACAAGAATCAGCCAAAAAACAAGTCATTTCAACACTCAATATATCCCTACACTTAATAAGGAAGCGTCCTCGCAACCCAGGAAAAAGGGAATACAAGTTCATTTAAAATCTCAACTTTGATCTTCAATATCTTTTCACAAAGAATCCATCCACCACGACCCCAACTTATAACCTGTTTCTGATATAAAAATACAAAGAAAGGAAAACTCTTTATACATTAACACCTCTTATCAAACTAAAAATCACAACAAATTTGTAAAGGATATAAGAGTTTGCTTCTTCTTCTTCAGCATCAGCTTCAACTCTCCAACCACGACCCCATCTCTACAAATCTCCAAAACATAGCTCGTACACGAAATCCAATAGGAAACCACCACGTTCGTTTGACATAAAGGAACTCACAACACAAACACTAATACACAACACAACCATCTGAATGACTTCTTCAAAAAGAGAGGTGTTCATTAAAAGCTTCCACCATACATTGGAAAGGCATCAATGAAGATGATCCCTCTTAAAAGATTGATGTTGTCGGAATCGATCCATAGATAAGGATTCATCTACAAAGTTTTTAGGAGGATTTTGAAAAAATTGGAGACAGCACATCCTTTCCAACAGGACCAAGTATCTGCTAGGCAAACAGAGGGTATGAAAATACAGTATCTCCAGCTGCTGGGAATCAATGCTAACATTGACATTCATGCACAACTTTGGAATAGGCTTTGAATCAGTATGAGAGTGCCTATGCATATACGCCAGGTACCAAGGAAAGTGAGCAGTTAATCTCACTGAGGGATCTGCAGACTGTGAATATTGTTGGGCAAAATGAACATAGTTTTGATAAGCTTGACTAGAAGCTGTCCATTCTCCTGGAATTACTGGCCAATTAATCTGCGGTCTTGTAAGGCAATCATCCGAACTCCATCCCCTTCTTCTGGAAATCTGATTATCAAAACCGTCACAGTCACTAACCAACTGAGGTGGTTGAGATATGGAAGTGTTAGGAGAGGATAGTGGAATAAGGGAAAGTGGATGAAGGGAAGGATAGGAAAAATCATAAAAGGAAGAAAAGGTTAAAGAAGGAGTGGCAGAAATTTGTAAGGAATCACTAAGGAACGGTGTTAACTGATAAATAGGAAATGTGGAGGGTACATTAATGAGGGGTGAAGAACAGGGTGGAGAAGGGGAAAATACCCTATCCTCAATAAAGGAACAGTAAGTGAAAATAGGAATTTGAGGGAAAGATGAAGGTTGGAAAAGAAGGGGTAAAATAATGGTGGAATTAGATTGACAAAGGGAAAAATATATAGCATAGCGGTGAGCCATTTGTTGGTAATAGAGGAGGGTAGAAACAGAAGGTCCTAAAAGAGATCGTTTATGATAGGCATCAAAGAAGGTAGCATCAAATGGATTATGTTTGGAAAGATAGGTTAAGAGATCCATCCTCAGTTGGTTAGTACTCTGGGCAAAGGTAGGAGCTGTGTTTTGTCTTTGATTTAGGACCACCGAATCAATCATGGGATGCCACGAACTATCCTGACAATCAGCTACTTTGGAGGAATAACTCTGGAACATATCAGCTATGCGCAACTCCAAATGATTGACATATAAAACAGCCTGTAAGACCACATCCCCCACATACCATGCCATATCTACCTCATCTGGGATTAACAAATCTCCTCGGAGATACATGTATGACATCAACATGGTATCTGGCGTGACAGAATCTTCAAAGACCATTCTGACTACCTCTGTCAACAACTCAGCAGACCAAGCCCCACTCCAACCATCCTCTGGAAAAGGTAAATCCATCGTGGAAAGCTTCATGTAGAAGACCAACTTCTGTAAGTGGTAGTGGACAAAGAAAGAATGGTCGGGTAAGACATAGTCCTGAAACTGCTCAAAGGTAGACCATAACAAGTCCATTCTGGACTGCAATCTCTCCACTTTATCTTGGAATAGAGGGCACAAAGTAGCCTGTCTCTGTAGGGCAGCCAAGTACTGCTGTGAAAGAGAAGGAATCAATGGAACCGGAGGGCTTGGAGGAACAGAGCGGGACTTTGCAAGCTGATCTTGCAACTGCTGGATTTGGGAAGCTTGGTTGGCCACTGTGTCATTAGCCATCTGTAAAGCTGAAAGCTTGTCATCTAAAAGAACTTAGAATTCTTTCGCTTCGCTGGACATCCTCTCCTTCTCTGCTGAAAGGCTAGTAACCTGGGATTGAGCCTCGAGTAACTGGGTCTTCAATGAAGAAATCTCATCGCTTTGGGTGGCAACCAGTTGGGTTTGCTGTTCCATTTGCTTAAATAAATCTGCTAGGGTATCCTTAGCAGAAGCTAACTCAGATGTTGCCTTATGCAACTGGTCTTTGGACTGCATGAGCTCTTCATAAAAGGACGCGTACAGCTGTTGAACACAAGCTGTCACTGACAACTCAATGGAACTTTGAATATCCTTGCAGAGGAAAGGAATGGCATCTCCTGAGACGAGACTGTTCAGGGAAGGAACTGAGATCTCCAAGGATCCTTCTCGATGTGCTCTGAATAGGTTATTACAAGTGAGATACCCAAGGAGGTCACTGCCAGAAGTAGCAGGGATAGGTATTGAGGGAAGTACAGCAAGGGCTTTATCCGCTACCCTCTTCAAGCATTTGCGTTGTATGACCAGGGGAGGCGGAGAATCATCATCCTCAATGTCAATGGGTGCTGACTCTTCTGAAGGTGGAGGAGGAGGTACTGGATCTGATGGAGGAGGTGGAGGTACAGTCTTCTGTAAACCTGAATAGGTCAAGAAGGCAGACAAATATGATCCATATGAAACATTGGTAACATTACCCCTGGTGACTTTAACAAAATGCTGATCCATTTTAGTAAGGAGGTATGTGCTCCAATCAATAGCAACGCCTTTCAGCACCATCCTGGAAGCTGTGAAAAGCTCTTTGGACAAATAGTGGGATGGCGTTTTGGCAGGCATAAACCTGTCCTGAAGGAACTGACAGATCGTCTTCCATACAGGATCAGTGATCATAGAAAAAGAAACTCCTGAAGAGTTTATCACTTTCTTAACATCAAGGACTTCCCTTGTCTGCTTTTGCAACAGCTTGAGAATCTCTTCATTAGAGAAGAGCTGACGAGTGGTCACAAAAGGTTCTCCTTTGAAGGGAAGAGACAGAGCCTTCCCTAAGCCTCGAGATGTCAATGTCATAGACATGCCTTGGACTACTCCTGTCTTCTTGCTGTAAGAGGCCAGGAACTCATCACATAACGACGGATCCTCCGGAAGCAATGGAAAAGGAGTGGCCACAAAAGCAGCAAGTCCCGCCTTCGTAAGAGGCTCAAAAGTAAGTAGGGAAGAGTAATCCCTACTAACTAATGGGACGTACTGGATAGGGGGAGGAGCATGAGAAGGCGCCATTCAGATGGTTACACACACACCACAAACACAGACAATCAAGGAGAATGCATGCAAAGCAACAGACAAAAAACCAAGGATAAGAGAATTACCAATAAAACGTGACACGACCAACTCACCCCAAGCAAACCACATCCTAGAAAAAATTTGACATGACCTTGAGACAAATGCGACCGAAAGCTTCATGCGATGCATTAGACAAACACCCAGAACCCCGTATCAGGCAACAAAAGAAAAAAAACTGCATACCGTACCCGTAACCGTAACAAAGACAGGAAACCAAAATAAGACCACATCCGACACATATCAAAACTATATGTGTGATAAACCAAGACTGGACCATGGAAAACAACTCTAATGACTGCGCAAACCCATCCCACGAAACGGTTCATTAAAAAGGGGAATTAAGTGCAGTGAGGGGGGGAATTAATTTAATGAAGGGTTGATTTTAATCAATTATTAAAAATGGGTGAATTTTTATTAGGTGATAAACCTTAACAAGAAAACGGCGGTTCCTTATTAGTTATTTAATTACCAATTATTAGGTTAAGCGGTGCAGTTATTCGATTCCCGGACTTCGATTCCCGACTGGGTCTCTAAATGCAATTTATTGATTACAAATTAAGGTGATGTGGAGCGTTTTTTTGCCAGCGCGTGCTCATGTGACGACTGGTTGATTTTAATTTAAAATTTAAAGTGCCTCTATAGCGCACGTAGCGCGTGCTAAGTGAACGGCTAGTTGATTTTAATTTAAAAAGTATGCGTGTTTAGCGCGAATGCGCGTGGAAACTGTGGGTGAATTAAAGGGTTCATTTTAACAATTAATTTGTGATTAAGGGGGAAATGAAAAATAAATAAAGCACATAAAATAAATACCTGGAAGTGGTGTAGATGTAATGCAGGAATGCGCACGGAAGAGTCTCCCAAAAGAAGGGAATCCAGGAAAGGAAAAGTAAAGATCACTGATGAAACAACAATGACAACACCTTAGCGGATAGGTGGATTTGGTTTGTGTTGGTTGTTTATGTTGATTTTTATTTTTTATTTTTTATTTTTTTTTGTATTAAGTTGTGATTATTTATGTTTGAATAAAGGGAAAATGATGAAGGGAGGTGAGGGGAATTTTTCAAAATTTTTTAGAATTTTGTAGAATTTTTAAATGAATTTTCTACATTTATGGGCAATTTGGAGGTGAAATTAGGAAATATTGAATTTTCAGAAATTATAGGGTAGGCAATTTCCAGCGGACAAACTCCCAAAAATTGGCAAAAGGCAAAAGGAAATTTTAGAATTTTTTTTGAATTTTTTTTAAGGGAAAAATTAATGTAGTGATTAATTAAATCACCTAAATCACATTAATCAGATAAGTCAGTGAGGCATAAGTCAGTTAAGTCTGGTTAGTGGGGGTAAGTCATGTTAGTCTACCGAAGTCAAGTCAGGTTAGTCAACTAGGCTAGGTTAGTCAACTAAGTTAGGTTAGTCAACTAGGCTAAGTTAACTAGGTAGGGGTTAGTCAACTAAGTTAGGTTAGTCAACTAAGCTAAGTTAGTCAACTAGGCTAAGTTGGGGTTAAGTGAACTAGGTTAACTTGGGGTAGTTTAACGAGGTTAACTATGGTTAATGAAAACTAACCTAGCTAGGGTTAAGTTAGGGTTAGGGGTGGGGGTTAGATTAGTTAACCTAACTCAGATTAAGTTAGGGTTAGGTTAACTTAATTAGGGGTTAGTTTAACTAAATTAGGGGTTAGTTAACTAAATTAAAGGTTAGTTAACTAACCTAATGAGGGTTAGAGAGGGGGAGGAGGAGGAGGTTGTGGGGTCGGCGGCGACGGCGTCCAGGCGGTGGCGGCTTCGGCGGCAGAGGAGGTAGAGGTGGGCAGGCGACTTCCAGCGGCTCCTGGGGCGGCGCGACGGCGTCCAGGCGGTGGCGTGGCGGCTTGTCGACGGCGGAGGGCGACGACGTGGCGGCTCCAGGCGGCAGCGGCGGAGGAGGGAGAGAAAGACGGGGGGTCGAAACGTTGGGGGGAGGAGGGAGAAGAAGGGCGGGGGGGTAGGGAGGAGTAGAGGGAGAAGGGCGGACTGGCGGGAGGGAGAAGGAGCGCTGGGGGGAGGAAAGGGAAGGAAGGGCGGCGCTGGCGGGCTGGGGGAAGGAGCGCTGGGGGGAGAAGGAGCGCTGGGGGGAGGAAAGGGAAGGAAGGGCGGGGGGGTAGGGAGGAGTAGAGGGAGAAGGGCGGACTGGCGGGAGGGAGAAGGAGCGCTGGGGGGAGAAGGAGCGCTGGGGGGAGGAAAGGGAAGGAAGGGCGGCGCTGGCGGGCTGGGGGAAGGAGCGCTAGGGGGAGAAGAAGCGCTGGGGGGAGGAGGACGCACAGAGAGAGAGAAAGAAAGGGAGAGAGAAAGAGAGAGAGAGAAGGGCGGTTGGGGGGAAGGGGTGGGCAGTTGGGGGGAAGGGGTGGGGGGCCATGGGGTGGGCAGGTGGGGGGAAGGGGTGGGCAGTTAGGGGAAAGGGGTGGGGGCCCATGGGGGGGCCATGGGGTGGGCAGGTGGGGGGAAGGGGTGGGGGGCAAGGGCGCGTACCCCCGTCCCGCGCTCGTGCGCGGGGCGGGGTAAAAAAATTTGCCGTGACGGGATTGAAATGACGCGGGGAAGACGGAACGGATTACGTGGACACGACCGGGGCGCGTGGAGACTCGTAAAATCGAAAAAGGGCGCGTTCACGCGCAAAACGGGCGCGAGAAAAAAATGTAAAAATAAAGAAAAATTAATAAAAACCAATCCGGACAGCAAAATGAAATAGCGTAAAAACAAAAAGTGGGCAGGACGACAGGGGGAAAACAAGAAAAATATATGAAGGAGGTTCCGGGAGGGGTAAAGGCGGTCACGTGCAAAAAACACAAAAAACGAACCAAAAACGCAATTTAAAAATTAATATCGAAAGATCCGTGCATCGGAACGAGGTGCAAAAAAAAGGAAAACTGTGCAGAAAGATGTGCCCGACAATCCTATCACATCAAAACATAATTCCGACTGAGATAAGACGCGTTCACATGGGAAAAACCCAAAAAAAAACCCAAAAATGGGATCGGAAATTAATATCGGACGAACCGTTCACCGGAATGACATGCAGTAAGAAGGAAAAATGTTCGCAAGAAGGAGTGGCATAGGGTTATCATGTTAAAACGCAGTTCCGGTGGAAGTAAGAGGGGTTCACATGCGAAAAACACCAAAAATACTCCCGAAAACTCATTTAAAAATTAATAAGTAAAAATCCGGAAGTCGAAAAAGGGTGGAGGAAAAAGGAAAAAGGGAGGGGAAGGCACAGGGGACATGGCTGTCAAATCAAATTGGAATTCCGACGCAAACAGGGCAGGTTCACATGAAAAAATAGCAAAAATACACACGAAAAAGTCGTGAAAACCCGAAAAATTAATAACGGACAAACCGTGTATCGGAATGATGCGGAATAAAAAGAAAAAATGTCAGGGGAAAAGTGGTGGTCATGGCTAGGATGTCAGATCCTAGTTTCGAAGCAAGAAAAGTGCATTCACATGGAAAACCGACTAAATTACGCAAAATGCTTCAAAAATTAATAACTCAAAAACCGTGCACCAGAACAGGGATAGGTAAAAAGGAAAAATGATCAGTTCAAAGGGAGGAACAGGGCTATGAGGTTGGATTGGGATTTTGGTGAACGTAGGGTGCATTCACATAGTAGGACCTCAAAATCAAGGAATGAAGGAAAACTACAAGGGAACAGCCCCAAGAGTGGGTGGAACATAACCGGGTGGGTGGGAAGGTATCCCATTAGGGTAAAAGCAAGGCAGGGCAAACATGCATGAGCAAGATAAGGCATATGCAGAAGATATGCAATGTAGACGCGCAGGGATGCGTCCCCACACTTAAGACCTCAATGGATAGGGTTAACCAAGCAACAGGGACCTAGGACCACGCCACAGACCATCCACTAACTTTCCCACACTTAAAACATGACCGTCACGAAGAAATCAAAGTGTAGGGTTAGAAAAACTTGGCCCATGTTGTCAAGAATCAAGGTTGAGTGTCGACGGCACGTCCAGTGTGGTTGTCGGCACTGGAGGGACCAAGGCATCTTCTCGGCACACGTCCGTCATGGCAGGGACCACGCGGCAGTACCCAAGGAGGTAGCTGATGGAAGGAATCACAGGAAATTTGTCGATGATGAGGGATACTACACTCAACTCACAATCACTCAATTGCAATGAAAGAACAGTCACTCGCCCCATGGCTAATATCACTCAAGGAAAAAGGATTGAAATCCATATCTCATACCCGGTTGAGGAATCGACAAGGGGGGAATGGTGCAAAGGGAGTATGCCAGGGTGCACAGTTGATGGTGCAGTAGTGCGTCCAACCCGTCTGGCATAGGTGCAAGGAGGAAGGCAAGGGAGCCTTACAGTGCAGTGTACAGAACAGGGTGATGTGTCTTGTGATGACGGTAAAGACCCATCCCGTGGGTGCACAGGGAAACTGAAACATACCTGACTCCAAGTGTCGTAACGTCCCTCAAACGCACCTCTCGGTAATTGATTGAAGAAACTCCAGTCACACTCAACCCACCCTCTGTCTCACTCTCTGTTGATAGATACAGGAGGGCAGCCTTTTCCTGAAACCCATTGATGTAATCCTCACAGCCACTTGTGCAAAGGTTGTATGCCTTGTGCGCATTTGATGGTGCAACTGTGCATCCCACCCTGTACCGGCATACGGTGCGAGAAGGAAGGCCAGGGAGCCTTATGGTGCAGTGCACAGAACAAATCGTGCTTTGTGCATTGAGAGGCCCATCCCGTGCGTGCAACACTTCATTCACACTTCTCATCTCTCATTCGATTTGAAGGGAAAAGACTGGTCTCTCGCCCCACCCTCTGTCTCACGCTCTGTTGATAAATACAGAGGGCAACCGTACTCACTTCCCCATCCGGTTAGGATGAAAGCTCACATCACTCAAGGGGTTGTCGATGAAGATCGCGTCATCAGTTGTTGAAGAGGTGTACCCAGGGAGGTAGCCATCAAATCGAACGTTGTATTGGACAGGAACATGTTGTCTGCTAGAGGACAGGTAGTCACTTTGTAGAGAGTCCCAGGACACAGCGTACCAAGGGAGGTAGCGTCGGAATTGGATCCTAGGGATATCAATTAATGAATCCACTTTCTGTACTGCTGGGTGTTACCACCTTTTCCACAGCCAGCTTCCCGCCCAAGGGTGTTTACCACCTTTTCTTGGAACGAGGCCTGCTATGACAGGGAATTGCTTCCTTTTCTCTCATAACAGATTTGTTTTTTTTTTCTTCTTCTTCTTTTTTCTTGTTTTCCCCTATTCCCGAGGGTGTTTCCACCTTTTCTCGAAGAATAGGTCGGCATGACAGGGACCTAAGTCCTTTTCTCCCATGATCGATATGTTTTGTTTTTTTTTTGTTTTTTTTTTTTCTACAAATTGAGCAAGGGAATGGTAGAAAAACCATGTGTCAAGACCCACCTCGCCACTGTCGCTGGTGGAAAATAGAGGATAAGAGATCAAGGCTGGAAGGGGGGTTTAAGGGGATAGAGGGTTGCGCCCACTTCATCAGAAGTGATTGAAGAACGGCTATCAGAAGTAGCATCATAACAAGTACAGTGCCGCGCCAACGAGGGAAAAGATCAAGTGATCGTAATTGTCAAGATCCCCAGGGAGGGAAGTACTTCTTCAGGCGATATCCATTGATCAGAAAGGGAACATCAGAGGCATCAACGGTCTGTACTTGGAAAGAACCATTAGGGTTGACGGCAAGTACCTTATAGGGGCCCATCCACCGCTGTTGGAGCTTGCCAGGAAACTTGCCAAAGCGTGAATCATAGGCTAGGACCAAATCACCTTCTTTGAACTCCTTGTGCTTGATGAAACTGTCATGGTAAGCCTTACGTCGGGCTTGCGTGGCTTCCATGCACTGTAGAGCCATCCGACGAATTTCGTCCAAACATTCCAAATGCAGGAGACGGCATTGCAGTGAATCATCATCTCCCAAACACTCTTTGATAGCCACTCTCAAAGAGGGTAATTCTAGTTCAACAGGGAAAACAACTTCTGTACCATACACCAGCTGGAAGGGTGTTTGTCCTGTTGCTGCTTTATGGGAGGTTCTGTACGCCCAGAGGGCCTCTGTAAGTCGATCATCCCAATCACGACGATGTGCAGCAATTGTTCTTGTCAGAATCGAGCAGAGGATGCGATTCGTGACTTCGACTTGGCCGTTGGCTCTGGAGTAATAAGGAGTGGACTTGCGATGGCGGATCTTATACAACTCTGTCAACTCTTCCATGACTTTGTTGAGAAAATGAGTGCCTCTGTCACTTACCAGCTCTAAGGGACTGCCAAAACGGGTGATGATATTCTCGTACATGAACAGGGCCACGCTGTTACCATCGTCCCGCTTTAGGACTTTAGCTTCACACCACTTTGTGACATAATCCGTACATACGAGGATGTATCTGTTCTGTTTCCTTCTGGTAGGAGGGTCAATCGGACCTACAAAGTCAATGCCCCACTTCTCAAACGGCCTCAACGGAAGGATAGGTTGCAGTGGCATGGCACTTGTCTTGGTGGGTTTCCCCATTCTTTGACAAGCATCACATCTTTTACAGTAATCATAGGCATCCTTGTGAATGGTAGGCCACCAATAACCTGCTAGCAGAGCCTTCCTGGCTGTAGCTTCTCCTGCAAAGTGACCTCCACATGGCTCGTCATGGCAAGCCTTCAGAACAATCCCAATCTCATCTCCTGCAACACATCTTCTGAGCACTTCATCTTTGCCTTTCTTGTACAGTGCACCGCCTAGCAGGGTGTAGGGGGCTGATTCTAGCATGAGCTTCTTCCTCTCCCGACTAGAGATACCAGGAGGGTACTGTTGGGTTGCCAGCAGATTGGCAATGTCTACATACCAGGGAGTGACAGTTTCTACCAAGAATAGGGCAACATCAGGGAGGTCTGGATCATCCTACTCCTCGTCTGCAGTTTGTGGGATACGCGACAGATGATCAGCCAAAACATGGGAACGACCAGGCTTAGTAATCACCTCAAAGTCGAACTCCTAGAATAAAAGGAGCCATCTCATCATTCGTCCTTTCACATCTGCTTTGTTCATCAAGAAGGACAGGGCCTCATGATCCACATAAAATTTAAAGTGGGTGGATAGGAGGTAATGGCGAAACTTCTCTAGGGCAAACACCATTGCCAAGCACTCCAGCTCTGTCACTGTATAGTTCCGTTCCCTATCAGTGACTTTTCGGCTCGCGTAATAGATCGGTTGATCCAACTTCGAGGAGCCCTTCTGGCAGAGGACAACACCTAAGCCTTCAATTGATGCATCAGTGTGTACGTGGAACTCTTTCGTCCAATCAGGAGGTTGCAGAATGGGTGCCTCTATCAGACACTGCTTCAGAGTGTGGAAGGCTTTGTCACATTCTTCTGTCCAAGTAAACTCTGCATCTTTCCTCAGGAGCTTGTGCAAGGAAGTTGCCTTTGTCGCAAAATGGGCTATGAACCTTCTGTAGTAACCCACATGGCCTAGGAATCCTCTCAACTGTTTGAGGTTGGTGGGTGCTGCCAGAGCTGCAATCTTTTCGATCTTTGCAGGGTCTGTTGATATCCCTTGTGCAGAGACAATGTGGCCCAACAGAACTCCAGAAGAAACCCCAAAGATGCATTTGTCAGGGTTGAGGGAAATCCCATACTCCCGGCATCGGTCAAAGCATTGTTCCAGATGTTCCCAGTGTTCACGGATCAAGCTATAGACACAGAAGTCATCTAAATATACCTCAATAAAGTCGTGCAGATGATTTTGAAATGCGGCCATCATGACTCGTTGGAAAGTAGCAGGGGCATTGCAGAGCCCAAATGGCATCACTCGGTAAGCATAGGTCCCCCATTCTGTGGTGAAGGTTGTTTTGAATTGGTCTTCTTCTGCGATTTGGACTTGGTTGTATTCGCTGAATCCATCCAGAAGAGAATAAAGCTCATGTCCTGCCACTGTGTCCAACAGTTGGTCTGTGAAAGGGATAGGAAAATGATCCTTCTTCGTCTTGGAATTAAGCTTTCAAAAATCCACACATATTCGCAATTTTCCATTCTTCTTGGGTACAACCACGATGGGTGAAACCCATTCACTATTTGCCACTGGATAGATGAACTCGGCTTCCAGAAGCTTCAGCAGCTCCGCTTTCACCAATGTGGAATAATTCGGGTTCATTCGCCTCTGTCGTTGCCGTACTGGCTTGGCATCAGGCTCCAAGTCAATATGATGTTGACATATTGTGGGATCAATCCCCTTTAGGTCTTTGTAAGACCACGCAAACACGTCCAAATTTTCTTTCAACAAGTTGTACAAGGTTGACAACTCCTCTTCTGGGAGGCTGCTACCCACCTTCAAGTGGCGTTCAGTGTCTTCTGAATCCACAAAGGTTAACTGCCTTTCACCTTCTACTTCACGAATGAAGGTCCCACGGACTGCTTCTGGGTACAGATCCGACTCCTTCAAGGGAGTGGTGTCCTCGTCTGATGTCCCACTAGAACCGATTTCTTCTTTTGGTGGAGACTTAGGTTGCTCTTTAAGACGTTGGAATGGGATAAGAGCTGTTTCGGGTTTGGTTTCAAGATTAATTACCTCTTGACTTGAAGACTCCTCTTCTGAAGATGACACATCCAAGAATGTCACATAACAGGGACCCTCTAATTTCTGTTGGGTTTGTCGGACTGGTGCTTGTTGGCACGGTGCATCATCATCATCTTTCTTTGGCAAGGATGGGTTAGGACGGCAGGAGCCACTCTTGAAAGACGGCTTGTTCTTCTTAATCCATTTCTTATAAAGGTTTTGCATATGAGAAGATCCATTTACCAGACCAAATGATACCATCACCATTCTGTCCCATAGCATGAGCTCATCAGCTTCTGATGCTTCTGGAACTTCTTCCTCAAATGTATCCTCTTCAGGTGGGATAGACTCTTCCAGCTCACTTTCATAACCTTCTTCTTCCATACCATATCCATCCTCTTCTGTCTCTGTTTCTGCTTTTGTTTCTGCTTCTGCTTCTGCTTCTGCTTCTGCTTCTGTAGGAGCTCTGTAACAGAAGAACAGATTCTCTGTTTCCTCTTCTACCTCTGTCTCTGTTTCTACTATGGCCATGTAACAGGGAGAGCAATACATCCATGCTTCTATCTCACTGTCAGAAGTGATTTCAGAAGTCATGCCCGGTTCAGGCAGGAAGTATTCACCCATTGATAATGGCTTTGCATCTTTTGGAAGTCGGCTTACAGTATCCACTGTTAAGGAATGTGCCACTATTTTCTTAGGAAGGATCTGTTTGACAGCATCTTCGTCTGCTGATGTTCCATCCGTAGCCTCATTAGGGGAATCAGAAGATAATTCTAAGGAGGTGGATCCATGTCCTTTTTGAGAACCATACAGTTTCAGCACCACTTTATTGGGTACTCTACCCAAAGTCAAGGTTCCTTTAAACCAATCCGTCCTTGCTCGGGCTTCAAAAAGCCATGGTCTGCCCAGTAACAGAGGATAGGATGTACCATAAGAGTTTGGCTTCACCACCAGATAGGTTAGCCAATAATCTTTTCCAGCCACTGTAGTCTTCACATATGGAAGAATGCCCAAAGGCTTGATTCTACTCTGATCCGCCAGTCTGATGAGCCATTGGGTTGGTTGCACACCTTGTAAGCCTAGATCCTTCATTGTAACATCCGTCATAATGTTTACTGATGAACCTCCATCAATCAGTGCATTTGCAATGAAACAGCCTTCTATCCATACGCCAGTCTCTGGAGTACCTGGATCTAGGAAAGCGTTAGCCACATCCACTTCTTTTACAGGCTCTGGAGCCTTGTTGGACTTTGTCGCTGTTGAGGGAGCAATCCTTAAGCCACGTCTTCTTGTCAATATACTTTTGAACCTTTTCTGACAACTGGGAGACAACATCAATAATTGACGGAATGTAAGATTTGGTCTAAAGGTATCTAGATCTTTGACCAGATCGTATTCCTTAATAGGATCCACTGGCTTCTCTAACCGATTAGGGAATGGGGCAACACCCATTTTCATTTTCCCTCTTTCTTCCAACAGAGGAATTACAGGAACTTCTTCTGCCACTTGTGGCACTTCCTCCTCTTCTGTATCCTGGACCTCTGGTCCTGTCTCTGTAACTGTCTCTGTAACTGTCTCTGTAACTCTCTGTGGCACTGTAGGGCTCTGTACGGCACTGTTAGGCTCTGTTCTGTTCTGTTCTTCTGGTGGAAGATTGAACTTCACTGTTCTGGTAGGAGGGTTATTTTCTTTCTGGACAGGTGGTTCCTTCTGCTTTGCGCGCGTGATGGCAGCAACATCCAATTCCACCAAATTGGAGGTAGGCTCTTGGGCCTTGGCTGGACTATCAGTAGCACTGTTTTTCACTGGGGCTGGGCTTGGACAGTCTTTTGCAGTGTGGCCTTCTCCTTTGCATCGACTGCATAAGGGCTTGTAATCCACTGACCTACGAGGATTTGGACAATTTGGTGAGATGTGTCCCTTTTCTCCGCATCTGTAACACTCCACTTCTGATCTCTGACCACCGCCAGACTGTCTTCCTCTGTAACTTTGAGAGGGAAATCTTCTGGGTCCGAAATTAGGACCAAACTCTCTAGGCTTGGGTCCAATATCTTATGTTGTCATTTTGGATTCCAGCAAGTTAAATCTTGCATCTTCTTCCTTCCTTCTCCTATCATGCATCTCCTTCAGAGAGCAAATGTCATCTGTATGATTCTTCCGCAAACAGTAGGAACAGAAGGCTCCAGGGATGGTTGGTTTTCGTGTACATTCAGTGGCTAAATGGCCTGCTTGATGAC
Organism: Lygodium microphyllum; assembly: GCF_053477565.2. Taxonomy (NCBI): domain Eukaryota; kingdom Viridiplantae; phylum Streptophyta; class Polypodiopsida; order Schizaeales; family Lygodiaceae; genus Lygodium; species Lygodium microphyllum. The sequence goes on along the minus strand of NC_141160.1, from coordinate 44,183,659 downwards.
ACTTACCACACCAAGTATTTGACCGCATCACATCTCTTTTTGCTCCTGCAACATTGGATATGCTTGCGGTATCACTTTCAACGTCTGTAGTTGTTCTGTAATCACATCCATCAACTCCTTTTTTATGTTTGCAACTGAATTGGATAAATAATCCTTCAAGCTTTCTCCTCCTGACGTACTGGCAGGAGGGTTTTGAGGAGTCTCTGTAATCACTGCATAAACGGGTTGGGCTGGTGCAGAGGGGTCTCTGTTCTGGTTCTGATTCACGGCTCCTGTTTGAACTGTTGGCTGTTGACTCCAGTGGGTAGGGTTCCACTGTTGCTGCTGATTTGTCATTGAGGAAATTGGTTGGGACCATTGTTGTTGTGGTTGAGCCATCATTTGAGGCATGGATTGTGGCCACTGTGGATTTGGTGCACTGTACTGTGATACCGGGGGCATCTGTTGGTAGGGGTAGGGAACAGTCCCTGGGACTGCATTTGGTGGATACATCATTCCTGGCATCAGAGGAGGTAGGACTCCTCTTCCTGTATTCATCGCCAATCTAGCTTCCACTTCATCGTACAGTCTTGCACCTTCTGTTGCAGCTTGCAGGGTGGTTGGTCTTTGCAGCTCCACAAACTTACGGACTTCTGGTTGTAATCCTCTGAGAAACACCCCCTTCTGAATGCCATCATCTAGATTATGGTTAGTCCATCTCTTCAGGATGGATTCCATTCGTGAGACATAAGCTTCCACTCTTTCTCCAGAGGACTGACTTAGGTTCATAAATTCCTCTCTCATCCACTCTTCAAAACCTTCACGCCTGAATTTAGTGAGGAAGGCCAACTTCAGGTCGTCCCATGTGCCAAAAGTTCCTGCTGCTTGTCTCTCATACCACTGAAACGCCGTGCCCTTGAAAGTGGCGGGGAATATTACCAATCAATGCTCAGGGGTTCTGGCATTGTTAGCCACACACGCTACCATAAACTCTGCTACATGAAGATCGGGGTCTTCATTGTACTCTCCCTTAAAAACTGGCAATGGGACTACATTCGCTGGCCTGTCATCAATATTTCCAGGACGGATCTGGCTTGGAAGTGGACCTCCAGCAGGAGGAGGAAGGGCTTGATGTGCCATTGGGACTTCTGTAAAGAGTTCCGCAAGGGCGTCAAAGGCGGCTTCTGCTGCGAGCTCGTTCTCAGCCTTGATTTTTGCTTTCTCTTCTCACGTACCTCTGGACTCGTTCTAACGCTTGCCTTTTTATTGCGTCATTCATCAGGGGGTTGGCTCCACTATGTTGTTAGTGCTCCACAGAGGGTTAACGGAAGGCTTCAGTCTCTGGAGGACTCTCTTGCCAACATTTCTTCTACTTCTTTCTTTTCAACGTCCCTGAATTCTACTTTCATGCCACTGCACAGAGGAAGGTATTCGGTTCTGAAGGTGTCAAAATGCATACGTCTGAGCATTGTGGTGGTGCCATCATCATAGTAATGCCAACTTCTGATGGTTTCAACAGTGTATGTTGTGAAAAACACTCTGTCTACCAACTTCCAGTGGGTTGCTAATTGAACAAACAGAAGATTATCAGTACACCAAGCATCCCATGTATCTTGCTGTTGAGCGTCCACGAACAAATTCCAACTCTTTTCCTTCTTGACAATGCATGTGTCAAGACAAGATAGTTTGCACTACAAAATGTCAAGCCACTCAATGGAGGACTCCCAAAACTAGTTGAGCATCAAGAAGAGAAGTGTTATGGCCTGAAGAAAGATAAAAAATGAATGTGTTAAATCTAGATGAATTAAATTGAAGCTCTTGATGATGGAAATGAAGCAATGCTAATGCAACAATCTCAAAAACAATGTGTGTGAATAAACGGAGCAATGGGTCAAAGAGGTGATGAGCAAGAGGTAAGGAGTGAAGAACAAATCAAAATCAAGAAATTAAAAGTAAAAATATCCTACTTTATTTTATTTGTATTGGGGTAAAGGCCAACAGCCACCACCACCAATAGCTAGGCAAGCATCCCTTGTATAAGCACACACTATACAATCATATATAATTGAAGATAACAAAGAATAAGGGTACCATTCATTGTACCAACAAAAATCTCATGTACTCTCTCTAGATCTCCTTGCATTCCATAGCTTCTACCTCACATCCCATCAAGGCCTTTAAGCAATCTACCTACTATAATTTGTTAACAAAGCAAAGGAAAGAGAGAGAGAGATAGAGACTTGATGGTCTATAGAGATAGTGATGTCCATGGATTGTGCTACTTATCTAGATAGTCCTAGAGGCTATTTATGATGGAAGTGGCATGTTTTGATGCATTTTGGTTACTTGAGTTTCTCATACCATTTTTCCATGTTTTTTTGTGTTCTACTATAAGGCATCTATTTTATTACAGAAACCCTTTTCTACAACCTTTGGATTAAGGTCAATTGATTAGTTTCACACTACAGAAAAAAGATACATGTGATTTGGAAATTATTTTCCTTGATTTTAATAGCTACGAAATTCCAAAAAAGAATTGCAAAAAGATTGGTCTATGTTAAAGAGTATTCAGGCTATTTTGGTATTATCTTTATTGTTACAATGAGCACTTTTTTTGCACTTTTTTGGTCTTGCAATTGACCATACCTTAGTTGCTTAGTGTGCATTTGTCTCTATTTTGGACTCTTGATGCTATTTTGGCCATTGAATGTTATTATGGAGGGCAAGTATTTTGGCTAGAACTGGCTCATGAGGATAAGTTTGGAGACTCCTTTACACTTGATCAAATTAGTAGAGAGTCAAATGCTACATTGAACCATACATGGCAATATCCCACTAGTCTATTCACTAATCTCGTCATTGGTGAACACTAATTAAAATGCATTTTTCCCCTCAAATTTGACCCTGATGCTTTCACCTCACACATTTGAGGTATAAACAATGATAATCATTCAATATCATCTCAAACTTTGATTTTAGTTGCCATGGAGCTACCATCACTGCCTTTCCAAACCAAGGAGAGCCTCATGTGTCTTTAATCAAAAGAAGTGTCTCTCTTTTCCATCTATAGATATCATTCAAAGATCTTACCTCCTACAATGCAACAATATTAGGATTTTTCCTCTCACATTCCAATTCATGGTTGTTAACTTTCTAGAGATATCTTGTAGGTTAATATTTAAGGGCAACATCTTTGAACACATCCTCCTCTCCATCAAGCACAACAAAGCATTTTCTATAAAACAAAGAAATTCAAGCACGCTTCTTAAGAGACATCCTCTTCCTACCCTTGTTCATTTTTGTAACGTGCCGCCCAAGCTTTCCTTTGCAGTATGTTCTTAGTAGCCCATCAAGAGATGTCCTAGGAAGCGCCATCCGGGATTTTGATAAAGCCCTCAGAGTTTGCTAACTAGGCCCACTTGAGTCTACCCCGCAATGGAAGTTCCGGCCGCTCCCACGAGGATTGACCTACGTTTTTTTTGTCAAATCTATTACTAGTGACTAATTAGTACTAGCGGATTCTAAAGTGATGGAAATCAGGCTTTCTAATTTCTAATGGTCCATCAAGTGATTTTTATTCCTCCTTAGGAAAGCTCTCGGCTTACCCAGACCACCCAAACATAGGTCTCGATCTGTCGGGGGTCCATCCTCCCACTTCCCTTGAGAGAGTAGTTTTAGTTATCTAACTACCTACCACTTTAGGCTCAACATATAAAAACAACTTCTTTAAATTATCTCCTGATACAAATTCGTTACATGCCCTTAATTCACAACATAAAAACAGAGTAAAGCGATTCCTTCTTAATAGTTCCTTTATTCAAAAAAATGACATTTTACAATTATTTTGTTGTCCGAAGGTATTATTCTCTCCAAGTTCTATTCTCCAACTAGTATTGGAAATCAAGACACAATCCAGAAATCGAAGGGTAGTTGGCAATTTGTAAGAGCCTAAGGAGTTTGTGACCAAAGCCCCTGGTATCCTCACCTCCTCCTGCCGACTAGAGTTCCCTCTATGACAAGACCTTTCACATCATGATTGGCCTAAACTCACTAACGCGAAACAAAAAAAGAAAAACCCCTTAGAGTAGGTTTTATTCACATTGGTCTTGGGTATGCCATCAAGAACACTATCTCAGTCTCAGTGTTCTGTGCATCGGAGCCCCCTTGTCATTGTCGAGTGCCCTCGAGGGCTGTAGAAGATCCCCCATCCCCCAAGAGCAGCTAGCGCAAAATGTGGTGCATTTTTAGGGGAATGGGGGGCTGATCTCCTCTTGGCATTTCTAGCTCCTTCCCTGGCTTCCCAGCATTGATTGCAACCTTCCCGATCATCTTTGGACTCCCGGGCATTGGATCTTGGCTCCGATTCGAGTGCTTCCCCCTTCAACCCTTTGCTGTATACATAGTCCCAGGACTGTCAAAACAAGGCAGCACTTGACATTTACTGTTTAATGCTTCTTGGCATTGCCCGTTTGATGCCTATTGATGCCCGGTGATGCCGGATGTTATGGGATGCTATGTCTATGCTTTGGGACTGATTTGGAGCAGATTTGAGCACCGTTTGAGCTTCATATAACAGTAAATTACTTGCTGTAATACAATGGGCTGAAGCTCATTTACTTGGTGTATGCATTGGTTCATGGATACGGGGTGCTTCCTGGAGGTTTGAATGATCATACCGATGTATCTGGAGGTTGTCACATGCTTCTTCTTGGTTCCGGAATGCTTTTGAGCTTGTATTAAGCTCCGACTTGGTCGTTCTTCACTGGCATTTGGCTTCAGTTGGCATATTTTGGACCAACTTATGCCTATTGTCACTACTTGACATTTAGGCTTCTTACATCTATGCTTTGGTCAGATATGGATGCCACTTGGTTTGCCCATGCTTGACAATTAATTGGAGCTTCATCTTCAGATATATTTGAGCATTTTGGATCTACTGGGCATTACATTTGGTTGTCAATTAAATGCTCTTTGAATACTTTCAAGCTTATGCTTTATGGGTTTGAGATAGCTTGGGATTTATGCTCCAGATGTACCCTACTGGGATTTGGCATGTCTGATGCTATGTATTTGATGTATTAGAGCATTGCTTGCTCTCTTTGCATCTGACTTTACTTCCAGTGGGAGCCTCTTGGTATATTCAGATGTACACAGATTCTTATTTACAGATGAGCTTGAGCTTGTGGGACAGTTACATGCATTTGCTCTCTTGAGATATTTATGTCTGCAGTTTGTCTGTAGTGGGCTGATTTGATACACCTATTGGGTTAGGCACCTATCTCTATCACAGGTTTGTCAATTTTGTATGCATCTTGGATGGTTATGTATTGAACTACTTGCTATATCAGTTGTGCTTGTGCTTGGTCTCTTCTCTTACCTCGAGACACATTACATGAATGACTTCTGGACCTATGAGATGTCTCTTACCTGACACGTTATTGGTTTGACAGTTCTTGGTATCTTCTTGCCCCTAGAAACTCACCGTTGGATGTATCTTGCTACCTGGCACTTGCAGTGATATATGTATCAATGATTGCTTCATTTTGGGACAATTTTACATACTCCTATCATTTATTACAACAAGCTGAAATCTGCATATTTTAAGCACTTTTAGCAGTGGTTTTAGAGCATTTTCTGCTAATTATAGCAACTTGCAATTTTACTTTTTTGCTTTGATTTGGGACAGTATGGCTAGTCATTTGAAAGATAAAGCTCTCTTTAACATTGCCAAGTTGGATGGTACCAACTATGGGTATTGGAAGTCCCAAATATGGCAGGTTTTGGTGCAGAACTTGCAGATTAAACCCTTGCGTTTCAAAGGTGTCAAACCTGAGGATATGGATGATGATGTTTGGATGGAAATTGATGAGCTATGCAAGCCTACCATTATTTTGTCACTCTCAGAAAAGGTCCATCATAATGTTGTTGAAGATGAGAATCAGAGTGCATGGGATTTATGGGAAAGATTCAAGAGCTTTATGCGCAATAGAGTCCTGCGTTGTCACAGATGTATTGGCTGAAGCAATTAATAGACCTTCGCATGAAGGAGGGGACCTCCCTTTCATCTCATTTCAGCCAGTTTCATGCTATCATGAAGAGTCTGTTGTCACAGGATATTGAGTTCAAAGACAACCTGCACCTATTGTTTCTGCTTGGCACCTTGCCTGAATCATGGGATGTATTCTGTACCGCCATATGTACGAACAAGCTTGATGGGCTCAAAATCAAAGATGTTGAGATTGCTTTATTGACTAAGGAAATCAACAAGAGAAACAATGATGCTTCGTGCTCTTCACATGCATTGACGTTAGAGGTGGCAGAAATGGCAGGCATGATAATGATCATAAGAGCAGGGACTCTTAGAAGTCCAGGTCCAAGTCACGTGGTCGCAGTAAGTCCCGTGGATGGAAGTCTGATCTTACCTGTCATTATTGTGGGAAAGCATGACATATTAGGCCACAGTGCCATAAAATGAGCGATGATAAGCACAAGGAAAAGGAAAAAGAAAAAAGTGTAGGAAATGTCTTTTGAGCACAGTATTGTACCTGCAAAGTTCAGTGTGAAGATAAAAGAGGTTAATGTCATGCAAGCCACTAATTCAGATAATGATTACATACTTGCAGCTTCTTCATGCGATGCCTTACAGACTTCTGAGATCCATTCTATGTATCCACAGTGCTGGCTCTTGGATTTGGGTGCATCCTTTCATATGGCATCCTGTAGAGATTGGCTTCATACCTATCGTACCATGTCTAGTTTCATGCATCTTGGTGATGATAGGTCTCTTAACATTGTGGGCATTGGATGTATGTGGGCCCATGCCCTGTCAATCACTTGGTGGGGCAAAGTACTTTGTTACTTTCATAGATGATTACGCACGTAAGGTTTGGGCTTATCCCATAAAGAGAAAATCCAATGTCTTAGACACATTTCAGCATTGGCTTGCATTGGCAGAGAACCAGTCTCGAAAAAGACTCAAATACCTAAGATCAAATAATGGGGGTGATTATGTATCACCTACTTTTAAGCAATTTTGTAACAAGCGGGGTATTAAGCATCAATTGACCGCCGCTTACACCCCACCCCATATGGCTGAATGCATGAATAGGACCATTCAAGAAAGGGTCCGTAGCGTGCTTAGCCAGGCTGGCTTACCGCAGCACTTTTGGACTGAGGCAGTTACTACTGCAGTGCATCTCATTAACAGGTCGCCTAGCAGTGGCATTGACTTTCAGGTTGCAGAGGAGGTATGGGCAGGCAAACCCCCCTCTTATGATCATTTGTGTGTCTTTGGATGTGAAGCATTCTACCATGTGCCCAAGGACAAACGCAATAAGCTGGATCCTAAAAGTGTCAAATGTATCTTCATTGGCTATGGAGATGCAGGAGAGATAGGTTACCATCTATGGGATCCGCAGGCGCGGAAAGTGATCCGCAGCCATGATGTCATCTTTCATGAGGACAAAATGCATATGCAACCTAAGAAAGTGGTTGAGGTACGCAGAGTTATCTTTCAGGAGGAGCCCCCTGCTCCCGTTCAGCTCGCTCCACAGCCAGCTAGACAGCATGCAGCATCACCTGATGCTCATGGCCTAGATACTAGACATGCTGATGTTAGATAGGATGTTGGTCATACAGCAAAGCTTGGATTGAGACGTTCTACTAGAGATAGAAGACCTCCTGATCGTTTTGCGCCCTCTATGGATTATGTCCAGGTTACAGATGCATGAGAGCCTCTCACTTATGATAAGGCTATGCGCAGAGGTGATTTTTACTCTTGGGAGAGGGCAATGCAATCTGAGGTTGACTCAGTACATAAGAATCAGACTTGGGATTTGGTTTCCTTGCCTTAGGGTAAGAAGGCTTCTCCATGCAAGCAGGTGTACAAGCTGAAAAGTACCCCTAGACGCCCCAAGCCGGCATACAAGACTCGATTGGTTGCTAAGGGTTTTAAGCAGGAGCATGGTGTTGACTTTGATGAAGTCTTTTCTCCTATGGTCAAGATGACCACCCTATGCTTAATATTGGCCTTGGTTGCACAGCTTGACCTGGACTTGTACCAGATGGATGTCAAGACAGCTTAGACTATTCAACTTGGGTCCATTTAATGGTAACTTGCTTCTTGAGTAGGTCTGTGAGGGGTGTAGCAATCAAAGCATAATTCTTGATAAAAATTTGATACCATCCTGTTAAACCCAAAAAGCTACGAATTTCACTTACAGTGGTTGGAGGCGGTCAATCTTGTGCATCCTTAACCTTGGCCGAATCTACTGAAATTCCCTCCACTGAAACTATAAACCCTAAATACTCGGTTTGCTTCTTGAAGAACACACGCTTCTTCTTCTTAGCAAACAACTTGTGAGTCCACATTGTCTCAAGAATTGACTCATGACTTCCTTCGTCCTTGGAATATGTTAAGATGTCGTCAAAGAATACAAGGACGAAATCATCAAGATAAGGTCTAAATATATCTTCCATTAATACGTTGAAGGTAGCATGGGCGTTTGTTAATCCAAATGACATTAGGATAAACTCGTAATGACTGTACCTTGTGCTAAAAGTAGTTTTTGGGATATCTTCTTACTTGATTCTGATATGATAATACCCTGATCTGAGATCAATCTTGGAGAAAATCTTCGCTCCTTGTAGTCAATCAAGTAGTTCATTGATCCTTGGAATCGAATACTTATTCTTGATCGTTACTTGATTTAGCCCTCGATAATCAATGCAAAGATGGAGAGTCCCATCCTTCTTTTTCTGAAATAACACTAGAGCTCCCCAAGGTGAGTTACTAGGTCTAATGTACCCCTGATCTAAGAGGTGTTTGAGTTGTTTCTTTAGTTCTATGGCTTTCGGAATAGACATTTGATATGGTCGCTTTGCAACAACTAGTGCAACTCCTGGTACTAGCTTGATTTCGTGGTCGACTTCTCTCTGTGGTGGAAGTTTAGTTAATTCTTCAAGAAATATATCAGCATATTCCCTAAGCTACGATGGTTCATCTTCAGCTTCTTTATCATGTTCAGTCTTATTTAATTTGATTAGGTATATAGGTGAGCCTTTCCTTAGACCTTTAGCGATTCAAGAAGCTTTTTCTAATTGAATATTTGGTTTCCCTACTTCTCCCTGTGTGGTCACTTGTTATCCTACAAGATTCAAGAATGTGACTTGGCCCTTTTCACAATGAATATGAGCGTCATTGGGAATTCACCATTACATTCCTAATAGGCACTCATAGGTTTCCAGGTTCATCACTCTGAATTGCATATTGGTCTAATTGCCGCCTAGATTAAACTCCACCTTTCTTGTCTGTTATGTTGAGGAAACTTCTTTTCCATCAGCTAACTCAACTATCAACCCAAGTGCATGCATTGTGTCTATGCCTAGTTTTCTAGCACACCTTCGTGATATGAATGAATGTGTACTTCCACAATTAATCAAAATTTTAAAGGGTTTACCGTTATAGGTTGATGGTGTTTGAATCATTGAGAACTGTTGATTTGGTCCCTTCTTATTGAGAGAGGCGTGAATTCTCACTCTCTCCATGTCGATTTCCAAGGTGGGACCTTCATCATCTTCTACTTCCTTGAGGATTATGCTGGCAACTCTTCCCCTAGTTGTGGCTATCCACTCTAGTCATTACGGAACTTCCTTTGACATTCGTTTTGTCTAAATTTTGGGTATCGCCTTTGGATGTGGTCAAGTTCATTACAATAATAGCACCTGAAAGTATCTTTATTACCACTAATAAAGTTCTCCACCGCCGACGTCTTAGCCTTCTTGCTATTAGCAGATTGGAATTGACCTTAGGCTCTTTTTGCATAGCCCCTAGTTATATTTCTATTTTGGAACTTATTATTCCAAGGCTTATTGTTTTTTGTTTGGACTGGAGGTCCTGTACAATTAATCTTGCCCTTATCAATGCGTCTTAGAGGTCAGATGGATGCATTGCTTCAAGCCATGTGTTTAGCGGATCATCCAATCCGTGGCAAAACTTGGATACTTGCTACGCAATATCCATAGATGGTGCATACTTGAGAAGTGTTACAAACTTCAAGTAATAGGCTTCCAATGTCATTCCAAGTTGCTTTAGACCAAAGAATTCATTCATCTTTTGTGTGTGGTATGCTGGTGCAGAAGATACTAGCCTCGCACTGCATCCTTTAATACGCCCCAACTAATAGACGCTTTGGAGATTCCTTGGTCTTTACACCATTATTTCCACCAAATTTGGGCTTCTCCTGTTAACTTTAACTTGCCAATCATTGCTTGATTAGCTGGGGTAATTCTAGCAGCAATGAAATAATCCTCCATGGACTTGACCCATATTTTTGCTTCAACCTCGACGTTTTTGCCTTGGCCATCAAACTCAAGTGGTTTGATTTGCTTAAGCATGAACTTCTTTTCTTGGATCTCAGCAAAATTAAGGGTAGGAACAACTTCATGTGGTATCGTAACATTTTCTCTAGTCAACTCTATGAATGTTATCATACAATTTGCTCTTATCTTTTCAAAAAAAGAAATCATTTCAGAAGGATAGAAATACTTTATATTAAATTTTCAAAGAAGGTTACATCATAATAGAGTTTTTCTAATTAACTTAAGGAATCTAACCATGGATTTCAAATATATCTACTAACTCATAATTCTTAATTGCTAGAATGGTAACCAATTTTATATTCAATGGATAGACAAAATAATTTCTTTTGCTGAAGGGGAAAAATACATTTTTTATTTTGGGATGGCTAGTTATTTGGGAGAGAAATTTTTCTTAATACAATCTATGCATGGCATTTGGATACATCCATTGGGTAATAATCAGGCTTTGAAGAATGGATATCTAAAAATCGATACTATAAAGGAAGATCAAAAAGTCCATATAGTGGAGAAGGATCATAGATGCAATCCAGAATCCGCATTACTTACATTCTCCATCCATAATCCGCAGAATGCATTGCCAATGTAAACATTGCTTGAAAGACTAGGAACCACTCCCAATCTTCGTCTCTCTGGGTAGGATAAAAATATATATTAGCAAGGGAAGGGAAAAACAACTCATATCTCAAGCTACAATTACCAAGTTTTTGATTTCTTTTGGCTCTAATACCAGTTGTAAAGTACTCACCTTAATTACTAACGAGTAATGTTTTAGTAGTCGCCTAGAGTTTACCTTCCATCCATCGCCATCCGTACTCTTACTAGAATGATCGAATTTTGTTCAGCTCTATAACTCTACGTCTACCCCACCGGGGAATCATCCTACCGTTACCCATGGAGGACCAACTTGAAGGTTCCTAATTGACCTAACAGTCACCTATCAACAACTGGCTCACATTGGAAGGTGTCCTTCGAGAGGCTATTTGTCCAAAAGGAGCAAATGCCATTACCCTTGGTTCATGGAGTACAATGCTTTTTTCTAGTAGCAGACTAAGGATTTATGAAATCCCTCGCAATGCTCTCAGTCGTCGTGCCTTTCCCCTAAGATAATTTACAGTTCTAATTCTGAGACCAAACCCTAGGTAAGTCAACGAATCGGCTCTTCCTAGAGTTTCTTCCTAGTGTTTGTTTTAGTGAAACCTCTCGGCTAACCAAGACCACCCTGCCATAGGATTGGATTCGTCGGGAATCCATCCACCCATTTCCCTCTATGGAAGTTCTTAGTTATCTAATTACCTACCACATTACATGAAACATATAAAAATAGTTTCATTAATTAGAAAGAATCCTTTTATGAATAGTTTCTCATTTGCGTAATTTACTCATAGACATACAATCATAATTAAAAAAATTCATTGATTATGTTCCATAATGTGTGTTCTCCCACCCATACATGAAAAAAAATACAATTTCACATTATGCCTCATCCGATGACGCATCTGCACGTCACCAAGATCAAATCCACCTATAGCTAACAGTTTTAGGTGTCCCAAGTAGAACTTGGGCCATACAGGGGACCAAGTAGTTCCTAGGTATGTAAAGGATTTACTAGCCAGAGCCCCCCTAGCACCTTAACCACCTCCTACTTGATACGATCCCTGTTGGGAGACCTCTCACCATCGAAGTTGGTGTTGGGATATAAAGGCCCGGTAACCTCCGTGTATATAGTACACGCACATTGTACATGTGAACGCACCCTTTACGTACCCTAAATATAAATACATTTTATTCTATGTGTACCAACACATTGTTGGTACACTCTTATCTTCTCGTACTTTCCCTCTGCTCACACTCTCTCCAGCCGTCATACTCATATGCTCCTGTTCGAACTCAAACTCTCTAAGCTGTGGCCTTACAGTCCAACAACTAGTATCAGAGCGAAGGGTTTTGTGCATGCTTCCCAACTCGCACACAACCTTCAGACAGTTCAAGCCCCCTGGCGACCAATGTGTCGGGACGCTTCTGATACGTCAGGTCCAACAATGGGCAGGATGGGACAACACAGGCTGAAGCATGTTGGTCAGGCAACTGATGGGACTAGTCAACAGGTGACATCTTGATGGGCAGCTGGTGCGACAGAGCAAGAAGGCGGACCAGGTACACGTGGCGAGACAGGGACTCCAGGCATCGGAGGCGACAATCCACGTATGACAGCCATCACACAACAGGGCAAGGTCAATGGACCCCTCCCCCCCTCGGCCGTCATTTCGTAAATCCCAAACTTTTTTTTTGTAAATCTTTTCTTGAATCCCTTCTCCTTAGCGGGAGTTCACACATCGAAGGCACAATTTCAAAATCTATGCAAATCTAGTCAGAGAATTTGGAGTTTTTCCTAGATTTGATCTCGTTGAGGCCTGACAATAAATTTCGAGTCAGAAATTGCAAACATTGCGAGCAATGACCCAAATTAATTTTGGGCTTTTGCCAAATTTGTTGGATTTTTGCTCTTTTGGGAAAAATTTCCTAACATTAGATCCTAAAAATTTGGGGCTTTTCATGTATTGGCAAAGCTTTACTCACCTAGGTCAGATTGACTGACATTCATGCAATTTTGGACTTGAAATTTTGGGGATTTGCACAGAATCTGGTAAATTTCTGCATTTTTTTCCCGTGCAGGGATGGTTAATGTATAAACAGTAGAGATTTATTTCTGATTGAGGAAAAACAACAGGGTATTTTTGCAGGTTCAGCTTCTGCTTCCGTAGATTAGTGCATTTACTCTTGTGTTCGTGATAAAATGGCTGCAACTTCTTCCAGTTCCGACATCAAGAGTTTGATGGAGATTAAACGGTTTGATGGTCATGGATTTGACCTTTGGAAAGACTTTATGCAAGGCATTTTTTTCCTGAAGGATTGTGAGGATGCTTTGCAGGAAGATAAATCCGCACTAATGTCTGATGATGCAGATTGGGCTAGAGTGAATAAAAAGGCTGTGGCTTACTAGTTGAGTATCAATAGATACTATGTCTAGAGGATCTTGATGTTGGGCTTGATGTTGATAAGTAAATTGCGAGACTCTAATCTAGGTTTGGGAGGAGAATGCTCATGAATACTTTTAATGAAGGAAGACCAATAGAAGAGACTAAGTGGAAAATGAGTTTTATTTGTTTACCTGAGATAAGATCAATGGTCAACCATAATAAATTGATCAAACATGAATAGATTAGATATTGGCATAAAAGTACTCAAGAACATTTTAATAATCTCATTTATCCTTGCTAGATAATGTATGAGTGTGTGCCAACCATCTACAATTGAATTGTGGATAGACTTATATTAAAAGAAGAGAACTAGAGTGGCCAAGTGTCACTGATGACATTATGATAGACATTAAGGGTTTAGACACAGGTTATGCAATATGGGAGAAGTTAAAAACTACTTATGAGATCACCACACCTATTAATCAGGTGCATTTAATGCGTAAGTTGGTGAATATGCAACTGGATGAGTCAAAGCCTGCAGAGTTGAGCACTTGAGTGCATTTACAAGGATTCTAAATCAGCTCAAAGATGCAAACTTGGACTTTGATGATAAGTTGAGGGTGATCTTTTTGATCGTGACACTGCCAGACTCGTGGGAAACCTTGGTGGTTTCACTCAACAATAACCCTGATCTCTCATATGATGGGGTGAGGGGTTCTAACTTGAATGAAGAAATTAGACGTATGTCTAGTGGAGAAGGCAGCAACTCAGCTTATAATGTAAGAGGCACAGGGCTGAAAAGAAAAATGCATATGCAGGGCAAAGAAACAAGAGCAAGCGCAAAGGAAAGGATAAGAGTGACATCACTTGCTATCATTGTGGTCGGAAGGGCCACAAGAAACCTGACTACACATACTACAAGAAGGAGCAAGAGAGAAAGAAGAATGCAGGAAATAAAAAGAAGAAGGAAGAAAAGATAGATGCATTAGAGACATCCAAAGGCAAAGAAAAGGCCAATGTGGCCTCCAGTGTGGTCATAGAGGAGCTTTCAGATACAGAGGCTGATGTATTATGTGCAGTTGATTATGATGCCCTTGTATGTCACATGAAGGATTATGCAGATTACCAAGGCTGATGTGATTGATGCACTCTTGTCAGTTGATGTGGTGTCACTTAGACTTGGATTGTAGACTCTGGTGCCTCTTTCCATGTAACTCCTTGCTTGGAGTGTTTTGCTATGTTTAATGCAGGCAGTTATGGAAAGGTGTACCTTGGAAATAACCATGCTTGCAGCATTGATGGGATTGGCACCATACACTTGTCTTTAGACAATGGTCAAGAACTTGTGTTGAAAGATGTCAGATATGTGCCTGGCATTAAAAAGAGTTCACTATATGCTGGTCAGCTTGACTTGCATGGCTACACCACACTATTTGGTGGTGGTTTGTGGAAAGTAAAAAAGGGTTCCATGCTGATTGCAAAAGGAACCAAGAAGGGCACATTGTATTGTTTGCATTGTAAAGTCTTGACTGGCAAGTTTCTTGCAGTTGTTGAAATTTGCAGCCACTTGGAGTTATGGCATAAGAGATTAGGCCATATGAGCCAAAAAGGACTTGATGTTCTTACCTCTCTGAAGAGGGTTGATGGAAAAGGCTCTAAACTTTATTTTTGTAATGACTGTCAGTTTGGAAAGCAAATAAAAATTTCATTTTACTTTGGTGTCTCTCATAAGTCCAATGTCTTGGACTAGTGCATTCTGATGTACGTAGTATGCCCATGAAATCATTGGATGGTGCTGCATATTTTTCTCCTTTATTGGTGATTGTTCCAAGAAGATTTGGGTGTACTTGCTAAAAAAGAAAAGTGAAGTGTTTGCTTTTTTTATTGGGACTTATGTATAGGTGATGAGGCTGAACTTGAAATGCATGAAAGGAATCCCACAAATGATCAGAAAAGAGCTCATAAGCTATGGATTGAGAGAGTATGCAAGGTGTTACATTGGTTTTCCTTATGTATATCAGATGCTATGGTTATATAGATTACTCGATGCAGTTCTCCAAAGGATGCATGGGACATACTCATGAAGAATTATGGAAATGTAACACATGCAAGAAAGATTTAGTTGAAGCAACAGTTCAATAACATGTCTAGGAATGGTAGAAGCATTCAGGCCTACACTACAGAGATCAAGAACATAGTGGATCATCTTGTCACCATTGGATCTTCAGGTCTGAGGATGATATGATTGCAGTGACATTGAATGGACTTGGCAAAGAGTATAAAGCATTTGATACGTCTATTTCTATGAGAGCTGAATCCCCTGATTGGGATGAGCTGATTGCTTTGTTGCTACATGAGAAAGTTAAGCTTGGGCTGAATACAGGTTCTAGTACATCTCAAAGTAGAGACACTATTCTTTACTCTAGCTGGTGCGGTAGAGGCGGCAAAGGCCGTGGCTCTTTTTGAGGTCGAGGAGACACTCAAAATGCTTATGGACTTGCATGGCATAAATACACAGGGCCAATGTGGATCTGGTGGCTTTAGAGGCATGGAGATATCACCCCATGGTAGAGGTGGTGGATCTAGTTCATGGCAATCAAATGATCAGTTAAACAGAGATAAGAACTATCATTATTGCGGCAAATATGGACACATTGCAAAGGATTGTTGCAAGAAGCAGGGAGATATGAAGACAAAGGGCAAACAACATGGGGACTATGCATCTTCTAGCGGATCTCATGATGAGCAGGTTGACAGATTGTTTGCCATGCAACATGTGTCCAAGAATGCATCTAGACAGAATAGAGATGAGAGATGGTACATTGTATTCATCATCATCAACATCGTGGCGTGTTGTTGCCCTTGTTTCCTCCCTACTCATCATATTCATGTTGCCAATGCAACCAATGCCTTCTTATTGCAAAATTGCTATCACACAAATGCTCCTTTTGTGAATCAGTAGAGCAGTTTCCTATTGTCTTCATTTTCATATTTGTGTTCATAAAAGCCTACTACATGATCAACATTGGTACCTCTGCTATCATCAACACGGTTTGCGTCTTCATCAAATGTTTGCATCAACTATTGCAAAGCCAGCTACAGAGTAGCCTATGTGGCCATCTTTACAGCCTACATGATTATCATAGTTTTCTTTATGATTGTCAGTACTTGCATGCTCATCAAGGTGGCCTACATTGATATCAAGACCTGTGTTTTGATGTGATCATCATCACAGCTTACATGATCCTCAAGTCCCATGTTGTCATCAATATCTACGTTGGCAGAAGGGAAACTAGCATCAAGACTTGAAGCATGATCAGCATCTTAGCCTTCAACATACCTTGCTTTGTTGAAAGTAATCGCATCATCACTATCATCATAGCATCTATAGCATTACCTTCAACACTCTCATCGGTTGTAGAAGCAACAAGGGTATAACAATCACTCTTCTTTACCACATACACTTCACACTGGCTTGTCCAAAACGAGGTTATGAAAGTTTCAAGGTTAATCTTGTGTCTTCAAAACTTGAAATTGTATCCTTGAAATTGCGATGAGACACTACCATTGAATGAAAATGCCAAGAGGTGAAGACCTTTCCATGTCTTTCAAAAACAATGGTCTATTTCCATCATGCATAATGTGCAAGTTTATTATTCAAGATCAAATCCAAAGCCATTGTAATCACTGAATTCCATGTATGTCATTGAGCGAAAGGCAAAAAAAATCCCAAACCTCATATATTCCCCAAATAATTTATGTAATGTCTCACCAAACCATATATACCATGAAGCTATCAAGCCAAAACAATGTATCTTTGTGTATCCATGTAAAAGATATTATCATAAGACTTAAAGCCAAATAGCAATTGATCAAAGAGAAGACCAATATAGAGGCCACAAAGAAAACAAAGATCAAGGACACCATGAAGCCTACCAAAGCATGCCAAAGTCCAAGGAAGGAAACTAGAAGAGTAAAAGTAAAGCAAAAAAGAATATTAAAAGTGGAGTCAAAGTCCAAGTGCAAAACCAAAGATCAAAAGAGGAGACAATCATAGCCAAGGAATCAAAAGCCACAAAGAACCAAAGATTTTATATATATATATATATATATATATATATATATATATATATATATATATATATATAACCATTGGCACCAATGATATAGCCAAGGGGACAAAAAAGAATCCAAACTTTTTGAGTTGTATTACCTACATTGCATGAGCTAAAAGCCTTGGAAGAGTTTGGGGGGGAGATTGGGTGTAGTTATCTAAAGGATAAGCTAGCACCAAGGGGTAGGTGTTAAAAGTATAGTGCTAAATGCACACCAATGTAAGGTTCGAATTTGACAAGTGTTATAGGTACAAAGGGTTGTATCCCATAAGCAAAGAGAGGGAACAATGGCACATTTGAAAAGCTATAAAATAATGTACTTGCTTCATTATCATCAATCGAGTATATTCCATATCATCATGATTCTCTATATATTCTTCTTCTTTAACCCATGGCTCATCTTATCCTCTTATCCAAACCATGTTTTGTAACAGTTTCACGATTAAATTTTGGTAGATGACTTGGACGATGGGAGATTCTTACAAGGATGTGCCTCTAGAGAAAATTCTTGATAGTGGAATTTAAGGATAGTGCATGCCAATTAGACATTGAATCTCATGATCAATAGACTACCTATGTTGTGTTTATGTCTCTCTTTGGAAGATGCATTTCATGCAACTCAGGCATCACTCCTATTGAAGTAATAAGTGATGTTGTGAGGGTTGTTGAGAAGTATTACTCTGAATTCGGACACCAATCCTTTGAAGTAATAACTGATGTTATGAGGGATATTGAGGAGCATTTGTAGACATTAATGTAGCTTCATAACCATAACCAATGATGTGAGGGTAGGGCTATTGAGGAGCATTTGCAAACATTGTTATAGCCTCATTACCTTTGGAATCTCAAACACCACCATGGAAGGAGCTTCCAATCTCGGGGGGAGAGGGGTGTTGGGTGGGGGTCGTGCTCTAGTGCATAGTCAAGTTGCCAAAGGAGGTTACTTTGGATGAATTAGAAGCAAATAACCCTAATCCAATATCTTGAGCGAAATGATGGACAATAGACTGATTTACAATAACCCCGTCTTAAATGAAAACCACGTCAATTTGAAAGACTAGAGTTACAGAATCATTTGTAGATGTGAAGTTGAAGATCAACACCGGTCATCTTCTCTTGGTCATTGTTTTGTATTTCAAGGAAGTGATTCAACAGCACCCTGAACATCAACAAATATACATAAAAGGGCCCCAAAAGATCCCACCTACCAAAATTTGGAAGACACCATGTGTTAAAAAGATGTTCCTTTTGACAACATGCCAAAGGAGATTGTAAATGGTGCATGTATGGATTTGAATGCCCAAATCTGCAACAAGGACTTTGCCAATGGCAGACTGCTTTTGTTACTTTAGAATATTCAAACTTCCGAGCAAGAGGAGAAAAGTGAGTTGGATTAGACTTGTGGTTGCCTCATTTTGAGGAAAATAAGCATGAACAAAGCATTTGTCATAGTGATTTTGTTGCTTGATGCCTTTTGAGAGAGCAAGATGCAATATGTTTTATTACTATTAAAAGTGATAGTAGTAGCGACATTTAAAGAAAGGGCCGCCAACAACGCATTTATGAGCTAAGGTGCAAGAGCAATAAAGACCATTGGCACAGCATAGGGACATAGGGAATATCATAGTAGGCAACCGACTATATAAGGGAGAGACCTTAGAGAGAGAGAGAGAGAGAGAGAGAGAGAGAGAGAGAGAGAGAGAGAGAGAGAGAGAGAGAGAGAAAGAAAGAAAGTTATATTAACGTCTTCTAAAGACCAAAACTGGCCTATGAGACAAACTGTGATACAACTGATGAGGTCCAGCTATCCAAAATAAAAGTGCTGAATGAAAAGCTAAAAACTGGAAACTGAAAATACGGTGCTGTGAGTGTGATAAGTGTCGTGTATGTGTATGTGCATATGTAGCTCTGGTACTCCAGATAATGGCTACAAAAGGGGAACAAATGTCGGCTGTGATAGGGGAACAACTGTCGGCTGTGATAAAGTGGTGCGATGTGTATATGTAACAGATGCAGGGAGATATACTATCCTAGTAGCAGTCGTCGAAGTCGCTAATAGCAGGTGATCCCTCCTGGATGCAGGATGTGGTACATCGGCGGTGGAGAAAGAGCAAACTGGAGATCTGAGATCCAATGTGTTGAGTGTTGTCGGATCTCAGTCTGTTGTCGATGTAGATCAAGAATCCTCCGAATCTCCTGTCGGTGTGGCTGTGGGGTACGAAACCCGCGGATCCTCGTGCGGCGTTGGGTACGCTGGTCCTCAGCCTGCTGTAGTGTGAGCCCGGAGGTCTGGCTGGAGGCTGGTACAGTAGCTCTCACTCTGTCTGTCTGAAAGAACTGTGTAATAGTCGTCTGGGTGGGCCCCTCTCTGACTGGGACCCGCTGTGTGCTCTGCTCTCTGATGTGCCATGCCTCTCCCAGAAAACGGCCAAATGATCTCTGATCCATATCAGTCATACATCCCTGAAGTGAGCTGCTCAATGTGTATCTAGATCTCAACTCTGAGTATGCCGGGCATCTAAGAACAAAATGCTCCTCACTCTCCACCTCTGATCTGCAAAGGGGGCATATCCTCTCCTCCCGCGGGATGCCACTGGCTCTGCCACTCTCAATCATAAGCTGATGTGATGATACCCTGAGCTGTCCAATAAGAACTCTCAATCGATGTGGCATATAGATCTGCATATATCTCGGATCTCTATGAATCCCTGCTCTGATATCCTCAAGAAATGTGTATAATAATGTGCCATCTTCGATGGCAGTGGCTGTGCAGGGCTGACCCATGTCCTCTGTATATAAATATGCCATATCTCCTGTCTGATGACTCTGTTCCTCTCAGAGAGAGAGAGGGTGTAAGTGGGAGCCTGAGTATCATATAGAAGAGGTGGGAGTCTATCAATGTCCAGCCCATGTCTGTCAAGCCAAGCTCTAGTCTGTGCATACCATGATGTGGTATCCCCCGCTCGAGCCATCTCCTGAGATGCCATATATGCTCTATATGCAATGCGATCTCTGTCCATATCCTGAAATCTGTGTAGGAAGCAGACTGTCGGAAATAATGCCTCGACTAGCATGGGCGGTGTGGCAAGCTCTGCTCGCACAATGTCATGTGGGACTGAGGCCTTGTTGTGAATCAATCTAGATATCATGATCACCTGAGGTCTCTCCATCAATGTCCATACATAATCGGCAAGGCCTGGCCCCCATATAGCTGCTCCATACATCAGTGCTGGAGTGATTAGAGTATCAAAGAGCCACCGCTTGGTGCGGGGCTCCTGGAAATGTGCCTGATGACACTGTCGCTCCATAAGAGCCAATGCTGAGTATCCTCTAGTGAGGCAGTCACGAGCTGCCTGTGTCATCGAGAAAGTCCCTGAAGCTGCTGTAAAGGTGACTCCCAAATATACATATGATCCAGTGACCTCAATACTCCCTCCTGCTGCCATGAAAATACTCTGTCTGGGTATCTGAGCTGATGTATGGAATATAAGAACCTTGGTTTTACCAAGGTTCACTGTCATGCCTCTCTGTATGCAAAAATCATCCAATGCTAATAAATGCTGCTGTAATCCCTGAGCTGAGTCTGAGACCAACACAATGTCATCTGCATATAATAAGATATGAACTGTGGCTCCACTGAGATCTATACCTCCACCGGCTCGCTGTTAAATAAACTCTGCTATCTCATCAATGTATAGCCCAAATAGAGTCGGTGAGAGTGGGCATCCTTGCTTCACACCAATGGTGCTCACAAGGGGATCTGATATACCTCCCGGACATCTGACTCTGCCAGTAACCCGCTCATATAGTGCATAAATACCCCACATCATGTCATCATCCACCCCTAGATCAAGTAGGCGTCTGAAAAGCCTCTCTCTCGGAACCGTGTCAAAGGCTTTGCGGAAATCCACAAAGCAACAGTACAATCTCTGTTTCTTCACTCGTGTCTGGTTGATCAGACAACGGAGAGTGAAGATGTGATCTATGGTAGAAAATGCCCGTCTGAACCCTGCCTGTCCGGGTGTGCGCATGCACTCTCTCTCTGCCAGCGTGCTGAGCTCCTCCTCCATCACCGTGCCATAAAGTTTGGACAAAACTGGCCCAATCATGATGGTCCTATATGTGTTAGGATCCATAGGATCCCCTGACTTATGGATAGGTACAATGGTGTGCTCTGTCCACGAGTCAGGGAACCCCTCAGACAATGCACGGTTGAAGAGGTGAGCAATGAGTGGAGCCAATGTGTCTCTGCCATATATAATATGCTCTACCTGAAGATCAAACTGGTCTCGAGCGCGGCCATGTTGTAACCGTGAGATAGCATGTTTCACCATACTAGTGGTGAAAAATGATGAAATACCTGGTCTCGGTGTACATGGTGTGGGTATCAGCGGCTGTGCGGGTACATGATATAAACTCTGTGCGTATCCATGCCATACTGCAGGGTCATATATCGGTGTGGGTGAGCGTGGTTCTCTGATCTGCCTCCATGCCTCTGCACAATCTCTGCTCATAAGAAGGTGGTATATATCCCAATATCTCTCCTCCTCCCATTCCCGCTTTTTACGACGGGTCAAGCGGTGCATGCGTCTCTGCGCCTGTCTGTGTGTGATCTCTCCTCTGGTCTCCAAATCTGTCATGAAGGAAAAATGCAACATTAATATTTGCACCTTGGATTAATTCCAGCCTTTGTAAATTTAGCTTTAGCCTATATGTACATGTGTGAACAGCCCTTAAGTTTGGAAGAGGGTTAGAATAAAAGGGACTAGAGGCCAAAGGCAAGACATCTTTTGATCATTCAATAATCTTGGCTTTACCATTTTTTCTTGGAGTTAGCTTCTATCTAGCCTATGAAGCACTCAGCCATGGCCATCATGTATTCTTGAATCTCCAACCATTAATACATGATGAGGATGTCTTGGTGCAATAGATTTATTAATTCTTTGTTGTAGCTTAGTTAATTTTCAATTTCAGTTAGATTTCATTCCATGGTTGATTGCTTTCATTACATTGGTATCAGAGCCATAGCTTAGATCCTTGCAGAAGTCATTTTCAAGTACTAGATTCAGTTTCCTAGGCTAGAGAGAGCAAACCATAGTTAAAAATTTGAGTGACAGGACTTGACAGGACATGGAGGATTCAAACCGGAGTTATATGTGAAAGTCTGCTACAAACAGAGATGAAGATGGTGATTCTTGGCATTAATAATGGAAGAAATGGAGGGCTCCAGCCAAAATAGCAGGACGTGATCAAGATTTGAGCCAAAAATTGGGGTAAGTGTACAAACTAATGGTTACAGGACACTTTAACTGTGGTTACTTTTGAGAAGGAAGGGTTTCTTCTTCCCTTTCCTCATTCCTTCAAGCTGCCATACAAACTGCCATGGACATTTCTTCTCAGATCTTCTTCCCATGATCTCTAATCCTCAAATGGCTTATGCAAGAGTGTAGTATGGGTCTTAAGCTACCTATGGATTACCTACATGCCTCATGTCTACCACGTTTTCATCACGTGATGCAAGAGTATGTCCAGCAACAGTTTGCGCTGTTTTTACAGCCCCCTCCCCTTCGTGATCAGCAAACGTGAACTAATCTGAGCTTGTACTCTTCATGAGAGGATCAAATGGAGTGCAACTATGAGTCTACATCATCTTCTACTTGATCTTTCACTCCTTTTGGAAGATGGGAGCTTTCTCAAACCCTGGATATGGAGTTTTATGACAGTTTTGGACAGCACTCAAATTTCTCAGATTTCTTCATCAAGATCAAAGGGTTTTTGCTCTATCTTACTCTCTGAAGCTTCTACATACATCCTAGTACCAACATTGATTGATCTTGAAGCTTGAAGCTTTGATGAAGCTTGGATATGGAGATTGTAAACTCTATGTATAACAGTTTGGGACAGCATTAAAGATTCCTGAAATTTTTTAAGCAATTCATGGGGCTTTTGTGGGCAAAGCATCTCTGAAGCTTCCTCAATCATTTCCCCTCAAGAATCCATCAACATTGGACCGACATTGAAGAGATTGAAGCCAATGGAGGTCTAGGTGTTCAATGGACAGCATGAAGCTTTTATGCCATTAAATTTTGGCATTCCCTCTCAAATTTCGGGATCTCTTGGACACATTGAAGCCCTCTCTATTACCTATTGCAACCTACTTCAAGTAGAGAAGGTAATTGGTCTTCATCAACCCTCATTTGGATCATTCATGGAGTCATGGAGCTTCCATGGGATCAATGGAGCTGAAGCTTATCAAGGAAGGGATTATCCTTGAATATTGAAGATTTCTTGGACTGATTTTAGTTGGATTATCAAGCTCAGCCCACCTATGTCAAGCATTATGGATTGAAGGTCATTCCATCAACAATGCTCTTCTCCAATCAATCAAATGAGGTACTCTAATCACTCTTAATTTCTCTTTACATCCAATTGTTGCTGATCTCATTTCCAATTGCTGAAGAGAAATAAGAGGATTAAATGAAGCTTTCATTCATAGCCTAATGCATTACATGAAGCCTATAGGTTATCTCAGTCATTGTCTTTACTAAACCTCTTCAATTTTACTGAAATGGCCATCTCTAAATGTCTCAAACTCTTCCATAATGAATGAGCATTACCCATCTATTTCCATTCACTGAAATCAGTAATTTCTTGAGCTTCATTACTCAATCTTTCATTGCCTAACCCTGACATGAAATTGATTGCCTATTTTGCCTCTTGATCATAAGAAAATCATTACCCAATTGGTAAGTGAGAAAAACTTTGTAAGCAGTGAGTCACTGCTGAGGTAAATACCTCTCCACTTCTCATTTACATTTCAGCCTTTTCAATTTCAATCTTGCATATCATGAAAAAGGGCAAATGAAAGGCAATTGTATTTCCTTCCTATTCCATGCATATCATACTGATTTTTAAAGCTAGAATTCACTTGCCATGTACTTGCCCACGAGGAAAAAGTGGATGCCGGGCGAGTCGGTAGGACAATAGTGAGGTGACCCTCCCCTACCGACGAGGACCCTGAAGGGGAGCGCAACCCGGTCCGAGAGGGAACTTTGCAAACCCCTCGGGTCTCGGATCCCACGTATTTTCAAGTTTAGGTGCAGGTACAAATCTCAAAGGCATTTGAAATCAGCCTACAGCATGAGAATGGACAGTGGTTCTTATGATATTGGCAAATTTATGGTATGGCAAATGTATGAAGACATATGGCTACAGTAAAATGTATACATCCTATGGTAAAGACACTATGGTTCAGTCTGAAAGA
Organism: Lygodium microphyllum; assembly: GCF_053477565.2. NCBI lineage: Eukaryota > Viridiplantae > Streptophyta > Polypodiopsida > Schizaeales > Lygodiaceae > Lygodium > Lygodium microphyllum. Next base: position 44,158,943 of record NC_141160.1, on the reverse strand, counting down.
TTGGAACAGAGTATGTATACATACCCTCATTAAAGATTGCAGTCTACTTTGAGTCAGACAGCCATTTTACTGGTTACTGAGGTCATTTTCAGTATGGGCAGACGTATGAGACTCTCCTACAAGGTTATGAAGTTGGTACATGCTGGGTATTGATGGTACAAGCCATTAATTGACTAGAACAGGGTATTCACTGCCTGCAGGAATTTTCAGACAGCAACAGAAAATCCCTTACAGAAATTTCTGTACTCATCCATTTTCTGCATTTGATAGATCATTGGATAGAGGGCTCTTCAAGCTTTGAACAGAGCCAGAGACCTCGTAATTTGGAGCTCTAGAAGTAGAGTTAATCAAGTTTTTCTACTACAGAAATTCAGGACAGAAATCAACCCATGGCTAGAAATAAGAAGAGAGACCCTGTTTTGGATACTATCAATGAAGAATTGAGGGAATATCAGCAGGATAGGGATGAACATCAACAGGAAAGGGGTGAACATCATGACACTTCTCAAGATGCCATTTATCGAATGCATTATGAGAACGATGAGGTCGATGCAAGCTCCACTCACTCCCCTACCAATCAACCCTTAGAGACGTCTCATATCTCAATGAATTCAAACAGTTTTCAGCAATTGTCAAATGACATAAAGGATATGAAATCAGGTTTCGAGGGTATAAGGTTGGGTATTGACAAGCTTGTAGCACTTCTTGGTGAGAAAATGTTGCCTACAGCTGGTCTTAATATCCCACACCCGCATAGGGCTGAAGAACCACCTAAACCACTTAATCCTAAGGTGGTAGGTCAATTTGAAGTTGGAGAATCATCTAAAGCTAAGGATTTTGCTCATCCCACTTCACTTCAGCCACAATTCCATCAACAAAAGGGTCACTTTCAGCCACATGGGCAGGATTCTCAAGAAAGAGTGCAAACAAATTCAAAGCATGATGAAGACATCCATGGATGCAACTCTTTCTACAAGCAATTTTACCCTCAAGCAAATGTTGGTGGTTATGAGCAAGTCCATATTAATTCAACCCCAAACTCTTATGGGCAGCCACATGGACATGTGAATTCAGCCCCAAATGCTTTTGGACAGCCACAACAAAATTTCTCTCCTCAAGTGCAGGCCAATAGGCCAAGTCCCATGTCAAATCATGGTTGAAATCAGCAAAATAATGGGCAGCAACCACCTTTCAATTCACCAATGCATGGACAACCCCCCAATGTGAGCAATACATACTTTCATCCTCAAGGACATTGTTTCCAGCCACAAAGTCATGGTATGCATTATGGACAGCAAACTCCTTATGCACAAGGGCATGGAAATAATGAATATTCTAGGCAAGGACCTTTTGGCAATTCTTTTGGGCCACAAAACCATAGTGGGCAGCAGCACCCTAATGGACAACCTCCTCAATACGAGAGAGAGTACAAGGAGAAAATAATTATCTCAAACTTCAAGGGAGAGAATCCTTCACCCACGGAGTTGGAGGAGTGGTTTGACAAGTTAGAGATGTATTTTTCTCTTTACCCAAGGCCCGAGAATGCCAAAGTAAAATTCGCAGCCCTTCATCTAGAAGGCTATGCTCACACTTGGTGGAGATATATGGCGAGGATGGGACATGACTTCTTGTCTTGGGATGCATTGAAAAATGCTATGATTGAAGTCTTTGTTTCCCCTATTGAAAAAGAGAGGTTAGAGAAAAAGTGGTATGCTCTTGAGCAACATGGTCTCTCGGTTAGAGAGTACTCAAATCAGTTTTTGAACCTCTCGATGTATGTTCATGGGGTCTCCGATAGTGCCAAGTTGAATAAATACATATTTGGTTTGGAACCTATTCTTTCTTCTGAAGTTGGAGCCATGAATCCTACATCCCTACAAGCTGCCATTCAATTGGCTGAACGTTATGGGCAGAAATACAAGGGTTTTCAGCCAAAAACAGGGCATTCTTTTCAGCCTACGCAGTTCTCAAGGAGATCAGGCCATTATGGGCATGGTAAAACTGATTTTCAGCATATTGGGAAGCCATCAAATACTTACAGCAATACCTACAGCAAGATACCCACTTTTCCTACTGTGTTTGGGTCAAAACAAAGCAGTAATTTCATACCTAATGCTGAAAATAGATTCGATGGAAAGAGGACTGATATAAATGCCAAAACTTCAGTCCCTACTCAAGGCAAACATGTATCGAATGATAAGCTCAAAGATATGTATGCTAAAGGTCTATGCTACAAATGTGGAGAGAAATGGTCACCCGATCATAAGTCCAAATGCAAGGCTAAAAATATGAAGATTAGCATGATCATCGAGGATGATTCCGATGGTGAATCTATTGAAGGAATCTTGGCTCAGCTTGATGTCACAACAACTCAAGAAGAGGCGCATGGAAATGAAGAGAATGTCCATGAAGAGTTCTATGATCCGATGGATGGGTTTCCTTTCGACCCGGGTGGTCATTATTTGGATGATTCATGGACTGATTTACATCCATCGCTATGTGCCATATCAAGTGATGCATGGAGTGGTTCAAGAGGGGATAATACCCTACGCCTTAAAGGTCAAATCAAGGGAAGGACCGCTCATATACTCATAGATACGGGAAGTACACATAGCTTCATTAATGCTAAGTCACTCAATGGGCTGAAATTGAATACGCATGAAATGCCTACATCACTCAAAATCCAAGTGGCAAATGGAAATTTTGAGATGAGCAATCAATGCTGTCCAAATGTACCTATCACCTTTTCTCCATTGTGCACTACATCAGTGAGTCTAATTGCATTAGAAATGGGTCCCATTGATATAATACTTGGCTGCAACTGGCTGAAATCTTTGGGCAGATTTACCATGGATCTCAACAACATGGAAATGGAGTTTAAATGGTGCGGACAACAAGTAACACTACATGGAGCTGAAAAGAAAAGAATGGAGATGATCAGTCCCAAGAAGGTTAAGAAAGAGATAAATGCAAAGGCATGTATGTTCACCATTCTTCTTTCCAAGATTGAAGAGGATCAGCCCTCTTCTCCTACCAACAATATGGACCCATGTCTTTGTAATTTGCTGAAAGAATATGATGATATTTTCCAGCCACCTATCTCTCTTCCTCCCAAAAGAGAAGTGGATCATCCCATTGACTTGTTGCCCAATACAAAGCCCATCAACAAACCACCATATCGCCTCTCCAAAGTGGAAAGAGAAGAGGTAGAACGCCAAGTCAAAGAGCTTTTGGAAATGGGTCTCATTAAGGCAAGCCAATCACCTTTTGCTTCTCCAGTCCTTCTTGTGAAGAAGAAAGATGGCTCCTTTCGAATGTGCATTGATTACCGCGATCTCAACAAGGTCACTATCAAGAATAGGTATCCCATACCTAGAATAGATGATCTCTTAGATGAATTGAAGGATGCCAAGGTGTTTTCAAAAATTGACTTGAGATCGGGATATCATCAAATACGCATGAAGGAAGGGGATGAATTCAAAACAGCCTTCAGGACGGAGAGGGGTCTTTATCAGTTTATGGTTATGCCTTTTGGGTTGTCAAATGCTCCAGCCACATTCCAGTCTCTCATGAATAAGATACTTCAGCCATTGCTCTTTAAAACAGTTTTGGTATTCTTTGATGACATTTTGATCTATAGCAAGAATAAAGAAGACCATTTGCAGCATGTAAAAGAGGTCTTTGACATATTGAGGATACACAAACTGTTTGCCAAGGCCACTAAATGCTCTTTTATGACAAAGGAAGTGGAGTACTTGGGTCATATAGTGGGAGAAGATGGAATCAAAGTGGATCCTAAGAAGGTTCAGTGCGTCAAAGAATGGCCTACACCAACCAATGCCACTTCATTAAGAGGGTTCCTTGGTTTGTCATCCTTTTACCGACGGTTTATGAAAAACTATGCTCATATTGCAGCTCCTCTTACCGATCGGCTGAAAAAGGAGGCCTTCTTTTGGGATGAGATCGCGGACAAGAGCTTTAATGAGCTGAAAGAATTGCTTGTTTCAGCACCCATACTAGTTTGCCCTGATTTCTCCAAGACTTTTACCATTTATGCAGATGCCAGTGGTAGAGGTTTGGGAGCAGTTTTGGTACAGGAGCATGGTGTCATTGCATTTGAGAGCAGAAAATTTGATGATAAAGAGAGAGAGATGCATGTTTATGAGCAGGAGATGCTTGCTATTTTACATGCAATCAAGAAATGGCACCACTACCTCTATGGGACACACTTCAAAGTCAAAAGCGATCATAGGGTCTTGAGATATTTTCTCTCGCAGCCCAATCTTTCTCCCAAGCAAAAGAGATGGTTGGCTACTTTGCAATCATACGATTTTGAAATATCATACATGGCTGGCAAGGATAATGTGGTGGCTGATGCGTTATCAAGAATGTGGGCATGCAGTCTATCTACTGTGTCTACCATCTATAAGGAGTGGATTGAAGACATTCAAGAGGAATATGTGCTTGATGAGCATGCTGCCCAAATTTTACAGAAATTACAGCAAGGGTGTGATGCTGAATTTCCAAATTTTAAAGTGCATAATGGCCTCTTATGGTTTAAAGGTAAAGTGTACTTGATTCCCAGCAGTAAATTCAAGTTGAAGGTGCTTCAAGAGATGCATTCATCGCCAATGGCTGGTCACTTGGGCCTTTTCAAGACGTTTGATAGAGTTCATCAAAGTTTTTATTGGAAAGGTCTATGGAAAGATGTTAAAGAGTATGTATCTCAATGCTTGGAGTGTCAACAAAATAAGGATTCCACTCTATTACCAGCTGGCTTACTTCAGCCTTTACCTATACCTACGGGCAAATGGACAGATATTTCCATGGACTTCATAACGGGATTGCCTACTACCAGTCATGGATGGAATAGTATCTATGTGGTAGTTGATAGATTGACCAAATCAGCCCACTTTATCCCAACTAAAGTCCAATATTCAGCAAGACAAGTCGCCGAGCAATTTATGGAAGGTGTGTTCAAACTACATGGTATGCCTATGAGAATAGTATCAGACCGTGATTCGAAGTTTATGGGCAACTTTTGGAAAAGTCTATTCTCTTCTATGGGTACTTTCCTCACTCCTAGCACGGCCTATCATCCTCAGACTGATGGGCAAACGGAGAGAGTCAATCATTGGGTGGAAGTGTACCTTAGGCATTATTGTCATGACACACAAGCTTCATGGGATCGTTGGATCCACCTTGCTGAATTTTGCTATAATAACACGCATCACGTGAGCATTGGGATGTCTCTGTTTGAAGCTCTTTATGGGTATAAAGTTCAACTTCCATCAGTTTTATTTCATGAAGACATCAACCCACAAGCAAAGGAAGAGTTGGAAAGAATGGAGTTGCTCATGAGGCAATGCAAGGACAGCATAAGGAAAGCACAAGACGTAATGAAGGTCTATGCTGATGAGAAAAGAAGACATTTAGACTTCAAGGTTGGAGATTGGGTATTTCTCAAAGTGCCCAAGACGCATTATGCTTCACTAAAGGGTGGGAATAACAAGCTTGCTCATAGGTTTTATGGACCATATTTGATTTTAGACAAAATTGGAGAGCTTGCTTATAAACTTCAGCTACCATCCTCCACTAGAATACATGATGTATTCCATATTTCACAGCTGAAGAAGTATGTTGGGCCCGATGTACAAGTATTGGAAGAGTTACCACCATTGGATGAGGCAGGACTGATCATATATGAACCTGAAAGCATTATTGGAAAGAGAGAGAAAGTTCTCAGAAATCGTACTCTCATTGAGTATCTTATTAAGTGGAAGAATTTGCCCATTGAAGAGTCTTCTTGGCAACCATCCACTTATGTCAATAACTTTCCTTGGCTACTACAGGATGATATATGATGCAGTATGCAGTGACTGTGCAGAGACAGCTTGCTGTATGAAATTTCTGCAGACAATAAAACTGTCCTGACTTCATCAAAATTTGATTCTAATATTATGGGGTGATGCTTGGGAGTGTATACTTCGTTTCCACACCTCGTACGCCATATTTGGACCAATATATCAAAAGTTATGGCAGTTTTAGTGAATCAGCCCTGTTTGGACAGCAGCCAGTTTTCTCACAGTTTGGTATGCAAAAGGTCTTCTTTTCATGGACAGTGCTTTCTTATCATTTGGAAGATGAATGGGCATGATTACTATTATTCTTGACTTGGATATAGGCCCTTACTTCTTGGTTTTGAGGACAAAACCATCTTCAGGAAGGGATGGTTTGTCATGAAGGAAAAATGCAACATTAATATTTGCACCTTGGATTAATTCCAGCCTTTGTAAATTTAGCTTTAGCCTATATGTACATGTGTGAACAGCCCTTAAGTTTGGAAGAGGGTTAGAATAAAAGGGACTAGAGGCCAAAGGCAAGACATCTTTTGATCATTCAATAATCTTGGCTTTACCATTTTTTCTTGGAGTTAGCTTCTATCTAGCCTATGAAGCACTCAGCCATGGCCGTCATGTATTCTTGAATCTCCAACCATTAATACATGATGAGGATGTCTTGGTGCAATAGATTTATTAATTCTTTGTTGTAGCTTAGTTAATTTTCAATTTCAGTTAGATTTCATTCCATGGTTGATTGCTTTCATTACAAAATCGCATAGCTGTCGACGTAGATCTCTGCACTCATCATCATACCACCTGTTCTGTGGCATGGTACCGGTCCGAGGGGGGTGCGTGTATGTGTGATGTGGAAAACTGAGTGTAGCAGAATCATGCAGAATGCGTGTGATATCCGTGGTCAGTGTATCAAGGGGTGCGTATGGATCAAGTGACGTGATGTGCTCCTCCAGATGCTGTGAGTAAACATGTGAGAGCTCATGAGTGAAATGTATGGTAGTATGCATGTGGGGTATGATATCTGCAGGTGGTGATGGTAATGAGGTGAGGAGTGAGAAACTGAGAAAGGTGTGATCGGCACCGAGTGGAAGTCTCCCAAGGCCGAAGGACTCGATAGTATGCATCCCGTCGATCGGTCCGAGCAGATAATCTACAGTACTCTCGCCCCCCCCCATGTGGAAAGCACGTAAGACCTCTTGAATATGGCCATCGTGCCATCCCGTTATAAATAACGAGATGATGTCTACTACCAAGCTCAAGTAAATGCCCTCCATACCCTGTGGCATCTGGCCCAGTATCTGTTGACTCCCTACTGATCCCCAACTCCTCAGGGTCTAATGCTCTCATGATCCCTGGCTGCCCCATATCAAAACTCTCACACTGTCGGCTCTGTGTGCGCCCGTTGAAGTCCCCCATAAGGAAGACCTCACCCAAACTAGAATACAGAATAATGTCCTCTGAGAGCTGTGAATAAGGGGAGGGGGAATCTCTGGCCTGAATATCACCTTGCGTAGTAGCATATCTGGACCCTCGTGGTGAAAAGTAGCATACTGCCATATAGATCCATCTCTCATCTGATATCTGCACTCTGATCCATATGTAACTGGCCTCCTCATCTCGTCTCACTAACTAGATATGTCTCTGTATCCCCTGACGGAATAGAACTGCCACCCCTCCTGAGCCCCTAGATGTGCTCTGCCTAGTAGTAGCCCAGTATGCAAATACCCACTCAAATCCTGTAATGCGTGGGAGCCCTCTCTCTGGGCTCTCATGTGTCTCTGTGAGGCATATAACATCATGGTCGGGTAAAATCTCCTCAAGTCTGTCCGGTCGTGACCATAGGGAGCCGTTGCAGTTCCAAACTGCCACACGTATCGGGGTCTCCTGTACAGTCCTCTGCCTCGTCTCATAGGCCACGCCCCCTATTTGGTGGGGCGTCCATCTATAAAAATCCGGCCATCTCGATAGAAGGCCTTACGGCCTTCTCTACGTGCTTGGAGTATCTATGGCATGCATGCTCGTCTGTGTGTAATCTGCATCTGAGTCAGGTCCTCATCCATGAAGATGGGAGCCCCAGTCATCCCTCGGAGCGAAATCCGCTTCCGAAAGAAAGCGGCTCTGTCCTCCGGTGTGCTCATATGTAATATCAGAGCTCTGACCCTGGTAGTATCTCGTCCTGCACGCCATGCTTGAGTAAAGGGCATGCTCGTGTACCCTAGTCGGGTGCATAGCCCGCGTGCGTCCTCCTCCGGAGAGGCCCCTTCGGGGAGCCCGGTAATACGCACATTCAATCTACGCCCATTCCTGAGCCTCTCCTCCTCTAAGGTCTCCTGAACCCGGACTACCTCCTCCTTTTTATTTTCTTCCTGGACCTCCTTCTTAATGTTCTTCTTCACTACCTCAATCCACCCCTCCTTATTCCCTTCTAATTCTTCCTTCATGTTTGCTTTGATTTTTTCCTCCCATCCCTCTCTCGAAGCCTCAACTTCGGTTTTAATGCATACCTGGAGGTCCTCTCGGCATTCCTTCGTGATAGCCTCTCGGAGGTCCGCTTTGAAATCCGCGTCCTCTCTTGCCTCCCGTAGATGTGACACTTCCGTTTGTAGCTTGTCCAGGTCGGTTTTGAGATCCCTCTTCTCTTCCGTGAGTGTCTTCACCATCTCCTCCAGTCGCCGAATCCTCTCATGGAGCCGGTGGGTTTCTTGGTTCAAGGCATTATCCGTATCCTTCTTGAAATCTTTCTTCGCCTCCTTGATAGCTTGGCTGATTAGAAGCTCCACGTTATGGAGCTCGAGCGGCATGTCGCCTCACGGGGAAAAAGCCCCCTCGATAGACCTGTTGAATGTCAGAGAGACCACCTTCAATGAAGAGAGAGAGAGAGAGAGAGAGAGAGAGAGAGAGAACTTTTGTCCCTCCATCGATTGTTCTCGAGTATTTGGTAACTATCATTTCCATCTCTACAAAGACTATTATATTGTTTTATCTAGCAATACACATTTGAGTATTTCCTTCATTGAGTATCTTGAGATCTATTTTCATTGCTTTGACTTTGTCGAACTCTATACACCAAACACTGACTCTAGAGTAGGATGTCAATGTCCACTTGTGTCAGCTCTAAGTATGACTGCCCTCTACTCTGTGGTGGTGGTGCTTGGACCCAATTACAATTACCTTAATTGTTGTTCAAAGTTTGGGAATGAACTCTTTGCTAGCCCATGAGTTAGCTAATTTTATACTTGATTCTATGGTGATCAGAGCTAGCTATATCCTGGTTGAGAAGCATCATATCAATCATAGTCTTTATGCTTTAATAATCATGCCATGAATCCTTGACAATAATGCTATGAATCATAGGCTCATGTGAGGGATCTGACTGCTTGTATTTAGTGTGGTAACTAACAACCTACTATCCAACTATTTTTCCTCTCCACTAATCAAAGTCACAATGGTTAAGAATGCTAAAAGAGAAAATAATGCCTCAATAATGACCTTGATGTAGCTTAGTGGAGAATCTTTGATTCAAATGAAGGAAAAGCTACTACTACCCTACTTCCTTTTAAAATTTCTCATATCAGATCCTTTAGCCTGCACCTCGTTAAGGCTATTCTTTCCTTGTCTTTAGGATTTCAAAAGTAAGAAAATGCTTATAAAAAGAGAATATGAGCTCTATTTTGAAGCAACAAATGCCTTAGTTGATGGTTCACACTTAGTAGAAGCAACATTGATAATTTCTTGTTGAAATTTGTGAGGAAGGGTTGCTAAAAACACCATGGATGTTAGAAACAAAACTTGAAGAAGAAGAAGGGAAAAATGTTTTCCTTAAGCCTCTTCAAATCCATCAATAATGGTATTCCACTCGTTGCTCGTGAGATCAAGGTCTCTATTGCAAGCTTTGATAGTAAGGAGTAAACATCAAGTAAAATAAATTATGATTTCTTGCTGGACAAATTTCTTCCATAGAAGCTTGTGAAGGCTTAAAAGAAAAGAGAAAAAGAGTGTTTGTCTCAAAAGTAATTATTACTTTTTTCCCTTCTTCGACTTTAGTGAAGGTCCATTTTGCCAAAATACCTCTTTAAAAATGCCTCTTTAAAAAATGAGTTGCTAATTTGTCCATCCATTGCTATATCTATCCCTTCTAGCTTCAAAGATCTCTAGAGTGGTCTTCTTCCAACTATGGGAGTCATCTAATTGAATAGATGTGCCATTAATGGTCTCTATAGTACCTATACTTGAACTATCTTGGATTTCCTGTAAGTGAAAATGAGATCAGATGTGCCATTAATGGTCTCTATAGTACCTATACTTGAACTATCTTGGATTTTCTGTAAGTGAAAATGAGATCATTTTTCACTTCTTTGACTTTAGTGAAGGTCCATTTTACCAAAATACCTCTAAAAAAATGATGAGTTGATCATTTGTCCATGCCCTGCCATATCTATCCTTTCTAGCTTCAAAGATATCTAGACTTATCTTCTTCCAACTATAGAAGTCATCTAATTGGATAGATGTGCCATTAATGGTCTATGCAGTACATGTACTTGAACTATCTTGGATTTCCTGTAAGGGAACATGAGATAGGATATGATAGAGGTGATGGGAAAGTGGATGAAAATCTAAGCTCTAATACCACTCATAAGAAAGGGGATTGAGAGGAAAGAGAAAAGTGTAGAAGAGAGAAAGAGAGAGGGTCTAACAAGGAAAGAGAAAGACTAAGAAATGAGAGAGAATGATAGAGAGAGTTGAGAGGAAGAAAGGACATCCATGATAGTTATGTAAGAAAGGTGAAGAAGATGAAAGAGACTTTATAATATTAACCCATGGTTCTTGAAAATAAGCCTCCTTACACCTTATATATTATGTCTTGTGGCTAATATGATTTTCCCCCTATTTCTCATTTTCCCCTTATTTGTTTCCCTTATTTTTTCTCCATTGCAAATGCAACCATCCCAGCATAGTTGCCGTAGTGAACCTTCCTCACCACACCCTTTGCAATCCCCCTCTTCCCTACCTTTTGTCCAATCACAAATGCACCCAACATGATGTTCCATAGAAATTCTTGATCCTTTGGTGGCAAACTTGGCAACCAATTTTATTCCATTATGCATGCAAGCTCGTCCCCCTTAGCAAAGTCCCCCATAATTTGCAAGCATGGTCTGCTTCAATTCTTTTGGTTCTACCAAAAGCTCCCGTTGCTCGAGTGCAAAGGACCTTCATCACATTCTTCCCATTCAAATAGAAACTGTATTTCTTTGGGAGTGCTATCCCCCCCCAGTAGAATATGCAGTATTGAGATTCGGATGAGACTACTAGCTTCCTCAAAAGACCGCACTCTTCTATTTTATCAATCTAGTGACTTGCTTTAAAGCACCCCTGCTTTGCCAAGTGCGCATTCCTCTCTTGCCAAATAGTAGGAGGTTTAAAAGCCCAAGTCCAAAAGATGTTGTCTTCCAAAGCTTTGGATCCTTTACTTGCCAATCTCTCAAATTATATTTCATCACAATCAACCATCTCCTAAAAAATCTTCAACCTTTTGATATACATACGACTTACAACTGGCAACGTACAAAGCCTTCTCTAAGATAGCATATAATTCTTTCATTACTTTGGACTTCCAAATTTGTACCATGTTTCTTTACCAAAAGCCCCTTGGGATCAAACAAAGCAAACCCTTTTGATACTCTATAGTACAGCCTCATATATGATCTACCCGAAGAACAAAAATACTTTTAACTTGGAGCTTTGAGCCAATAGCTCTTCACTGCATTCTCTTGGTTGTACCTCTATGTCAATAGACCCACAAGAGCAACCCATGAACCTTCCACCAAAACAAAAAAACTAAAACTCCTCTAACTCAATTATCAACTTCATTAATCCCCTAGAAAGGTCTTCCTTCTCAACAAGTTGAGATAAAAGAGAATAACTTTGTTTTCTTAAAAAAAGATTTAAGCACATGATAGGCCCTAATTCTTTTGTATATGAACAATACTCATCAAAACATACTTTACTTCTAAAAGACCTGTCGGGGTGAAGATCAAGAAGCAATGTAGTAAATTTCCACGTGCATTTTTATGTAGTCAAACGATACAAAGACTGATTGGCAAGCTAATTTGGCAATACTCCAAAACATATATAAGTTTAAAATCTTAGCCAACAAAATGCTAACTAGTACTATAAGGACTAAGAAATCATTCAACAATTAAGGTAGATCCATCTATAGAAATTACACAACACAAGGGATAGAATCTGAGCAAGGAGTAGATACCACACAACAAATATAAGATGAATAGAGAGTACTTTAATTTCAAACGAGCCGATACAAAGATGACTCTATCCACCTGTGTGCTTCCACTGTGAAGCTTAGATGGCGATCCAGACAAATGATAGGCAGAGCTTAAGGTAGCTAAAAGAATTATGACTAGGTGAAAGATAGATTGGCAATGGCTTTAGAGAGGTCTTCCTTTTATAGCCCGAGAAGGTAGTCTGGTCAACGTATCCAACCATATTATGAATCTTCCCCAATTGGCTAGGAAATATTCCAAGGAATATTTCGAACTCCAAAATAGGAGCCCTTGATAACTCTCGCACCTCGCAACTTGATGCATTGTGCCTCGAGTCGCTACCAACATAACTACTCTATCTAACCCAAAGGTTAGATCCATAAAGGTTACCTTTTTGCCATCCGATCACATACACCTCATCTGACATATAAGTCAAGACCCACCCAATGTCCATGTTCACACATGGCTTCTCCTCATAATGAGGGCCTTACAACTTAGAGCACCATGGATCATTGGTGGCACCTTATGAGGGTGGGATATTGAGCATATCTAACACCATCTATGACACTCTAAAATGCCCAAATAGCCTACCAAACCACTTGATGGAATCATTGCATGAATGTGCTAGGAAAGATGCACATGGACGTTCTAAATGCTTTCATCATAACAATTATGCACGTCAGAAAATACTGCAGACTATTTACAAAGAAATCAGTTTCAAAGTGCAGAAGCTCAAGTGGATGATGCAACTGGCCAGCATTCTTGAAAGCATGGATGATGGAGGGCACCCATTTGCACATCCAAGCAATCCATAAGTCCAGTCATTGGGTGTGTTCCATTTCATTCTTGACTCTTAATGCATAATCCAACATTCGAGGCGCTCCTAGATATCCATAGCTCTATTTCAGCTAGTATAAGTCACAATTCAGGTCTCAGACCTGCAGCTTCAATCTCAGCCCTTTCTGGAGACAAACACATTCACCAAACAGCCACAGTAGCAATCCTAACATTTTGCATTTTGCACAACCACTGCTCTCACCAACCAAATTTCCCCATCACCATCAGATGTGTCAGTAAACAATACATTGATCTCCCTCAAGCTCTCCCAATCCCAGTATCTGTTAAACACGAAGACAGCAGTGTGCAGTGGTGCCATCTCCTTTGTCTTTGTTTGATCTTTGACTTGGCATCCAACTGGGCATCCAAGCCACACCTGGTCAAGGACTACAGATCATCCAGATTTGCATCCACCTGCCCTCAATAGAGTTAGATAACATGATGTGAACCCTCGAACACAGCTCCATCACTTGCTGGATGAGCTAGTCCACTCACACTACTTGAATCATACATGTAAAGACTATTATTGCTAATTTGATAGAAATAATAATGAATCTGCCAATCCATGAGAAATGAAAGACCACATGGTCCACATAGTTCGGGATACCCACTCGAGCATAGCAAGATGGAGAATGCTAATACACTCGTCTACTATTATGCCATTCCATGTACACCAACATTTAGAAAATCTAGCAACAAGCAAGATACCTTACAACAGTCTTATGTATGAAATCTGCAAATGGTGTGAACAAGTTCAAAGCAAATGGGGCATGGTTTCATGTCGTGCTAAACAATGGAGGTGCTAAATAATGAAGATAAGAAAGATAATGTGCTTCTCTTTGCTTAAGTTTCTGTGGCCAATAGGGCTCCAGCAAAGTGACTAGAGACCAACTCTTTGCTGTATTGGAAGCTATACATACACACATGCACAGATTCTTTTCATGGTATGATTTGACTCATGGTGTGGTATTTTATTTCAACAATTGTCCTGTAACCTAGACTCTCATTCATGTCCAGTGCAATCACTAGCTTTCTTACATACTATATTTCATAAGAGCTCTTGGGCTCTTAAAGAATGAGAGCTATGTATAACCATTTACCTCAATAATATACATCTCTCGCAATTATGTGTAATGACAAGGTTTATAATCTTTTACAAGTAGCTTCAGCTGAAACACTGAATTTAACTGCCACTGCTCTCTTCATGTGCTAATGTTGCAGTGACTTCCTGATGGTAAGTTGTTGCATGTAGCTAAAGAGAGGTAAGAATGAAAAGCTGCTTCAACTGCATGCCATTGTGAACAGAACATGACAACCAACTTGCACAGCTCGAAGATACTGGCAGTTACGATTGCTGTCTCGACAGCAGGAAGTCAAGGCAGGGCCACTAACATAATACCAGGATGAGAGTAGCAGACCACATTAAGCACCAGGAAGATATGATTAAGCATCAGGAAGATATGATTTACATCCTGACCTCATAAAATGTATAATAATAGGCATAGCCGTTAACTATAGACAAAGAGCTCATTCATCCATGAAGAATAATTGGATCATAAAGCCACCATATTATGCTAGGGGTGCACTGTGTTGTGATACATCTCCCATCATGCCAAGTCATGAAGTAAGTGGGCTCCATATCTCTTGCTATCCAGTGTGGCATATATGTTATTATGCCCAGCAGCATTGCTTTCATTCATGGCATAGAAACTAGCTGGAGCAACTGCACCTTCTTCCCTTCTTACCATCTGTACTTGCCCCTGCCCTTGCATGTAATGCTGCTGGGCACCTGTCAGTGACAATCCATCACTATGCTGAAGGCCTAATGTCAGAGATACCCCACTATTAGCTGTATAGCTTCCAGCAAGGCCTTCGTGTGGATATCTACTTAATCCATTTAGATGCAAAGATCCATAACCTCCAAAACTTTGGTGATTAGCCTGAGAAATTGCATTATGAGGCATGTTGTAGTTCTCCATGTGTCTGTTATCCATTCTAACTTTCATATCATGGATCTCTTCACCAGGCTTGAACTCCATGCCTCCACTAGAATATGAAGACAGCACAGAAATAGAATCCTGGTTATCGTTTCGAGCTCTTTTCATCCCTTGACTTGTGCTTTCTTTCTCTTGAAATGAGAAACTGTCTGCCAGATTGCTGGCCAGATTTCTGTTATGGAGCATATCTGAAGAATGCTCAGAGAGCAACTGAGGATCGGAATATTGTTCAAGATGTGCATCCTGCATATTTGCCTGCTGTGTACCCTTGCTTGCTTCACTGTTTCCTGCAATATCCTTCAAGCTGTTACCTTTGCTCATGTCTTCTTCCCCCTCAGCTCCTTTATCTAGATCCTCTCCATCACCCTCCTTGATTTCTTCTGCATACATTTCTTCCACCATCGGCTTCCAAAGCCGGACACGGGCATTAATGAACCAATTAGAGACCTGTCAGCAAAAAGGCAGAATAAATTCCAGAGTTTAAGCAACTTCAATATGTGAATACAAGCTATTGTTTTGGAGGTGACGTCAAACACTGCTAGAACTCACTTACCTGGTTTCGTGTAAGCCCAGTTTGGCTTGCTAACAAATGTTTGTCAGAATCCTTCGGGTACCTACAGAGAATTCATGGCATCTTACTTTCTAGTATGCAGACCAATTATTGTGCCTCTCTTGAACTCACAACCATGCTAGTATGCCATCCAAATGTGCACCCTCCCTACCCCCACTCCCACCCTTACCTTTTTCCTTTATCTGTCTTCAAATGCTCTGGTCATAAGTAAAAGATCAAATATGACGATTTGTTAGGCAATCATGTACTCTATTAAAACAGTGCAAGAGCAACCAAGAAAGAGTTTGTAATGTGTGCTGGTGTAGTAGCTTAGGCTTCAGAGATGCACCACATGAATAAAGGCATTGCAGGCTCACATCAATGAACTGCAGTACAGATTAAGTCCCAAGATAAAAAAACTCCTTGACTGAAATAGGAGATATACTTTTAAGGGGAGAGATTTAAGTTGCTAAAGATCATTGGCGTGAGATCAGCCCGTCTAGAAGGATTAAAGTAAACAAGTTTCTTGTATAATGAACTTCCCCAGTCCGAATAATATGCTAGCCACAAACATGGGGGTTTACAAAATCTATTTCCATCAAGTGAAAAACTGGATTTCTTGAGATACCAACTGACATAAAGGTACAATTACCAGATGATCTGCAAATTGAGATTCAACAAATTGGCTACACTATAATCTATGAAGCTATCACCTACTTGTGACTCTGTCACTGCATAAGTGGGAGACACTATAAGCTCCATCTACTATTAATATTTAGGATTTTTTTTGGGTTAGTCACTTTGAGCCTTTCTATGTTCCTATGAAGTGTGCACATGTATTCTTATAAACTACCCTTGTTATTTGGTTGTTTTGGTACTCATCCCTATCTTGGGTGAGTCCGCTCTCTGATCAAGGCCCTGTCCCTTGCTTATTTCATGATTGACTTCTATTCACATTCATTCATTGCATTTGTGCCTTCATCGCATTTGTAATATGCATGTACTACGTATCCAGTATCAATGCAGTCCAACCTAAGAGGCCCATATAATCGGGCACCATGCTAAAGAATACAACGTTAGGGAAAATGAAATGCTTGTCACTTTTGAGGCTTGACCAAGCACAAGCAATAACAGCGACTCTAGCTCCCCTAGATGCCCTCATTAGCATCCACGTCAAGTAAAACAGTGAATTGTGTTTACTCGACTTGGATTACAAATGATAGAGATCACACAAAAAATACATAACCTGATTGCAACTTAGAGAACATGTGGATATAATCTGATTAAGCAGCAAGAGTGTGGACAGTTAGAATGTGAGCTGTAGTTATATAAGTAGGAGAATGTGCATCAAAGTGGTGGCAACCCTCCAGTCCATTCTCATTAAGACAGCAGATAAGGTCCATGGAGATCAGAGTCATGCAGCCACTGGATAACCATCACAATCCATGGCCTTCTCAACACCAGAGGGGATGTCAAATTCATCTGTTGGCCTGTGAACTTCCGTCCACACACCCACCTTGTCTCCTTATCGACTTATGAGGATGAGAGCTTGGTCCACATATACAAGAGAACTCCCCACAAGTCTACTTGTGTACAGGCCCAAGTCTACTTGTGTACAGGCCCACCCAGCTCTTCCATGTGGCCATATGGCCGAGTGGATCATGGATAGTGGAGCTACGCATCACGTCTCCTCTTTGAGATATCTTATCTGGCAAGACCAAGTTCCAAGGCACAGTCACTAGGATAGTCAAGTTTGACACTAACCAAGGCCTAGATCTCGTTTTAGTAGACAATGTCTAATATGTCCTGCAATTTGAGGTGCATCTCTAGTTTGTCTACCAGCTTTGCATTTTTGGGAGAGTTGCTTTATTCACTAAGACCAAAGGTGACATCCTTGATGTATTACCAGTTTAGTGATAGCTCAAGGCAAGTTACATCCTATTGGCCTCTATTTGATGTGTTAGTTCCTCTCCCAACGTAGCATCGAGGGCTTCAAGTTCCATGGGATAGGTGGCTTAGCTATAGCTATCTCATGAGTTGTCAAGACACAAGTTAGTTGAGAGGGCTTTCCACGCCTAAAACTAGCTAGGAGTGTGTGCCAACTTTGTCAGGTAGAGAAACAAAACCAAACCTACTCATAGAGCTGAGGGGATATACTTATATCGATTCATTGCAATTTGAGTGGGAAATCGTTCACATCA
This sequence comes from Lygodium microphyllum, assembly GCF_053477565.2. NCBI lineage: Eukaryota > Viridiplantae > Streptophyta > Polypodiopsida > Schizaeales > Lygodiaceae > Lygodium > Lygodium microphyllum. The sequence continues at coordinate 44,141,222 of NC_141160.1, read as the reverse complement.
TCGACAAATGGTTCCCATTATTTTCTTCTTATCATGGATGATTACTCTGAATATATGTGGAAAAATCTTAGACTTTCACCTACTTTGCTGCATGGGCTTGGTTAGTGACTAATCGGATGGGCGTTCGCATAGGACCACAAGAACTGATCATGGTGGTGAATTGGTCTCCCACAAATCGTGGCACTCATTGTCAACTCATCTTGACCAACTCTTTTTCAAAATAGAGTGGTTGAGCATAGGAATTGGATTGTGATAAACATGGCACAATGTATGCTCCTTGTAGCTAAGTTGTCCAAGCACCTATGGTGAGATGTTGTCAATACTTCAATCCCCAATTGTGGTGATCTGTAAAAGGTCCTCTTTGAGGCATTCTATGGGTCTCAATAAGCAGTTTCCCACCTCCGCATCTTTGGATGTCATGCATACATGCACACTCCAAATGACAAGAAAGGTAAGCTTGTGCCCAATCTGAGCTTCTCATTTTGTGGGGTATTCTTTTGAAGCTAAAGCTTACCTCTTGTTTGATCCTCAAAGAAACAAGATCTTGGTTAGGAAGGATGTTATATTTGGAAGAGAGGAATATTTTGCAAACTCCCAAGTCTAGGTACCCATGGAAGATGCTTCTTCTTCGCTGCTTTCTTTTATGGAGGTTTATGTCATCGGCTGACTCTTATGTCTCATAGGGAGACATTCACAATCTAGAAGGGGCACTTTCCACTCCATGTGGAGTATCTTGGTTCTTATGAGAGCTATTCTAGCCCAAGCAAAGGTTAACCACTTCTTCATTTAAGCCCTAGCAGAGGCTGCCTTCTTCCACATCCTTGAGCAAGGGAATGTAGTCCCATATGGTGCGAAGTGATGCTAGGGTTTGCACTGAGAAAACAAAATATATACGAACATGACTAAAACACAAGAATAAAGACAAGAATGCAATACACACAAAAACACAAAGAAGGAAGAGAACTCTTAGGCTGGTGTAGAAAACATTATACTTTAGGGAGGGAAGTGTTGAGAACCAAATCATTCAATACATTTCTTCTCCTTCATTCCTACTTTGATTTCCGTTACAACCCCAAAAAGGCTTTTTCGGCACCACCCAAGAGACTTCAGTAGGCGCCACTCAAGAGAGTCGGGGCATCACTTGAGACAGTCTCCTATGCCTGTAACTAAGGCACTGGCTTCCCTTATTCGACCACTTGATTAGTCATTCCTTTTGACACTCTGGCACTCTCTTCCACATTCTTCTCTCTTCTCTCCATTCTTACCACTCTTATTCACACCCCTCAAAAGGACATTACAATTTGTGGTCGGCTTCCATCTCCACCTAGCATCCATCATAATCATTTGGCACCATCTTCAAGGCTGCGTTTTGTAGTCTAGGAGGCTCTTTTCCATCAAGTGTCAATCTCTCTCCACCTAGCATCATCTTTTGGGCTATGTTTGCAATCTAAAAGAACTTCTCTCCATCTAACGTCACTATCTATCGACCTTGCATCATGATCAATGTTGCATTTGGCAATCTCATGACTCCACCTCCATCTTGTGACTTTCCTCTTGATCAAGTGTCGATTGTTTAGCTGCGTTTAGCAATCTAGCATCCTTCTTAGCATTCACAACAGCTTTGGGCACTTGACAATCTCTACAGGCTGCATTTTGCAGCATCTAGCCCTTTTTAGGGTGTATTAGAGCATCTAGTAGGTAGTCTTGTCCTTCTTCACCCTCCAAAGTTAACGTCAATAGTTGTTGATGTTCTTCCTCAACTCCGACGGCCTCAGAGGACTGCTTCGCTCTCTAGACAGTTATCTTTTATCTTTAGTATTATATTTCAATATTCTACTACCGAACAATTGCATTTTGCTTCCTTCACACTGCACATTTCTTCGAGTGCTACCATTTGATCAGACAGGATAGTGCAATCATCTTCGGAGCTTTGGCTTTGCTGTATCAACTTGATTCACTTAGCATGATTCAATGATTCATCATTCATTATCTTTTTTCGTGTTTTCTCTAAATTTCTTCCTCTCTCAATGTTTCCGTACACTTTGTGTTTCTCCCCACAAACTCTATTGACCCTTAGACCGGCATTACTTATTGAATTAATGCCTAGTCTCTAATGTCACCACTAACATTAGTGGCCAATAAATTCGTCTAGGCCCAAATCTGACACCAAGTACCACCTAGTACTTGTCAGGTATAACTTATTACAACTTTTGCCTTTGGCACCGACTGCATCCTTGGGGTCCTTGGCCTGTTACCAAGAAACATTTGCCATGTGCATCACATGTGCTAAACAACCTTGCACATTTGATTAATGATTTAATAAAATATTGACAACAAGATTAAAGCATCTCAAAATTTCACATCTCCGTGACATATGAAATATACACAAATATTTCAAGAGTAAAATATGTTGTTTTATATGTTCATTTTTTAAAAAACATATAGAATTTTATATATATATATATATATATATATATATATATATATATATATATATATATATATATATAAATAAGCTAACACACGTATAAAATGTGCAACTTAAAAACAAATCATGAAGAGACCTAGGCATTGTGGAGAAGAATGAGAAGAAAGGAGGAGAGGGATTTGGGAAAGGAAGAGAGAGAGGATTTAATATATATGAATGAAACTTAAAAGCAAGATAGAGGGAGAGGGACAAAGAGGAAGAGGGAGAGGAGAGAAAGAGAAGGTGAGAAAGGGATAGAGAGAGGAAGTGGGATAGGAATAGGAATAGAAGGAAGAGAAGGTGAGGAAGAGGGAGAGGAAGATGAAGAGGGAGTTGGAGGAAGAAAGTATGGTGATTGAAGAAAATAGTGGCTTGAAAGTTGAGCTCAAAAGAGGGAGATTGATGAAGATGGAGGCTGATTTGTGTGGTGAGATGGGGGGGAGAGGATTGTTGAGCTAAAAATGCATTAGCTTCACTTAAACTGCCTCAAAACATGTTTCATTAAGGAAGAAACCTTGTTTATTTAAAAAGAAATGCGTTTCTAGAGAGTGTCTATATCCCATAAGCACAAACCCACTTGGGAGGGCCCAAACTTTCTATAAATAGGTATGTTACCTTCCATTCAGTCCTAATCTTGTTTTTGCAGGTTTCAAGTGTTTTCAACTTACTGCCCACACCCCGTTCGCGGAGGATATCGGAATCCAAGCTGTCCATTGCAATGTTAACTCATCTAGCGCTTGTTTCCAGCCCTCCGTCATCAGTTAGTTTGCTGTTGTTTCCAGCCAGGGGACTGTTGTTGTCCATCATCCAACTATCGTACAGCCTGCCATGTCAGCACACTGCTGTGTTTGCAGGCCCCATCTGCTGCCCTGTAGACTTTCTCTCTCCTGCAGTTTGCATTTGATGTTTTCTCTCTCCTCCCATCCTATATTCGCTATTTTCTCTCCTCCCAGTTGCATTCATTTCAGATCCAACCTTCCTTGGCTGTGTTTGCTGGACATCCAAAGGCTCTCTTGCTGCAATTTGGGATCCGTTCGGAGTACGACACACTCTCTAGCTCATTACCCCTGCCCTGATCCTTGAGATACAGGAGCTTGAGGTATAGTATTCATTCACTGCATAGTGTGTTTGTTGCATGAGCATGGTATATTCAATAGTCATATCATTTCATTCATTCTCTATGTTCATGGTCTCTAAGTTACCCTAACCCTAACTGTATTATTCTATTAGTCTGTGGTTTGTCGTATGGTGTTATTTGTGTTTCTATGTTAGGATATTTTCTTCACATGGTATCAGAGCCGAGTTCTCTGAGAGAAACCTAGGCCTTGATCTGAAAGCTCTACACAAGCAGGAACAACAGAAGGGCAGATGACTTCGAAGACTACTTCCGTACCACTTCTCACATCCAAGCTAAATCCATCGAGAAGCAAGTTGCAGTGGGTCTCACAGCTTACTTCACAAGCTCCCGACATGGCCGGACAAACATAGGACTACCATGGAGTTCCACAACCTTACAAGATCACTGTAACTGAGTACGATCTCATTTTGATGTATAGAGCCTAGTAGCAAATAGAAGGTAAGTCTGAATTTCACCCTTTAGATTTGGTGCGCTGATCTACTGACCATGCAGGAAGGGCGAAATCTCCACCTAGGACTGGCCATCTGCAAGTGGAAATTGACATAGAGTACACTCAATTGCCTTCATACTTGTTCTCTCCGGTGCCAAGTATGTCTACCATTTGAGCTTCTGTTAAGGATGATTCTCCTTCTCCTATTGATATGGATGATTTTCATGATGAAGGACGTATAGAAAATAATTTTTAGTTTACAAGTAATGAGAAAGACAGATATTTCTTTATGAACTCAAGACTAGGTAAGCAGTTGAAACAAAAAATTGTGAGTACTCATTCCCCTTCTTTTCCTTCAAGCGATTTTGTTTTCAAAGATCAAAATGGAGTAGGTGCATCATCATCATCATCATCATTATTTCAATTTAATGCATTTATGGACAAAAGAAACCCACATTATTTCCCACATCTACACCTATCACAAATCCATTTAGTCTCCCTCCCATCCCATCCTCTTATTTCAATGCCACATCATTTCACTCTCCATTAAGTGCACTGCATGTTGAATCTCATATAGGATCACATGTGTTTTCATTCACCACACCAGGGGGTTCTTCAAACTTAGACACAACCGTTAGAACCTCATCTCTTCCTTTTCATGAATACTCCCTCAAAGGGGGCTCTTGTTACTTATTCTTAGAAGGGGTAGCAAGGGAAGGGTAGATAAAATCAAACTTCAAATCAAACTCAAAATCAAAATGAAAAACAAACTAGGGAATCACAAGGAAACTCCTAGTCTCAACTCAAACTTAGATGGTAAAATGTACCTAAGAAGAATAGGTATTCTCAACATTGTCAAAAGACTAGCCATTTTGATGACGAGTATCGATCAAAGGCAAGAGGCACAACACCAAAACCCAAGCCACAGACCTTTGCCCCTCAGTTGGGCAGCCCCCATCAGGGGACATAGGGTGATGGCAAGGGGCAGTGGAAAGGTCAGACTCACACTGCTACCGGTCAAACATATTAATCGACAACATTCTTAACTCCAAAGGGCTTGTCTGACTGGTCTATAGAGGCCCACATTATCTCCGTAGAGACATCCGATACGAGTCTCGTTCACCTTTATTAGTTGCCTCTCGACGAGGTTATCGCGGAGGCCCACTCGTCAAAGCCGAGCACATCAACACCTATTTGGATTGTGGATAGTGGAGCTTCACATCACATGACTCCTATAGAGGACATCTTCCATACCCGAGCCCCTGCAACCAGATGGGGGTCCACATAGGAAACAACTCCTCGGTCAAGATCCAAGCTCAAGGTTGTATCAGTTTTGCCACTGACAAGGGTTCAGATCTAGCTTCGTTGGACGATGTATACCATGTCCCTCAGCTTTGGGTGAACTCGTTATTTGTTCAACAACTTTGCCAGTTGGGACGAGCAGTTTTCTTTGCAACAACCACAGAAGATCCTTAACTCTCATACTAGTTTATTGATTGCTTGCAGTAAGGCACAGCCTAATGGCCTATACCATATGATTCATTTTCTTTCCGAGCCGATAGCTGAGGGCTCCATGTTCCATTGCTTCCAAGCATTAGCTACATCTCAGGAGCACACGAACAATGAGCGTCTTTTGCATTTCCACCTAAGGCATCTTGGCTATGACTCTCTTTATGAGTTGTTTCGCTATGAGATGATTGAGGTCCTTCCTCGCCTGAAGCTAGCTGGAGATATCTGTAAAGCATGTTAGCTCAGAAAGTAGCATTGTACCCCATTCCCTTAGCAATCTACACATAGAGATGAGGTGCCTCTTAGATTGATTCACGTTGATCTTTGTGGGCCAACATCCACTATCGCCTTGAACGGCACGTTGTACTTCTTTTTTATAGTGGATGATCATTCAAGATACATGTAGATGTACTTCCTCAAGCATAAGTCCGATACTTTCACATATTTCTCTGCTTGGGTGTTGTTGGTTCATAACCAAATGGGTCATCGTGTTGGTTGCATGAGGAGTGATAGCAATGGTGAGTTCATCTCCCACGAGTTTTCCGAGTTTCTACAGTAGTACGGCATCTCTTGCCAGCTCACCTCTACCAACTACCCCTCTCAGAATGGAGTCGTAGAGCGTAGGAACCCGATAGTCATGAAAATGGCATGCCCTATGCTGTTTGCAGCAGAGCTCCCTGAGTGCCTTTGAGTTGAGGTTGCTAACACTACGGTGTACATTCTCAACCGGTGCCCGATTGTGGCTCTTCCTCAAAAGACCCCGTACGAGGTATTCTTTGGCTCTTGACCTATCATATCCCACTTCAGAGATGCACATACCTATAGGTTTGTTGTATGGAAACTTCTTTGGTTAATTCATACTAGGCCAGACTTAGCTTACTTAGTCAGCATTCTCAGTCAGTTTTTCACAGTACCTAGGATGTCACATTGAATTACATGTCTTCATGTGTTGCATTATTTACAATCTACTTATTCTTATGGCCTCACTTATGGTTTTGGTTTATGTTTGTAGGGGTACACTGATTTTGATTGGACAGGAGATCCTGACACCCAACGTTCCCATGGCAGCTAATTCTTCACCTTGAGCACAGCTTCCACTTCTTGGTCCAACCATAAGCACTTATTCTTATGGCCTCACTTATGGTTTTGGTTTATGTTTGTAGGGGTACACTGATTTTGATTGGACAGGAGATCCTGACACCCAACGTTCCCATGGCAGCTAATTCTTCACCTTGAGCACAGCTTCCACTTCTTGGTCCAACCATAAGCAAGAGATGGTGGTGGCTTCCATGGCGGAGGCTGAGTATAGAGCTCTCTTTGATGGCACCACCGAGGCTATCTATTTAAGGAGCTTACTAGTGGCACTTCACTTCCCTTGTGACTTTCCCACTGTTGTCTATTGCGACAACCAAAATGCCATTGCCCTTGCAGGCAATCTGATCATCACACCACAGACACGGCATGTGGAAGTCCACTTTCACTTTTCCAGAGATCAGGTTGAAGTAGACACTATTCGCCTAGAGTTTATGCCTTCATTAGACAATTTTTGCAAACATTTTGACCAAAGCAGTCAACCGCCCGGTTCTTTAGTATCTTCTAACCAGGATCGGCTTGAGTATACCCTCCTCTACTTCTTCAAATTGAGGGGGAGAGGATGCTTCCCTCTTGCTTTCCCTTCTAGTTTGAGAGGAGACGGCTACTTCTCTTGATAGTGATAGTGATGATGCTTAGAGTTTTTTGACATTCATTCATTCATTTATTCTTTTGTATTGTACTTATGGACATTTGTAACTTCATCCGCACTGTCAGGATGACACGATTGTAAAAGGGCACTTCAGCAAGTGAACAATTCGCTTGTGAGGGCACTGTCCAAGTGGCATCATTGCATTGCATTTTGCGTGAGCATGATATCTTGCATCTCCCTTTGCATTCCCCCATGCATTGGCATTATATTCATGTAAACATGTATCTGTGCGCATTTATCTCTTTTCGGTCTTTTGGAGTGGTTGACTCTAGATCCACCATATTCATAGCATTGCATATAGCAATCTCCAAGGTAGTTCTCCCTAGCTTACTTGCTTGCTTTGCTTGTCTTGCTTGCATCACATCTTTGCTATATTTCTATTATCCACACCTTGGTCATTCTCCTTCTTCATCGACACCTAGTAATGGTAGAGATAATTTACTTGTTTTGTAAAGATCTTGGATCCAACCATCCCTTCTCACTCTCTCATTTGGGGCACGGATACTCATTAGAATGAAAACTCATTTGAAACCCTCACTTAATGCTAAATCTATCAAAACTACAAAGCCCAAAAAAATAAAAATAAAATCCATAGCTGACTCCATCTGCCTTTACAGGACTTGGTAGGCCACTGGGCAACCGACGTGAGCCCTTTGTCCAATGCCCTAGCCTCTCTGAGGTGATCACTTGGACTCCCTTGCTAAGATAACCATTGCCTCTATAGTCTTAATAGACCACTAGGAAGCCGACGTGCACCCTTTGTCCGATGTTGTGGCTGCTTTGGGGTGGGATGCCTTGGGGTAAAAGATAAAGGGAAAAAAAGAGGGGCTTGACTGACCTCCTTCTCGTGACACCGTTGTTGGGCCTAAGAGGGGGTGTTGAGCTAAAAATGCATTAGCTTCACTTAAGCAGCCCCAAAACATGCTTAATTAAGGAAGAAACCTTGTTTATTTAAAAAGAAATGCGTTGCTAGAGAGTGTTTGTATCCCATAAGCACAACCCACTTAGGACGGCCCAAACTTTCTATAAATAGATATGTTGCCCTCCATTCAACCCTAATCTTATTTTTGCAGGTTTCAGGTGTTTTTTGCTTGCTGCCCACACCCCGTTTGAGGAGGACATTGCCATCCAAGCTGTCCACTGCAGTCTTCACTTATCTGGCGCATGTTTCCAGCCCTCCGTCATTAGTTTGTTGTTGTTTCCAGCCAGGCAACTGCTGCTATCCGTCATCCAACTGTCGTATAACCTACCGTGTGCCATCATCTCCTCAGCCTGTGGCTGCCGTTTTCTCTCTCGTACAATCTACATTTGCTGTTTTCTCTCTCCTCCCGGCCTGCATTCACTATTTTCTCTCTCCTCTCAGTTGCGTTCACCATTTTCTCTCTCCTCACCTACGTTTTTAGTATTTCTCTCTTCTACACTGTCGTTTGCATCAAATCTAGCCCTCCTTGGCTGCATTTGCTGGTGTTCGACATCCGAAGGCTGGCTTGTAGTGATTCGGGATCCGTTTGGAGTATGATACACTTTGTGGCTCATTACCCCTTGTCCTGATCCTTGAGATATAGGAGTTCAAGATACAGTATTCATTCACTGCATAGTGTGTTTGCTGCATGAGCATGGTATATTCAATAGTCATATCATTTCATTCATTCTCTGTGTTCATTATCTCTGAGTTACCCTAACCCTAACTATGTTCTTCTATCAGTTTGTGCTTTGTTGTACGGTGTTATTTGTGTTTCTATGTTAGGGTATCTTCTTCACAAGGGCTATCCTTTTATAAGGACCCAAATGAGGGAGAAGAGAAGATGAAGTATGAAAGTGGGAGGAGTGTGAAAGTGTAACATCCCAAAAAAAAGAAGTGAAATTTCAAAAAAATGCACCAACTGACATTTTAAATGGTCTTTTTTTTTTATAGTTCGAACGGATGCAAACCGTACGGTATCGTATAGTATGAAACGTACTGTACTATATACACATGGAATGCAAGCCTAATGAGTACGTACCATTATATGATATTATATTGATAGGGAGATGTAACAAGAGTGTCATAGCTATGTCCTCCAATTAGGTAAAGTCATTATATTTCATGAAGAGAGAGTAGGCATGGGAGCTAAAATGATTCCAAAGAGCTATCGAAACTACAAAAGCACTTGAACGAGGATCCAAAAAAGGTCAAGGGAGAGGGATTGTCACACTCTCCCAAAATTTGCAGAAGTTGAGGATGGACTCATCAACTTTGCGAAACCAAAGAACGTAATTGATCCCATTCAACTTCTAATTGAAGGGAAGGTTGGAAAGGACAAGCATTTGCACTCATCAACTTTGCGGAACCAAAGAGCGTAATTGATCCCATTCAACTTCTAATTGAAGGGAAGGTTGGAAAGGACAAACATTTGCACTCAAAATGCCACAAGAGTGAGATAAGAACATATATCTCAAAGATAGAAGGGGAAAGAGGATGATGACAGGAGGCCAATCAATTCATATCACAATTTGTATTTTAATCACATTGGTCTTCACATCGATCCTTTTGATCCTCACAATCATGATGATCTTCACAAACAATCCTTGCAATCTCGATGGTCTTTGCATACGTCCTCAAGGCCTTGCAAGTCCTCCTAATCCAAATGATCCTATTTGCATTGATGATTTGTCACAATGAAAGTCTCTATAGAAAGATAAAACAAGGGAATGGAGGGCTGCCAAAGGACATGCCTATTGGGGGATAGGAAGCTGCATACTCAAAGAATGTGATGGAGTGAGATAGAAGAGAGAAAGAGAAGAGAGATGACTGTAGGAGAGAGAGAAAATGAGTATAGAACAAAGAAAGAGTTTAGAAAAGGAGAGAGAAAGACTAGAAATAGAGAGAGAAAAATAGGAAGAGAGAGAAGGAAACCATGAAAGCTGAGAGAAAGGAGATATAAGAGGAAGAAACTTTTGTATTAATTGAATGGTGAAAAATAAGTGTCTCTTATACCTTAAATACCAGCCAGTGTAGCTTGTATTTTCCGACGTTATTATTTCCAGTCTTTTACATTCTATCCCCAAATGTTTTTGTCCCCGAACATAAAATCGGAACTCGTTACAAAGTATGTGAATAGAGCAAAATAGAGTACTACTTTGTTTCAATCATTACAAAAAATAAATTAATAAATATTCCAAGAATTTGGAAAGAATAAAGGAGCTATGATCAAGTACATTGTATATACATAAGTGGAGAATAAGAAAATCCGAAACTTGATAATGAATCTTTGGCCAAATGAGAACTATAGACATGCAACAGCATGCTCTCTATTGCAGTACCCTGCTGTAGTAAATATGAAAGAACTTTTTTTAAAAAGCTCCGATCAAGGCATGCTAGACGTAAAAACAAAGCTCTTTCCAAATACTTTCAGCCCATATAGGTTGTTGTCTGCTGTGTATAATACAGAGTAAAATCTGATTTAAAACAAAGAGCTATCAGCAGTCTAACTAAGCTAGAACAAGGCCATAAATGACTAATCTTCACCCAAGATTGCTTCCTTGAGATGAGGGAACTCCTCTATAATCGATGCTGGTCTCTAAGAAGCTCCTTCCAAGGTAATCCTCGCCATTTACTCAAATATTCCTTGATCGTTCTTAATCTGAGATTCTTGTCTTGCTCGCCAATGACATCCTCACGCACATATTGAATGATGCCCTCCTCATCCATGGGTGGAAGCTTCTCTACATAATCCATAGTAGATCCAATAAAAGGCTTCAACTAACTCACATGGAAGACGTTGTGAATCCTAGTGGATGAGAGAAGTGCCAATTGATATGCTAAGTCACTCACTCTTTTCAAAATTCTATAGGGACCATAAAATCTATAAGCCAATTAAGTACTAGAACAATCTTTGAGAGTGGCATAACAAAACTTGAGCACTTTCAAAAGTACTAAATCCCCTACTTGGAACTCTAGATTCCATCTTTTCTCATCAACATAAAGCTTCATTTGATCCTAGGCTTCCTTTAGATTCACTTTTATTGTTGTAGGAGAGCTTGCATGCGATCCAATTCTATCTTGCTCCAAGGGTCTATCTTGTCACTGAAAATGATTGTGGGAAGCGATACTTTGTAGCCATACAAAGCCTCGAAAGAGAAAACTCCTATGCTGGAATGAGTGGAGTTATTATAAGCAAACTCAGCCAAATGCAATCATGAATCCCATACATTTTGTATATCATAATAGAAGTGTCTCAAGTAAGTTTCCAACCACTTATTAACCCTCTCTTTCTGGCCATTTGTTAGAGGATGGTAGGGTATAGAGAGAGGTAATTGATATCTATGGAGTTGAATATCGCTTGCCAAAAGTTGCTCATAAATTGGGCATCTTTGTCATACACTATAATTTACAATAATCCATGTAACTTGAAAACATGCTCCATGAATTGACTAGCTACTTGAGACACTCTATATTGAACTTTTGTGGGAATAAAGTGGGCTGCCTTGGTGAGTCTATCCACTACCACATAAATGTTCTTCCATCCCTTCTTTGACACAAGTAAACTAGTGATAAAATCCATAGTAATATGCATCCATTTACCTTCAAGGATAGGCAATGGCCACAATAAACCTCTTGGCTTCAATGTGCTGTCATTGTTTTGTTGGCAAGGTATACAACTAGAGATGAGAATCTTTACATCCTTCCAACGGCCCTTCCAATGGAAACTTTTAGCAATCCTATCGTAAGTTTTGAACACACCAAAATGACTAACTGTAGGTGAGAAATGTTTCTCCTAGATAATTTTTTGTGTAAATGGAAAAGTATGTGGAATGACAATATTGCCATGATACCATTTCTCAACTTAAATTGGGAAGATCTAATCTATAATGCCTTGCTGTAATTTCTAAAATATAGAGATGAATTCATAGTTTGAAAGATAGGCCTCCTAGATCTCAATCACTGATGAAGTTCTAAGATGGCTGAAACATTCCATGTCCACATCTTGGATAAGGAATCGGTAATTATATTATTCTTGCCCCTTGTATGTGTGATGTCAAAGTTATAATTTTGTAATGTAGCTACCCATCTGCATTGCTTTAGAGTGAGATTTTATTGTGATAGGAAATATATAATAATCCTATAATCACTTTTTACCTTGAATCGACTGCCATATAAATAATGATGCAACTTCTTGATTGCATAAAGAATAGACAATATTTCTTAGTCATAAACATTCATTGCCATCTTCTTATCATTTAGCTTGCGACTCTCACAGGAAATTATATGATGATCCTGCAATAAAACTATTCTAATGACACATTCGCCAGCATTACACTAGATAGTGAACTCTTTGAAAAAGTCAGGACAAACAAGGATAGGGACTGAGGTAAGCAAATCTTTTAACTGATTAAAACTATGATTAACTATGGCATCCCAAAAGAAAGCTTCTTTCTTTAGCTTGTCTATGAGAGGAGCTACAATAGTCACATAACAGCAGACAAATCTCTGATAGAATAAAGAGAGACCCGAAAATCCATGAAGAAAAGTGATAGTAGTGGGTGCAGCCAATCTCTAACACATTGCACCTTTTTGGGACATAGGAACATAGAATAAGGAATGGGAATGAAGAGTGCGAGAGGAAGCAATCAAAATATGCGCATTGATCGGGTGTAGCCACTTACACCCGCAAGGGTGTATTCACATGCGTAAAGTAATATACATGCGGAAGAGCGTACAGGCCTTTACACCCAACAACCTCCCACTTAAAAATTCTAAGCGAACCTTTAATCAACTCCCACTAGTTGAATGCAATGCTCATGTTGAGTCTTTGCAAGACTTTTAGTAAGAACATCTACAGGGTTATCCTGTGATTTGATCTTAGTTAGTGTAACTAGACCATCATCTAGAACCTATCTGATAGAATGATACCACACATCGATATGTTTGGTCCGTGCATGAAACATGGCATTCTTAGCTAGGCATACAGCACTTTGGGTGTTTTGGTGGGCAGCCCAAAATCCTTGACCAAATGACCAAGCCAAACAACTTCTTTTGAAGCTTCAGTACTACTATCTTTTGCAATCTAAAGTACCAAGAAACTACCCCACCAGTCAAGGTAAATATGTACCCGCTGGTAGACTTCTGAGTATCCAAGTCACCTGCCATGTCTGCATCACAGTACCCTTGCAGATCTAACATACCCTTTCCATAGTAATTACATTTTCTTTGTGTGCCCTTAAGATACTGTAAGATGCATTTCATTGCTTCCCAATGTGCTTTGCCAGGATCGGACATAAACCTGCTCACAACTCCCACTGCATGAGCAATGTCAAGTCTAGTGGCAACCATAGCATACATGAGTGAACCACAAGCTAAAGCATAAGGAACACCCTTCATAGAGCTAGCTGCCTTATCATCTTTTGGGCAATCTGCTTTGCTAAGCTTAAGGCATGGTGGTAAAGAAACACCAAGTGGCTTAGCATCTGCCATAGAAAAATGATCAAGTACTTTGCTGATGTACTCTTCTTGTGAGAGAAACAAGAGCCGTTGCTCTCTATTTCTTGTCACCTGCATGCCCAACATGTGTTTAGTTGTGCCCAAGTCTTTCATGGAAAAGACTAAATTCAACTGTTTTTTCAATGCATTAACTTGGCTTTTATGCTTACTAGCAACAAGCATATCATCCACATAAAGCACAAGTATAATGAGACTTCCATCATCAGCCTTCTTGATATATAAGCAGTGATCTGCATTGTCCCTTTTAAATTCATGTGAGAGCATGAAGGCATCAAACTTTTTATACCATTGCCTAGGAGCCACTTTCAAACCATACAAGCTTCTCTTAAGCCTACACACCAAGTGCTCCTTTCCTGGCATAACAAAGCCTTTTGGATGTTTCACGTACAACTCTTCTTTTAAATCACCGTGCAGAAATGCAGTTCTAACATCCATCTGATCAAGTTTAAGATCCATAGATGCTACGATAGTAAACAATACTCGAAGAGTGGTCATTTTGATAACAGGTGAAAAGACTTCCTGAAAACCAATTCCCTCTTTTTGTGTATAGCCCTTAGCCCCAAGCGTGGCTTTGTATTTTGGCTTGCCATCCACACACTTGATTTTATAGACCCATTTGTTAAGAATAGCTTTACTATCTTTGGGCAATGGAACCAAATTCCAAGTATCATTCTGATACAATGACTTCATTTCACCCTACATAGCTAACTCCCACTTTTTCTTTAACTCACATGATAATGCCTCTTTATATGTAAGAGACTCATCTTCATCTGTGAGCAAAATGCAGTCCAGAGAGGGATCAAACCTTTCTATAGGTCTTTTGACATGTGTAGACCTTCTTTACCCAATGATCAATGTTGTCAGGCACTGGATCCACATCCAAAGGAATGTTGATGACCTCATTATTTGGCTGTTGAACTGCATGTTGTGGCTGCTGTAAAACATTTTCAGCTTGCTGTAATTCATTTTCAGCATGTTGATTTTGTTGCCCAAACTAGTTTTCAGCATCCCTTTGCTGCCCATTTCCATATGGCTCAATGAGGATACACTGATTATCATAACCAACATCAAATGGAGCTGAATTTTCAGTGGCTAATGGCTGTTCAAGCAGTTGATCATACTGAAATTTCACTTTCTTTTTGTTTGAGTCATTAGAGGTGACATTTTTTCAGCAGCTTTGACTCATTAAATACCACATCTTGGCTGCGTAGCACATTTTTCATACTTGGAACCCAAACTCTATAGCCCATTTCACCTTCATCTCCATAACCCATGAAGATGCCTCTATGGGATTTCATGTCAAGTTTGGTTCTACTATCAACAGGTACATGTACATAGCATCCACAACAAAAGACCCTCAAGTGGTCATATAAAGTAGGTTTGCTAAACCAAACCTCTTTAAGGATACCACTTTCAAGTGCACGAATGTGGAGATCAGTGGCAAATATGCACTGTGGTTTTAAGTCTCTCCCCAAAACAATTGCGAGAGATTAGCTATGGACAGCATGCACCGAATCTTCTCACATAATGTGCGATTCATTCGCTCAGCCACACCATTAGATTATGGATTATAAGGAGTTGTAAGCTCTCGTTTAATCCCATTGACATCACAAAACTTATTGAATTCTTTAGATACATACTCTCCCCTGTTGTCTGTTCTTATGCATTTTAATTTTAAATCCTCACAAATGCATAAATTTTTTTAAAAGCGTCCAATGCCTTGCTTTCTACTTAAGCAAGTAAATCCATAGCTTTCTAGAATGGTCATCAACAAAAGACATAAAATAACAAAAACCACTGAGTTTTCATTGGCATAGTGCATACATTAGAATGGACTAAATCCAAGATACATGCCTTCCTAGAGGCTCCATGAGAGTATGAACTCTTTATATGTTTTTCCAAAACACCGTCATCACAAAAGTCAAGCTTTTGAGTTTTTCACATCAACTTTTCCAAGTGAAGAAAGTGCCTGCAAACCCTTTTGGCTCATGTGTCTAAGATGCTTGTGCCATAACTCCATGTGTGACTGCACTTCAGCAACTGCAACAAACTTTCTAGGAAATGTCTTGCAATAGAGATTATAAAATATAGAGTTCCCTTTTTACCACCTCTAGTGACTAGCATAGACCATTTCTGTATCTTCCACATTTCACCACCAAAAGTAGTGAAGTAACCCCTGCTGTCTAGCTATCCAACAAAAAACAAACTCTTCTTAATACCAGGTACCACATCAATACGGTTTCATTAAGGGTCAGAACATAATGCATAACATTTTGAATATTCAACCAGGGATTGATTATGCCAAAGCTTCAGGCCACCAGGTTGTTATGCTTTAGCTTGATCTTGAAAAGGCATTTGATCATGTTAGCTGGTCTTTTTTGCGGCAGCTAATGTCCACCATGGGATTTGGTCCTCGCATGATTTCTCTTGTTGATACCATTAGTCAAGGTGTTGTGGCTCATATTGCACTTAATGGAGGGATCGCAAATGAAATTGCCTTGTCTCAGTCACTTCGGTATGGTTGTTCTCTCAACCCTTTGCTATTTGCTTTAGTTACTCGCCCGATGCTCTCATTGTTGGATAAGTTGTCCGATCAAGGTGAGATTGTTGGTTTGTCTCTTCCGAGTGGTGCTCAACTTTTGGGTCAATCTTTGGCTGATGATTCCTTTATGTTCCTTAAGATTGATCGCACTAATGTTAATCGGGCAATGGTTGCATGGAATCTTTTTGGCATCGGGACTTCATATTAATGCTCAGAAATCTACACTGCTTTCTTGTACGGAGAATGATTTGCAGACCTTGGATTGGTATGGAGTTGTGATTTCTAAGGGAGATATAACCAAACACTTGGGTTATCCTATTGGTGTGGATGTAGTTTCCTGTACCTTGCTTGATTGGATGTCATCCCATATTTATGATCACTTCATGTATTGGAAATCTCAAGGTTAGCCTCTTCATGTGAGATTAAAGTTTCTCAATGCATCATGATCAGTATGATTCCGTTTTTTTTTGCCATTGTTTCCTTGGACTAGAAAATCTCTTTTGGAACTGGTTCAATCTATCCGATTCATGTTATGGAAAAAGAAAGGGAATCGTTTAAGCTAGGTGTGGATTTTGTGGTAGCATGTGACTACTCCTAAAAGGATGGGGCGGGGGGCAGCTTTATTGGATGTTAATTTGCATATGGCTACTTTGAGACTAGCTCTTTTGCAGGCACTATGTGTAGAGAGTCATCGCTGGTCAGATATTGTAAAATTTTTCATAGAAAGGACTGGAATCTCTCATGGTAGCACAGTTATTCATGCTTCTTGATGGCATGTGCTTAATTCCACAAGGCCTATTAAGGTTTCCCAATCTTTTCTCCTTTCTCATTTAATTGCATCTTGGAAGGAGATGTTACGTTTTGCAGTTTGGCGCCCCCCTGAGTTTCGTAAGGAGGAGAATTCGCTACAAGGAGAAGTGCTAGCTACCTCCAGGTTGTTGGATTGGCCTGATAAAGATTTGCAGCAAGACAAGTTTAATCCGATGGCTCATTTGGGATTGCAAACAGTCCTTGATGGTGTCATTCTTGGGCAGCCCCGTCTTTAATCTTTCCGGCATATTCATCAGCACTTTTGGGTGCCTCGAGGATATCATGACATTTGGTTGTCCATACAAGATAGGCTTCTGAGGTTCTCTCCTTTGCTTGCATTACAACCATCATCTCCCTAGTGAGGTTGGATGTTTATGCTTCTTGATAATTTCGAGAAAATGTCAGTTAATCAAATACATCATCAGATGGTGGAGGCCAAGAGATAGGTTACTGGAAAGGCTAATAAATTATGCAATATTCGGGATAGCAAAAAAAAATGGCAGGAAAGATTCATCCAACTCTGGAAGTCTAAGGTTCCTTATCAGGGTAAAGTGTTCATGTGGAGGTTGCTTATTGGGGGTCTTTCAACTGGGGATGTGTTGTGTGCTCCCAAGATCTCTGTTGGTCGTCACATATTTTGCACTACATGTGATGAGACGTTGCTTCATCTCTTTGTCTCTTGCCCTATTGCTCAATAGACTTTTTGGAGTTATGTTTTCCATGTGGTCCTCGGCGACTCCACCGGATATCAGCTCGTTCGTGGATTATGGGAAAGATGACCTCTATGTCTACATTGCATTCAGATTATTCCTGCCTCTTCCATTTCCTTAGATGGACAGCCAAGTGGCATATTTGGCGTACTCGGAATGCCTTTATTTTTGGTTCAGCATCGGGCATCCATGGTCATGTGGCCCATGTTCGTGGTTTAGTGTTATGGCAGATCTCCTCTATGGTGTCAACTGATATAGGTCTTCCTGGAATTGCTCCTCCCCGGCTGGATATTGTTCGCTCCACACCAGCTGTCCTTTCTATGTGATATTTCTGTGTTAGAGTCTTGGTAGACTTTCATTTATGTCTGTTTTTTCTTTGCTGACCTGATGGTCTGATGTAAATATTTACTTCTTCATTCAATTATCTTCACGAAAAAAAAAAAAACATGATACAGTCATTAGAATTTTCTCTCCCTGCCATATAATCTTTAATTTCAGTTTGCCACTCAAGTCTGCAACAAGAACTCATAACAATAAGGTTCACTAGACCCAGCTTGCCCACAACGTTTCCAATGTGACACTTTCTCTCTCACCTTCTAAAGAAAGAAGCCTGTGCAACAAATCAGGGTTTATGCTGTGTATTCAACACTCGCAAGTGAGGATGTTGCAACTCCTACTAGGGATGGCCTAACCGTCCTATTTCATAAACACATCCATGTGCAACTCCTCCTCAACTAAGTCATCCTCTAATCCTTCAAAATATTGACTTGAGGCTTTGATATCATGTCCAGCCAAACCATGCCCTGAGGGAAGACAAAAATGCACAAGGACATTGGGCAAAAAGCAAAGTTGCATAGAAAAAGCTGAGATACATGAGAAATTATGTATGAAGTGCATAGAAGAAACTTGCCCACATATAGTGGTGATATAAGGCAACACATCCTATAACACAGAAAATGAAGTAGGCCCAAAGTGGCTGGCGGGGATAAGTGTCCAAAGCTCTAAATACCCCAAAAGTCAATAGAGCTCCTAATGTCCCTCATATATCCAGCACTCACAAGCAACCAATGAGAAAAAGGCTCACAAACATCTGTAGATGGCATATATAAGTCACTTAGTTCAGGCCTGTAGTGGCACCATTACCCCTTGCAAAGTGATTTCCTGACCATGGCTTCCCACTTGCCACTTGATTGCAACCCAATTGAGTCACTATGTTTTGTGCGCAATCATGGTTTTCCAACTAGCCACTTGAATGTATTTGCAATGCTTCCTAGTAGTCCTTCAATAGCAAAAGGCTCACTGAATAAGCCCATGTCAATCTTCTCTGTCAGTAATTTTCCAAGTAGTCAACTATCGTAACCCCTTGGCCTTGCATAGGACAAATGGCTGAAGCCTACATGTTACATGATTAAGTAGCATAACCATCACGATCCTTGTGTTTGTGGCCCATCATGGCTGGTGAGCAAATAGCACACAATATAATGTCTTGGGTCTTTTCCAAAAACCATCACAAGCTTGTTGTTCATGCCATCAATACTTGTGAGTGCACAACAAGTAATATCCCTTTTCCAAAAACCTTGTAATTATTGCACTCAAGATATTGCCAGCCTCATTGAGACCATCAACAGTATGAAAACCCAAGAGCAATTCACAATATTTTCTGACTTTACATAGGGTAACTTAAGGAAAATTCCAAATGAAATTTCTAGTATTTCCCATCACCAACTCAAGATTCCCAATATGGCATGACTCAAATCAAGCACTTTCACATGTCATAAAAGTTGAAACAGTTTAATATATAATAAACAATTGTATGACAGCATATTCACAATTTCACACAACCACCATACGTAAACATAAAAAATGAAGAGAATCTTACGGATGAAGAAAATGTTCAAAGAGCCATGCTCTAAGGATGGACACCGAACGTTCAGGAAGACCCCTCTGTGGCCGCCATGCAGGCTGCTGCATCATCCCCAGTTGCTGAAATGCGCGCTGCTGCCGCAACTGCTGATCAATGAAGCGTAATCTTGATCTCTCTCCCCTTCCTTGCCCCAAGGCATCTTCTTCACCTAAAGATTTGCAGGTGGCACGAATCTGGCCACGAATCGCATCTTTGAGACATCGAAAATGCTTGGAGATTGTTTGAAGTGCAAGGGCAGTGTATGTTCTAGCTGCACCTAAACCCGCTGCAGATTCAAAAGATCCCACAATAATTTGCATTTGATGATAATATTGTCGATATCTTCGATCAACCTGTTGAAACATCAGATTCAAAGCTCAGGTTAGTGTCTTACACTTAGTCTTGTAAAGGCACAAGCTCGATTACTAAGATGTTGCAGACAATAATTCTATCCTGTCTACAATTCTGACAGAACCATTTACTTACCTCATCAAGCATTGCCATAAGCTTTGTTTTCTTCATCTGAAGCTCTTGTCTTTCTGCCAAAGTAAGCTCCACAGCATTTTCAGCATGTGGTTCAGTGTGTCCTGTGGAACCAGCAGCCATAGATGAGATAGCTGTAGGACCATCTTTTGTACTACTCCAGCTAACAGTTACACCATCTTTTCCACTAGTTTCAGGCAGATTCTTATCTTTACTGAGAAAGCCTTCATCAGCAGAGCCAGGTTCCATCCAAGATGCTATCTTTGATTGATTCAAGGAGCATTGCTTGATGCCTCTTCCAACACTCACCACCTCGTTGAGCAGTTGTTGTGCAGCCTTAAAATACTTTGAGCTGTAAAGTTCCAGCGTGGAAGCACTAGATACCATATTGAGTTGTCTATGGCTTGCAGCAGAAAGCTGGTTTTGAAACCCAGTTCCAAAGATGTTCCCACTGGGGGATGATCTGAAGCCATTTAGACCATCTCCCACGCATTTGTTTAAGAAACTCTCCCCCTTGGCTATGATGTTGTTAGTACCTATGTTAGAGAACCCTGGAGAATCATTAACTGCTGGTTCATGATGTTGCATGGGTAAAGACTGTAGGTGGGCCACTGCGGATTGCTGTGGAGAGAGAGAGAGTGAAAGAATCTGACCTGCACCTGAGCTGGTCTGTAAGCTCTCTACATCTAGTGCAACACCACTTGGAATCAATGACCCTTGTTCCTGGATAGATGGATGGGAGAGACCTCTGACACCATAGTGATTCACATCATTTCCTGGCTGATGCACTGCAGTCACCACACCGAGTCTTGCTGCCAAAGACTGATTATCATCTGCCATATCACTAGAAGGCAAAAAGGAAAATTCATTGCCTCCATTCCAGCTGTATCCTGCTTCATTCACACGACCTGTGAAAACACTCAAAGAAGGGTTCTGGTGACTCATGCCTGAATTTGACAGTGAAACTACATGGGACTGTTGAGCTATGCCTGATGAGCCTAGAGTAGATAACCCAGTATGCTGCTGTTGACGATGCCCTACAATATCAAACCTGGTCCCTTGATTTTCAGCCCCTGTGTTAGGATTAATAAGAACCATATTAGAATTATTGGAAGAATCATTGAAAGCATTGTAGCTTGGATCCATCAGGTAGAGAGTTTGCATTGCATCTGCTTGAACATTGGTACCAGAAAAGTAGCCTGACATTGAAGCACCCAAGGCAAAACCTGTTTTAGTTTTCTGTAGTCCAGGAATAAGGTGTCACCTATTGCTGTTTACTAAGATAATCCTCTAACTAGCTCGCTGAACAGATCTCCTTAAGACTTGTCATATCTCTTCATGTGGGGTGGCCTTGATAATATGGTGCTTGCATGTTGACTGGTATACCATGTCAGATTGCTTGTCTGCGATAGGAACCCATTGCAGCTCCTTCTTTGGATGCAGGTAAGACATGCAAAGGAAGCACATCATTCAGGACAGCCATCAATTCTCATCCTGCTTGATATGTAGATGATAATGATGAGACACTGGGACTGCTTTCCTGTCTGTCTAACTAGTCTTTAATTTCTGGATTGGCTACATTATCGGCACTCCAGCTAACCATCTTCCTACCCTGTTTTTTTCGCGTAGTCAAACACAAAAACTCAAACCATTAGCTATAGAAAAGTTACAATCAGCACATAACTATTGTAGAAAATGAAAATCAAAGCATAAAAGGTCCTCTATCTTACATAGAGTCACACATGGTCTGGTAGTTTAGACCACCAGACTGGTTTTTTTCTCAGCCCATTTATTGATATCAAAATTCTCTCTTCGTTGGAAGAAAAAAAGGCCCTTTATCTTGGAACAGACTAGGAGCAAAACACTGCTTGCTATCCAAACCTCTCATCATGGACCTCAAAGTCAAACCAACTCTAGGATTTGAATCACCAAACCATGTCGATGCCTATAGAAAGTCTCCCACACAATCCAATACGACATATGAATATTAGTAGCCATCACCACCCCCCCCCCCCCAATCACCCTCTCACAGTCATCCCTCCTTGGCCCAAGGATACATGAGGAGCATGATTCCACTACTTTAGGACAGGGATATCCGCACTTCTTGTCATGTCATACACCAGAGGAGAATAGGTGTTGCAATAGAGGAGATCAGGGAATGAAGAACCTGCATAGGCAAACCTGCCAATTGGTCCAACCCAGCCATGCCATGGGAGAAATCAGCTTCCCTTCCTAACATGAAACCACCATCGGAGTCCGTCCAAGGTGTCAAGAGTTAATGGAGCAATCATCTATTCAATAGCTGAACAAAAGTGGCCAAGCCATCAAAGAATGTAGTGACCCTCTCTGCATCAATCACTTCCATCAAGCGAGCGACAAGATCACCACAAAAGAACCATGGCACTGTCATCTGGATAGCATGGAGATGGAACCACCAAAACCATTGGAAAGCAACCACCAAGAGAACTGATGAAGCATTCCGAAAACTATCAGCCTAGAAAGACAACTCTAGGAGCACCAAAGATGTGGAATGAATATGTGAGGCTTGAAACGTGGTCAAAGCCAAAGGTGAGAAATCTACTGCAACAAACCAAAGACCGAACATCCTCCGAGCTCGAAAAGAAAGACTTTGAAGATCAAGGTCACGCCATGGTTAAAAAATCTCAAGCCACTCAGATGGAAAATTCATTTAAAAAAATCAATGATATGCAAGATGATAACAGAGAGAGTAAGAGATACTTGGGGATACTAATGGTCAACCAGCCTGAACAATCAAGAGTTCCACAGTTCACAACACAACTTGCATACATGATCAGTAGAAAGAAATACACGTAGTGAAGTAAGCGTAGTGAATAATCACAAACACCAATACAGTAGACCCTCTCTACAGTTCAAAACAAGAAACGCAAAACACCAAATGCAAAAAAGTGTATATACTCAAATCAGCAAAAATGCAAGAATATCAATGTAGAAGTTTTACAAGACTAAGTTTGCCCTAGAGAGAATGGATATATATACAAAGCTAGGGGGAAAGAACCTCCTAATAAGGGAAGAAAAAAGTGTCCTAGTGGTCCTAAGTGAGTTCACACAAATCACCAACAAAATATAATAGCAAAGATCAAAGTGGGCAAGTCAAGGATTGGGCATAGCCTCTACACCAACTAGGTCCCAAAGACCTTGGGACTCAAAGCACTTGTTGCATAGGTATTTGACCACAATGTGAAATTCAACTTGTTAACTCAAGACTTATCATTGATTACATTCTTGGTTGTAGCTAGAATAGTGTGAGCATTGAATGCAGGATAGGAAAGGTAGGGATAGGATATTGAGTATACTAGGAGATGTGCCCCAAAGTGTTCATCACACATCAATGAAGTGTGCACAATTGGTCCAACAGTGTAAATGAGCTAACTAGGCATAGGCATGGTCTTTGGCTGAATAGCTCAAGGGGCGTATGTGCACTACAATCATAGATGGATATCCATATGTCTAACACTCTGAGTGGCCAAAGTAGAGGATAGAGGATGAGGGACATACCCAATAAAGCCACACTATGATAGACAAGAGTGCTCACTTACAGATAGATTGGAGGTGCATGACATGTAAGCAGCATTCCCAACAACAAAGCCCCAAGGTGCAGAGCGTTGATAAACCCGTTCATTAAGTTCACTCCTTTTCCTTAATTCATTCTAGTTTCACACTTACAACCCCAAAAAGGGTTGGTTACCCACATTCTAGGGCACCACCTCAAACTGCCCAATGCCTATAAATGGGGCATGGACTCTCACACATTCTTGCTTACATCCATGATATCACTCTCTTCATCCATCACTCTTCTCTTCACTCAGCCTCTCCGTTGCTGTGCACAGCTCAACTAGGAGTACATTACAATTCGTAGATTGCTGTCTACTGCCACACGCCCTCTCTTCATCTGCTGCACTTTGGAGCAGTTCAGGTCACCCAGCTGTCACATCCTTCATGCTGGCTGGTAACACTTTTCCCCCTGTTGCGGACCAGATTCTATGCGGATTTTCTTAGAGCTGGACATTCCCTGGACAGGCAGGTGCAGCAGATGCAACAGGTACAGCAGGCAGCAGCAGGTACAGCAGGCGCGGTCCAAGTGGCAGCTGACGTTGGCAGGACACGTGTCAGGTCGGCGGGCAGGCTGCACTGTCCAGTCAAACAGTTTTTCTGTCCAGCAAGCTGCATTTAATGCAGCTGAGTTGTATTTTCTGGCACATTATTTCTGGCCTATTTATTGGCATTGGTCTTCACATTCTTAGTTGTGCTCCCAGTTTTCACATTACAGACCGTGGAGACTGCTCTCAGGGTTCACAAAGAGTGAGATCTTCAAGGTGGAGACATACGCAAACATTCTCTCCGCACCCATGTATATATCTGCATCCTTCCAAGATGTAAAAGATGCAACAACTCCCTGCCTGTCGCGTCGTGTGAGCTACCCCCACCCCGACTGATTCGCCACGCAACCATCGCCTGAGCAATGGAGCCCACCCGACTATTCCCTCTCCGTCACCCCTGCCCTGTCCGTCACCATCCGTCACCTAGCCCGTCACCTGTCCCGTCGCCCCTATCTTCGCCATCTGTCACCTGTCCTATTGCCCCCCTGCCTACACCCAACCCTCCCCCCGCCTACGCCCGACCTCTCCCCCGCCCTGCGCCCGCCCACGCCCAACCAGCCCTCCCCCCCCCCCCCCCCCGCGACCTGCGGCCGCCCTGCTGCCCCCCTGCGCCTATCCCGCCCGCCCCTACTCCACCTCTTTACCCCCTGGCCACCCCCCGCATGCTGCCCCCGCCTCCTCCGCTTTGAGGCCTAGCCACGCAAACCACCACTTGTTTTCGAAAACAACAACTGCCGCCCCCCCCCCCCCTCCAGTTGCTCTCTCCCCCTGCAACAACTCCCCCCTCCGGTAGCACAGCAACGTGATAGGTAGGTTCTCAGCAAGGATGCGCAATGGAAACCTCTGGTCAGACGCCGGCGCATTCTGCGAGTGCCCCCCAGTCAAACACCTTGCGCATCATCCTCTCTGAGAAACGGCTCTTAGCCGTTCGTGCCACAGAGCTGGAGTTGAAAGAAATAGAGATCTTTGGTCAGGTTGTTTGACACTCCCCATCGAGGGCCTAGCTGCGGGATTGGCTCCACTCCACGCTACGCATCAGCATAGCGCAGATCGCGAAGGCAGTCCTCATGGACCAAGGGATCTTCACAGTTCGACTCACCTCTGCAAACGCAGCTCGTGAGTTAGTGGAGAGCTCACCCTATGCCTCCACAAAGGGGGTCATTTACATGGTTCCCTGGTATAGCAGCTTCACAGTGGAGACATTTGCGCTCCATAACAGATTTCTCAAACATCCAATCACCTTACTTTTCCCCAGATTGGCGGTAGAGTACTGCCAGTTAGTGGAGGACTTTGGACGGCTCTTCGGCACAGTTCTTCCTGCCTCCTTCGCGGATGCAATGACACCTGCAAGAGTCCCAAAGGTACGAGTGGCCGTGAAAGACACAAAGAGTATACCAAAGTTCCTAGAGATTGAGACAAGAGGTCACTCCTTTAGGCAACAAGTAATTGTGACTGGGCAACCACGGCAGTGCCTGCACTGCCACGACTTTGAGCATCACGGCAACAGATTGCACGCGTTTCGGAGCCAAGGTGGCTCCGCCGACAGGCCCGCAGGTGGACATTGACGGCTTCACACGGGTCTAGAGACGACAGAGAGAGAAACGGCAGGGGGGCCACAGCCAACTCCTCAAACACAGCCTCGGCAACAGGGAGCAAGAGGGCGAGCGACGCCCCCCCAACAGAGCACTCCATAGCCCCCACTGCCCGCCCCACCTGGCAGGACCGCAGTCCCCCACATCCACCACCACCCACGCCACAGACTACCTCCCCTGAGATCCCACAGCCCCCACACCCACCTCCCATGGATCCCCCACTGATTCGCACCCGGTACAGGTGATCCCCCCCAAACCCACCCCCCGCCCTCCCACAGGAGGTGATGAGCCACATATGCCTGTTAGCCTGCTCTATTTCATTCTCAGTCTGTCATCTCCTGGTTGTGAGCTCCTGTCAGAGTCTGGCAGGAGACAGAGGAGCTCTGTCAGTTTTGTGTTTGCTGATTTAGTTCGCATTCCCTTCTCGGGTGGCACTCAGCCCAAAATGGGCCTTGTTGTGTGCAATCGGCCCATATTTGGGCAGGTCGGCCAGATTCAGCCAGGTCGGCCAGTTTTGCTGGTTTGGGGCTATTTATAGCTGTCCCCCCAGTCATTCTCTTACACTCTTCTGCAGATTCAGCACACACTCCCTCCTCTCCCACTCCGGCATTGGTGCTGCCATTGCTTCCAGCCTGATCTGGTGCCCTCACTGACGCTCCGGGCTGCGTGCAGGGACTGATCAGTCCACTCTGGTGTATTCAGCATTTCATTTCAGTCAGTGCAGATTTTCTTCCTTCATTTTCTGCTTCTCTCTCCTCTCCTCTGTGTTCGTGTTCTTCTTCCGTTGCGCACTCTCACATGGTATCATCGCCTAACTGAGAGCACGGAGGACCTAACCTTGTGGAGAGATACCTCACCCCTCTTCTGCTGCTGTCGCCTCATCTCCAACTGCCCAGGCGGCCCCTCCAAGTGGCCATTCTTCTTGCGTTTGCTACAGACGACTCCTCCAGAGGCTGCCACATCATCAAACGACCCCTCCTGCTTGCGTTTACCATCAGGCAACCTCTCCTTCAGCTGGGCGACACATCATCAGGCTGCGTTTTGCAGATCTGGTGGTCGTTTCCACTCCTGGCGGCCCATCTCTTGCTAGCGACCCTCTCCCAGGCTTCGTTTTGGTGCTGGCGGCTTCTGTTCTGGTGATCTTCATCAGATACCCTTGCGTTTTGCAGCTCCAGGTGTTTGTAGGCTATAACAGCCTACGTTTTGGTGGTTGGTGACCAGACTACTGGTCCTACTTCGGCTTCAGCACAGTTTTCTTTGGTGTTAGGTATTTTGCAGATTGGAAGATGTCTTACCAGTTTTCAGGCTTTGACGACTCAAAGGATGAGCTCCTTTCTCATCATTCCTCTGAGCGGAGGCGGGATTATCAGGAGTTTCACCGTCGGGAGGAGACTCCTCGCACTCGTCCCTCTTCAGCCCATGCATCTCAGAGGGTTCCATCTACTGTGAAGGTGCCTTCCATGAAGACTGCTTCAGATGTGCGGATGCCTTCCTTGATTCCCTCTATTCAGGTGCCGATTCTCCCTTCCTTTCCGAAGGAAGATAAGTTGGATGGTTCCAACTACTCCCTCTAGTCGTGCAAGGTGGAGTGCATCCTCGATACATTCAACCTATGGGAGCTTGTTTCTTCACCCATCGACCGTCCCCCCGTGGATTCGTCAGATGGAGCCTCTATGGACCGTGCAGCCTTGTGGGATAGGCTCAACTCTCGAGCCCGTTCCTTTCTTTTTATGAGTTTACATGATTCGGTTCTTGTACATGTTCACAGGTTAAAGACCGCAGCGGAAGTGTGGAAGAAGCTTGCGTCTTTGTACCAACACAAGACGTTTGCCCACAAGATTTCCTTGGAGAAGAAGTTGCGGATGCTCAGTCTTGATGATTCTTCTTCCATGAAGGAGCACATCACAAAGATGGAGGACATGCGAGGCGAGCTAGCTTCTCTTAGTCGTGTGATATCGTCCGAGGATATGGTGATGATTCTGTTGACTCAGCTGCCATCACCCCGCTATGATGTCTTCTACACCAGCCTCATCACCTCGAGGACCCGCGAGAAACTCCTATGGGAGGAACTTTCCCCGCTTGTCTTGGAGCATGGCGAGCGACTCAAAGAGGTGGGTGCCAGTGGCTCCACCAAGGCTTTTACTACAGGTACAGGTGGCGGCAAGAAGAAGAAGCAACAGAAGGAGAAGGCCAAGGACAAGAAGGAGGAGGACAAGAAGGATGTGAAGGAGAAGAAGCCCAAGTGCCCCCACTGTGGGAAGGGTACTCATCCCGAGGAGAAGTGTTGGCAGAAGTACCCCCATTTGAAGCCTAAGGAGAAGGACTCCAAGGCGGCCCCAGCCACAACAGAGTCTGCGTTTGTGCATGTCTTTGTTGAGGAGGATACAGCCCTAGCTTCTACCACTCAGGAGCAGCCTTGGCTCATGGACAGCGAAGCATCTTCACATATGACCTTCAGACAGGATTGGCTTCAGGATCTTCGTTCCAAAGGGGGCACTGTCACCATTGGTGACAATTCTACAGTTCCTGTTCAAGGCGTGGGGACACTACCTATGTTTTCTAACATGCGGTCTTCTTCCGCCAAAGTTCTCTATGTACCTGATTTGGGCTTTAACCTATTGTTTGTACATGGTCTTACTCAGCTAGGTACCCGAGTCATTTTTACCCAAGATGCAGTCACAGTGGAGGATACTTCTACAGGTGATGCTCTTTGGACAGGTACACAGGAGGGTGGGCTTTATAAGCTCACAGCCTTGACTGCGAGGGCTTCCCACGAGCTTGGGCTGCTTTGGCATGCTCGGTATGGTCGTTTGAACCTCGATTCTATTCGGCGGGCTTCTCGGAGGAAGATGGTGGAGGGACTTCCCGATTTCCCTCCTCTTCACACTTTGTGCCCTAGCTACTTGAGGAGCAAGCAGCATAGGCAGCCTCACCCTCAGGTTGCCTCTAGGGGGGCTACTTCTCCGCTTGCATTGGTTCACACCGACCTTTGCGGACCTATGGGCATGGCCTCCCTTGGGAAGGCCAAGTATTTGATGCTGATTGTGGACGACTTCAGTCGTTATATGTGGCCTTATTTCTTGGAGTACAAGAGCGAGGCGTACTCCCTTTTCTGCGAGTGGAAGGTGTTCGTGGAGACCCAAACAACTTCCAAAGTTCATGGCGTTCGAGCTAATCACGGTGGCGAGTTCACTTCTCACCTTTTCTCTCAGTTTTGTAGGGATCACGGCATTCGGGTGGAGTATTCCCATCCGAACACACCATCAGAGAATGGTGTGGTGGAGCGTGCGAATCGGACCATGGTGGAGATGGCCCAATCTATACTGGAGCATAGGAGTCTTCCTCATTTCCTTTGGGGTGAGGCGGTGGCTATACTCCGACTTCGGCTTTACAGGACATGACTTCTTATGAGGCTTTCTTTGGGCAGAAGCCTTCCGTGTCCCACTTTCACATCTTTGGGTGCGATGCTTTTGTCCATGTGGACAAGAAGAAGAGGAAGACGAAGCTCGACTCTAAGTCGAGACAGCTTATCTTCATGGGCTATAGCACGACCACGAAGGGATATCGGCTCTACAACCCGACGACACGGAAGATTGAGGTGAGCAGGGATGTGATCTTTGATGAGGCTTCGGCCTCCGAGGATCCGATTGATGGTTCTCTTACAAGTGCTTCTTCGACATCGACGGACCACCCCCCACCTTCTCTTCCTTCCAGGATACCCCTTAGCACCCCTCCTTCGTCATCGCTTCCTCCCCCTCCCATTCCTCCTTCTACTACGGCTTCCCCTCCCCCTTTGGCGGATGTGCCTCCTTCTTCTACGAGTTCTTCCACCCCTTCCGCCTCCCCTCAGGAGTCTTCTCGGGATCCACAGCCACCAGATGGGGAGCCTTCTTCAGATGAGGAGGATCTACCTTCACTTGGTGACGGGGAGTCCCTCTCAAATACAGGTGCTTTGCAAGATCCAGAGACTACTCGGTCTCCCTCGCAGCAGGAGGAGTCTCTTAGGATTCCTTTATGGTATCGCCGGCTCATCCAGGATTCAGGTGTTACTCACTTTCCTATTTCTTCTACAGGTCCACGCAGATCAGCCCGCTTACAGGCTCAGCGGGATAGTTCACTATGTGTAAACTATGCTCTTATGTCTCAGATTCTTCAGGATTCCGAGCCTTCCACTGTGGAGGAGGCTCTTGCACAGGATATTTAGAGACAGGCTATGCAGGCAGAGCTCGATTCCATCGAGCGGAACCATACTTGGGAGCTTGTACCGTGTCCCAAGAAACGGAAGGTGATAGGTGTGAAATGAGTCTTTAAGACCAAGTATCTTGCAGATGGCTCCTTGGACAAGCATAAGGCTAGGCTTGTTGCCAAGGGTTTTGCACAGCGAGCAGGATTGGACTACTTCGAGACTTTTGCTCCGATAGCTCGGATGTCTACCATTCGAGTTATTTTGGCTCTTGCAGCTCACCACCGTTGGCCTGTTTATCAGATGGACATCAAGTCAGCCTTTCTGAATGGCGCCCTTGAGGAGGAGATCTATGTTCCACAGCCTCCTGGTTTTCTTGTGCAGGGGAAGGAGGATCATGTCTACAGGCTGCGGAAGGCTCTTTATGGCCTGAAGCAGGCTCCTCATGCTTGGTACCAGAGGATTGACCGCTTCTTTCTACAGAGTGGTTTTCAGCGCTCCGATCATGATCCCAACCTCTACTTTCGGGTTGTGGGTTCTCTTTGTGTTTTACTTATTTTGTATGTAGATTATCTTATCCTTACAGGGAGCGACACTCAGCAGGTGGAGCATACTCGGTCCCTTCTTCGGCAAGAGTTCGACATGACGGATCTAGGGATCCTTCACTTCTTTCTAGGACTGGAGATCTATCAGATGGCACAGGGCATCTTTATCTCGCAGCACAGGTACATCTCCGAGCTTCTTTCGGAGTTTGGTATGGCCGAGTGTCGGCCTATTTCTTGCCCCATGGACCCTGAGTCCAAGCTTTTGGCAGATGGAGTCCCCCTCACAGATGCCACTCGTTACAAGTGCCTTGTAGGCTCTCTCATCTGGCTGATTCACACTCGGCCGGATATCTCTTTTGTGGTGGCTTTATTGTCTTCTTTTATGCAGACTCCTACACAGGATCACTGGCGGGCAGCCTTGCGTGTTCTTCGGTATTTACAGGGGACTCGATCCTACGGGATCATGTATGGAGATGGGATCACCCTTTCTGGCTGGAGTGATTCTGATTGGGCAGGTGATGTGGATTCAAGACGATCCACTACAGGTTATGCTTTCACCCTTGGATCCGGTGCTGTCTCTTGGAGCAGCAAGAAGCAGCCTACTGTGGCACTTTCTTCTACAGAGGCTGAGTATCGGGCTCTATGTTCGACCGCTATGGAGGCAGTTTGGCTCCGTCGCTTTGCTGGCGGAGATTGGCTTTTCCCAGACAGGACCTACGGAGCTGCGCGTGGACAACCAGAGTGCCCTTGCTCTGGCGAAGAACCCGCTGTTTCATGCTCACACGAAGCACATTGAGGTTCAGTATCACTATGTTCGAGAGCGGATCGTGGATTCTGAGCTGGTGGTGGCCTATTGTCCCACGGCGGACAATGCGGCTGATCTCTTCATGAAGCCTTTGCCTCAGGCTTCTTTGCTTCATCACATGCGGTTGTTAGGTCTTCAGACCCTCCCAGGATCTGAGAGGGGGTGTTAGCCTGCTCTATTTCATTCTGAATCTGTCATCTCCTGGTTGTGAGCTCCTGTCAGAGTCTAGCAGGAGACAGAGGAGCTCTGTCAGTTTTGTGTTTGCTGATTTAGTTCGCATTCCCTTCTCGGGTGGCACTCAGCCCAAAATGGGCCTTGTTGTGTGCAGTCGGCCCATATTTGGGCAGGTCGGCCAGATTCAGCCAGGTCGGCCAGTTTTGCTGGTTTGGGGCTATTTATAGCTGCCCCCCAGTCATTCTCTTACACTCTTCTGCAGATTCAGCACACACTCCCTCCTCTCCCACTCCGGCATTGGTGCAGCCTGATCCGGTGCCCTCACTAACGCTTCGGGCTGCGTGCAGGGACTGATCAGTCCACTCTGGTGTATTCAGCATTTCATTTCAGTCAATGCAGATTTTCTTCCTTCATTTTCTGCTTTCTCTCTCTCCTCCTCTGTGTTCGTGTTCTTCTTCCGTTGCGCACTCTCACAATGCCTACATTCTCCTCGCACCAACAGTCTTGCCATCCCAACACAGCCACCAACCCATCTGCCCCTGTCCGCTGTCACACTTTCCCAGGACAGGCACAGCTGTTACCACAAGAGTTCTTCCACAATGGCCCGTGGTCCTACCTAAGAGTTGCGGAGCGCGGAGAGTTTCCACTACCTCTGGCGGTGGGGATCTTCGTGGTTCGTAAGTCAAGGAGGGGCAAGGTCCATCAACTAGCACCACCGGATGGACCAAACTACGCCTTTTTCCTTCAATCCTCTCACTCAGGGGATTGGACGACAACATAGATAGAGAAGGAGGTGAAGAGTCAAGTGGTGGACCACGTCTCCCAGTGGATGGAAGGACTAGCACTGTTTGCACAACAATGGCCAGGTTGCATGATGGACATTAACTGGTGGACTAGTGCCAAGGTCCCACACTTGAGCATTATCTTTCGAGCCCCTCCACAATGGAGAGCTTCGATGGATGTGATCGAGTGGTCCCTGGCATAGGCGGCCCGTTTCTACCAGTGTACATAGCCATGACTCTCAGCATGGCTGATAGATGCATTAGTAGTACCACCTGGAGCATCTATCACCCCTATGGTCCGCCTGAGAGCCACCATGGGGGACTAGAGTTCGCCGTCCAGGCCTGCGGCAAAGCATACTTGCATGCCCCATAGTTCTTCCTCCTCATCAGCAACTTCCACACCGAATAGATGCTTGTTCGGTCAGTCACAGGTTTCCCCATGAGCTTATACCTTGCATCCTGGAATGTGAATAGTCTCCACTACAGTGGGGCACATGATTCTAGGAAGTTGATTGTTCGGCAAGAGTTGCAGCCGGCCCTTGCAGAAAGGATAGATATCCTACTTCTGCAGAATCACAAGCTCGCCTCCACCTAGGCCCATCGAGTAGGGAAGGTTCTCCCAAGCAAGTCACACACCTATTGGGAGTACGCCATTAATGCCCACGGCAGGAGTGGAGGCATATACACCTCTGTTGGTCCAAGCCTTACCGCCTACGTATGCCATCATGGGGCGATTGTGGCAGGGAGGGTTCTATGGGTCAAGTTGGATATTGGGGACTCGTGCCTCGGAGTCCTCAATGTCTATGCCCCCACTAAGGTTAGGGCACGCAACAGGTTCTAGGTGGAGATTATAGCAGGACTCCCAGAGGTGGAATCCTGGATTGTTGGAGGAGACTTCAACAACCTGGAGGCCTTAGAGGACCAGCATGGTAGAGGCAAAAACTACCAGGGCATGGTTGGGGAGGAGTAGGAGGCATGGGAGGTCTTCCTACTGGCAATAGGAGCTCGCGATGCTTGGAGAGACCCAGCTTTCCATAGGAGGGAAAGGTCGTTGAACTTCTTGTGGGAATACAAGAGGCTAGGCGGAGTCTTGTTGGAGCGATTGGATAGGGTCTATGTGGGAGAGTGGGGATGCTCTCGCGGAGGCCAAATAGGGTAGTTGGCTAGCACCACTCTGTCCGATCACTGCCTGGTCCTCCTAACACTTGATTCCCCACCCTAGTCCAAATCTGCTCAATCTGTCTCTTCACCTCCTCTCTCCTGTAGATCGAGTTAGGGATCCGATAGGATCGTGTACCTAGGGAGTGGAGCAAGAGGGACCGGATCGCAGAGGAGGTTGCAAAGGTCCTAGCCGAGTCGAGCAGTATCTGCCAGGAGGTAGCCCTACAAGCCAAGCAGCAGTGCTGGGAGGAGAGAGCACTCCGGCGGGACCTAGCAGCCATGCAAAGATTATTATAGGAGACACCAGGGGATCCCATCCTTCACGCACACGAGGTGTGCACACGAGCGGCCATCGCCGGCCTAGAGAACAGGCACTCGGAGTTCTCATTCCGCACCTCAACAACCTTCTAGGCGTGGAAGGGGGACACGATGTGCAAGTTCTTTCAGGCACACCAACCTCGCACCTTAGGAGAGCAGATACGCAGCCTTCGGGATCAGTATGGGAGGATTCGCTCTAGCCCAAATGAGGTGATCGAGATTGCCACCGACTACTACAGAAGCCTTTTCTAACAGGAGACAACCTCAGCCAGAGGACAACGTTGCAGACAGTAGGTCTGGGATCACATCCTGTTCCTCGCCACACAGAAGATGGGACGCTCCCTCCTAGACCCCTTCACAGAGAAGGAATTAGAGGAGGCTTTCCACACACAC
Organism: Lygodium microphyllum; assembly: GCF_053477565.2. Taxonomy (NCBI): domain Eukaryota; kingdom Viridiplantae; phylum Streptophyta; class Polypodiopsida; order Schizaeales; family Lygodiaceae; genus Lygodium; species Lygodium microphyllum. The sequence goes on along the minus strand of NC_141160.1, from coordinate 44,106,913 downwards.
AACAGGCAGAAATGCACGGGAGAGGATGGCCTCTCTAACGCCTTCTTTACCATCTGAGAGGTAGTGAAGGACCCCTTATTGCTGGCTTTCCACAAGATTTTCAGTTCAAGTTGGATGCTAGGGAGTTTATTGGCAGGTCTTGTCTGTCTCCTTCCCAAGGGGGGAGACTTGTTGGAGCTATCCCAGTGGAGACCGATCACCCTGTTGCCAGTTGCCTATAAGGCACTGGCAAAGATGATTGGTAAGCAACTCCGCCCCGTGCTTCCAAACATCGTTCATGACACACAAGCAGGTTTTGTCCAGGATAGGAGCATCTTAGACAATGTCTTTACCTTCTTTAAGGCAACAGAGTGGGCCTAGCACAGTGATCAGGGATTGGTTGTACTACTCCTGGATTTTGAGAAAGCCTATGACAAGGTGGATTGGGACTTCTTGGAGGGCACCATGGAGAGGTTGGGCTTCCCCCATGCATGGATCTATGGGGTCTCTACACCCTACAGATCGGCTACCAGCACGGTTCTCATAGGTGGCAGGAGAGGGGACGAGTTTCGGCTGGAGAGATCGGTACAGCAAGGCTGCCCACTGGCCCCGTATCTATTCCTACTCTTTGCAGAGGCGATGTCTCACTTCCTCAGATCACGAGTGAGTGGGTTACGCGGCCTCCAATTTCCAGTGAGAGAGGAGACGAAGCTATTAGACTCAGAGTATGTAGATGATACAGCACTTTACATAGAGGACGATGAGTTGATGCTGGAGAGAGTGAGACTAGCTCTCAAAGTGTTTTGTATTGCAGCAGGAGCGAAAATCAATTGGCGGAAGTCAGTTGGTTTCCTTACAAACCTGAACTCTAATACGGAGTGGGGCGTCCACTTGGGATTTAGATAGGTGTGCAGAGGGCAAACCGTCCACTACCTAGGGTTCCAAGTGGGACTCAACATTACCCCCACCCAGCAGTTTCTCCTAGTCCTCGACTCTATTCGGAGGAAGCTGACCTATTGGAGTATTGCTCGTCTCTCCCTAGTGGGCCAAGCCTTGGAGGTCAACCAGGTCCTCCTAGCAATGGCTTGGTACATCGCCTCATGTTGGTGCTTCTCCTTGTTCTGTGTTGCTCAGCTTCATCGCCTAGTACAAAAGTTTCTCTGGGCCGGGTCAAACGGTTCCAAGGACTCTTGTACCAAGGTGGCGTGGGCGACCATCATCCGGCATCGGTCAGAAGGAGGGCTTGGGATCATTGACCCAAAGTATCAGAGTATGGCCCTTTTGGGCAAGCTTGTAGTCCGCGGTCTCACACCAAGAGGGCAAACCTGAAAGGTCCCACTACACGAGGGTCTCAAGGAGTACAGACCGAGGCTTGGCGGGAATTGGAAATCGTCCTTGAGATGGATTTTCACGATGGCCCAAATCACGCCCCCCATATCCCCCTTCCTATGTAGCTTACTTCGTGTGTGGTAGGGCTTCCATAAGGCCCTAATCCAAAGCCCCCTAGGTTGCCAAGGGGAGATAGACCGTCAACCGGTGATCTGGAACCCCCAAGTCAGAGATTATGAGGGGGTACAGATCAGCGAGCACCCCCACATCCAATGGGCTGGTTGGGAGGCTGGCCCGACTCGCACCATCAGGACCTAGCGGGGGGTGTATAGGCTGGTGGACAAGGAGGTGTTGCAGTGGGCATCAAGTTGCCAGAGAGGAGTCGAGTTGAGGAGAAGGGAGATTGATACAACAATACCTCAGGAGTGCCTTCGCCCCCCAGTACGAGAATCGGTAGAGCTCGGGGAGGTATGGGCTGCTAAGTTTTCACCAACAGGTATCCCCCTACAGGTGGCTAGTAGAGTGGGCGGCGCCTCGCATGGGACTTTCTTCACCATTCAGGAGGGGAGGCATCTGGCCCTTGACAGAGGGCAACAGGATGAGGGGATAGCTATCCTTTCGTAGAGGAGGATTCGGGTGGTGGGCCTTCAAGGGGGAAGACATGGCGACTGGAACCCTATGTTTTCTGGAAGGAGCTCCGAGAGTAGCGCCTCTAGATTTGGGAGGGCAAACCACTTGATGAGCTGGAGTGGGATCCAGAAGAGTGGCTATGCCTGGCCACTGCGGTCACCAAGAAGCCACAGAGGTTCCTAGAGTACACAGCCAAGATTGGCAAACACGTGCTGATGCAGGACTTTCTGATGGACTTTCTGGCGCATAGCAGGTACATGGATTGGCTCTGTGATGCTTTCTGGCACGTAGCAAGTACTCGCTCTGTGATGCTTTCCGATGGACTTTCTGGCGCCACATATGGGATAACTGGAGGCGGAGGAGGGTATTATATTTCGTATGGCTGGTGGCACATGGAGGCTTAGCGGTAGGTAGTTGGTTAGCCCAGATGCAGAAGGATGGAGAATGTAAACGCTGCACACAACAACTTCTGGAAACTCCAAAGCACTGCCTCTGGTTGTGTGAGACAGCGCAGCTAGTGTGGAGAGGAGCATGCCGCATCCTCCGCCGCATAGCACCCAGCCTGGGATGTATCTCACGGGGAGCTTTCTGTTGGCAGGCAATCAGGCAGGGTCGTCACCTTCTGTATGAGGCTCGGATGCAAGACACGATCTTACTTATTGAGGCTGGGTCGTGCAGAGTAGCTAACTTGGAGGCTCTATCCATCCGCCAGATACTGGAGCCCACAGCAGACCACTCTAAGGTGTGGGAGATCGTAGGGAGTCTCACTGGATGGTATATCTGGAAGGCGCAATGTCAGGAGGTTTTTGGAGAGAGACTTTCTGTACAGGCGACTTTGGCAGAGCTCTGAACCTCCATCATCCATTCCCTTTGCAGCCAATGGGATCAGGTGCAGGGCGAGTCTCAAGCTCGTCAGGAGCTCCGTCTTCACTTCATGCGCACTTGGGGCTATCAAGACTTGTTTTTTGTGATGCAAGCAGGCAGCCCCAAATGGCAATACACCCCCCCTCCATGGCTTCTTGCCCCCATCCCCCCTAATCCGCCCTGAGAGGCCTGTATATTTGATATTTTAGAGACTCTGTATCAGCTCCAACTAGTTTGTTGAGCACGAGCACTTCTTTGTATTTCAAGGTTTTTCTAAAGTAATATAATTAGCCACACTTTATATATATATATATATATATATATATATATATATATATATATATATATATATATATATATATATATATATATATATATATGCATCCTTATATAGCATTCTTCACTACAGATTTTATGTGTTTCAGTGTCTCTTTCTCTCTCTCTCTCTTCTCTCTCATTCACTCTTTGTCTTGGTCATTTGCTTCCGCACTGCTTCACTCTAACATGGTATCAGAGCATTGAAGGACTGTGGACCTACCTGAAGAGGAGATTTCAGCGCAACACAAGGCTGCGTTTTCAGCGTTCAAGGGCGAGCAGGAGAGCTACGCATTAAAATAAGGCTAAGGCGAGCGTAGACGTGTGAGAAAGGAGAAAATTTGCTAAAGCTGCTATTGTTTTTCTACTATTAGAGAAGGAAAAAGGCTGTGTTTTGGACCTTCAAGTGCAGATTTTACCTTCTCATCGCCTCCGGCGGATAAAGGAGTGGGATGAGCGGTGAAGAGCCCTAGCAAGCTGCATTCTCATAGTCAAAGGGGGCTGCTTTTTGTGTTTTGTGCAAGCATTGTAGGTCAAGATGTCTTCTGAGGCCGAGACACAGAGTTTCAGGCAATCATGGACCGGAAGGTGCTTGTGTTACCAGCTCTTCCATCAGATCAAAAGCTCGATAGCGAGAATTACTACATCTGGTAGGTCATGATGCTTGCCATTTTGGAGTCCTATGATTTGGCCGAGCTTGTTATGAAGGCTATTCATCATCCTTCTTTGCGAGATGAGTCCAAACTCTCTTCCAGTGATAAGGTGGAGTTAGCAAAGGCTCAAGCATATTAGGATAAACTCAATCCTCGCATCTGCTCGTTTTTATTCCTCTCATGCACTAAAGTTGTTCTCTCTCATATTGAGCACTTGACGGTGGCCCAGGAGATATGGTTGGAGCTTGATCAGATGTACAATCGTATGACCGTCATGAAAGAGTTTCTTTGAAAGTGCACATGAAGACCATGAGTGTCAATAAGTTATCTTCTATGCGGGACCATATTAATAAGCTAAGGCAACTTCAGATGTAGGTACAAAATGTAGGGAAGGTGATCACTTCTGAAGACATGACAATACCTCTTCTTTCACAGTTACCGCCCCGTTTTAGTGGCTTTTATTCTACCTTGATTGCTTCAGGGTGGTCTGAGACTCTTCAGTGGGAAGAGTTGATTCCTATGGTCTTGGACCAAGAGGAGCAGTTGAAAGGGACCAATGCTTCTAAATCTGAGGCATTGGTTAGTCAGTCCTCTAAGAAGAAGGGGAAGGACCAAAAACAGGAGGACAAACCCAAGAAGGACAAAGAAAAGGAGTCCACGTGTCACCTCTGTGGCAAGTCAGGTCACTAGAAGAAGGATTGCCCTGGCAAGGAGAAGAAGGAGAAATCTTCAAAGGATTCCGAAGCACTGGCTGCTCCCTCATCAGCTGCTTTCCTCCACTTGGAGAGATGGTTGAGGACTTGACCCTGACGGTTCTGATGTTGTGTTGACAGCCCCATACACTCGAGAGTGGATTGTTGACAGTGGTGCCTCATGGCACGTGACTCCTTCTTCAGCCGGGTGTTGCTCATTTGCGGCCTTCGAATGGTCAAATTCTCATTGATAATAGTTCGTCTATTCCTATTTAGGGACGAGGTGGCATGCATCTTATTCCAAATGGGCAAGGTGGTGCCCATAAATCTAAGGTGCTTTATGTACCGGCCTTGGGATACCATCTACTTTCGGTACACAAGATATGTGCCTTCGGCCTTTTGGTCAAATTTGATGTGGATTCTTTTCAAATTCTTAATCATGGATTGAGACACGTTCTTTCTTCAAGATATGAGGAGAATGGAGTCTATAAGTTGCGGTCTTCTTCTGCCTTGACTTCTCTTCTTCTTACCTGTCAAACTCAATCCGAGCTTTGGCATGCTCGGTTTTGGCCACCTCAACTATGATCACCTTCGGAAGGTGTCAAAGGGATAGATTGTTCAAGGTTTACCGCATATTGTGGTGAGCCAGCAGCCTTGTGTATCCTACATCTGTGGTAAGCAGACTCGTGATGTTGTTCCTAGCAAGGCTTCGAGGCGGTCTTCGGCACCCTTGGAGCTTATTTCTACTGATATTTGTGAACCGATGAGGACAAAGTCCCTTCATGAAAGCTTGTATTTCATGCTAATTGTGGATGATTACAGCAGGATGACATGGGCTTATTTCTTGAAGGTGAAGTTAGAGGCTTTCTCCCACTTTAAGGATTGGTTGCTCTTTGAGGAGAACCGATTGGGCCAGAAACTGAAGATCTTATGATCGGATAAGGGTGGAGAATTTGTTTCTAATGAGCTTGTTCGTTTTTGTGCAAATTGTGGTATTCACTAGGAGTTTGCTAATACAAACACTCCTCAGGAGAATGGCATATTGGAGCAAAAGAATCACAGTGTGATCGAGATGGCCCATACCATGATGGAGCATCGTCAGACATCTCAATGTCTATGGGCTGAGGTTGTGGCTACTACAATTCACATCCTTAATCGATCCCCTACTTCAGTTGTTGTCGGTATGACCCCTTATGCGGCATTATGAGGCATACTTTGGGTCTAAGCCAAATGTTTCTTATTTCAAGGTTTTCGGGTGTGATGCTTATGTTCACATCCCGAAGACACAACGCGACAAATTTGAAGCAACTTCCAAAAGATAGGTGTTTGTGGGCTATAGCTCGCAATCTCAAGGCTAATGATTGTATGATCCCGTTAAGCGGGATATCTACATGAGCGTAATGTTCGGTTCGTTGAAGTTCTAGCCTCACAGGGGGGTGAGGAACACCATGTTCTTAGAGATCCCAATGATAGTTAGGCACCAGCGACTATTCCTCTGGAGCCTGTGCCTCTGAGGACTCTTCTTCGAATAAGGAGCTTAGTTCTTAGCCACCGGATTCACTGACTACACCTCAACCATCGGTGGACCTTCTAGAAACTTCAATAGAGATAGAGAGTGATGAGGCAAGATCCGATCTCCTCGTTGGGCTCATGACACTCTTCGTGATGCAAGGATTGCGGGGGTCCTTGAGAAGTAGTAGCCGCAGGATGGCCCGCAACGTTCTTAGAGGAACCAAGCACACCACATGGAGCTTGTTTACACTAATTATTGTTTAATAACTCATGTCATACAAGATCAGGAGCCCACCTCCGTGAAGGAGGCTTTACAGCATGATCATTGGCAAAAAGCGATGGAGCAAGAGCTAGAGTCGATTGAGAGGAATGGCACTTCGTGTCTTGTGCTGAAGTCTCCTCATAAGAAGATCATTGGAGTCAAATGGATCTTCAAGACCAAGTACTGCAATGATGGCACGTTGGACAAGCACAAGGCCCACCCTGTTGCTAAAGGTTTTGCATAGCACCTAGGCATTGATTTCCATGATACTTTTGCCCCTACAGCTCGGATGTCTACTATTTGCATAATTCTTGCCTTGGCTAGCCATAGGAGATGGCTGGTCTATCAACTAGCTATGAAATCTGCCTTTTTGAATGGGGAGTTGAAGGAGGAGATCTACGTTGAGCAGCCTCCAGGCTTCAGTTCTTCTAATGGTAAGGTATAAGAGTTGAGAAAGGTACTCTATGGCCTTAAGCACGCTCCCTGTGCTTGGAATGAGAAGATTGACTCATTCCTCCGAGAGAAATTGGGGTATCAGCGTTCCAAACCCGATCGCCAGCTTTATGCTCACACCTCAAGTGGAGGTCATGTGTTATTTGTACTTTATGTGGACGATTTGATTGTGACAAGTGACCATACTCACATGGTTGAGCAGACGAAGGTAGCACTTCATAAGAAGTTTGTGATGACGGATATGGGACTTCTTCACTTCTTTCTAGGTCATAAGATCTATCAAACTCTAAGGGAGGTCTTTATTTCCTAGCGACGGTATATATAGGAGCTCTTGACTATGTGTGAGATGAAGGGATGCAAGTCTCTTACAACTCCTATGGACCCAAATTGGAAGGCTACAGCTCATTCCGATTCTCCTTTGGCAAATGCTACCCGTTATAGCCAGTTGGTTGGCTCCTTGATCTGGCTTTTTAATACTCGTGTTAATTTATGTTATGTTGTAGGTGTGCTACCTAGGTTCATGAGTGAACCCAAGATGGTGCATTGGCAGGCTGCTTAGAGGATTTTGCGGTTCCTATGGGGGGACTACTGATCTTGGGATCTATCATCTAGCAAGTATAGGTACTACAAACTTGGTCCTTACAGCATGGAGTGATTCAAATTGGGTTGGCGATGTCGATCATCTAAGGTCAATGACCGGTATTGCTTCACCTTGGGTATTGGTGCTATTTCATGGAGCAGCAAGAAGCAACCCACAGTTCCCTATCTTCGACTAAGGCAAAGTATCGAGCGGCGTCTTCTACCACCTATGAGATAGTATGCTTCGCAGACTCTTGGAGGAGCTTGGTTGCTTGCAAAGTGGTCCTACTATCCTTCAATGCCACAATGAGAGTTGCATTGCCTTGGCTAGGAATCATGTGTTTCATGCTCAGACGAATCATATTGAGATCCGATACTATTTCATTCGGGAGAAGATTTTGGACGAGACTATTTCCCTGGTCTATTGCAAGACAGAGGACAATCTTGCCGACTTGTTTACTAAGGTGCTTTCTCAAGCTTTACTTCAACAACACTCCAAATCCCTTAGCCTTCTGTTGTGTCCAAGATTGAAGAGGGGGTGTTAGAGCTAGACATTCCCTGGACAGGAAAGTGCAACAAATGCACCAGGTACAGCAAGCGGTCCAAGTGGCAACTGACATCAACAATGACACGTGTCAGGTTGGGGGGCAAGTTGCAGCCCAGATTATGTTTTGTCCAATTAGTTGCATTTAATGCAGCCGACCTGTATTTTCTAGCGCATTATTTCTAGCCTATTTATTGGCCTCGGTCTTCATATTCTCTCTCAGTTGTGCTCCCAGTTTTTAGGCTGCAAACCATGGAGATTGCTCTCAAGGTTCACGGAGATCGAGATCTTCAAGGTGGAGATATACATAGACATTCTCTCTACACCCATGTATATATCTGCAACCTTATACAACATTCTTCATTGCAAATTTTCTGTGTTTCACTATCTCTTTCTCTCTCTCTCTCTCCTCTCTCTATTCACTCTTTGTCTTGGTCATTCACTTCCACACTGCTTCACTCTGACAGATTTGACCTGTGTTTTTGCAGCTTGTCCCTCCTCCAGCAACACATATGGCTTGTGGCTGAGGACACCTGCATTTTGCAACTGATAATCATCCTGAGGTTGTGTTTCAGCTTGCTACAAGCCACTCTGCTGTCCTACATCATTTGAAGCCAGTGGTTGCTGATTTTCTTCTTCCTCCACTCCAACAGTCCCTTAGGACTATGTTCTACTCCATCCATAGCTATCCTTCACCATTCAGCATTTACCTCAATACCCTACATCTTGGAGGACTACATTTCACTCCCTTCACTGTGCAGATTCCCTTCAAATGCTGCTGCTTGATCAACCAGGACTATGCAATCATCTCAAAGCTTTGCTCCATTGTATCAACATCAAAATGATTCAGTGTTCATCATTCTTCACTCTTCTTCTGAGTTTTCTTCTCAATGTTTACCGTACACTCTATGTTTCTCTGCACAAAGCCTACTGTCTCTAGGGGGTACACTAATGGAAATGAGTGAAGCAATGTGAAGATACCTAGGAGGTCTTTCATGTTGAAAGGGGAATGGAACCAATACAACCCTCTCTCCTATCAATTGGTCAAAAGAATGGCTAGTCAACAACAAATACGGCCTATTCAATGGAGCGGACCTAGGTCCTGACTCCTAAGTCTACTAGGGCCATGAATAGAGAGGAAATGCAAGCCTAGGTCCAAAACATGGAGGACTTTGGATATGGAGCTCTAAGATGGGCAATCGGCAAATAAAGGCAACGTGCCAACACATGAATAAGCACCAATAAAATGTCACCTAGGGTGACAATACCCTCCTAAGAATAGAGATCCTAAAGCCAACATCCTCACTAAGTGTGGGACTTGTGGCATGTTGTCAATGAGAAAGGCCTCTTAAAGACAAGATAGTTGAAGGAGACTCTTTTAACTAACGTATGTGAAGGAAGACTAACTCTATCGTAATGGTGGAAGTAGAGGCAGATGTAGATGGAGGCTCCATCACTCCTTCCTTTGCGCCTGCTGTCGTAAGGGTCTGCCTGGCTGCTACATGAGCTGCTGTGATGACATCAGTAGAGAAATGCAGGTTGCAAGGCAGCAGACTGCCAATCAGAGCAGTAGGAGGGTTGGCTGCAAAATGCAAGGTTAGCAGCTTCTGTTTGAGGAAAACACAGCCTGTAGGAGTAGCTGTGGGTGCAAATGCAGCCCTAGAAGGCTGGGCCTGAAGAAAACACAGCAAAGAAATGCCCTATCCATGGAAATGCAGCATATACAGCCCTGGATGAAGTCATGCAGCAGTCTTCAGCACGTATGGATGCTCCACCTCAGGCATGTCTGGCTCCCACCTTGGCTAATGATACCATGTCCAGATGCTCCACTTCAATCATGTCCAGCTCCCACCTTGGTGAATGACACCATCTGAGAGTGCGCAGCAAAAAAGAACAAGAACACGAAGTGAGAAGAGAAGATGGAGAGAGAAGGAACACAGTAGAATTGGAAGAACAAAACTGACTGAAACTGAAAGTACAAGGTTGGACTCTATTTGTACCTACATGCAACCAAGGCATCAATGAGGGTACTAGACAGAGGCAAGGAATGATGACAAGAAAGATGAGGAGACTGGCAAGAATGATTCGATTGGCATGGTGGAATGGAAGCAGCCATAAATACAAGGCAACTAGCAATCTCACCAACCAACAGACTGACCAACCCGCATTTAATGCAGGTTGGAGTCTCAGACCAGTACAATCAGTCGCCTAGCCATAAATGCTGCCAAAAATGCTCCCCACCCAAGGGTTGATGTCCACCCTGCCACATGGCACTAGCACCTACTCAGACCACAATGAAAACAGGTTGCCAGACATACACCAGGACCCTGACCTAAAGTGTCTCAAAGAGAGAAATTGACATACAAAGACTTTGTTAGAACTCCTAACATCATGTCAAACTGAGCCTCACAAGTAGGAGATGACCATACAAGACATGTCTGCTAACACTTCATACATTCTCCCTAATGTTCGCCTTGTTGGCATCACATCCTATACATTAACTTAGTCAGAACATCGGTTTCGTGCAAGAGAGAGAGAGAGAGAGAGAGAGAGAGAGAGAGAGAGAGAGTGTGTGTGTGTGTGTGTGTGTGTGTGTGTTGGTATATTTGGACTCTGTTACTTGTTAGGCAATTGCACAGACTCGAATTACCAAATGGTTCTAATTTTCTAGCATAAGTATATATTGACGAATCCTTTTTCATGCCACCTTGATGTAACCTTTGGAAACTTTTGGTTTGTTTGCTGGTATTAAGGTTGCTTTGCTAAGCATCAATGTTGCCATCTTGATGCAACCTTTGGAAACTTTTGGTTGGTTTGCTGGTCTTAAGGTTGATTTGCTAAGCATCAATGGCATTATCTCTTTTTGCATAGTGAGATTTTGCCCTTGTGATCACATTGTCCAACATTTGGGATATCCTTTGGGATGGAATATCACTCTGAAGCAAATGAGTGGTTGGGTTATATAAAAGCTTCATGTCAAAAGAGATTATTGGAAGCTATCCATGTGGCCTCTACATGTTCATGAGTGAGTTTGTGCAATCCACCATAATGGCCTAAGTTGTTCTTCTTCCACTTATGATCTAATTTAGATATTTCAACTTTTATGTCTATGGTACTTAAGATATTCTCCTAAACTTCCAAGGGAAAAAAGGAATTAGGTTGTTGTCAGTTGACAAGTAACTCTCCCAAGCTTCATGGTGCTTCTAATATGTTGAATAGTGCTTGAATTTGTGTAGCAAATTCAGTCTTGGACTCTAATGTTTGCAGCCTTGTGTCAAAACATGAGCACTGATGCTTTTGGAAGTTGGTATGTTACTATTGAGAAGCTATTTTTGGTTTCTTTGAGGGTAAAATTAACTGTTGACGTTTTTCAACATAGCTTGCTCTCTGTTGGAAAAAAACTTTGGTTGATTTGAAATGGACACCAAGGCAAAAACAACCGGCTAATTCCATGCATCTTGAAATTATTCATTCGAGCAAATATATTTGATTTTCCTCTTTACTTTGCAAGAATGAAGAGCTTATTTTCGGATTTAAAAAGGCATACATTTTATGAATATGTGGTGGATGATCAAGGAAATGTTCTTTTGTTGCTACCTATGCTCGTAATCATTTGGGTAGCCATTACAGGCCTGTTTGGAGGAAAATCAAAGATCTTTTCATGCCTCTTCAACCTATTCCTCCTCTTGATTCTCAGTTCAGTCTAGGTTGACTGATTGGAGTTTGCAGCATTCATTACCTAATGCTCACTCTTTACTTTGTTGTAGGCCATGCCAAATCAGTTTGTAGGCATATCCTTCCCTTTCCTTGGATAAACAATCATTAAGATGTAATGCACCTTTGGAAACAATCCCTCACATTTTATGGTTTTGTCCTTCAGCTTGTAGTTTGCTGGACAGATTCTTTGTTTGTTTGAGGGCAAGATTCCCTTCTGCTACATCTGGAAAATACTTTTGGTCATTTGGGATTATACCTATAGCTCTTAGAAAATTTTCTACATTTTTGGTTTCAGCCAAATTTTGGGCACTTTGGACCATCTAGAAGACAAGAAATCATGTCATTACATAATTGCTTTCAACTTCATGATATTGGTCATCATCAGCACTCTCTTTTTGAAAAGTGGTTTTGATAGGGTTTACGCTCTTCCTAGACTATGTTTCTGCATTGAATCTTTTGCCAATGTTTGTGGTTTACTCTTCCTAATGTTCAACTTCTCAGTAGCATCACATCTATCCTATACACTAACTGAATCAGGTTTCACAAAAATGTGTATGTGCACATGTGTGTGTGTGTGTGTGTGTGTGTCTGTGTGTGTGTGTGTGTGTGTGACATGGACACTTCCTGCATAGAGCTTTTCTTTTTATGTTTCTGATAGTTTGGGATAGCCCCATTTTCCGGGGGTCCCCAGCTTGTAAATTTGTGAGCACATAAATATACTGCACTTGATATTACCAAAAAAAAAAGTGTGTGTGGTGTGAGAGAGAGAGAGAGAATGTGATACATTTTTCGATCATTTTAACAAAACATAGTTTTGCGCATCATAAAATAGTGAGAGATAAGAGCCAATACCTGAATGATGCAGGTTCAAGTAACCATAGTACTCTTTATGCCACAACCAATTTGTACATTAAGAGGAAAGCTAGTTGTTCACTCAATTTGCACAAAAGTCCCTGCATCAACAATCCAAAAGCTTTCTGCTACTTATTTCATATTTCAAAATGAAGTCAAAGCACTTGGTAGATACAAATATATTCTATGGTATTTGATTGGATGAGAAAACAATGACAAAGCACAAAGTTTCAAATATGTCCTATGGTATTTGACTGGATGAGAAAACAATGATAAAGCACAAAGTTTCAAATCATTATTAAATGATTACTATCTTCTTCCATAACCATGAAGTTTTGATTCATGGAATATTTTTTCCATAGTTGTCTAGAAGGAGAACAGGAATGGAAACGCAGATGGAAATGGAGATAGGACCTCTTGGGACAAGGGCAATCGCTAAGGTCAAGGGATGAACAGGAGAAGCAACACCTTGTAAGAGAGATTTTTTAATGACATAAAAAAGTGAAACAACACACCACCATGTTACGACTTCACCTCAATTACTGACCCAACCATACTATTACATGGAAACACCTTTAAAACTAAAGTGAATTACACTTTAAAAAAGCATAATGTACTTTACTAATAAGTGATCCCTACTCAATGCTTCAAGCAAAGCCAATTCCTATTAGTGGATATAGTCAGTTCATGTGTGAGTCCATGCATGTCCCAATGGGCTGGGCACATTTCTTTTCACTATGATGTGGTCACCAAATTTTAGGCGATTGTTGTATGGCCAACTAGTACATTTTATGCTCTGCCCAACTTGTACTCTACTGGCCCCAAATTTATGGCCAACATGTCCATGTTTGTTTATAGGCTGGCGCTCCCTCTTTCAATCTATGTCACTTTGCATACTTCCATAGCAAGTTCCATTGGAGAGAGGAAGCCATTGCCAATGCCCACACAACCACTGACTCGTGTTGTTTTTGTACTATCTCATGTCTTAGTATATGGATTTCATTTCCCAAGCATCTCTTTCATTCTGAGTTCTTTGTGCACTCTTCTTCTTTTCTTCATGGTGTATTTAGCCTGCAGCACGCGGCATTTACTTTTGCTGCATTGTTCCACGGCTGCAATTGTCAAAGTAATAGGTATGCTCTGATACCATATCAAAATAGTGTGACAAAATAGTATGCACTCATACAATATCAGAGAGACAATAGGGTTTGTGGGGAGAAACACAGAGTGTACAGCAACTATTGAGAGAAGAAGAAATTCAAAGAAAACACAAAAGAAGATGATGATGATGATAAATGATGAATTTAAGTCATGCTAAGTGAATCAAGCTGACACAATGGAGCCAAAGCTTTGAGGATGATTGCAATGTCCTATTTGATTAGGCAGCAGCACCTGAAGGGAATCTACATCGTGAAGGGAGCAAAACACAGTCCTCTAGCAATAGGATATCAAAGGTAATGGTAAATGGTGAAGGAAAGGACGGCCAGGCTGTAGAGGGAGTGAAATGCAGTCCTCAAGAGCTGTCAAAGATGAAGGGTATTCTGAAATCTCACCGAGATGATGGCTGCTATCAAGGCGATTATTGGGCAGCCATCTAGAGAAGAAAATGCAAGAATATCTTATGAAGATTTCCCCATGTAAGTATCTGCTGCAAGTATCTGATATAAGGCTGATAAAGAGGGTGTAACCCGTTATAAACGGCCTAAAGCTGCTGCAAACACAAGCCTAATGATGACACCAAGTGAGGAGGGATGGCACCAAATGAGGAGGGCTGACGCCAGATGATGTAGGCTGCAAAGCACTAGATCAAGATCGAAACAAAAGTGACAAACAATAATGTTCTCCTCGTGGGCTGTGAACAGCAATGGAGAGAATGGAGAAAGGAGGGAAGAATATTAAGAGAGGAACAAAGTGTCAGAAGGAAATGAATGAGTGGGATGAAGAATGACGGAAGTTAGTGCCGTACTCATAGGCACGGATTGTCTCGCAAGTGGCACCCCGAATCTCTTGGGTGGCGCCCCAGCTCTCTGGAGTGGCACCTCGGCTCTGACTAACGATACAAATATAGCCTTTTTGGGGTTGTAAATAGAAACCAAAAATAGGAATGAAGTAGAGAAAATGCATCGAATGACTTGGTTTCTCAACACCCCCTCAAGCCCAAAAAGGAGTGAAAAAGAGGAGTGAGAGAGAGAAGAAGATCAACCCTGAAATCCCAGTATTCCAGCTATAAGGTGACCTGAAGTGAAGAACAATAGACATGATGAGCAAATAGAGCCCAAGACTCAACCTTGAGAGAGAAGCCACAAGCTCCATTACTCCATATTGGAAGGTATAAGAAGGCCTAGCCACCAAGCCATGGCCGAAACATCCAAAGCCCCGAACTAGGAAAAACCTATAGTTCCTAGGTGTGAATGGGAATCAATGGTGAGGAATCAAAGGGTATGGTGTGGAGATGTCAACCATCCTAAGAAGATAAAGGGGTGTCGACAAGGTGTGTGAAGGACCGCAAGAGTAGGGACCCCCTTTGGATCTAAAGAAATGGGATCCCTTGCCCTTGAAGGAGAAGAGAGATGAGCCCCCTTTGAATTCCCCTCGATAAGAGAGGGAATCAAGAAACTCATGGATCACGACCTCCGAAGAGTCTGATGATGAAGGAAGTACTACCACGATGCCAAAGAGTGTATTTGGGACTGTTGAGCTAAAAATGCATTAGCTTTAATTAAACAGCCCCAAAACGTACTTAATTAATGAATCTAACTTGTTCTTTAAACAAAAATGCGTTCCTAGAGAGTGTCAGTGTCCCATAAGCACAACCCCACTTGGGAGGACCTAAAATTTCTATAAATAGGTATGCTGCCCTCCATTTAGTCTATCTCGTTTTTGCAAATTGCAGCCATCGGTGCCTTCTTCTAGCCGTCGCCCACTGTCTGGCATCTCCTTCTAGGCTGTGTTTGGCCTCTAGCTACCATCGCCAACCTCTCCACCATCATCTAGTGCTTGTGTTTGATCTTCATCAGCTAGGTGTCAATCTCCACACCCTCCAACTGCCTCGGTTTGAGCCTCCATTAGCTTGGCGACAATGTAGCTGCTCCTCCTCCATCTGGCAACATCTTCTTACTTGTGTTTGCACTCATCAAGAAGCGCCTGACATCACCACACCCTTCTGCAGCTATCGCCTCTGTCTCCAGCAGCCTCTAGTGTCAACGTTTTGCAAATTCCTCTCTTCATAGTTAGATTGGTGGTCACAGACTTTGGATCCGTCTCCGGTGGACGTCACTCTCTGACAGACTACTCTGCCCTTGTGTATCTGTACACTCTTACATTCATTTGCAGTATTCATTCACTTCAGAGTTGTGCTCTTCTCTCCCTTCTTCAGTTTGTGTTTGAGTTTTGAGTTATGTGTTTAGGGTTTGAGTTTTGCTTTCTATGTTTGTGTCTGTCTCTTTGTGTTTCTGTCGTGGTCGTACACTTTGTGTTTCCTCACTACAAACCCTAGCAGTTTTCTTCACATGGTACTAGAGCCGGTGCTCTTGTAAAGAATATCCTACTAATATTGTGGAGAGCTAGTCTTTGTGCGAGGCACACAATATGACTCGTAACCGAATCACAATGTCCCAGACACCTTCTCCAATTCCTATGATGTCCTATCAAGCTTCTCCATCACTAGAGGCCCTGAGACAGCATTATGGACTCGGTGAGGAGGATGACACTCCACTTTCACCTTCACCTTCTTTTTCTACTCCTATTCCAGATTTCACTAGCATGACAAAGGAGGACTTTGAGGAGTACTATCGCAACAAGTATGGTAATGTTTGTACCCCTCCTACAAGCTTTGCTACCACATTCGGATCGGTTGGTGAGGCTGGCCACCTCTTCGATCATGGAGGACATACGGCATTTGGAGCATCTGGCAATCCATCTTCATCATTTTAGCTAGGTCTAGTATCACGTTCATTCATCCCTTTTGAGTTGAATGAATCAAAACCCTCGCATGTTTCTTCTTTTGAGGTGCAGGATCTAGATGGCTTTACATATGTGAACTTTAATAGAGGGGACTCACGAAGCAGACGGAATTCAAACACATCTACAGCTTCTGTTCATTTGAGCATGTAACACACACTTCTCACTTTCCTCCCATCCCACCCTCTTCTACCTCCAGCCTTGATAATCTCTCTTTATCCTTTCAAAATCGCAGATTACACTCCACATCCGCTTCATATATACTAGGGGTTGGATGTTCCATCTCCGCTCCTAGCACCTTCTCATTCTCCACCCCATTCTCTACCTCTTTGCACCATGGTACTTCATTAGGGGAAATGCCACCCTTTAACAAAGTGTCTCTCACCTTTTTGCAAATGAGCACACCCATAGCACCTGGGGCGGCTGTGATGGGCATCCCCCTCACTACCCCAGATTCACATCTCACATGACCACTCAGACACAAGGGATTCCATCCTCGGCTTATGGTGCGTCATCCCACTTACCTTGGGTTACACCTACACAAGGATTTCCATCTTCTACTCTACATGTTTCCATCCCACCTCCACCATGGGTTACTCATACCGCTACCATACCCATGCCTAGTCAGCCCATCCCTACCTATGGATCCACCTTGCACACTACCCGCATGCTTGGTGGGCACTCTGGGGTCCATTTCCAAGTGCACTCCACTCCATCTTAACCCCATTACACTTTTTCACACTACCCATCTCCGAGCACTACCACTCATGTTGCAACAGCCAAGAATGCATTCACGGATAAGACTCGTTTTAACGGGTTGAATTTCACCACTTGGTCGAATTTCATGCAACAAGTGCTTGAGTCTCAGGGTCTTTGGGACCTCGTCATTGGTCTAGAGCCTATGCCCGACTAGCTCACCTTGACTACATCCGTCAATGGAGAGCCTGCAATGCCACAGCCAATATTGAGCTGATGCAGGGATTGCTTCCTGAGTTTCATTCTCAGTTACAGCACTTTCTACTCGCGTCAAAGCGTTGGAGTCACCTTCTCGACCGCTATGCAGCCCAAGATCGTACTCGGCACATAAATCTCGACTTTGAGCTTCAAGAGTTCTCTATTAAGAAAGGGGATGATCTAAAAGTCAAGATGGCTGAATATAGGCATGCCGAGTTCACCACTACTGGCTCTCCAAAGTCGGACAACGATTAGGTTACGTTCTTGTTAAATAAGTTGCCTGAAAATACTTCAATTTCATTCAGCACATCATCTCACAACCTCGATTGCCAACCTTCTATGAGTTTAAGTGTCAGTTCTTGCATTACGCAAGGCTGCATGATCAAGTCCACAAGAAATCCTCATGAAAGTCTTATTCAGAACAAAGGGGATTGGTTGCCTCTTCTTCGGGAGGGAAAATCAACAATGGCAAGAACTCACAAGATGCAAAGGCAAGCCAATCAAAGGGTGGCTCCTCTTTCTCAGATGGAACCAAAGAATCTAGACCTATCTAGTAGCAACTCCCTAAGAAAAACCGGTTTTGCCCACACTGCCAGAGAGCAGGCCATGTGGACGAGGAGTGTCGCTCCAAGGCCCAAGGTCTTCCACCCAAAAAGCCTTCGCAGACCACTGCGACTGCACAGTCCAATGGGGCTACGCCTTCTGCTATTGCTTCATCTACTCCTTCAACACCCGTTCTTGCTGCTAGATATGTGGCCCGAGCATAGCCTCAGCAAACAATCTCTTTCACTATCCTTAAGGGACTGGCTGATTGGTCTACAAGTCCCGATCCCGTTGCACTTCATGCATCCATCTCGCCTCCCTCTCCACCTTGTCAGGCATTCCCTTGGCAAAGCCCTACTATTGGACATACGTGATGGTGGACACCTTCTTAGACTAGCATGTTTGTAGGTCCTTTAGGATACCCTAGGTCAATCTAGCATCCATTTTTCGCACTCTTAGAGTCGGATCCATAGGATTCATTGTCCTTAGCTTTTCCATTCTTAAGTCTTTCGCTGCATTTACTCACACGTATACACATTCATTGCATTGTCTTTTCAATTAGATTTTCTCTCTGTTATGTTTTGCTTTGGGGCATCTCACCACTGACCTCTATGTTTGCAGATTCTCATCTCTTTTGCAGGGTTTTGTCTTACCTTGGCTAACTTGCAAATTGCTTTGGTCCTACCTTGGCTAGAGACGTGGGGATGCGCACCATTCCTTTCATGGTTTCATCATCCTACACTTGCCCTTCTTCCAGCATGGAGGCTTTCCCTCCCGAGGCGAATCATGCAGCATCCCTCCCGATACTATCATAGCGGTGACTTCTACCTTGCTCTTCCAGCAGGGTGCTTCATCCACTTCATCTTCTTCCATTTCTTATGGTTCTTGGCACCACACGAAGACCGACATCAGGCTCCTCTTCCTTCTTCAGCATCTACATCCAGGTTGAGAAGGGGTTCCTACCCTTCTTGGTATTCTACAGGCTTCAGCACTTTGCCTTCGACATCGGCTTCTCCCCCCTATTGTACCTTCCCCTTTGCATTGCATGATTTCATCATCTTTGTACTAGGACACTTGGGCAAGTGAACAATTTTCCCACAAGGGACATTGTCTAAGTAGTACCTAATGCTTGAGCATTCTTCAACATGTAGCATACTTTGCATCTCATTGTGCAGAGCACCACTTGAGTGGATCCTAAGCTGTTTCCACCGGCGGCAATTGACACCATACCACCGTACTCCCTCATCATATTTTCTTCATTATCGACACCCAATGATGGTAGGGATAGTATGTTTGTTTTGTGAATGTCTTGGGTCTGACCATCCCTTTTTTAAAAAAAAATTAAACTCTCCCATCAGGGACACGGATACTCAATAGGACGAAAACTTATGTGAAACCCTCACTTAAATGTTAACTTCCTCACACCTAAAAAGCCCTTTAAAAAAACCCAAAAAAAAAAATCTATAGCTGATTCCATTCGCCTTTGAAGGGCTTGATAGGCCACTGGGCAGCCGACATGCACCCTTTGTCCGATGCCCTATCCTCTCTAGGGTGATCACTTGGGGTCCCTTGGTAAAATAACCATCACCTCTGTAGTCTTAATAGGCCACTCAGTATAGCTAACATGCACCCTTTGTCCGGTGCTCTTTCTGCTTTGGGGTGGGACGCCTTGGGGTAAAAGATAAAGAAAAAGGGCTTGGCTGGCCTTCATTCTCATGGCACCGTTGTTGGGCCTGAGAGGGGATGTTAAGCTAAAAATGCATAAGCTTTACTTAAACAACCTCAAAACGTACTTAGTTAATGAATCAAACTTGTTCTTTAAACAAAAATGCATTCCTAAAAAGTGTCTATGTCCCATAAGTACAACCCCACTTGGGAGGACCCAAACTTTCTATAAATAGGTACGCTACCCTCCATTTAGTCTATCTCGTTTTTGCGCATTGCAACCATCAGTCAACTCAGATGTGGCAGACCCTTCAGCCTTGCAATGCCCTGGCGCCTTCTTCTAGCTGTCGCCCACTGTTTGGTATCTCCTTCCAGGCTGTGTTTGGCCTCCAGCTGCCATTGCTAGCCTCTCCACCATCATCTGGTGCTTGCATTTGATCTTTATCAGCCAGGCGTCAGTCTCCACACCCTCTAGTTGCTTGCGTTTGGACCTCCATCAGCCTGGCGACAGTGTAGCTGCTCCTCCATCTGGTGACATCTTCTTGCTTGCGTTTGCACTCATCGGGAACCACCTGACATCACCACACCCTTCTACAGTTGTCGTCTCTATCTCTAGCAGCCTCTAGTGTCAACATTTTGCAAATTCCTCTCTCTTCACACTTCGACTGGTAGTCATAGACTTTGGATCCGTCTCTGACAGACGTCACTCTCCGACACATTGCTCTGCCCTTGTGTATTTGTACACTCTTACATTCATTTACAATATTCATTCACTTCAAAGTTTTGCTCTTCTCTCCCTTCTTCTGCTTGTGTTTGAGTTTCTATGTTTTGAGTTATGAGTTTTGCGTTTAGGGTTTGAGTTTTGCTTTCTATGTTTAAGTCTATCTCTTTGTGTTTCTGTCGTGGTCGTACACTCTGTGTTTCCTCACTACAAACCCTAGTAGTTTTCTTCACAGAGGCTTCAATGGAACAAAAGCTAGGCAACTCCTAGAGGTGGCCTCTTGAACCTGAGTAGAGAAGGGAGGGGAGGAAGGGGTATCACACAGAGTTTCCTCGATGCCCACATAAGAATTGGAGTCCGTGGAGCAAGACAGGGGAGGTGAGGGAATAAATAGCTCCTAAGGAGCCATGGGTAGCCGAGAAAGCCATTACACCAAAAAATGGATGGGGAAAACCTTTGTAGCACATTGTGGCGGTCTCTAGGAGATCATAGCGTCTAATGAGATCTTAGATCTTTCTTTTGGTCTTGTAAGGACTTAGTATGCATAAGATGCATCTTATTGACTTGACCATAAAGCTCTTATAGCCGATCTAAAATTATCTTTGTGGCCTAGAAAGGTGAGGTGGCACAAAAAGTACCTAGGGAACGACGCATATAGGGGTAGGGAGCAAAGGTCAACATTGACAATCTGCAGTGGTATGAGCATTCTTGGGCCACAAAGAGTATCTAGGGAACGACGCATATAGGGATAGGAAGCAAAGGTCAACATCGACAATCTACAGTGGTATGAACATTCTTGTTGCAAGAGGTGTACCTAATGGTCAAGTTGTCTTGTGAAGAGATCATAGCACTGGTGTGGAAAATCTATAAAGGGTGGGAGGGAGAAAAAGATAAGAACATCTCCCAATGATGCGGCGGAAATAGGGGATAAGGTGGAGGTGATGTCGAATCTGTAACCTATCTTTGTCTTCTCCAATGAAGAGGATCTTTAGCTCTCTAAGCACCTCTGCTCTAATACCATATCAAAATAGTGTGAGGAAACAATATGCCACTCACACACCGAGTTCTCTTCGAGGCATCTTGGTGGTGGTTGCACACCTACTACTTGGGTATCCATGGTCCTATCTGATGATCGTTGATATGTGTACTATGATGCTCATTTTTATCGTATATTGTATACACCTATTCATGTTTATAGTCTATTTATAGGCTCCACTCCCCCCTCCAATCTAAAAAACTCTACGTACTTCCACAATAGGTTATGTTGGAGAGAGAAAGCTAGTGCCAATGCCCACATAGCCACTGACTCCCATTGTTTTTGGACTATCTCATGTCTTGGTATTTGGATTCCATTTCCCAAGCATCTCTTTCATTTTGAGTTCTTTGTGTAGTATTCTTAAGTTTTTGTTTCTCTTTTCTCCTCTCTTGTGTTACACAGTCTATTACAACAGTTTTCTACACTTCCATTGCTACATCCATTTCTGACAACTCCCAAGGTGTGAGGTGGGCAATGTGTATTGGGCTCAAGTACATATTCACCATGACATGCTGATCATGATTACTAGCAATTCCAACTTCATATCTTCAAGTTGCAGAGAGCAATCCAAACTTAGACAACCTTTACGGATGCACTCCACCTTATAGCCTTGTTTCCCATTGTAATTGCTATGAGAGATTTTTTATGACATATGCAAATAAAACAGCACTCCACTAAAAACCTACATATTTAATATGAAGGAGAGATCTACATTACTTGAATATAAGAAAGTGAGTAGATGTGGAAGGGGAAAGGAAGTGAAGATATAAAAAGGTAATTATATATTTTCTTCTTAGAGAGAGATTGAAAATCTTCATCCAAACTTGAGAGTAAGGAATGGCTCAAGGATGGGAATGGCCATTCTAGGGATTGGAGGGTCTAGGAACACATTCAATTAGTAAAGGCTGGAGAAGCAATTCTTTATTTCTATAAATTTTTGGTTTTGGCATTGACTCAACACATTAGTGTAGACAATGGATGATACTAAGAATTCATCATCAATATGTCCACCCTTTGATTGGGCTAACAACATCAATTAGACAAGGAGCCAACATCAACCTAATGCTATGAACCACTACTCCATCCTAGACTAGTGCATGCTCGTGTATATATATGCATCCTTCATACATATTATATATCAGCCTGTATATATTACTGCGTTTGAGTTCACTTGAGTCCATTGTACAAAATGACTTAGTAACAAAGTTAATGAAAGTTGTTTCCTTTCATTTGATTAGCTTTCATCAGCTATAAGATGCTCAAGCTCGTACAATTTTTGCCCTTATCTAGAGGGCTGATGTTGCAGTTTTTTTTAATTTTTCGAGTCAAGCACAAGGTCCAATGACAACATTGCGCTCACAGTTGCACCTTGCATAGGTACAACATGAAGGGATAAAGACCCTTTGGTACTTGCTTACATAGCAGCTAAAAACGTCAGAAACGTTTAGAAATGAAACGTCAGAAAAGTGTTTCGTAAGTTTCTTTCAAGAGGGGGAAAAATAAGAAACGCGAGTCTTTTTATACAGGGATTTTTAATAGTTTTGATTAGGGAAAGAGGTTTTAAACCTCTATGGAACTCTCTCTTAAACAAAGAATGGCTAATTGAGCTTGAGTGATAATAGAGTCATTTGAGAATAATACATTATACGTTACACATCCATGATCCATTATTGGCTTGTCACTTATGTCAAAGTTAGTCTTTGGAAGCTATACTATGGTTTAAAACTCAAACATTATGATTCATACATATCATACAAAGAAAATTGAAATTAACATGTAAATAGCCTATCTATAATATGAATTGAGTCAAGTTGCAACATCATGATTCTCATTTCAAAACAAACTGATAAAATGTCAAAATCGAGAATGAATCGTAATATGTCATAAATAACTTGTAAATGAGACTAAGTTCGTATAGTATTCAAATCTCAATACAAGAATAGATACTAGATTGACAAAGTTCAATAACTAAACAAAATCACAAAAAAATGAGTCTCTCATCCAAAATCTTGAGCCCTCACGAGTCATTACACATCATCATTATCATCTTTAACATTGCCCAATAGTTTTTGTCAAAAAAACCATGTTTTGGGTCCCAACTCACCAAAAAAAATATTTAAAAAAATAAAAACACCCACGTTTTTTACTCTCAAAAACGTTTTGTACTTTAAGAAACGTTTCGTAAGTTTCAAATTCAAAGAAATGCGTTTCTTAGCTGCTATGCTTGCTTATTACATGTACTATACCCCATCCCAATGCACCTTTTGCAACTTCCTTAGGGGAGAGAGGCTCACCTCCCTCTAGGTAGACCCCCAAAAGACCCTTGTCCGAAACGCAAGGCACATCAGGGACCAAGTCACCTTGAAGAAAAACCAGGGACTGAGGGGACTTCACCCCTCAAAAAATCCTTGTCTAATAGGTTCCTGCAAAACAAGTGCCATGCCCACCTAGGGCATCGGCTCCTAAGAGGTGCCCATCCTTATGGGCTACCTATTAGACCCCTAGACTAAGGTTAGCTTGTTTTGGTGAAGCTAACCATTTGGCGATATCGCAAGAACAAAGCTGTCTGACACGAGTGTCATGCCTCCAAGTTATCTCCTCATTTCCTAGGGAGATTGGAAATAACAAGCTAGGTAGTTCTCACAAGTATCACGAAATAGCTTCACCAAGAAATGCAACATTGCAAACATGTCCGGCCACTACATCCCCAGAGAGTGGTTTTGGAGCCATGCAATTGGGCAGCCCTCCAAGAAGGCATATTGCAGCGCTGATTTTGCAGCTAAGGCATGCATTTTCGACACCAAAGGATTATGCCACCATTGTTTGTTGAGAGTTGGCACAGCCATATTCAGTAACTCAAATCTTCAAGAGGCTATCTAACTTCATGCAACAGAAGTGTCTTCCCTAGAGGCTATTCATCATTATGTTGTGTTTCTAGGATTGATCAAGTAAGCCAAAGGCTACATTTTTATCACTAGAAACTGGTTCAGGGCAAAACAAGGCTATATTTTCTTTGTGAGGCTTGTCGTTCAGTCACATTAGACATCTAGAGTACAACTATAGATGTACTTGAATCAGCAGCATGGCATTCAATTTGAAAAGCATTATCAATTGGCAGCAAAAATTTCATCGCAGAAGGCATCTGCAATTTTGCATCCAGCTCAATCTAAAGGTTCTCAGTTTTTTAACTTGGACAATGCATCAAAATTGAGGATTGTTACTGATCATCATAGAAGACTAAAATCAAGGTTATACTCAGAGATAGTGGCTATCAAAATGTAATTAGAGAAGCCTCTAAGGCGTGGACAATAGAAAACTGTTGCTTAGTAGTACTGTCAGAATGCACATGAAGGCAGGATTTGAAATACTGGACACAAATAGAAAGTTGTTACTTAGTAGTACTGTTGGAATGCACATGAAGGCAAGATTTGAAATCCTGGACACAAATAAAGATGAAGGCGATGATGAAAATTCCATGCATCATGAAGAGCTCAAACATAATTAGCAGCAAGAAGTGAGGGTGTTGAGGATGAAGGCTGAAGATGACAGCTGGCTGAAAATGGCATAAACTATACGCCCCTAGAAAACACAAATCTAGATATATAGTCACCATACAACAAACTGAGCAGCCCACAAATGACATGGGAAGCATTCCAAAAAGTGGTCACAATCCAAAACAAAAGCCTAATCAAAAAAGCTCCAAATATCCACCAGTGACTCATCGATGGGCCTCACAAGCAGCAGATGGCCATACTGCTGCAGGAATTTCACAGGAATGTGGAATCAAAAAGAACGTGGTGATGGGATACAAGAGTAGAGAGAGAGAGAGAGAGAGAGAGAGAGAGAGAGAGAGAGCCTTTACGAAAAAAGAGAGAGAGAGAGAGCCTTACGAAAAAAAAAGAGAGAGAGAGCCATCCTGCATCTTGTAATCATGTAATCTTGTACTTTTTCGTAATTAATACAATTACCTATTACGAAAAAGAGAGAGAGAGAGAGAGAGAGAGAGAGAGAGAGAAAGAAAGATCTATTAACATCTCTAGGAGGCCAGAATGGCCTATGAGACCATAACTAATACAACTGACATCATCATCTCTCATCAGAGAAGAAAACAAAATTATATCTAAGTCTACATGATAAACTGAAATGGAAAATGAAGAATATGAAAAACTGAGAAACTGAAAAGAGTATAGAATATCTCCCTCTCAATTTAAGAAAGAAAGAAGGAAAGAAATCCAAAGAAAGGCGAATCATAATTTGCACGAGCAATTGATTGATTACAAATAATGTCACATCAAGAACCTTCACATGGACCTTAGGTTTTCTAGAAGCTACATCACCTATCTCGCTATTATGTTCTCAATAATCCATAATCTCTTATATGAATCACTGTAAAATATCCAGACCTCTCATGTAGACTTTTGCAATGATTTATTGTGGGCCATGGCATCTTTTTGGGCAACAATTTAACAATGTCAAACTAGTCTTGTACTGTTCTGTGTTTGGATTTGTCTGTGCAGACAAAATTTAATCATGTTACAGATTGCTTCTCTGCCCTTTTAATAAGTTTTTAAGATCATACATCTTTGATTGGATAGACTTATTATCAAAGGACTGTATTTCCAACAAGTATCCACATCACATCCTATCAGTGTGTACATGACAACCAAGGTCAGATCACAGTGTCCACTCCAGCTCATGTTGGTTTTTGCCAGGAATGCAGCATGTGGGATCAAATTTCTAGATAAAAGCACAGCCCCTCTCCAATTGCTCGCACAGTGTTGCCATAGTTTCTGCTGCTGCTGTGTTTCCAGCTCTTGCTGCTGCTGTACAGGCCTGAACAGCAAACTATTACAACTGAAGATAGGACCATATTTCACTCTTGGCGACTTGCCAAACATCCGAACGCTTTTTCATCCATAAATACTACGGCTGAACTCTTTGAACTTCCCATTGTTTGGTGTATGCATGTGCCTGCTTGAGGCACCACATCAATTAAATATCTGTACAAGTAGGGTAGACAGGCCAATGGTGTGACAGCCAACTTTATGTGCATCTTTTTAATCACACAAAGCAAAACCAGTTGAGCTCACATGGTAGATGTGGACTCAAAAGGAATGGGGAATGACAAAACAATTTTCTCACCATGCGACGAACAATGGTGCTGTGCAGGCAATGAGTTTCAATGTCACACATAACAAATTTGGCAGTGTATGTATACGTGCACATGGGCCTTTGTTGGTGAAGGCATGGACGAGTAATAAAACAATGCTGAACCAGCATTTCTTTACAAAGAGACTGGCTAAGTTTACTCAAACTAACCACTGAACCCTTGCTCATGTCATATGTAGATGCAGAGTGTTACATAACAGGGCCCTCGTACAAGGAACCGTCACATTGCTGGGGCCTGTTACATGACTGGCCCCTTTACTGTGTTGCTTCAAATGTATTAAGTGTTCTATCCTTGCGGTTGTCGAATACCTTTTATCTGCCCATTTCAGTCTAGCAGTGGTATTGAGACCACTTTCCCATGTGTGGATTTGCTCATTGCTTCACCTCATTCCCATCTTCCACCATGTCAACAATCCAAGAGATTCTTTGGATTCTTGAGAAAGTCTAAACCAAACAGAACAAATTTCTGGTTAGAAGACTAAAATCGACCCTATCATTATCCCTTGTGACTGCCAAATTCATTGCAAAAGCGCATTCCTCAACAAGCAGACATTGTGGCCAAAATGTTACGCAGCCAAAAACCTTGATTAACTATTTTCAGCTAATGGGAAAAGAAGGCATTAACAGCAGAAAGGCAATGTCAAATCTGCTTCTATAGATTGCTCATCACAACATGGAACGAGGGGAATTGTGGCTAGGAATGGAGAATGCCATTTCAAAACACTTAGGAATGGGTAAGGTGTTCCTTATTGATGGAACTTCCTCCTACCATTCCCTACAGGCAATCGCCATCACAAAAATTCCTATCCCAACACTCGTTCCCCTCATAGGGAACATGCAATTATGAAACAATTAAGCCGCACGAATAGAAAACTTTGTCATTTTTGGACCCTTATCTTTTGGCTAATTGTTTCTGCCTTGTCTTCCACCCCCTGCACTCTTTTCTCACTGTTTGCTGCAGTTTATTCTCACACCTACACAAAATAGTGCACTGGTTATGTTTTCATTAGGAGTATAATTTGGTGTTCAAAGTGATCCTTTTGAACTGCCTTTGTATACCTGTTAAGTGTTTGTTTCAACACTATGAGACATTCGTAATTTTACCTAATGTTTAATATCTCATTTCCTCTCTGTTCCCAGAATGGGACCTCCCCCTTCCTGTGACATTCCTCTTCTCGTTGCCCATTCCCCGTCCCTAATTCCTGGTAACTATGCTTTGCTCAGTGATATCAACAACTTCCTATGTAGAAATTTTAGGGCTGATGGTGGAGCTACATCTCATTTAATCAGTCAAAAAAGTTGCCCGACAATTCAACAATTTGAATTTTGACCGCTTAGTATAGTGTTGGCACCATGGTAGTATTCTATCTCAATCAAGGTTTCATTTCTAGCCAAATTGAACTTGGGCTTTGGGGTTAATTCAATTTCTACTCCAATCATTGAGAATTATCATATTTATTCCTGATTGAAGATAAATCCCCTACTCAAATGCACAGTATATATAGTACTATTCTCCCTCAATCAAGGTTTCATTTCTAGCCAATTCGAACTTGAGTTTTGAAGTTAATTCTATTTCTGCTCTATTCATTGAAGAATATATCATCTTCTTTTCTGATCTTGAAGACAGATCTCCTATTCAAACTGTCAATCTTTGTACAGTAGTTACATACGTTCACACTGAACATGTCATCCTTGTTTTGAGAAAGAACTGTTGCAATGTACAAGTCTAACCAATCAGTATCAGGCAATCATACAAATTGCTAGAACTGTTGAACACATATATCCACATGGTATGCATTCATGAAAGAGAAAAAGCACAGAGGATCTGAAATAGGCCTAAATATCAATAAACATACATGCTAGTTTCAATCATGCCAAACAGCCAGAAGACACAAGGGACAGGAAGGGAACTGGACCTTGAGGTTCTGTGAAGCCGCTGATCTTGCCCAACCAGACAATACCATAAAAGATGTGACCCAGTCTCTTGACCACCAAATCAGATATAGCAAGGCAAAAAAATAATTCTTCAGAAGAATACTTTTTGCTTCCGTGGGAGGTTGGCTTTCTGATTAAAAGATGCGACCCAATCTCTTCACTATCAAATCAGATACAACAAAGGCAGAATGATTCTTCTTTTAGCCATGAAAGATTCCAGCAAATATGCCCCAACAAAGCCTCTCCACAAGAACACACTTTGCTTCAGTGGGAGGTTGGTTTCTGAATTGTTCTCCAAGAACTTGGAAGCTTTCTACCATTTTAAAGACTCTGAGATGGCCAAGGCTGAAATACAAATCTAAATGCAGTTTTTTAACTGTAATCCACATTAAAAAGGATTACATAGATACAATCATTAAATATCTGATTCATATTGATCTTCCTCTGGGATCTTCTCCTCATTGATCAGTCACAATTAGTTTCTCCATTCCTTGTTCTCAAGAACTAAGTTCCCCAAGGCATACCTCTTTCTTCTTCGTGAAATCACTTCCCAAGGCTCTACTCTTTTTACATTCTTCAGCAATGGATAACAAACACAATCGTAACACAAGGCCAAAAAATGAACAAGGCAGCATGGTATGCCAAAGCATTGCCCAAAAGAGGTTAATCTGATGAGGTTCTTGTGAGTGAACAACAAAACTTCTCATTATGTATCCATTCATTCCAGGCATACAGAAGTGTGGGGAAAATTTTTAATAAACAAGGAGAAAAAGAGAGAAAGTCATGGTACTAGTGAGCCTTAGTTAATTAACTTGACATAATTCAACATCAACCATTACAATGCCATGCCTTACAGGCACAGCTAACCAAAGCAAAATGGTGTTTTCCTTACTAGTCATTGATAGCAATACAAATCAAATATTTTCAAGTGCAATCATTTGTACACAAACTCAAAGCAAGATGTGTGTGTTTTGAGCTCACAATGTCAAAAACTTTGATACACAGAATTGAATACCAGGGCCCCATTTTGATTAAACAGGAGCTTGAGCAGGTCTGCCCTAGGTTTCAGCAGCAAAAACAGGGCAGGTAGAGCTTGCACCAGCAGCCACCAACAATCCTGGCAAGCAGTTGCAGACATGCATCAAGGAAATACCTGTTATTGAACTTGGTTCGAGATGTCCAATATTATGCCATAACCATGCACACCATGGGACATAAATTGCTTTCTGCTCTTTACATCATTATTTTGACTTTTTCGAAATTGGTTAGCTTTTTGCCGTGAGATATAAGCACATGGAAGGAGCAGATGACAACCTTGCAAATCGCATCCATGTGTAACAAACAAGTTGCAACTTCAAGTAAAAAACATGAAGTCACTAGTCATCTTGAAGCTACTTTTGCAGAGCTTTCTATGAAATCAAGACCCAGTTGCGTCACCAGAGGAGTGTTTCCCACCCAGCCATCCTAACTAATTGTGAATAAGTTGCTCAAATACTAGCACTGCTCTCAATTGGATTCTCTGTAAATGAACTTTCAAGAAATAAAAACCGTGTACCTTGCTGTCCCAAAGCCTACACCGTAAGAATTCCAATTCTGGTTAGCCATATCTATTTGAAGTGTGTACGGTGTTTAACTTTGCTAACATGCCATATAAAAGTGATTCTAATTTGTTGTTTTTCTACAGTTGACCGTGCAAATCATGCTTACAGTTGCACTTGACCGTTTGTTGGAAAATTAGAATCAATTCTGTCCTGCCACTGTGGCTTTCTGGATGTAAACTACTGTGGGCAATCCGACCAGGATGTAAAATGAGTGATTCCAATGCTTCAGCAAAGACCTAGTAGCAAGACACTAGAATATCTGCAATTCCAACTACAATACATCATGCCCAAAGACCTGTTATGTTGTAATTTTGCTGCTTCAACGTAGCTTCTTTTTCATTCGTTTGAACAAGCTATCTCTATGTCTTCATATACCAAAGAAGCATCAAAAAACAAAAATCTACAACGTTCCTCCGTAAAGCAGTACAAAAGTTACAAAAGCTGCCAGTTAATTAGCACAACGACAGGTGAAGCCTAGACATATATGGCTACCATATGTGAGAGATCACAAGTGGATGCTTGTCAGGCAGACACCGAAAGGAGGCAAACAGCCAAGCGTCATGTTTGTACAAAGAATCGAAGGAAGTAGGCTCTTGATATAGTAAGAAATATTTTTTGCAGCATCCCAGACAGTTAATAGAACAGAGGATAAACCCCATTCTCGGCTACATCTACTAGAGATCAACTTCAGCGATCCGAAAAAGTCCCTGTCAGACGATGAAGACTACCAGCATGATTGTTCCACATTCAACATGGAAACGTTCATCTGAGTAGCAAATGGAGGAGCTTGTACAAGATTCAAGAATGGGGTGTATGATCGAAATGGTCAGCGTTCCAATCCTGTAGCTGCAGCTCACAACGCTTGCGTGTAATTGTGGAGTTCTTTGCTGAAGTTGATTCCAGCAAGAAACGCCATTTATTAAGCTAGCCTCAGCGTATCCTACTTCCCATATACCGAGCCACGGTAGACCTCGGAGCCAGAGGAGAATTATTAGTGGACAATAATTCTCACACGCCGTATCAATGCAGGCTGAACAGTAGGATTTCAACCTTGGAGGACTGGTCAGAATTCAGGAGGCTCCCGAATGTTGCTATGCTAATCTGCATGTATGTGCTCTCTGATTGAGCACCGTTGATCCGCAAGGACTGATTCGCAATCGTTGCAAGACAAACTGTAGTTTCCTCAAGGAACATCGGCCACAGGGCGAAAATCAATGGAAAGCTTTGTCATGGAAATGAAATTTGGACTGAAAGGCAACGACAAAGGGACAGACAGACAGACAAATACACAGAAGAGAGAGATAGAGAGACGGACAGAAAAAGAGAGAGAGAGAGAGAGAGAGTTGGGGGGGTTGTGTACCTTGGAGTCAGAAAGCATGTGGCTTTCGAAAGGCGAGTCGATGAAAGATGATGGAGTGACACATGTTGCGTTAAGGGGACCTCGAATGGTGCTTTGATGGTGAAGGTGAGGACATTGCTTGGGGCTGATGTTGCTGAATTGATAGCTGCAGGAAAGCACAGTATACTGTAATACACTAAGATGATAATGATGATGATGATGATGATGAAGCAGCGGGAGGAGGAGCAGAAAAACAATGAAGCAGGAGCTGCTCCTCTGCCTTAGGACCCTTACTAACTAAACCATAGCAATCTCTCTCTCTCTCTCTCTCTCTCTCTCTCTCTCTCTCTCTGTCTTTCTTCTTTACCCAGCGGTCAATCAAAGAAGCTCAAAATCAATCTCTCTCTCTCTTCTGAGTGTGTCACTCTCTTGGAAAGAGAACCAGAAAGTTGAGCAATCAAGAGCATGAAAAAAAACCCTAAAATACTACCAAGGTTGAGCTCTGATGCCAAGGCAGGCACAGAGATGGGATGATTTTGACACTCCCATCATTGGAGGCACATTGATCCAAGCACTCAAGGAGAGGGGAGGAGAGTGAAAGTGTCCTTTTGTGTGTGTGTGTGTGTGTGTGTATGTGTTTGTGTGATGGAGAGAGGTAGAAAAGCCTTGAAAATTGGACCATGATTATATAAGCACAAGAAAGGAACATTGGCTAAAGTTATACATCCAAGGACCTCTTTCTCCTCTTGTGATGTGGAGAGATGCATAACATGACAAGCCATGACAAGGAGAGCATGAAAGGAAGACAAGTTACAACTCTAAAGGAGAGAAAGAGAGAGAGAGAGAGTGTGTGTGTGTGTGTGTGTGTGCATGTATCATATTATGTATCTCACAAGAGCAATACAACATGGCCAGATCTGGCAAGGCCCCAAACTAAGATTGGTATTACTATGTGTGTACTGGGTTCATTATGCACATGCTTGGGGTGGGAAACAACCACTGATTTAGACTGGTGGTTGGGGCCTCCTCTTGCCGTTGTTGTGTTGCTTTATGAGCGGTACCATAACATAAGCATCCTTATCATCAGACAAACTGTGCAACTATACATGCACCTTTCCCTCCCCCTTTTGTTTTTGGCACCTTTCGTTCTTTTTTTTTTTTTTTCAGGGGGGGTAATGTCCATTGCACATTTTCCTTGGCACACCAACCACCCTTACCCATAAAATGACCACTTACCAAGGCATGACAACCACCACCATATATTTATTAACTATATAATATATAAGCTAGTGCAAAATGGTTGATTGACAAGAGCATGGGTAACCAATTCTCATGTATCATGTGACTCTAATGTCTTTTCTCTCCCTAATAAAACTAGTATAGTAATAATATGTTACCTAATACTACACAAATCATTATACAAAATTGCATCAATTATTCCTTGACCATTTTATGCTTCATGTCCTTTACTACATTGAAAATCGATCACATGTTTACAAATTACTGTTTCTATGATTGGTTCCCTTCAAAATTAATGCACATATCATTAATTATCATTTTCACCTACCCTCTACCTAAACATCTCTCTCTCTCTCTCTCTCTCTCTCTCTCTCTCTCTCTCTCTCTCTCTCTCTCTCTCTCTCTCTCTCTCTCTCTCTCTCTCTCTCTCTATGTATCTTCCCATCCATATAGAGTTTTATATAGAAGTGTGACTTTCAATTTTAGCATATAGAACTTCACTTCACCATTTCTTACTATTTTTGCTTAGTTTTCCTTTGGAACTTGTGTGAATATTCCTCTTTAATGTTTTCTGAAATAATTAAAAACTAGCTTTCTAGGTTGTCAAAGCTAAAGATGGAATCATCTTTTGTTTTCATTTAGGTATGGTTTGGAAACAAGCACAAACACCTACTTCTATAATGAATCTGAACACGAAATATCCACCTAGAAAACCCTCTTCTTCTACTTTTCATGTGCTCTCCTTTGTCTCCTCTTAACCTTCACATGGCACACCTTCTATTGTGTAGAAACATAAGAGATGTTGGTTGTGTCACAATAGTGTTCTCTCTCTCTCTCTCTCTCTCTCTCTCTCTCTCTCTCTCTCTCTCATGTGCATAAGGTTATGCACCTTACACTAATGTGATTGTGTATAAAACAAGGACATTGACATAGGAGATAACATTAAATAAAAAGTAACCATTGGCCTTCAACCAATATTGGGTGTTTAGCCACACCCCCTATAAAACCTGCTTGGATAAGCTTCCAATGACCATTCTCCAAGCAAAGAATAAAATATATTTACATCATTTGTGAGGAGGGCATCAGGAAATCCCATGATTCTCTTCTTGCATGGTTATCATGGTTGCAATGAGTCACATAGAAAGCCAAGTACCATTCAACATCAATAGGTTTGCGTGTGAAGGGAAAATTCATGATGGGAAATATGCATTTCTCCTTGTACCAACCTTTGAAATAATCATACCTTTGCTCTTATTATGAAATTGACATTGAGATGTAGAAATCTGGATGAGACCCAAACAACATTGTTGTAATTGGATGGCAAGGCAAGGGCTCATTATCTCTTACAAGAATGATACCACGTGCAAGGTGTTACCTTTTGTGGACCACATAGTGCGCTTGTTAGGAAACTCTAATCAAACTAACTAATGGCTTGCACTTTTTGCTTTACTTTGTATCTAAGTGGCCCCAACATTGAGAAATGAAGAAATCATAGCATGATTTAGTTCATGATGTGTTACTTCAGAGAACTGTAAACTAGCCTCATCATTTTGGAGTTGTGAAGTGAGGATATATGTTACAATGTAATATTTGTGCTACTTATAGAGGTTTCTTTAAAGTACTACTACCATCACAATTATTATCAATTGTAGGGAGTTTCACATCAAATTAAGAGTTACAAAAGAAAGGCTTTAAAGTAGTGCTACACATGTGATCTCTTGAAGTAGAACATGATGTTGATGCTAGTAAATCAAAAACATGCTAGTTTTTAAATTAGTGTCCTATGGTAATGACTGTATATGTAGTCTAAGTTATATGGTCTAGAATATATATGTAGTAGACATAAAACTATAATAGCATGGTATCTTGGCTTGTCTATTTCATAAATACCTATGGAAGGAGAAAGTATAGCCATTTTTTGTATGATAGTAGCTTGCTAGCCTTATCGATAATGACTTAGAAGTCAAACGTTTAAATAAGTTTTCTTCACTAATCAAAAGTGTGAACATGCAACATAGGGAAAAGCTATTAGTTGGATCTTGATGTGAAGGATGTGCTTGCAAGAATTATTTCAAGTGTCACAGCAGATTTAGACCAAAAGGTGGACACGTATCATGGAGGCTCAAGACAATTGCTCGTTATTTTCAAAGCTTGTGAATCTAAGTGATTCTAGCAAATCTTTAAATTTGAAGGGTCAAGTTAGAATTTGTAAGAGTTTATCATTTGATTGTGTGCACATGATTATTTGATAGGCCTTATCTATAAAAAAGACCGACATCTTTAAGCTATGTTTGATATATGGCAACACCCCTACAAATGGTCTAATCCCAATCTTAAAAATGTGAATACTTTCATTGTTTTGGAATGTCAAAAAGTGAGCATTTTACATGCACTCATTTATATAGGATAGACTCTTAGAATCATATTGAGCTTGTTCTAGTCCATCTATGCTTACCTTTAGGTTTTTGTAGTTGATATATGCAAGCCTCCATTTTCTTAATGAGGTTCACATTTTGCTTGTCCCTTTATGACAACAAAATAGCTAAGCATAAATGGATTAAAACAAGCCAAGTATGATGCAATATTAGCAACTATACAAGAAAGAAATAAGTAAGCATAAATATACTAAAACAAGCCAAATAGAATGTAGTAAATAAGAAAGCATAACTGTAATATGGAACAAAAATGTAGCCAACTAATCGAAGCATTGCAATAACCTTATAGCAAAATCCCAAGTGCAAAATGATCACAAGACCCCAAATTAAGGAAATTCAACCTTTGTATCAAAATGAAATATTGCATTGTATAACCATGTATCAACCCTTTGCATTATTGTATGCCAAAGTAGAGGCAATAATAACGCTAGACCATTTTGCGACAGCTTTGCTACCCCGAAGTGATAAGCAAAGTTACCATGCGCTCAACAATCCATTTCTCATCTTTCTCTCTCCTCTTTTCCCTATCTGTTTTTAATATTTTTATTTACTCTCTCTCTCTCTCCCCAAATTCCCTATGTCTAATTCTCTCTCTCTCTCTCTCTCTCTCTCTCTCTCTCCGTGCCTTCTATTTTAGTTTATTTTTTCTCCTCTCCTGGTTCTCTTTGTCTCTCCTTTTTATTCTCCCCCCTCTCTCCTCTCTTTTCCTTCTCTCTCCCTGTCCTCTTTTTTCCTTTTTTTTCTTCTTCTCTCTCTCTTCATCCTCTTTTTAAATTTTTTCTTTTCTCCCTCTGTCTCTCCTCTCTTTTCCTTCTCTTTCTCCTCTATTTTTTATTCTCTCTCTTTTTAAATTTTATATTTCCTCTCTCTATATGCTCCCTCTCTCTCTCTATCTCTCTCTTTCTCCTTCTTCTTCTTCTTATTCTTTCACTTTCTCCCCCCCTCCCAATCTCTCTTAAAGTATGTAAATTTTATATTTTCCCTATGTATAATTCACTCTTTATGTTTATATTCTCTCTCTTCTTCTCCTCTCTCTCTCTCTCCGCCCCCTTTTCTTCTACTCCCCTTTCTCCTAATTTCCTTTTTTTCTTCTCTCCCTCTCTCTCTTTTAAATTTTATCTTCTCTCTCTCTCTCTCTCTCTCTCCCTTCCTCTCTCTCTCAAAAAATAGTTAAATTTTAAAAAGACTTCTCTTTTCTCTTTTTTCCCATCTCTCTTTCTCTTTTCCTCTTTCTTCTTCGTCTTCTTATTCTCTCTCTCTCCGCTTTTTTTCTTTCTCCCCCCTCTCCTTTCTTTTCCTTCTCTCTTCTCTTTTTTTCTTTTTCTTATTCTTCTCTCTTTAATTTATTTTCTTTCCTCTCTATAATTCTCTCTCCTTTTCTTCTCTCTATCTCTCTCCCCCTCTCCTCTCTTTTCCTCTCTCTCTCTTTCTCTCTCTCTCTCTCTCTCTCTCTCTCTCTCTCTCTCTTAAATTTTATATTTTCTCTCTTTATAATTCTCTTTCTCTATGTTTCCCCTCTCTCTCCCTCTCTATCCTCTTATATATATATATATATATATATATATATATATATATATATATATATATATATATATACTTTTCCTCTCTATTTTCCTTTCAAGTTTTTTTTTCTCGCTCTCTTTTCTCTATGTATATTTTTTCTTCTCTCTCTAATTTTCTCTTTTCTCTCTTTCCCTTTTTCTCCCCCTATTTTCTCTCTCTTTCAAATTATATATTTCCTCTCTGTCTCTCTCTAAGTCAAAAACTATATAAAAAATATTTAATTAAAAAAAACTATTCTCTTTTTCTCTTCCTCCCCCCCTCTTCATCTTTTCCTCTTTCTTCTTCTTCTTTTTTATATCCTTCTCCTTCTTCTTCCTCTACTATCTCCCTCTCAAAGTGTGTGAAAAACTATGTCCAAAGATATTAAATTAAAAAAAGCTTGTAAAAAAATTAAATTAAGAATTTTAATGTGAGAGAGAGAGAGAGAGAGAGAGAGAGAGAGAGAGAGAGAACCTAGGCCCTACACATGAGAGAGAGGAGGGGAAAAGGGAGGAATTTAATTAAAAAAGGGAGGGGGAAAAGAAAAAGAAAGATTATAAATGAGAGAGAGGGGAGGGGGTTTTAATTTTAAAAAGGGAGGTGGGCTCTCCCTCTCCTAAATTTTATATTTTCTCTCTCTATAATTCTCTTTCTTTGTGTTCCCTCCTCTCTCCTCTTCTTTCTTTTTTGCTCTTTATATATTTCTCTCTCTCCCCCTTATTTTTCTTTTCCTCTCTCTTTCTCTTTCAAGTTTTTTTCTCACACTCTCTTTTCTTTCTATATTTTTTTCATTCTCTCTATTTTTCTCTTTTCTCTCTTTCCTTTTCTCTCCCCCTATTTTCTCTCTATTTCAAATTATATATTTTCTCTTTGTCTCTCTCTTTCTCTAAGTCAAAAATTATATTTAAAAATATTTAATTAAAAATACTATTATCTTTTCTCTTACCTCTCTCTCTTTGTGTCTTTTTCGCTTTCTTCTTTTTCTTTTTTTAATCCTTCTCCTTCTTCTTCCTCTTCTATCTCTCTCTCAAAGTGTGTGGAAAATTATGTCAAAAAAATTTTAAATTAAAAAATCTTATAAAAATATACAATAAAAAATTAAATCAAAAAGTTTAATTTGAGAGAGAGAGAGAGAGAGAGAGAGAGAGAGAGAGAGAGAGAGAGAGAACCTAGGCCCTACACATGAGAGAGAGGGAGGGAGGGGGCAAGAATTTAATTAAAAAAGGGAGGGGAGAAAAAAGAGAAAGATTATAAGTGAGAGAGAGGGGAGGGGGTTTTAATTAAAAAAGGGAGGTGGACTCTCTCTCTCTCTCTTAAATTTTATATTTTCTCTCTCTATAATTCTCTTTCTCTATGCTCCTCCTCTCTCTCCCTCATTCTCGTCTTCTTTTTTTTTTTGGTCTTTATATATTTCTCTCTCTCCTCTCTTATTTTTCTTTTCCTCTCTCTTTCTCTTTTAAGTTTTTTTCTCTCACTCTATTTTCTGTCTATATATATATTTTCTCTTTCTATTTCTCTTTTTTCTCTTTCCCTTTCTCTCCCCCTATTTTCTCTCTCTTTCAAATTAAATATTTCTTCTTTGTCTCTCTCTAAGTCAAAAACTATATAAAAAAAGGTTTAGTTAAAAAAAGACTATTCTCTTATCTCTTTCCCCTCTCTCTCCGTCTTTTTCTCTTTCTTCTTCTTCTTTTTTTTAAAATCATTCTCCTTTTTCTTCCTCTTCTATCTCCCTCTCAAAGTGTGTGGAAAACTATGTCAAAAAAATTTAATTTAAAAAAGCTTATAAAAATATTCAATTAAAAAATTTAAGTTAAAAAGTTCAATCTGAGAGAGAGAGAGAGAGAGAGAGAGAGAGAGAGAAAACCTAGGCCCTACACATGAGAGGGAGGGGGGAAGGGGCAGAAGAAAAATATTTAATTTAAAAAAGACTATTCTCTTTCCTCTTTCCCCTCCTCTCTCCGTCTTCTTCTTTTTATTCTTCTTCTTCTCTCTCTCTCTCTCTCTCTCTCTCAAAGTGTGTGAAAAACTATGTTCAAAAAACTTTAAATTCAAAAAAATAAAATATTTAATTAAAAATTTTAAATTAAAAAGTTTAACCTGAGAGAGAGAGAGAGAGAGAACCTAGGCCCTACACATGAGAGAGGAGGGAGGGGGTAGGAATTTAATTAAAAAAGGGAGGGAAAAAAGAAAGAGAAAGATTATAAGTGAGAGAGGGGAGGGGGTTTTAATTTAAAAAATGGAGGTGGGCTCTCTCTCTCTTAAATTTTATATTTTCTCTCTCTATAATTCTCTTTCTCTGTGTTTCTCCTCTCTCTTGCTCCCTCTCCTCTTCTTTCTTTTTTGGTCTTTATATATTTCTCTCTCTCTCCCCTTATTTTTCTTTCTTTTTCTTTTTCACTTTCAAGTTTTTTTCTCTCACTCTCTTTTCTCTCTATATATTTTTTCTTCTCTCTATTTTTCTCTTTTCTCTCTTTCCCTTTCTCTCCCCCTATTTTCTCTCTCTTTCAAATTATATATTTCCTCTCTAACTCTCTCCAAGTCAAAAACTATATTAAAAAAATATTTAATTAAAAAAGACTATTCTCTTTTCTCTTTCCTCCCTCTCTCTATCTTTTTCTCTTTCTTTTTCTTCCTCTTCTATCTCCCTCTCAAAGTGTATGGAAAACTATGTCCAAAAAACTTTAAATTAAAAAAGTCTTGTAAAAATATTTAAGTAAAAAATTTAAATTAAAAAGTTTAATTTGTGTGTGTGTGTGTGTGTGTGTGTGAGAGAGAGAGAGAGAGAGAGAGAGAGAGAGAGAGAGAGAGAGAGAGAGAGAGAACCTAGGACCTACATATGAGAGAGAGGGGGGAAGGGGGAGAAGAAAAATGTTTAATTTAAAAAAGATTTTTATCTTTCCTCTTTACCCTCCTCTCTTCATCTTCTCCTTTTAATCTTTCTTCTTCTTCTTTTCTCTTCTCTCTCTCTCTCTCTCTCTCTCTCTCTCTCAAAGCGTCTAAAAAACTATGTTGGAAAAACTTTAAATTAATTTTTAAAAATATTTAATTAAAAAAATTTAACCTGAGAGAGAGACAGAGAGAGAGAGAGAGAGAGAGAGAGAGAGAGAGAGAGAACCTATATCTTACACATGAGAGAGAGGGGGGAGGAATTTAATTAAAAAAGGGAGGGGGAAAAGAAAGAGAAAGATTATAAGTGAGAGAGAGGGGAGTGGGTTTTAATTTAAAAAAGGGAGGTGGGCTCTCTCTCTCTCTCTCTCTCTCTCTCTCTCTCTCTCTCTCTCTCTCTCTCTCTCTCAAATTTTATATTTCCTCTCTATAATTCTATTTCTCTGTGTTCCCTCTCTCACTCCCTCCCTCTCCTCTTCTTTCGTTTGCTCTTTATATATTTCTCTCTCCCTTATTTTTCTTTTTCTCTCTCTTTCTTTGTCAAGTTTTTTTCCCTCACTCTCTTTTCTCTCTATATATTTTTTCTTCTCTCTTTATTTTTCTCTTTTCTCTCTTTCCCTTTCTCTCCCCCTATTTTCTCTCTCTTTCAAATTATATATTTCCTCTTTGACTCTCTCTCTCTCTCTCTCTCTCTCTCTCTCTCTAAGTCAAAAACTATATAAAAAAGGTTTAATTAAAAAAAGACTATTATCTTTTCTCTTTCCCTCTCTCTCCGTCTTTTTCTCTTTCTTCTTCTTCTTTTTTTAATCATTCTCCTTTTTCTTCCTCTTTTATCTCCCTCTCAAAGTGTGTGGAAAACTATGTCCAAAAAACTTTAAAATTAAAAAAATTTGTAAAAATATTTAATTAAAAATTAAATTAAAAATTTTAATCTGAAAGAGAGAGAGAGAGAGGGAGAAAAAAACCTAGGCTTTACAGATGAGAGAGAGGGGGAAGGGGGAGAAGAAAAATGTTTAACTAAAAAAATACTATTCTCTTTCCTATTTCCCCTCCTCTCTCCATCTTCTTCTTTTTATCCTTCTTCTTTTCTCTCTCTCTCTCTCTCTCTCAAGGTGTGTGAAAAACTATGTTTGAAAACTTTAAATTATTTTTTTTAAAATATTAAATTTAAAATATAAAATTAAAAAGTTTAACCAGAGAGAGAGAGAGAGAGAGAAACTTTTGATTTAAAAAGAAGTTTGATTGAGAGAGAGAACCTAGGCCCTACACACGAGAGAGAGGGGGGAGAGGAGAGGAATTTAATTAAAAAAGGGAGGGGGAAAAGAAAGAGAAAGATTATAAGTGAGAGAGAGGAGAGAGGGTTTTAATTAAAAAAGGGAGGTGGGCTCTCTCTCTCTCTCTCTCTCTCTCTCTCTCTCCTTATTTTTCTTTTCCTCTCTCTTTCTCTTTCAAATTTTTTTCTCTCTATACACTTTTTCTTCTCTCTCGATTTTTCTCTTTTTTCTCTTTCCCTTTCTCTCCCTCTATTTTCTCTGTTTTTCAAATTATATATTTCCTCTCTAAC
Organism: Lygodium microphyllum; assembly: GCF_053477565.2. Classification (NCBI taxonomy): domain Eukaryota; kingdom Viridiplantae; phylum Streptophyta; class Polypodiopsida; order Schizaeales; family Lygodiaceae; genus Lygodium; species Lygodium microphyllum. The sequence continues at coordinate 44,065,943 of NC_141160.1, read as the reverse complement.
ACTCTCTCTAAGTCAAAATTATATAAAAATGATTTAATTAAAAAAACAATATTCTCTTTTCTCTTTCGCCCCTCTCTCCGTCTTTTTCTCTTGTTCTTCTTCTTTTTTTAATCCTTCTCCTTCTTCTTTCTCTTCTATCTCCCTCTCAAAGTGTGTGAAAAACTATGTCAAAAAAACTTTAAATTAAAAAAAGCTTGTAAAAATTTTTAATCTAAGAGAGAGAGGGGGAGAGAGAGAGAGAGAGAAAGAGAGAAAACCTAGGCCTTACACATGAGAGAGAGAGAGGGAAAGGGGAAAAATAAAAATATTTAATTTAAAAAATACTATTCTCTTTCCTCTTTCCCCTCCTCCTCTCTCCGTTTTTTTCTTTTCATCCTTCTTTTTCTTCTCTCTCTCTCTCTCTCTCTCTCCCTCTAAAAGTGTGTGAAAAACTATGTTAAAAAATTAAAAATATTTAATTAAAAAGTTTAACGAGAGAGAGAGAGAGAGAGAGAGAGAGAGAGAGAGAGAGAGAGAGAGAGAGAGAGAACATGGGCCCTACACATGAGAGAGAGGGGGAGGGGGAGGAATTTAATTAAAAAAGGGAGGGGAAAAAGAAAGAGAAAGATTATAAGTGAGAGAGAGGGGAGGGGGTTTTAATTAAAGAAAAGTGGGGGATGGGGGGATGAGGCTTTTAATGAAAAAAGAGATGGGGAGAGAAAAGGAGAGATTACACGTGAGAAAGAGGGGAGGGGAGGGGGTTTTGATTGAAAAAGGGAGGTTTGGAAAAGGGGGTAGATTCAAGAAGCCCTTTGAAGGTTCGGGGCCTTCCAAACCTATATCAAAAATTATATAGTAGTAAGATGTAAAAACAAAGGGACTCATATTACCTAAGGAAGAAAAAGGTGCAAGTCAACCTATGAGATAAATGACCAACTTGTGAGAGTGTGCAATAATGGAAAGGAAAATAAGCATGGAGGGAATAGAGGAGGAGACTAATCTTATGCTAGAACTAATGGGCCTACTAATTTATGTGACAAGGCCCACCATAAAAAACATAACTATCCCCTTTAAAGCATATTCTATGTCTACTTATGTACATGAATATATCTTCAACATAATGCTCAAACTCAAAATATTCCATATTTTATAGAACTTTTATCAACCTTTGGCACCTCATAGTAATGGATAGTTGTGAGAAAAAATAGATATCTAATGGAGATAGTATGATGTAGGATCAAAGTTTATGCTTTCTAGCTTGCAACTATTAGCATAGCCTATGTACTAAACATTATCCTATATATGAGGCTTGGCATAACAAAAGCTATCCGCATCTCATTTATGTGTTTTTGGTTGCCTTGCTTATGCTTTCCTATGTGTGTAAAATTGAAAAAAATTGGACGATGAGGTTGTATAATTCTTGAAAACAAGCTTATAGATTATACCATCAACAAACTAAGTATATTTTTGTCAATTCTGATGTTGTCATTGTGGGTTGTGCAACCTTCACTTTCATGTACCAAGGGGACACATGTACACTTACAAGATATACAAGTCACTTAGTTGCCTTTTTTCAATGGTGGGTAATCAAATGTAGCACCAAAGGGGGCCATTTTTTAGATTTTGCAAGTTTCTAATAAGTCCAAAGCTAATAGCATAATATTGTACATAATAAGTACAGAGATCTAGATACAAAAAAAAGATAGAATGGGAATTGCCATCTTCATTATGATGTAGAATACATTGTTTAGTATTGCATACATATGGAATGACAAATTGTGAATAAACACAAATACATTTGTAGTTACAACTACACTACCTAATTGATAGATCCCAAAGGATACCCCCTTTGGCACATGACTATTGCCAAAAAAACATGACCCTTTAGCCCTTTGGTCCACCCTCCAATTTGGGCATGTCAAAGCTAAGGTAGTGGACCTCAAGTGGATACAGTGCAATTTTGGCATATGAGAACTTCATCTCCAAGTTGCTCACTGCCTTGTGCCATTATGACTAGAACAAATAGTGCAGGCACTCCACTTAATCCTCCCTTTGTTTTTGGATAGTGTCCCCATCATAGTAAATGGTGTCATCTCACATATCAACCTGCAAAAATTTTGCTTTTGTCTTTGTTGATATTCCCATGGTAGAATGAGCCAAAACAAGCATTATGCACAACTTGAGAAACTAGGATTGGTACAAATGTTGGTGATGAGGTTAAGGCTAATGTTGATGGTTCATTATACACTATGTGATGAGATCTATGGGTGTTATGCCAAAAGGTAAGTGGGGTTTGGAAGCCATGAAAAGAGTGGTTATGAATGTTTTATAAGGGCAACAAAAGATGTATGAAAGAAACCATGGGAACATAGCTTAATGGTATGGGCAACCAAAGGTTAAAAGCAAATTAGTAGCAAAGTGTGGCTACATCAAACCATCATCACTTGTTGTCTGAATATAGGGACCTTGGATCATGCACTTATTGGCTGCTTTCCTAGCTACTTCTTGTGATGCCACTACAAGTCAGAATTAGTCCATAGTGAGAGCTACGTAGTGAGACATGACCCCTCCTTGATTATGCATGTGATCCATGTCATACATCCCAAATTCGAATCAAGCAACTATAGTAGTTGGATGACAAGCCATCACCCCAACACTAGTAGAATTAGTAAGTCAAAAGCAGAAAACAGAGATTGGAGTTGGGAAACCATTGACCAACCATAGTCATTCTCATGGGTTTGGACATATGCTATTGTTGCTACCTCATCTTGCCATTTGTAATTATGAGAGTTCCAATAAGGATCTGCCATCACCATGATTGCACATGCAATCGATATCATTTTGCATAGTAGATTCATGCCTCTCCATTTGGACTCCTCCTTCACCAAATCCCAAGTATTGAATCTATCAATGTTTGACTATAGATCTAGCCTTAGACTAACAAGGCACTATCTTGTGCTTGTGTTGAAGAATGGGACATTGTTAGGTGACCATTAAACTATAAATCTAGAATGGTGATACCTTGTGTACATTCAAAATGCACATGGTTGCCAAGTGTACTTGAGTACAAATATAACCATTAAACAACACATTACCACATATTTGGATCTAATATAGGGATTTATATGCATTCATGATAAGCTATATAGTGTAACACAGTACAGAAGAAGCACATAGACTCGGATACATAAATAAGATAGAACAAGAAGTGCCATTTTCATTATGATCCAAAATACATTTCTCAATATTGTATACATGTTGCATGGCAAATTATGAGAATGAATACAAATATGTCCATGGTTACATCTGTATTGCCCAATCAACAAATCCCAAAAGATGCCCCCTTTGATACATGACTATTGCAAAAACATCATGACACTTTAACCCTTTGGTCCATTGTTTGATCCATCTTGTGCTAACATATTGTGCGGCACCCAATAGTCTTGAGGATTGTAACCTATTGCTACTCTTATGGTGACATGTTTGAAGTTGAGCCTTCACAATGTCAAAGACTTCTTTAATCTCTTTCTATATCAGTGGTTGTTAGATGCTTGATTTATGTATGCATTACAAGATTTGAAATTCAATTTGCAGTCTCACAATTGAGTAGGTTTATGCATGGTCCAAAGCATTATTAGGCAATGAAGTGTAACGTTTGCTATTTAACAAGTACTAGGTACCTTGGGCTATTTTATCTTAAGGAGAGATCATTCTTGACATAAATTTACATGCTTTTTTGGATTTTGACCAGGTCACTATTACAACACTCGTGTATCCAGAAGCGATTTTTTCTTAATCATTGGAAACGCATCCATATCATGGTTGAGTAGCCAATTATGGCCACTTCTAGTTGTGAAGTTGAGTACATAGTAGCTCTCATAGCTACGGTTGAGTGTGCTTGGCTTAGGCACTAATGGGCTATTTTTGCCAACTTCAGAAGGACTCTTAGAAATTATGTACATTATGGTTGCTCACTAGTATTAGTTGCACATATAGCTAGGAAGCGTACAACTAGGAACCATAAATATCCCTTAAGAAGTTTTTGTAAAAATTGGTGTTGGTTTTTGTATTATAATTGTCTTGGCACAATTCAAATGTCATGAAGCCTTGGGAATTAATGATGATAAGTGTTGGGTCCCTTCTCGAGGAAAATGGCACATCCAAGTCTTAAAGGAACTCAGAAGGGCTTGGTGGAAGAGATTGTATAGGGTGTTTCATGGTAAGATAGTTAAGAGATTACTCAAGATCTTAGCACAAATAATGAAGTCTCGAGAAATTTTTGTTGTAAGAACACATTGTTTTGAGCTTCAAAAAGGGTTTAACCCTTGAAGAATGTGAATGCTAGTTTTGATAAGAATGAAATAAAGGTTTTAATTAAGCCTTATTAGGCTAATAAGAAGAACTAAATGCAGCCTACATATGTGATGATTTTACTAGTTTTTTGGTATCTTCATGGCCCATGATTGGTAGTATGATCATCAACAAGGTCCTGGGATGCATTTGGCAAGTGATTTGGAGCATTGGCAAGTGTACCATGAGCTCGATATTGGCATGGTAGCCACATGGATTGTAAGCATGCACGTCAGGTGCAATCTTAGAGATCATGTCAATTGACAAAGAGGCTTGACCAGCGCACTATAAATAGTGGATAGAGCTTGTTTAATTGGAGTAGAGAGCCATTATGGTGCATATGATTGTCATCCCTTCCTCTCATTACTTCCTTCTTCAAGTACATTCATATCATGGGAAAATGAAGCTATTGTCCTTCTCTTCTCATGAACTATCTTTCTTCTCTTATTCTCTCAAAACAATGTGAAGACTTCAAAAATTGATGAGAGTTGGACCATTGTGCATTCTAGAGGACTAAAGGTGCTAAGAAGATTCATAAGAGGAGCCTATTTAGAAATTAAGCCAAAGTCATCAACCTTTCAAACATAAGCTATTGTTGTCTTGATTTCTTTTAACTTAAAGCTCCATAAAGTTTATGAACATCAATAACATGAGGCTTGATTAAACTTTCAAACATGAGCTATTGTTTTCTTGATTTCTTTTGACTTAAAGCTTCATAAAGATTGACCTATGATCTACTAAATGTTCCCTACTTGTATTCTTATTGCGATTATGAAAAACCTTTACTAACCTAGGTTGCATTTATATGCATGCATTAGTCTACATTTTATGTGTTTGGCACCCCTATATAATTTGTATAATACCTTGCTTTTCACATAATCACTTATCTTTCATACAAAAGAAATCTTTAGTATGAAAGTATTTTTCATAGAGATCTATTGATTCTATGATCCATGTAGGATGGGGTCAACAAGCAAGTGAAGCATATCCCATTTGGATATATTTTGTATGAAAGAACTTTTGTATAAAATGCTCAAAGGAAAATTCTCTTTTTTTGCTTAAGTGTGTCTTCTTTCCATAAAAGCATGATCAACTCCTGTTTATCTTCCAACAAGGAAGTGTCTTAAAAACAATAATGGTGAACTATGGTTGTGTGACAGGTATTGAAGATGGCAGCACAACATGATCATGCCCATTGTCTTCCATTCACAGATGAGGAAAGAGAAAAGTATGGCCTCTTCCTTGTTAGTTGTACTTACAAACAACCAGCTGAAGTTCTGAAGCATCCATAACATCGCAGGAGGTGGTGGCTAAGGAGGAGGCTGCCAAAAGGATCGTGAAGCAATGCAACCTGGCTAAGTACATCGAAAAGTTCGAGACCACACCAAGTGTGTGGACTTCTTGAGGACCTACAACCCTGATAGGGAGTGTGGGATGGTAAATGTGGGGAGGGGAGAAGGAGCAAAGTAAATTCAAGTTCAGCTCAGTAATACCTTGGTGGAGAAGGCACTGGGTCTAGAACCCAAGGTGGAAAGGAGGCAAAAGAGGGATGTTTACACCATACTAAACATGAGGAAGGAGCAAGTGCTGACAAACGATAGCATAAGCATTCAGGACATCCCCGACCCAGAGATTCAAATGCATGCAAAAGTCATCCACTCCCTCTTCTCTAGCCAACACTACAACTCCCTTATGCATAGAATCAATGTGCCCATGTTGGAGAGCTTGGTAGCTTGTGCATTGGATGAAATAGACTGGAACGGCTATGTGTGGAAGACTATTGACCAATCCGCTAAGGCACTAGCCCTAGATAGCAAGCCAACGAGCAGGGAATCCCCAACATCAAAGGGAGTGGAGAGGAAGAAACCATCTTCCAAAGCCTCGTTCATCGGATATGGGGGAATCTTGACCGCCCTCATCCATGAAGCAGTGAAGGAGACACACAATGCGGAAGAAGGAACCGATGAAAAGCTTGGAAGGTTACTCCCTGAAAAGAACGAGAACAATCAAGTGAAAGAACTGTTAGTGACGAGCAAGGAGCACTAGAGGGTCAACCCAAAAAAAGAAAACTAAAAATGCCCAAGAAAGAAACAACACAAGAGAGGCAGGGGGAGAGAATGACAAAAACGAAGAAGGAAGAGCTAATAGAAGGGCAAAGAAAATCCAAGAAAGTCGAAGAAGAGAGGAGAAACAAGGAGAAGGCTGAATTGCAGAGAATAACAGAAGAATCAAAAAGGGTAGAGGAGGAACGACGAAAGAAGGTGGAAGAAGAAGAAGAAGAACTGAGAAGAAAAGAAGAAGAGGACTTGGCACAAGCCGTGCACATGTCCATTGAGTAGCAGTGCATGTATGAGGAGTTGGCACAGCAATGAGCTTGCCAAGGTAGGACATGCTGAGAACCAGTGGCCAAGCACTAGAAGACCTGCCTCCACCTATTCTAGAGGGAAACGGCAAGGCTGCACTCCACTTGATCCCACCTACCATCTTGCCGGCCACCCCGACCATCGTAGCAAGGCCAGGCACCCCAATCACGGTTGACGCTAGTAACCTCATGGCGTGGGTGCAGCTCTTGGTCGATAAAGCATATACCCCAATGCTCGACTCCAGTGTAGGAACTCCAATGACAGGAATAAATTTGTGGATGCCAAATCTCAATAGGGACCTAAGCGACCAAGAATCGAGGCTACTACTACCACAGGGCTACAGCCCGCTGACCAGGATGAGCATGTCAAGGAACTTTATGCTCAATTGGAACGGGAAAAAGAGGAGAAGAGAGCCGCAATGACAAAGCTGGAAACAGAGAGAGAAATGTCAACCGTCTTCCAACTAGGAAAAACACGCCATGTGTCCATGCAACAAAAATAAGTCTAAGTGCTAAAAGCAGAGCTAAGGGCCAAGGAAGACGAGGAGGAACAGTGACAAAAAAGATTGGAAGAAGAGAACCCGGAGCTGGTCGGAATGCAAAGGGAGTACAAACCCCTAGTTCTACAGCAGGTAGAGCTCAAAATGCAGATGAGGAAACTCCAAGAGGACATGGAAGAGCTCGCCACACTAGAGATAGAGAGAGTGTAAGAACAAAAGGAACGACGAAGAGAGAGGGAAGAAGTAGAGTGTAGAATCCAAAGGAAAAAAGAGGAGGAATAAGCGAGATTAGAAAGAGATATTAGTGCCTAACAGAAGAAAAAGAAGAAATTGTGCAGAAATGGAAAATGTAGGAGCTGATGATGGTAGTGGCCCTATCACAAAGGCAAAGTGAGGGCTTGGAAGAGATGAAAAAGAAGGCAAAGGAATGGGAGGCCAAGAGCGGGAAGAAAGTGAAGGAACTAGCAAGTCACTTGGCCCTTGTGGAAGGAAACATAGTACTGGCAGAAAGCAGGGCAAGCGCCGCTCAGGCCAGTCTAAAAGCCCAACAACATGCCTTCCTCAACACAATCTTAGACATCACACTTTCTAAAGAGGAGGAGGCAGTTGAGGTGCTTAAGAGAATATTTCAAATAGCTCGCAAGGCGATTAAACAAGGATTGTGCTCCCAAATCCAGGACACTAGTCTCAACTTGACTTGGCAAGTTCAACAAGAACATCTGTTGAGAGTGGGCTTGACGCCACATGAGGTTGACACATTAGGACTCCAAGAAGAACAACCACAGGAAGTAGTAGTAGGGTTAAGCCATGACTGGGCACAATGAGATGAGAAGTGGATTCCATCACCTCCCTCACGACAGCCTGAACCCCCTCAAGAGCAGGATGTCATAGTAGAAAGGAAAGCAGAAGCTAGAAAGAAGAGGGTTAGAATGCTTGACCAAGCACACAAAAGAGCAAAAGCGCAACTGCCTGTAACCCCAAAGTCTCCCATCCGACCAAAGAAGGAATGCTCACCCGTGAACTGGAACACAGAGTTATCAGTATGGGAGTAGTGGGAAAATTGCCGCCAGCCCTTTGATTTTACCTTTCGATACCCAGTGGCCCTGAGGAAAGTGCTATCCACCAAAGCGGTAACAGAAGTATTCGCCATGGGAAGAAGGCTTGGTGGCCGATGGCTCACCGAAAGAGAGAATAATCCAGTGGCTTGGGGGATGGAATCTCCAAATTACTAGGAAAACAAGGTTGAGGAGGTACCCACATAGTGAAAGGCTATGAATCCTAACCTAAGTGGAGGAGAAAAGTCTGGAATGGCAATGTGGATGCATGGATATCATTTTGCAGCTCCCTGCACTTTGAATGAAATGATTCAATATATCTACCATATCCTCGAAGGATAGGAGTAGATTTTGACCCCCACATCCATGGTCGATACGACTTCCCAAATATCTATAACATCAACGCCACAAAGCCTGAGGAAGCACTCGCTTTCTCAGAACAGGATCTATGGGACTCCATGCTCACTTCTTGATGGAATTCTCCTCCTGCCCAAACCCTGCCTTTATAACAACATGTAACTACATTAGATTACTTAAGACACTCCTCAGGCAACCCCCCATGCACCAACAAAATACCATCTTCCACCGCTCTTTTTTGACATTAATATGGGAATAGATAGATGCGCCATGACTCAGCTGATGCTGCATGCTACTCTGCTCTTGCCATTTTGCATGGCCCTTCTTGAGGACATGAACAATAGCCATTTCACTAGCTGTAGCCATCCATTTTTGTCCACTGCTCCTCTCCATGTTAGGATAGGCTAAAAAGGGTACATGCTAAGTAGGAACTTCCTTAGTAAATCATTGAAGCCCCCTACCTCCCCATCTCACACTCAAGAGCTCGAGGAATAAATAACAGAGATCCCTAAATTTTCACCATTTTTTCAAGTTTTTCCTAAAGAAAAATAGGCAATTGATACCCCTCTGACTAGTTAAGTCTATGTATGAAATGAAGAAAGGAAGCTTATGCAAGTGCTGAATAGCCTTTGGGGATGAAAGTCTATGCGGTAGAGTGAATTCTTTGCTGAAAACTCCATGAAACCTATAGGGAAGCTCCAATAAAGGGGGAAAGAGAACCCTCTCTTTGAAAAGTAACCATAGTGTGTTCCTCTCGTAAGTCCGGTTAGCCCCTATTTCACCTAGTTACCTTCAAAATAGCCTGTAATGGATGCATGAAGACCTACCATTTTAACCACAGTTTGGCCAAATCTCTCCAAAATATTTGTCAAAGCTCCAAGATTAGTCTCTGCTTCATGCAAAACTCCTACAAGTACCTGCCATGTGGCTCCTGTATCTATTGTCTAAGATTTAATGGTGGAAAATTAGAGAAAATATATTCAAATGATCAAAAGCATATGCTTTGATACCACTTGTCAAGGAGAGACTTGAGAGATGAGAGAAAGAAGAGAAGAGAAGAGATAAAGAAGTGACAAGGAGAGAGAAATACTAGAAAGTTAGGAAAAAGAAGAGAGAGAATCCATAGAACTTGTGAACAAGAAGGTGAGCTAAGAGACAATAAATGTATTAATGTTTAAAATATGTAAAAATTTATCTATCTCACCCCTTTTATACCTATGATACTGTGACAAGGTAAGAGACAGTAAATGTATTAATGTTCAAAAGATGTGAACAATTACATTTCTCACCCCTTTTATACCTATGTTAGTGTGACAAGGTATTATTAATAATTGCACACTAAATATATCTTCTTCCCAGCTTCTTACACTTGAGATCTAGTATACCCATATATAGTTTCATGAATCTTGCACCAAACTATGGTTGTTTGACACACTAGTCACATCTAGTCTTCTATATGGAGTGGAGGTCTAGGGTTGCAACCTACATCACAGATGATTGAGCTTGCTCCCTAACCAAACTAGCCCAAAAAGAGACCATTATGATGGTTGGACCACATAGAGGGACCATTGATGATTATGATATCATAATGCATGATCATCAGGAGTAAGCCCTCCACCCCACTCCCTATCTTTAGAGCAAAGTTAGGGGTAGCACCTATGGTTGTGAAGGAACTCTTTAGAGAAGTGACTTTTTGTATGAGCTCACGCTCGACCGCCAAGACCCACAGAGGTCTTATGGCTTCAAGCATTTCAAGCCAAGTGCAATGGTTACCTCTCAAATAGTCATACACGCTCTCACACCTATGAGTGTAGTGAGCTTACCTCCATGCTCAATCGAGTTTCTCCTCCCTCAAGCACTCCAATAGCTTCATGATCCAAGGTGCAAGCTCAAGCAAGCTCGATCCTCAAGCTCCAATACCATGCACAAGACAAGAGAAGATAAGAGAGAAAGAAGAAGATAGGAGAAGATAGAGAGCTTCTCCACCATGATCCCTCATCCTCACACACTCATTCCCTTACTACCTCACTCCCTCTCACACTCCCTCTCAAGCACAAGCTCAAGTAAGCAAGAACAAGAAGAAGAAGAGAAGAGGAGAGCTAGTTTTGGCCACACAGAAGAATGAGCTTCTCTATTTACTTTTTGGCTTTTATATATGCCCTAATCCATTTTGTGCACCCACCCCTTTTTTACATGACCAGATGTTTAGCTTAGGCCCTCTTTTCCTATTTCCATCTATTTACATTGTGGCTTCACCCATGCCCATCTACTTTTTACAAATTGCACAGGAGGCGTGTAGTGCATTGTTGTTCGTGTCAGTGGAATTGGGAGTTGGGTCGAACACTGCACGCAAGCCTAGGGTGCTGTCCCACACTTGAGGATCCAGTTTGTGTAAAGGGGAGGTGTAGTGCTATGACTCCTCTTCCCTATGGAGGCTACATCAAGGTTGCTAGGTCTAAGTAATGAGATACCAGCTTTATGCACCCTATTAGTCATGGCATTCAACGAGATGGCAGTGACCTTGCCATCAAGTGTCTCAATCCAAATAGCCCCAAAGGTATGGATGGCATAATAGATGAACTAGTGGATGGTTTCTCCCTAAGGCATTCGGCACCATACAAATGAGTGATTCCACACTTAGGGCATATCAAGTCGGCCTCTTCTTGATTAGCTTGCTCTCCTTTAGGGTAATGAGATGAGATGTATCCAGGGTGGCCACAAGTTCACCATGCGATAGGTTCTTGGTTTTGACCTCCTAGGCCTTTATCCTTCCCCGACCTAACACCATCATCGGTATTAGTCTAAAATAAATTAAAATTGGATTACCCTCTTCATCATTGGAGACATAAGGGTTCACATATGACTCTTTCTCATTTGGCTCCTCGATATAATACACTAGAGGGTCACTCGTCGGTGGATGGGTCACAAAGGGTCCAGGTGGTCTAGGTATCCTTCTAGGTATCCTTGTGGGGTTGATGTCCACCCTAGGGATATCTAGTCTTGAATCATTGGGTACTGGAAGAGCTAATGGAGATTCCCTTCCATAAGGTGGTAGTCTATTCCCTAGGTAGTAAGGCTGATTGTATGGCTGTGGATATGGCAACCGCCTCAGCAATTGGCAATGCATTGCATCATGGACAAACCTACTGCAATTGGCACAAGGTAGTCTGGATCTAGGATCCATGCACTTGGTCAGAAGGTGGTTTCCTCTATAATGCACACATTTCACGTGAGATCTTGTAGGCATTCTCATCATCTCTTGAAGCTTAGCCAAATCTAGCTTCATGTCTGCCAACTCCTAGCTCTAGTTGACATTCTTTCCTTTCTCTTGGAGCACAATTTTAGTGAATTTGGTAATATTTCAAGTCCTACTATTATTTAGAATATTGGGACTCTAGAAAGACACATTTAAGTTTCCCAAAGCTATCATGTGACACATAATTGGAAACCTTATGAAAAATGGAATCTATTGAGGTATTAAACAATAAATTTGGAGCGACGATATGAGAGTATGAACAAAGAGAAAATTTTGACCATGAGTCCTAAACTTGTGAAAAAATCCCAAATTCACTAGTAGTGTGTTTTGGGTGTTCTAGCTTAATCTCTCACTAGCGGTCGTGGCCCTCTTTGAGGTTTTAGAGGTTGTGCTATCTCGGCTTGTGGTTCTTGAGCTTCTCTCTGAGAAGATTATCCACTCGTATGGCTTATTCAAAGACCCTAGCTAGCACCTCCCTTTGCAGGTTCAAGTTGCTCACCAAGGCCTTGTAAAGCTCTTCACTTCTAATTCCGCTTATGAACACAGTGGAGACCACTCATTCACTAGGTCGCTCTACGATTGGTATTCTCTTAAAGAGACTCCGTACATGGGTGACATAGTCTTGGATATCCTCTTTGTCCTTTGTCTGACATTCATTAGTCGAATAATAAGGTTATCCAAGTACCCTACATCATAGAATCTCTTGATGAAGAGACTCTTGAGATTGTTGAAATTATTCTATTCGACATTGTGTGGACTAGTGTATCATGTCTATCCTTTATCCCCAAGGCAAAGACCAAAACCTTGTGTGCATTGAGCAGGGTCTGTTAGGTCGTTTGCCTCACGTACCTGCTCAAATTGCTCTACAATACTATATGGGTCGTTATCGGATTGATACTTGTCGAGTTTCTTGGCAACTACATGTATATTCATTTGGCTTTTTGAATTCAAAGTAATGCCTAGTCCTATTGGCGATGAAGATGTTAGGGCTACTCTGCTTTTGTTCCGCAGCCATGTTATCTTCTATGAGTCACTTCATGAGAAGCTCACTCAATGTAAGGTTGGCTTCAAGCGCTCTTTCCCTCTTAGCATTGGATCCTATTATGTTCCTATTGGCAAGCACTAAAACTCAATGGACCTCTCAAATTTCTATCTCCTGTCTCAGCCTCTCTGAACTTGCTACTCCTAATTATTGGTGGCTATGCCTTACACCTCTTTCTTTGCTAGTCTCCTTTCTTCCATGAGGTCCGCTATGATGTCCTCTAGCTAGTCTATCATGGTGCTCCATTTTGGTCTACAAATTGTACTGATTTATCATTTGTTGGGTGTCAACTGGGAAGTCTCCCAGGTCGAGCTCACCATTTTTGAGATTGGTGTTGGATCTTAACATTTCATCAGTCTCCTAGGCTACTAGAGTGTTGATCAAGCTGATCAACTCAGGTAAGTTTGAGTCCCTAATCATGTTAGCTCCTAGTGCTCTCCAAGAGGCTTACTCTGAGGCTTAGTATCCTTCATCACGCGTTCAAGATCTGGGGTCTTCTCCTATTAGTAGAGTCGTTCAATTTTGCTTATCTTGCATGTGAGTTCCTTGTTCAGTTAGTTCTCAATTTTAAGTGCACTCAAGTACTCATGGGGTGCTTTTTTCCATATGTGTCCAAAATTAGGGTTTCAACTTTCAAGGTGTGCTTCAAATGATTATTTATGCAATGTCTGACTACGACAAAAACAATGTGGTTCGACACACACTTTTCTAGTCTGCTGCTATAGGTGTGATGGTTGCTCATGTTTGTTTGGGTTTTGTAAGATGTTTCGAATAGGTGGCCTGAGAGGTTGTGTTTGTAGTCACTTCCTAGGTAGCTAAGTCACAACTTTTGGAGTCTGGAGGCTCTATGAGCCTTCGATTTGTCTGGAGGCCTACAAGGGTCTTGCTTAGCTCCATGTTTTGGTCTGTGGTAAGTTGGTTTTGTCAGCTCTCAAGTTTGAGTTTTAGTATATGAGTATTAGGCGTCTGATTCCCAAAGTCAAACACTCTGATTCTAACTCTATCCGTGGCTACCTCTCACATAGCCATACACGCTCTCACACCTACTATGAGTATAGTGAGCTTATCTCCATGCTCGATCGAGTTCCTTCTCCTTCAATCACTCCGATAGCTCCACGATTCAAGGTGCGAGCTCAAGCAAGCTCGATCCTCAAGCTTTAAGATCCATGCTCCATTGCCGCATGCAAGACAAGAGAAGAAAAGAGAAGAAGAAGAAGAAGAAGAGAGGAGAATATGGAGAGCTTCTCCACCACAGTCCCTTATCCTCACATACTCACTCCCTCACACTCCCTCTCTCAAGCACAAGCTCAAGCAAGCAAGCAAGCAAGCAAGCAAGCAAGCAAGCAAGCAAGTAAGAAGAAGAAGAAGAAGAAGAAGAAGAAGAAGAAGAAGAAGAAGAAGAAGAAGAAGAAGAAGAAGAAGAGAGGAGAGCTAGTTATGGCCACACACAAGAATGAGCTTTTCTATTCACTTTTTGGCTTTTATACATACCCTAATCCCTTTTGGGCACCCACCCCCTTTTACATGATGGGCCGTTTAGCCTAAGTCATCTTTTCCTATTCTCTTCTAGTTACATTGTGGCTTCATCTGTGCCCGCCTACTTTTTACAAATTGCACAGGAGGGAGTCTGGCACTCTTTTACAAAGTTTTAGGGGTGCCTTTACATTAAAAAATGTGCCTTTTCCATTTTTACACTCACCTTGGGTTTTTAAGGTGTCTTTGCACTTTTGGCCCTTTTCTCTCTTATTTCTAATGTCATACCACATTTTTTTGCTTTGCCCTGTATTTTAAAATTTTCTTTTGCTTCATTCTTTTTTATTTTTCCTTTCTTGCATTGGGGCTAACACTTTTTTAGACAAGACATGGGAGCTCGTATGCCACAAATATCCTAGATTGGCATTGCCTTCCTCTAGATAGCTAGGAAAGGCAAGTCAAAGGGGCTATTGGTACTCATAGATGGCCCCTTGGATGAGCTTACATGGGCTAGACATCAACTAGCTCCCACCCTTTGACTATAGCTGGGATTGTCCTACAATCCCTCTTAGTCAATTTGAGGTAAATTCAATCATTAGGGCTGATGTCTTGAGAGTCGAGACAGGGACAACTTGCTAGTAGCTATTGCTCCCTCTAGGACCAAATAAGTGGAGCCACTTCCTACACCTCTCCAAGGATTGATCTATTGTCTGACCACATTATATGGGCATGCACCTCTTCCATAGTATGTGGGTTTTTGTTGGATACATACATGCCTCCTCCCATTAGTTGAGGATAGAGATAGCTAGATGGATAGATATTCCAATGAAGGATATGATAGGAGCACTAAATATGCAAATGTACAATGTAATATGACATAGAAGGAAGGTATCACAACATTTTTCATGAGGGCTTTGGACCTCTTCGTCATGTCATGGAGTATGAGGGCTAGAGATGTCTAGGGCTTTTCCTCCTAGAGGTCCAAAGGTACTGCACAACACTATTACAAGACATGAGACCAACTCACTAAGAAGGACCCAAGCATAGAGTAGTGATGGATTTCTTTCATAAAGCAAACCCCACAAGCACTACTAGCTCAATAAACACAAATCCATCTCCCTGGACTATCCCTACTCCACAACATGGAGTCACTCTAGATAGGGCCGTTGCACTTTGTCAAGCATGGTGACCTTAAACACATGGCTGACAACTAAGGGGCCCATACTATAGTCAAATTAGAGCCATCATTACTAGACACATGAGACTCATCTCTCAATACATTATCAAGGTGGCCTTGGATCACATCATGGTTGGGATCATGTGTTGATCTTGACATTTAGAGAGCACCTACTATAGCTATACATTTTATACATTTAAATTGTTAGAAATAGAGATCCTTAGATGTTAGCCTTGTACTAGGATTCACTTTTCTTTTACTTTCGTGATGAGATGGCATTGGATAGAGATGTACTTTGGTTTTGTCTCATAGGCCACATTGGCCTTGTGTGTGTGTGTGTTAATTGAACACACTTATAAACACACACACTCTCTCTAGATTGAACATAAGATATGATCATGGAAATGGAAATGGCGAGTCTCTGAAAAATTGTGTGGCTCTCTCTCTCTCTCTCTCTCTCTCTCTCCCCACTTTTCCTAGAGAGAGAGATGAATTTTCTTTTAATTAAACATATCACGTGATATAATATTTTAATGGTTGAACACTTACATGCAATGTGTACATACTCTAAAAACATCCACAAATGCACATATACTATAGATAAGAGTTAAATTCCTTTTTTTATTCAGCATATAATTTTAATGGTTAACATGTTCATGCAATGTATACATACTCTAAAACCACACACAAATTCAAATAGATTAGTAACAATTATAAAACACATACATACTTAACACATATCTAAACATGTATATGAGAGAGAAAAAGAGCAGAGGAGAGAGAATGGATATACATTCATAAAATACTCACTTACAAACATGCATACACCGACATATGTAGACATACACATCCACACACAAATATATAAATGTGCATATACATGCAATGCATACACGCACATAGACATATACATATATGCATGCATACATATATAACATGGACACATATGAGATGAAGAAAGATGAGAGACAAGAGGAAGAAAAGAGAGGAGAGAAAATAAAAATAATCAGTAAGTGAGGAGACACACGTTTATGAGGCCATACAAATAGATGCACACGTATTAAATACACACGTACACACATATATACACATATATATGGACATAAACACATACATGCATAGAGAGAGAGAGAGAGAGAGAGAGAGAGAGAGAGAGAGAGAGAGAGAGAGAGAGAGAGAGAGAGAGAGAGAGAGAGAGAGAGAGAGAGAGAGAGAGAGAGAGAGAGAAGAAAAATGAGAAGAAGAAATTGTCAATATAGTTTATGAGTTGTCAAATATTTATAATATTGTAGGCTTAGTATGTGAGACTAATATGCATGTCATGATAGGCTCAATGTGAATAGAAATACAATTAGATGTATTTTTCTTTGAGAAACTTTGAGAAATGGTCACAAGCATTTTTTGGAGATATAGTTTAGGCTTGATCCTATGAATGTTGGTCTTTCACTCCCTATTTATTAATGAGTATTATATCCCCATATATTGCATTTTTGTGCATTCAACATTATATTAGTTATTGACCATTGGTCTGGTCAAGCCATACATGCATGACCTATAACTTAGTTTTTTTCAATGTAAATGCACTTTAGTTGTTATGTGAAGTTTGGTGTCTGTTAGAATTAGCACAACAGTAATTATTCATGCAAAATGTCGTTTTGTATCAATGGAATGAATGACGAAGAAGTGATCTATTCTGTGCTATATCTTTGTTATTTTCTGCGCACTCTATGTGATGTTTCTACTATGTTTCTTATTCAAGTTTTGTTGATTATGAAGTGCTAGAGTTTCTTGTATTAGTTCAATTTCAAGATGTGTTTGTGTTTAGTTTAGTATGTAGTAGGACCCTGCTGATTCTACCTCCATCTTCTTGCACGGAATAGATGTAGACTGAGCATGGAAGAAATCCATTTAATTATATCACACTAATGCAATTTTGTATAGTGCCTTTTGTTGCACTCGGGCAATGCTGGCGGTTATGATAGTTCTAGCCCATCAAGGGGTGTGTATGGTGAATTTGTGTGATGGAGGGGTTTCCCTTTATAGCAAATGTCGTTCTTATGCACTCCAAAGCAACAATTCTGTGCTCATGCCGATCGCATATGGGAAGAATTGCATCATGTTTGAGGATCTTTGAGGGTAAGAAGAAATAATCTCAAATAATCTGAAGTGCAAGCGCAAACTGCTGGTTTGTCACCACATAAGAGGCTTCAAGTTTGGGTACTTATGTGAATTCTTTTATGCCTACATCTTTTGATGTATTATGCTTGTAGTAGCTTCTTTTTAGAAAGTCACATTCTCAATCAAATTGTTAATCCTAGAAGGTGGTTATAGTTTAATCAATTACCATCCAAACCATCGAAGAAACCAATGCCTACCAATATAGCTCAACCTAATCCGATAGTTAAGCAAACCAAGTTCTATGGTGGAAAGAAGGCGGATTCAAATTGGTATATAGCACAATTTGAAACCTACCATCAGGTTACAAGCGGTCATGATATCTTATTCAATGATCAAATTAAAAAGACTCAGTTGTAGCCACTCTTCAAGACAAGGCCATGGATTGGTTTAGTGCCACCTATGGGCTGGCTAGATTCAACACTTATGATGATTTGAAGAATGCTTTCTTGTCGCAGTTCCATAATGATAAAACCCATGGTGATGTCTTAGAAAAGATAAAAGTTATCAAGTAGAAAAGGATATTGGTGGAAGATTATGCCCAACAATTTAAACATTTGTTAAATAGGCTAGATATCGATAACCAGATGTCATTGGATATGCAAACATATTACTTCGTGAAGGGATTGAATGGTAAGATTTCAGGGACAATTGCAAATGTGGAGTTTGGATAGCAAAAAAATTTAGATGTTATGATTGTGGCAGCAACTCGGGTGGAAAAAAAAGCTTGGTTTTTCCCATTCTTGTAAAAAGATAGATGCAAGATCTGATTCAGAAAGTGATATAGATAGTGAGGAAGAGGAGGAGGAAGATTCAGAAGATGAAAATGACAACAATGACTCAAAATCAAATTCAGACACTCTAATGATTTTGATGATGAAGGTAAGAAGAAGAAGAAGAAGAAGAAGAAGAAGAAGAAGAAGAAGAAGTGTGTCAAGAAATCCAAAGGTAAGAAGTTCTCCCATAAGACCTCTAAATCAAAATCACCATCCAAAAAGAAATCTGATAGTAAATTGGATTTAAAAATAGTTAAGAAATTAAAACCTTTAGGAGTTTCTGGGACAAAGATCTATGAGATCATTATCCTCCTTCTTAGTCAGGTCATCCGCTATGTACACGGGCCAAGGCTTGTCCTCCTCTCTCGCCAAGTTGACCTCCTTAACTTTGGCTAGTCCTTCGATGGGTTCACGTACTTGCCCTTTCCGCTTGGCTCCTATTAACACCACTATTCCATCACCCTTCTTGAACTTCGTGAAGTGCTTGGGCAAGTCCTAGGGTTTCTTCTATCGTTCAGCTTTTGAAGACTTTAACTGTTTCTTTTTCTCCTCCTTTAGCCTCTTGCGCCTTAGGTGGATCGGGAGGTCCCCCTTGGTGCATTTGGTCCCAAGTGGTCAAGGCATTTCGGGGTCACTATATCAGAGCTCACCTTTGACATGGAATTGTGCTTGCCATCCTCACTGGAAGAGGCTGTCTCCTTTGGTGGTCACAACTCTAAGGCTAACTCCACTCTGAATAATGGTATGGTGCAAGTCTGAACTAATATCGCATGCTCATAATCTACCACCTCTAGGCATTCTAATCAAGCTTGATCAAAATCTACATTGGAAACTCCTTTGTTCACTCTAAACGTGTTGACCTTTCGAGGTTTAATGTTATTCTGATTTGCTCAATCACTCTTCCATCTATGTCATATTCTATGGTCTCTACTTCCACTTCTCTTTCCTCACACTGATGGAGCTACAATCTTTGTACTCATCCTTGGAATCCTCATACTTGGATCGTGTGTCATTTTTCTTCTTTGCTAGCTCTTCTTCCCTATAAAGGATGCATCTAGGTTGCTAGGTCTAGGTAATGAGATACTGGCTTGCTTTGTTTGAGCTCGTGTCATGATATTTATGGGGATAGGTGTGGCATTGTTGTGAGGTGACTCGACACAAAAGAGTTTGAGTGGCACAAATGGTATGATTGTTGAACTAGTGGAGGGTTTTCATCTAGGGCAATAGATGAATAGGTGTGTGACTCCTCATTTGGGACACCTCAAGTCCGCCTAGTCTCTATTTTCTTGCTCTTTTTTAGGGCAATGAGATGAGATATACCTTGGATGGCCACACGTCTTCAACATGCTATGGACTCATGGTTCTGTGCTCCTCCTAGGCCTTTATCTCTTCCTTTGCCTAAGGCCATGATCAACATAAGTCTGTAGTCCATCAATATGGGATTACCCTCTTCGTCATAAGAGACATAAGGGCTCACATATGAGTTTTCCTCCATTGGTTCCTCCACAAAGTGCACTAGCACATTGCTTGGTGGATGGGTCATGATAGGTCCTTGCAGTCTAGGGATTCCCGTTGGGTTGATGTCTATCCTCGGAGCGGTTGGCATTGAACCATTAGGTGTGGGTAGAGCCAAAAAGGCTCCCATTCCAAGGTGTGGCTACCTAATTCTTGGATAGTATGGCTAAGTTAAGGTTGTTGGTAAGGCAACCATCTTGGCAATTGGCAGCAGTGCATGGTGTCATGCCCGAATCTTCCACAATTGGCACAAGGCCATGATCTAGGATTGGACATTCAGATGGCATGTGTTTCCCTCCACAATGCACACATTGTATTTGAGGTCATATTGGCCTTCGTATTGACTCTTGTAGTCTAGTCATCTTCGATTGTAGATCAACTATAGCTTGGGTTTGGTCGACGCTCTTTCCTTTTTCTTGTTTGCGATAGGGCCTTATAAAGTTCTTCATTACGGATCCCATTAATGAATATGGTAGAGACTGCTCTCTCATTGGTCAGTCAGTTGTAAGTATCCTTATGTAGAGACTCCTCACATGTGTGATGTAGTCTCATATGTCCTCTTTATCTTTTTTGCTAACATTCATCAGCTTAACAATGAGGTTATAGGAGTATCCTGCCTCTAAGAATCTCTTGATGAAGAGATCCTTCAATTGGGTGAAGTTATTGCATTTGGCATTGTCTAAAGTGGTAAATCAAGTTCGTCCCTTGTCTCCCAAGCAAAGATTGAATGCTTGCACTCATTGAGTAGAGTCCATGAGATTGTTAGCCTTGCACAGTTGCTCAAATTGGTTGATGAAGCTATATGGGTCATTGCCTGCTTAGTATTTATCAATTTACTTTGCAACTATGGGTATTTTTGTTTGGCCCCTAGTATTTGGGGTGACTCTGGCTAGCAATGATGTCTTGATAATATTTTCATGAGTAGCTCACTCACAATAAGTTTAGCTTTTAAGGCTCTCTCCCTATCGGCATTGCCTCCCATTATTTTTCCTACCTGAGATGGCTAGGATCTTGTGAACCTCATTGAGCTCTCTCTCCTGGCGTAACCTTTGAGCCCTTTGCTCCTGGCTATAACTCGCAATGTGCTCTAATGCTATTCTTCCCAATCTCCTCTCCTCCTCAAGGTTAGTTATGATATCGATTACTGGTCTTCCATGATGTGCCATCCTTGTTTGCTAATCATACTATGTGACAAGTCACCAAATGTCATCTGGGTACCCTACCATGTTAAGGTCGAGGTCATTCTCATTCGAGTTGGTGCATGCCATGGTGATTGTCTCTTGACCCACTAGTGCTTTTATGAGATCAACTAGGCCAGCTAAAGATGTGTCTCTAATCTTTGCTAGCTTTTCCTTCCCTCAATGGTCTAATAGTTTTTTTTGCCCTAGATGTTTGTTCCTAGTGTCTTGGGTCACTCGTATGATCCTCATGGTTGCACTCCTATTGGTGGGTTTGTTTTAGCTTAATCCCCTTTGGTGTGTTCCTAGTTAATCCAAGAATTTGCAAGTGAACACACACTTATACGCTAACAGTGCAACTCGATGTGAGTTGTGCAAAATCAAGCTTTCCAGCTTTCACATACGCTTACAATAATGTAGAGTGTAACCTTTGATGAATTCAATCACATCCAATCAATTTTGTGCCTTGTAGTTTTTTTGCGTGGATCATGATAATTTATGTTAGTTGGTTTTGGGTTCCTTGTGGGTTTTGATAGCTGATCTAATGGGTGTTCAACTCAAATGGTCAACTTAGATCTCTACTAGGAGTAAGCGACCGGTGGTCAATCACTTCAGTCACTCCTGGACTACTAGGTCAAGGTTTCAAGTACAATAGCTCTATGGTCTCATCCACTGGTCTGGATCTTCATTTGGTTGTTGAACAGTTGGTAGTAGGCCCTAATAGGTCTTAAAGTGGTCAAAAATAGTCAAAATTAGGGTTTTGGACAACTTGTCCAAGTCCCAGACTCAGCTATTCGAGTGGGCTCCTACACGTAAGTGGTTGTCTTAGTGGTCAGACTTGAATGAGGGGTGCCCATCCAAGCATCCAAGTTAGCCATCTGAGACCTGAGGTTTAGCCATGTGAGGCTTGAATTTGGTTCGAGTCCAAGCGGACTCTTGTCCAAGTCGAACATTTGAGCATGGTAAGAATTCTAAGACTCTCTCCCTATATCAACATTGCCTCCCATTTTGTTCCTACTTGAGATGGCTAGGATCCTATGAACCTCATTGAGCTCTTTCCTAGTGCAACATCTGAGCCCTTTGCTCTTGGCTATAACTTGCAATGTGTTGTAATGCTATCCTTCCTAGTCTCCTCTCCTCCTCAAGGTCAGCAATGATATTGATTACATTATTGGTCTTCCATGATGCACTATCCTTGTTTGCTAGTCATACTATGTGACAAGTCACCGAATGTTGTCCAGGTACCCTGCCATGTTAAGGTCAAGGTCAAGGTCGAGCTCATTCTCATTCCAACTCTTGACCCACTAATTCTTTTACAAGGTCAACTAGGCTAGCTAAATACGTGTCTCTAATCTTGGCTAGTCCTTCCTTCCCTCAATGGTTTGATGGTTTTGTTTGCCCTAGATGTTTGTTCCTGGTGTCTTGGGTCACTCGTATGATCCTCGGATTGCACTCCTATTGGTGGGTTCATTTTAGCTTAATCCCCTTAGTGTGTTCCTTATTAATCCTACAATTTGCAAATATACACACACTTATATGCTAGCAGTGCAAGTCAATGTGAGTTGTGCAAAATCAAGCTTTCTAGCTTTCACATGTGCTTAAGTGTCTACAATGCAGAGTGTAACCTTTGATGAATTCAATCACATCCAATCAATTTTGTGCCTCGTAGTTTTTTTGCATGGATCATAATTATTTCTACCAGTTGATTTTGGGTTCCTTGTGGGTTTTAATAGGTGGTCTGATGGGTGTTCCACCCAAATGGTCAACTTAGGTCTCTACCAAGTGTAAGCGACCGGTGGTCAATCACTTCAGTCACTCTTGGACTGCTAGGTCAAGGTTTCAAGCACAACAGCTCTATGGTCTCATCCATAGGTCTGGAGCCCCATCTAGTTGTTGGACAGTTGGAAGTAGGCCATAACAAGTCTTAAAGTGGTAGAAAATAGTCAAAAATAGGGGTTTGGACAACTTGTCTGAGTCATAGACTTGACCTCCGAGTGGGCTCCTACAAGTATGTGGTTTTCTGAGTGGTTGGGACAAGGGGTGCCCGTCCAAGAGTCCAAGTTGGCTATGTGAGACTTGAGGTTTGGCCATCCAAGGCTTGAATTTGGTTCAAGCCCCAAGTGGACTCTTGTCCAAGTCGGACATCCGAGTTGTTGAGAAACATGGATCTTGAAACATAGTTTAGCTATGGAGGCTTGAACTCATAAGCAAGAGACATGAAGACTGATGACTAGACACAAAATTTCACTCAAGTGAATTAGGTTCCAAGATAGATTAGCTTGGACTAATAAACACAATCTTGAGTGGACAGGAACATAGACTAGTACAATAGCATTGCATTGAAAAGTGAACCAAGTACATGCCTTTATGGATTTCCAGCTTCTTCCCTCTCCTCCTTGTGCTTATGGGTTTTTGAACATCTCTTCCTAGAGCATACATAATTAGTTTATCTTCCATACAAAGCCTCTTGTGGGCAAGCCTCTTTTGGGCACACATCCAACCTCTATGGGCATACATTCACCCTTTATGGGCATACATCATTTGATTCCTCAACACCCCCCCTAAAATGATGAGTCTCTAACCTTGTTGGCTTATTGCCCCCCTACATGATGACATGGCCCGGGAGACTAGCTCTTTGGTAGCCTAGTCAAGTTAAGGCTTGAAACATTACATTTTTGGTAGGGTTTTTACAACATCCACTATGGGAAATTCTTTGTTGTCAGTAGTGGAAAGTATCTTCTTCATCTTCCTTTGGTTCTTTTGGTGATTTCCTCGATCTTCTTGGTCTTTTTTTTAATTTTCTTCATGCTCTTCATCTTTTTGTTCTTCATTATCTTATGCTCTAGTCTTCTTTGTGAGGTCCTTTTGATCTTCTTTCTCAGTGTGTTTGAGATGGATACAAATAAGTACATTGATGTAGCTTGACATGACATAAACTTTGGGATACATAGATTTAGGGGTTCCATGCAATTTTGCAAGACAAATATATTTCTCTTTGGATAGCTTTGGGACTTGTTGGAATGCATTGCTTTGACAACACATTATGACATTGGGCTTGGATACATAGAGTTTGGAGCTTTGGATCAATGGTGGCTATATGATGATGTTCACTGAAATGTCTTGGCATTAGACTAGCTTTGATTTTCTTGAGCCAAGGATTGTTGTTGGTGTTTCTCCCTCTGGACGCGTCACTCCTTGTCTCTCTCTCAATTTCACAGTGTGCAAATGAGCTCTCTCTTCCCCCTTTTCACCTTTTGTGTTCTCTCTTTCTTCCCTTATACTCTATTTTCTTTCCCAAAAATCAAAAATCTTTTTTCTTTCTTTCCATCTTTCCATGTTTCTTAGCTATATAGAGATTTATCTTTTTCTTCTTTTTCCTTACTTTCCAAACCTTAATGTCTCAAATCTAATCAAAATACACTTCTTCTACCTTGACCAATGCACAGAAAGCTTTCTAAACCTAAACTAATTTACAAAAGAGATGGAATGGCCTCCGAATCCCTCGCTTCCTACCTAAAACCAAGTGCCATTTCGAAGACCGAACTCCTTCTTTGTCACTCAATTTGGAGCATGAAAGGACTCATGCTTGAATCCGTTTGTCTTGGCAATGGAACCAAAATATCGTTGCTCTTGCGAGCAAACCACGAAGACCCCCAAACCGGTTATTACTTCAAGCATTTCAAGCTGAGAGCTATGGCTATCTCTCACATAGCCATGTGTACTCTTCCACACACAAATATAGTGAGCTTATCTTTAAATCCAATCTAGTGTCTCCTCCCACAAATCCATCGATAGCTCCACAATTCAAGATGCACCCTCAAGCAAGCTCCATCTCCACGCTCCGAGCTTTGACCTTGATAGCCATGTGCACAAGAAGGGAGAAGAGAATAAGAAGATTATGAAGAGAGGAGAAGAAGAGCTTCTCCACGATTGCTCACTCTCACACACACACTCTCTTCCTCTCTCATACTCCCTCTCTCATGCACAAAAAGGAAGCAAGAGCAAGAAGCAAGAAGATAACAAGTTTGGCCACACACAAGAATAAGCTTCTTCATTCATTTCTTGACTTCTATAAATGCAGTATCCTCTCCTTGGGTGGCTACCACCTTTTTGGTCTGCGGCCTTTGTCCATTCCTCTACTCTTTGTCCTTCTCCTTCCTATTAGTGTAGGCCTCAATCCGTGCCTCTCATTCTTTAACATTTGCATGGGAGAGAGCTTAGCACTCTTTTATAAAATGAATTGCAATGTGTCTAGTGCTTTTCTTGCTAATATGTTAAGGTGTGCTTATTATTGTGTGCTTCCTTTTACATTTGAGACTTTTTCGTGCACTTTGTGTCTTCAAGTTTTTTTGAGTGCGCCTTTGTCCTCCATCTTTTCCTCTTGCCTTGGGGCTGTCTTTCATTTTTGACTTTTTGAATTTTTTCCATCTTGGTCTTCCGAGGGCGTAACAAAGATCCACCTCCATGTCAAACTCATATGGCAATTCAAGCAGCCTCAGTGTCCTCCACGTCCTTCACAAGCTTTGTCAATCACTATGTAGTGAATCGATCCTTGGCCCAAATCCTTCAAAGATGACAATTGTGACAATAACAATCAAGCCACCTCCTCAAGCTACATTGGATACTCATGAGCCGTAGAACACAAAGGGAAGGGGGCCCTAGATCAGTCTGTAGGCATTCTTGATTAGATTCTATCCCTCAAATTGACCCAAGACCACTCATTATATATGACGCCACCCCAAACAAAATTTCCACAATAGTCTTCCTAAGGCTATTTCAGCCTTAACTTTCCTTCGTAAGGCTTTTTCATTTTTTACACAATGCTTTTATCCTTTTTAATTGTATCAAAGCTTCATTTAAACAAAAATGTGTGTGTGTGTGTGTGTGTGTGTGTGTGTGTGTGAAGCTTTCTTTCCCCTTTCAAATAACTCTTAGCCCTTGAGTATTTTGTCGTGCTCTTCGATACTCCTAATGCTAGGGTATGCATTTTCCAACAAATTCAAATAAGATTTCTAATGCTATTCTTCATTGAATTCCTTCATGATTCTTTTCATATAACTTTAAAGCTCATCTTACAACTAATAAAGCCTCGAACCATGTTGAACACATTATTGATATTGATTTTTAGTGAATGAATACTAATGAGGACACAAATGTATCCTTGCTTTCCTTCATGCATTCATTAACACCAAGTGAAAAAAACCAAGTGAGTCCAAAAAAGCAAGCAAGAAATGTGAATGATATAGTAGAAGTCAAATATAGTTTAAAGCTAAGATGGGGTTTTATGGAGTTTAGAACCAAGATAAAATTGTTGAGTGTAAGCAATTGTTAGGGATCCTTGATTTTGAAATCTCATATTCTAACAAAAGAGATCATTCTTAAATTAATCTAACTTCCACATAAGGAAATAGCTTTTCATTTACAAAATAATCTAGACATTATTTCTAGAAAATGATTGGGAATAACTCCAATCTTTTCATTGCTTATGAAAGTCCTTATGCCACAAAGCTCATTGTATGCAAACTAATGAGCCACTATCTATACTGGCCATTTTCTTTTGCTTACATAATAAAAGGTAAGATTCATGGTTGGTCAATATCATATCCCATTATGTCCGGATACATTCATCATCCACATAATGACATTTTGACCTATCCTTCTCTACAACATTGACATCATACTTTCAACTTTGAGCCATCATCTCTACCGTAGATCTTGTATAACATGGAAGAATACTATAAAAAAAATACACAATGAGAATAACATTAAATGATTTACTTTGTATACCCAATTCTAAAACATGTAATGCATAAAGAAATAGCTAATGAGTTAGAATACAATATAAACAT
Organism: Lygodium microphyllum; assembly: GCF_053477565.2. Taxonomy (NCBI): domain Eukaryota; kingdom Viridiplantae; phylum Streptophyta; class Polypodiopsida; order Schizaeales; family Lygodiaceae; genus Lygodium; species Lygodium microphyllum. The sequence continues at coordinate 44,038,899 of NC_141160.1, read as the reverse complement.
TATGCTTTTACATAATAAAACTTGAGTTCTCAAAACACATAATAAGTCTTGCTAATAAAAGTGAAAACAATAAAAGTATGCCCCAAGGTGTCATCTGTGTGAATGCTCACTCATCATCATAGGGATTGTCCACAACTTGCACTTTGTAGGCATCTAACTCTAAGTCCTCATCAATACCTGATTGTTGTAACGAGCGGGGATCACGGGAACATGGCATGGGAACATACCAGTCACACTAACGGTATATAAGGTGTAAGAGGGTATTCTGAGGCATCACAAAATTATCAAGAATCTCTCTTTTTCACCTTCACAAGCTTCCATGGCTTCTTCTTCTTCTTCTTCTTCTTCTTCCCTTTTCTCCCTTTCTCTCTCTTCTCCCCATCTTTCTCTCTCCTCTTCTTCTTCTCCTGCAATCTTTCTCTCTCTTCTCTTCCTTTGTTAGGCTAGTTAGGTCTCTTTCATTACAAGTGGTATCAAAGCTTTGTCTTTGATCCTTTTCTTTTCCCATAGATTTAGGGTTCTCATAGTTTCTCACAGTTAGAAAACCTCAGTTACATCTCTCTCATAGGTACATAGGGAGTACTCATGCAAGCTGTCAGCCCTCTTGAAGACTATGGCAGCCTTTCTTGGAGCCTTCCCAAGAACCATGGACACATCTGGAGGCAGGAATATAAATTTGGCAGGTCGTCACTAATTTTCATGTAAGTTTCTCGAGGGCTTTGGGCAAAAGGAGTGTAGCAAAGTTAGAGAAGCCCAAAAGCACAGTTACTTTTTCAAGAGAACCTTCTCTCTCCTTCTTCCTTCAAGCTGCCATGGAACCTTCAGCCCCAAGAAGTGCAAAAATCTTGCTTCCCCCTCTTACTTAGCCTGAATGACTTGTCCCAGAGCCTTCCTCCCATCATGCTCAACATCTAGAGCAGCCATGAGCCCTATTTGACTTGCCTGGAGCCTCCTGAGGATAGCCCGAAAATCACGGTGCATTTTGTGTTGAGTGGACTGCTCACTGCTCCTGCTCCAGCTCAGCTCCAGCCTTCCCTGCTTCATTCTCCAGCCTTTGGCACACTTCTAGGCAAGCTTGAGCACGGGTATTGAGGTCCCCCGCCAGTTCTTGACAATACCTCAAACCCTACTGTGGGCATCAACCATGGCAGCCATGAAACCTTCAACCATGCTCATGGCACACTAAAGTCCCTTCAACTTTCTTACCCCGGGAGCCTTGGGAGCAGCCACAAGCTTCAACAAGTGAAGATATACGACATTGAAGGCCCCCATACAACCACAGGCTGCAAGAAAAAGGGCAACCACAAATTTCTTGGAGAAGGGCAGCCATTAACTCTTCCCCAAGCTTGAATAAGGTATGTCAATCGGTTCTTGCTCTCTCTTTTACATCCAATTGTTGAGCTCAACCACTTGATGAGAGAGATGGAAGAATTGCATGCCTTCTTGGAGTTTGAGAGTGCCAATTGGATTCCCATCCCCATTCCACACCCTTGAAATGCATGCATGGCTGGATGCTCTTTAAATTTATTTCCCCATTGATCAAGATTTTACTCTAATCCTTAACCGTACTCTTATTTAATTCCGATTGATAAGAAATAAATTGTAAGAAGGGTAAGTCATGCAATCAACGAGTCACTAAATTGCAGAGGTAACCCCTTTTTCCATCCCATTTTCTTTATTGATTACGTATATCATGAAAGGCCCAACCCTCAATTTGTAAATGCATATCATGCTGGTTACTTAATAATAAATGTTTGCCATGTATATTCTGGGTGAGGAAAAGCTCGATGCCAAGTGAGGTGGCAAGACAAAAGAGGGGTGACCCCCCCTTGCCATCAAAGACCCTGAAGGGGTGCACAACCAGGCCCGGGGGGAACTTTGCCCACTTCCCGATGATCCGAAGCCCAAAGGTTCTTGCAGGTGCAGGTAAACTTGAATGAATAGCTCGAGCCCTGATCATTTATGTCCACAACCATCTACATGTATTGGTAATGACATGTATCACTTGGGAATGTATGGTGGATGCATGCAGGAAGGGCAGGGTGTGCAGTCATGAAAATGGTCTCAGCAAGAGAACTATAGATGCAAATGATGTATGGCTCTATGTGGCATTGAGAACCACCATTGAGGCCCTGGATGTCTTGAAATAAGCACCTCAGTATTGGGATAATGTATGCTCATTGAAGGAGTCCTTGCAAGGTATTGCTAACAGCCAGTCCCACACAGTCAGCCCGCAAAAGTCAATTACAAAAAAGCCTTCTTGTGTGACTGAATGCGGGCCCCATAGCATCCCTCCTTTGATCTGAACCAAAAATCTCCCCTTTCCGCCCTACGGTTTGGGAGATACGCTCAATTTTGTGCTCAGAGGTACTGTGGGATAGGCAGCAGTCCTACACAGTCAGCCCACAAAAGTCAATTACAAAAAAGCCTTGATCATTTATTATTAGAGATATTTTTATATAGCCTCGTAGAGGGGATCCAGAGCTTTAATTTGAATAAAAAATTTTGGCAATCGGAGCTTCCTAGCTCAAGATATTGCCATTTCTGTAACAAGGGGTCTGGTGGACTGCACTTGGGATGGCATGCCACAAGGGCAAAGCAAAGGCCTAAGAGGATTTCCGGTGTGAAATAAGGGACTCGCGTGCCTCAATGAATGATCCTAGCTCAGTCCAAGAGGATCGTGAAGACATGTTTGAAGAGGGTGCCCCCGAGATGGACCGCTTCTCTATGCTCAACCATACTCTATGCCAACATGAGACCCGTCATGCCGAACGACATCGAAAGTTGGAATAACGCCATAGGAGATGGAAACCCACCAAGATCATCATCATTCTGAGATGATGGCCAAGATGGACTTACTCATCGAGCACATGGGCGCCCTCATCCCTGCCATTGCACCCCCCTTAGATTGGCCCAAGGAGCATGTCCCTCCCCGTGAGGCCATGGCATCCATGGCGTTCCCCATAGCACTTATGAGATGGGTGAGCTCTCCACTCGACATGATGAACCCATCCTTCCCTCCCCCATTACGAACCCTTCAAGTCCATCCTTGGGACCACAACTCCCCCGTAATGGAAGCTATATGCACACTCATGGGAATGGCCAGCAAGGGCATAATGCAAATTTTGGGCAGCATGGAATGCAAGGTGTACATAGGCAGCATGCACATGGCAACGGGCAACATGCACACGGCAATGGGTAGCATTCACATGGCAGTTTTGGACAGCAAAGTCCTAATGTGCAATTTGGTCCTCATGTAATGCATGGGTAGCATGGCCCACATGGAAATTTTGGACAGCCAGGGTTTGGACAGCAAGGCATGTATGCGCAGCACAACATACATGGGCAGCATGTAGCACATGGCATACATGGACAGCAAGGCCCAAACAAGCTGCATGACAAGATTGTGTTTGCTAAGTTTAATGGGCAGTCCTCATCCCCAGCTGAATTAGAGGAATGGACCTCCAAATTGGAAGCCTCTTTTCTCATTTATCCCCGTACTGATGAGGCAAAGATTATTTTTGCCTCCCTTCATCTGGAAGGTTTTGCCCACACATGGTGGATATTTATTCAAAGAGAAAAGCAGCAATTTCATGATTGGGAAGATTTCAAGATGCATATGATCCAAGTTTTTGTCTCCCCAGTAGAGAAAGAACGTTTGGCTAGGCAATGGTATCAATTTGATCAGCAAAATCTCACCATGAGGGAGTATACTAACCAGTTTATGAACCTATCCATGTATATTGAGGCCGTCAGTGATGAGGCCAAATTGCATAAATACATTTATGGGCTAGATGCGCATCTTTTAGTTGATGTAATGGCTCAAAAGCCAACCACCTTGTTTGTAGCCATATAATTGGCCAAATGATATGGTTAGAAATATCGTCGCAATGAGGGCATGCAGCCCATTGCAAGATAGCAAAGATACCCTATTAGGTAACCCCCATATGCCGATAATTATCGCAGCAACAATGCAGGGAATGGCAGCCCCAAAATCCCCACCTACCCCACTTTTAATGCTGAAAGGAAATATGGCAATTTTGGGACAATACCCCCTTCCAAAAGTGACCCAAAGTATGCTGAAAATAAGACACAGAATGGCTTTAGTCCTAACGGTCAAAAATTCATTCCTCCCGAGGTTGTCAAAAATCGCAAGGGTAAGGGCTTGTGCTTTAAATGTGGGGATAAGTATATGACTGATCATGCATCCAAATGCCCCTTTAAGAACGCCATTGTCAAGTTTAATAGCATGTATGTGCTAGAAGATAGTGACAACTTGGAAGAGGACTCACATGATAACTCTCCCATGATGACATTTGCTGAAAATGCTGAATATGAAGAGGATCCTGACACCGATCAGTTTTATGACTCACCGGACGGGTTTCCTTTTGACCCCGGTGGCTGCCCCATGGATGGCATGCTTGGGAATGACCCTTTGCACCCACACTTACCACTATATCAGCTTGCTCGATCTCCATGGATGAATGGACCGGCTCTAGGAGCCCAAATACCCTACGGGTACACGGTAACATTGATGGCAAGAATGTATACATTCTTATAAATAGTGGCAGCACACACAGTTTTGTGAATAAATCGACTCTTGCCCATTTGACATGTGTTCCTACTGAATTACAGCAACCTCTTAGGGTTCAAGTGGCCAATGGAAGTGAGGAAATAAGCTCCCATGTATGCACACAAGTGTTTCTTATGCTGGCAAAAAATTATACAGCAAAGGTGGACTTAATTACCCTTGATATGGGCCTCGTGGATGTTGTTTTAGGTTGTGATTGGCTGCAGTAGTTGGGAAAAATCTCTATGGACTTCTCTCCGTTGTATATGGAGTTTGTAATGCATGGGAAGCTTGTACATTTGGAGGGCATAAAAGAAATTGTAGATTTTCAGCTTATAACAGCAAGACAACTCAAAAAGGAATTCAAGAAACGCTCACAGATCTTTGTCTTACATTTGCATAAGGATAATGATGACCAGCACACCTTGGAAGAAAAATGTAGCACTAAAAGCACTTTTGGCTGAATATGAGGACCTATTTTAGCCCCCCCGCCACTCTCCCACCTTAGAGATCAGTGGATCACTTGATTGACTTGGAGCCCCATGCCAAGCCCATCAATAAACCCCCATATCGGCTCTCTAAATGCGAGTGAGAGGAAGTAGCGAAGCAAGTCAAGGAGCTCACTGAAATGGGATTCATAGAGCCTAGCTCTTCCCCTTATACCTCCTCGCTTCTATTGGTTAAGAAAAAGGACGAATCCTTCCGGTTGTGCATTGACTACCGTGATCTCAATAAGATCACCGTAAAAAATAGATACTCCATCCCTCGAATCGATGACTTGCTTGATGAGCTCAAGGGAGCACGCTACTTCACCAAGATTGATTTGCGATCTGGCTACCACCAGATCAGAATGAGAGTGGGTGATGAAGTTAAAACAGCCTTTCGGACTGACTGTGGCTTGTACCATTTCCTTGTCATGCTGTTTGGGCTCACTAATGCCCCCGCCACGTTTCATAGCCTAATGAACAAAATATTGCAGCCATGGATTTTCCAGTTTGTGTTGGTATTCTTTGATGATATACTCATTTACAGCAAGTCCCTGTATGAGCATTTGAAGCATGTCGTCAGACAAATTTTTGATATACTAAGAGAGCACCGGTTATTTGCCAAGGAAAGCAAGTGTGTCTTCATGCAAACAGAGGTTGAGTACTTGGGACACATTATTTGTGAAAAAGGCATCCAAGCTGACCCTAAGAAAGTGCAGTGTGTTCAAGATTGGCCCACACCCACTATCACTATCTCCTTGCGAGGTTTTCTTGGCCTCTTCTCTTTTTATCAGAGATTTATTTGCCATTATGCCACAATTGCAGCACCATTAACTGATAGGCTGGAAAAAGAGGCCTTCTTATGGGATGATTTGGTGATCGCAGTTTTCAGCAGAGCTGAAATAATATCACTTCAGCCCCCATCCTCGTATGCCTCAACTTTTCAAAGGATTTTACCATCTAGTGTGATGCTAGTGGACGGGGTATTGGTGTAGTCTTGCTACAAGAACACGGTGTAATGGCATTTGAGAGCCGAAAATTGGATGATAAAGAGAGAGAGTTGCATGTCTATGATCAGGAGATGTTGGTAGTCATTCATACTATTAAAAAGTGGCACCACTACTTGTATGGCAGTAAATTTAAAGTGAAAAGTGACCACCGTGTGCTCAAATACTTCTTGACTCAACCCAACCTCACTCCCAAATAACGTAGATGGGTAGCTATCCTGTAGAACTATGACTTTGAGATTAACCAAACCCGTGGCAAGGACAATGTAGTGGCTGATGCACTCTCTCGCATGTGGGCATGCAAGGTTTCATCTATCACTGAACTCCACCATGATTGGATTGAAGAGCTCCAAGAGGCCTACTTGCTTGATGCTGAATTTAGCCCTCTTTTTTAGAAATTACAGCAAGGTGTTACGGATGAAATCTCTCAATATTAGCTCCACAATGGCCTCATTTGGATCCATTCACCGTATCGTAATTCCCCATGCCTCTCCTTTTACCCAAAGGATCCTTGAAGAGATGCATTCTTCACCGATTACTGGCCACTTAGGGGTCTTCAAAACATATGACCGCATTTCAAAAAGCTTCCATTGGAAAGGCCTATGGCGAGATGTTAAAGACTTCGTGTCTAGATGTGTGCCTTGTCAACAAAATAAAGATAACACTCTTAAATTGGGTGGATTGTTGTAGCCCTTGCCTATCCTCGAAGGAAAATGGACCCACATTACCATGGATTTCATCACCAGTTTACCTACAACCAAGAAGGGTTGGAATAGCATCTATGTGGTAGTTGACCGGCTCACTAAAGCAGCCCATTTCATCCCTACAAAATTTCATTTTACAGCATCTCAAGTTGCCACTCACTTTATGGAGCATGTATTTAAGTTGCATGGGTTGCTCCACGTCATAGTACATGATTGGGACACCAAATTTATGAGTCAATTTTGGAAGACAATTTTCAGCTCCATGGGGACCAAATTGGATCCGTCTATAGCCTATCATCCCCAAACAGATGGGCAGACCGAGCGAGTCAACAAGCGACTTGAGACTTATTTGTGACATTTTTATCATGATGTGCATAATTCTTGGGATGTATGGCTGCATTTGGCTGAATTTTCTTACAATAACTCCACTCATTCGAGCATTGGAGTCTCCCCCTTCGAAGCATTGTATGGTTATTGGGTGCCCCTCCCCACCGTGATATTCAATGAAAAGCTCAACCCCCTTGGAAAAGAAGAGTTGGAAAAGCTCAACCCCCTTGGAAAAGAAGAGTTGGACCGCATGCAAGCTTTACTTTAACAATGCAAAGGAAATCTCAAAAGGGCTCAAGAGCACATGAAGCTCCATGCTGATGCAAAAAGGAGACCCCTTGACTTTCAAGAGGGTGAATTGGTACTCCTCAAGGTCCCCTAGTCCCGTTATGCTACACTAAAGGATGGTTCTTGCAACAAGTTGGCACACCATTACTATGGGCCCTACACAATCATTAAGAAGGTTGGGGAATTGGCCTACTGTCTCCAACTCCCTCCCACTACTAAGATCCATAATGTCTTCCATGTGAGCCAATTGAAACCTTTCATTGGCACTCCCAAAGATCATGTAGAGGAGCTACCCCCCATAGATGAGGAGGGCCTTATTCAGTATATTCCTGAAGCGGTCATTGGGCAACGTGAAAAGCAACTCCGCACCCATTCTATTCATGAATACTTGATCAAATGGCAAGACCTACCAACATAGGAAGCTTCTTGGCACCCAACATCTAACTTGGATGAGTTTCCACACCTCAAGGAGGCTGCATTGGCTAGAACTTAACCACACTTGACCCCTGTTTTGGGTTGCAGTCTGCGTCTGGACAACCAATTGTTTTGCACTAGTTTTGATCCTGACCCATTTTCAGCCCCATTTCCCATACATGGGCTGAAAGTACACCTCGAGGATCCACCTTGACATCTCACTTGCCCCGATCTGGGTTTCCTAGAGGAAGTTATGGCTGTTTTTCTCCAGCCATACTATCTTGGACAGCACACTAGTTACTTCTGGACAGCCATCTATTTTGCAATAATTTTGATCCTGACGTATTTGTAGCCCCCCTTCACCCACATGGGCTGAAAGTACACCTTGTGGGCTCCGTAACGACACCTCACTTGTTCTGTTCGGAGTTTCTTACACAAAGTTGTGGTTGATTTCCTATAGTAGACCCCTACGGGACAGCATCCCTTGTTTTTTAGGACAAAAAATTTATGAGACGGGATGGTTTGTAACGAGCGAGGATCACGGGAACATGGCATGGGAACATACCAGTCACACTGACGGTATATAAGGTGTAAGAGGGTATTCTAAGGCATCACATAATTATCAAGAATCTCTCTTTTTCACCTTCACAAGCTTCCATGTCTTCTTCTTCTTCTTCTTTTTCTTCCTCACTTTTCTCTCTTTCTCTCTCTTCTCCTTGTCTTTCTCTCTCCTCTTCTTCTTCTCTTGTAGTCTTTCTCTCTCTTCTCTTCCTTAGTTAGGCTAGTTAGGTCTCTTTCATTACAATTGTGCCCTGTTTGTACCTACTTCTTTGACAATAGGCCTAGCCAGAACATTGATTATATCTTCACAAATATCAAATGAGAAGCATGGATGAGAAGATTCTTGGCATGCATGCATTAGAGGTACAGTGCCACACCCCATCTCAAAAATTAACCTTGATGCTAGACATAAGAGATCCAACACACATTGCAAGAACATAAGTGACCTATGAAGACCTCCACGCAAATGGAATGACCTCCGTGTGGCAACAACCCTTTGCCCACTATATTAAAAGAGAAGGATTTTTAATATTTAATTACAAGACCAAAAATCATATATATGTGTATAAATTGGATGCACAACATGCATTGTGATCTTCAATGATAAAAACTTCTACCTCCTTGGAAGCTATTCCTTTGCTCCACTTCATGTTGTTGGGGACTATTGTCTAATTGTGCCCAAAATATTATCTTACCATCACTTGCTTTTGTTTCTCTTTTTGAGATAGCATATTATGTCGATTACCAAGAGAAGTACCAACTGGTTTTTAAGAATGCACTTTGTGTAATTCCTTCTCTCTTACTAAGATGTATCCACTTCCAAGGGCAATGTTCAATCTCCCAATTAGAGAGATTATGTCACTAAATTGGTTACTTATTATCCATTCTCTATTTAAAAAATTTATGTCAATAGATTAATGACTCACTTTTCTTTAAGTGTTGATGATGATCTAGCATGGCCATGAGTCCATTCAGAGACCAATATTCCTAGTGCATCACTTAATGGGGTGATCAGAGCACTGTGACGGGGATATCTGGTATAGGCAATAGTACAAGTTACGAAGGGGGAAGGAAGTGTCTGCCAAGTGTAAGAGTGTACACAAGAACCAAGGAGTTACACATAAATGAAGATGGATTAAGTTCTAAGAAGAGGAAGTGCATTAGCATTGTGTATATATGTATTTATGTGTGCATCCGGGGACACCTGGGAAATTTTACTTGTGTAATGAGCATTGCATTCATTTGGGGTCATCCTCTCCCTTACTAGTCAAGGTTTAAGGTATTTTCTTTCATTGAGAAAGATGAGAGAGGTAATTCTCTTACTAAGAAAGACGAGAGACATGATCCTTTGGAAGTGAGGAGAGAAGTGATTTTCTCTTTCTAAGGTCTAAAAGGACACAAGCTTTTGTGTGGAATTCAATCTTAAAGTTGAGGCCCAAAGGCAATTTTATGAACTCTTCTTAAGGTGATTTCATGGACCACAAGTTAAGAGTACAGTTTAAAAAACTATTTTTTAAATAAAAAAGACATGGTGAATCCATTTTTAAAATAGGGTTATTAGAAACATCGAGATCTACAACTTTTGTGTTGGACGTTTTTTCATCCAAACAAAACACAAATAGATATCTTGAAATCGGTGCTATAGAGTAGGCCCTGGAATAGCCACATCTTGCATGAAGATCAACTCAAGTCTCTCTCCAAGAAGAGAAGCTCTTGAAAGCCTATAAAAGAGGAGGCTCTCCTTGGGTGTGAGAGAGGTGAAGGAAGTATCATTTTGCATGCATCCAATAGGAGAAGAGAAGATGCAAGTATTGCGGAAGCTCTGTTGAAATCAAGTTCCAAGAGGAGAAGAGAAGGTGCAAGTGCTGCAGAAGCTCTGTTGAAATCAAGCGCCAAGAGGAGAGCCCTACACATATTGTGTAGGAGATAAGGAGGCTCAAGAAGGATCAAAAGGTGCCAACTTCCAAGTTGTGCAAGTGTTAGCTGGTTGTATACCATGCAAGGAACCATGATCTTGTTTCCAAGATCTACAAGTAAGAACTAGTTTATGTGTAATGAAGGAGCTTGCTCCTTGTCAATAATATAACTCCACAAGTGGGGGGAACTAGCCCATCTTCTAGTCCATAGTGTGTCGTCAATCTCTCTATATCTCTCTCTCTCCCCCTACATCTTTCTTTTCTCTCATCTGTTCTCTCTCAGTGCGCCACCATAATATTCACCATATATATTTTAAGTATATAAGAAAGTCAAGCGTGTATCTCGGATCTTATAACAGTGGTATCAAAGCAGGTCTCTTTGCTTTTCTCAAAGTAAAGGAGATCCTTGCAAGAAGAAGGTAAAGATGGCAACTGGTGAAGCATCTACAAGTGAGCAATTACAAGCTCAATTGATAGAGTATCGTAGCTTGTTGGAGATTCCCAAAGTACATCAATTGATTGACAACTTAAGGGCAAGGGAAGAAGCTACTTATGAAGGACTGAATCCTCCAAAAGATGGTGATATTGGAGGAAACACCATTGCATCAATTGATGGTAAGGGTGCCCCAAATGCTGAGAAGCTTCCTAGAAGGAAGAAGGACTCTTAGGTCAAGAAAAGTAAAAAGACCTCACCTCGAGTGAGGCGGATAAGAAGGGAGGCATCTCCCTTAGCAACTAGCTACTCCCTTGATTACTTAAGTTCCTCCTTCTCCTCATCAACTTCTAGTTTCTACTCTCTTGGTTCTAAGTCTTGTGCAATCTGCAAACGGACAAAGAGGGACCATAAGAGGAGCAAGCTTAAGAAGACTAAGACTTTCAAGTCTAGGGATAAGGACATAAAGTTTGACTCTTACTTTGGTAAGAGAGATCCTACTAAGGCATTAGCCTTTGTCAAGCAATTTGAAGTTACTTTTTCTGATGGTAGTTTCTCAGAAAAGTCCAAGCTCAAACATGTAGGCATGCACTCGAAAGACATCACTAGCAATTGGTGGTTGACTCTCATGTTGGAGGGAAGGAAACCTATGACTTGGAAAAAGTTCAAGAAGAAGTTTTATATTCAGTTCTTGCCTCCTGATTTTGAGAATGATGTCAAGAAGGAGTGGGATTGGCTAGGCCAGAAAGAGCATGAGAAGGTCACTAGTTATGTGGACAAGTTTTTGTCTCTACTCTTCTCAAGGTTACTCCTTTCATGGAGATCAGTGCTGAAGAGAAGAAAAGGAAGTTTGAAATTGGCCTACTCCCTCATTTACACAGAACCATAAAGGTGTATCCACATGAAACCTTATCTTGCATGATGGAGTCTGCCATCATAGCTGAAAGCTTGCATACACCTAGTATGTAATATTTCCACGCAATAAAAGTTAGTTGGTTAGTTCAAAAGTTAGTTAGTCAAATAATAAGTTAGTAATATTACTAACTAAAGACTAACTAAGGTAAAAACTAACTAACATTAATAACTAATAATTTTTATTTAATTAAAAATATTTTATTTAGAAAAATCGAGAGTCGTAAATCTGATATTTTTCTCAGATTGACAAGAACCGTAGCCACCCTTCACGTAAGTTACAACATGAACGAGGCTTATCAGCTATATTAATCACTAGTATTAATGTGTATAGTTTGGATAGTCCAAAAATATTAGATTTTGGGCAAAACTAGTATATTTTAAATATTTTAAATATTATCCTAAAAAAAGATATGGAGATTTCTAGAACTGGATGTCATTTAATAAAAGACAAGTGATATTTTAGTTAGTTTTGGAGATTTTATAAAAAGAAAAAAATAAAAAGAGGGATTTGCAAAATCGCACGCGCGATCATAGTCTACAGACAGAAAATAGCACTTCGAACAGAGAAAAGAAGAAGGAGTGAACTAAGAGATTTTTAATCAAGTGTCTTGAGGTTTTACCCCCCTTTCTAAGCCAATGGAACCATCAGATTTATGATTTGAGCATCAGATCACTGCTTTTTTCAAGATTCCCTCTACAAAGAGCTTCACTTCTCAACCACAAGCCCTCTTCTCTAATTCACTATAAGTATGAGGCATGGGGAGGCACAAGAAGCATAAGGAGACCTTGAGAGGTTGCGAGAGAGAGGTAGAGAGAAGGATACCCCTCTAAGAGATTGTGAGAGAGAGCTGGAGAGAGAAACAAAGAGAGAGAGAGAGAGAGAGAGAGAGAGAGAGAGAGAGAGAGAGAGGAGTTACCCCAAGAGATTGCACAATTTCCTCTATCTCGATCCTCGACTTAACCATCTTCTCTTACACTCTCCTATCTTGAATCTATTCCACCTTCTTAATATCTTGAGTCTACTTGTGGATGATGGCCCCCAAGCGAAGAATGTCACATGCAGATGGCAATCCCATAACCAACAATGAAGATTCAAATAAAGGCATCACCGTCAATCCAAATTGCGGTTCCGGTCATAAGTAATGTATTTCCAAATTGATAGATACTTGTTTTGATTCTCGTATGAGATACGTTAGGCCCATACTATGATGCACGAGTATAGATTATTTCATCTCACATATTCACAAGATGGAGCTTGTGAAGTGCATATATAAAGGAAAGTTAATTGCACCTAGTTGCATGTGGCTTATTCGTTGATAGAGCAATTATAAAGAAGAATTGGTCAAGGTTTATGAATGGCATAATCATGTCATTAAAAATTGTGCATAGAAGTGTTAAGAAAATTTTATATAGAATCGCTCGTTGATCCCAAGGGGGAGAGCAACTAAATGATGGAAATGTTATATCATCTATTCTTGCATTGTTTGGAAAGAATGCAATTGGTTTTGTTGGTTGATCGAATAACATCCTAAATGCTTTTACATTCAACTGGTTGTTAGTTGTTGTTTGGATGATTATTCGAAGTGCTTGTGACTTATGGTAAATGCATGGCAAGGGTCTATGATGACAAGTCACCATGGGAATAAAGGAATGTTTTCTTGGAAAATGGTATTAGGGTTGAATGCCTTGTTTGTGCTTGATTCTTAAAGGATTTAACTAAGGAAGGATATTTTGCACGGGTGGATCACCTCCATGATCGTATCGTGGATTAACCCAAAGAGGGCACTGCTCAATTCATGGGCCGAAGGTCAAGTGGTGAAAAGACCAACCACAGGAATGATGTTTCACTCCTAGACAGCTTGCGGGTTAGTTGGAGCTTTGGACACCCCTTGCTAGGTCTAGAATGGAGTTGAAAACCTTCGTGGCCCCCAACATTTGGGCATGTTGGGAGATTCTATTCTAGAAAAAGGATTGAATTTGTGGTGCCATGTGATTTGGACCAGTTACTTCTACCAGGGCAGAAGAGATACTTCTGTTGGACAGAAGGGATACATAATTTCTCCTATATGGACGGGAGAAAAAGATTAACTTGAAGATAAGTTAAGGAACTTGTTTGAACTTGTTTGTCAATAGATTGCTTGCTCTGTTTTTGTATCTGTGCTATAAGTTATGTGAACGAACCATGTTCCCTAAAAGGCTTAACTTTAAGTGTCACACATAAATGTGGTAGGACCTAATTAGAGAACTAAGGCTATTAAGGGAAGCAGGTGGGCGGAACCCCCAACGGGTCTGTCCTATGGTAGGGTGGTCCCAGAGAACTGGGAGGCTTCTCATAAGATTTTACTGTCATTCGACCTTTAGAAATTGTTAGGATAGAACCCTGATTCATGCCATTTTAGGGGACTGGAATGGGACTATGCCCTATGGGCAGAGAGATCGAGCACCATATCCCTCTCGATTCCCATTCTCTTTGAACCAAGTACGGAATGGGTCTGCTTTGGCTTGGGTATCTCTGCGTAAAGTAGGATATCCAAGATCTGATGCTAGAATGCTGTTAGGAGACCTTGGCCATTAGGAGCCCAAATTTCAGGTCGATCCTAGTAGATTCAACCATGAACGTTCCGTTGCGAGGCGGATTCGGAAAATCCTAGGCGACAAAACTCGAAACATTCCATGGGAGTGCCAGGTAGCGACACTTAGATTCGTTTCTCGATAGACCACTAAAAGCGTGCCTCGACAACCGATGGGGCGGGCACCTTACATGGTACATCTCAAAAGTTGGAGATGAGTTCTTATAGAGCTAGACAAGAGCAGCTCTATGATGAAAACCAAGAGATAGGACTAATCGAAGAAGACTTACCTTTACCCATGACCAATATTCAAAGCCAGAGGGTAATAAGAAGAAGCACAAGCATCTCTCACCCTCTGAGATACAAAAGTACAGAGAGGAAGAAAGGTGCTTTCTTTGTGGTGAATCAGGGCATATGAAGCATGATTGTCCTCACAAAAGGAAGGAAGCAAATGTGGCTAAAGATCCTCCTCCGCCATCGTCAAATTCTATTCCGGATGTGCAAGCTAACACTCATTCTAATGAGAAGAAAAGACAACTCTTAAAGGGTTGGGGGGACACTCAACAATCAACGAGTTTTGATACTCTTTGATCTAGGTCCATAGATAATTTTGTATTAGCAGATACTGTTGAAAGACTACAAATTCCACCGGATCAATTGGGAACACCAATTGGATTAGGTTCAGCATTTGAAGGACTTACAACCAATTCTACTCCTATCCAAGGGAAGTTGAATCTTAGAATTCGGTTTTACCGTGACCAAGAATCTTTTCTACTTGCACCCATTGGTAACTATGATGTTATCTTAGGTATGCCTTGGCATTATAAGATTAGACCTCTTCCCGATTTTGTTAAGAAGACCCTTGCATTTAAATTCAAGGGTCGCAACATAGTATGCATTGCTAATGCTGGAGATTGACCTGTGCCAATGGTTAGTCATGTTAGCATTTCTAAAGAAATGAAGAAAGATATTTTTGCGTACATGATTTTTGTGAGAGCGTCAAAAGAAGCTAATGATTCAAGGGCACTTGATGGCTCTAATGAACACCCAATACCAACTAATGCTTCTAAGTCTCAGACTTTAAAAGAACCCCTCTCTTTAATTGATCAAGCCAGATATGATTTTATTAAACAATATGAAGATTGTTTTAGTGATTCACTCCCAAGAGAGTTATCTCCTAAGCATCTGGAAGATCACACAATTGATCTTATCCCAGGTAGTTCACCACCTAACCAACCACCTTACCAACAAGTGCAAGTCAGTAAGAGGAGATCCTAAAACAAGTAAACTAACTATTGGAAAAAGGGTTACTTCAACCCAGCTCCTCTCCATACTGCTCTCCAGTCTTACTTGTTCAAAAGAAAGATGGTTCTTTCCGTATGTGCATAGACTATAGATCTTTGAACAAGATCACAATCAAGAATCGTTTTCCTATCCCAAGGATAGATGATATCTTGGATAAGTTGCAAGGGGCTAGTATCTTTAGTCGTATTGATCTCAAGAGCGGCTATCACCAGATATTGATAGCACCTGAAGATGTTCATAAGATAGCTTTTCGTATAACATTTGGACTATACGAGTTTTTAGTCATGCCATTTGGTTTGACTAATGCACCTGCCACATTCAATCGAATGATGGATAGAATTTTCAGACCTCACTCAAAGTTCATAGGTGTCTTCTTTGCTTATATTTTCACGGTCTAAAGAAGAGCATAGAAAACATCTATCTATTGTTTTTCAAGAGCTTCACAAGCATAGACTATAGGTCTTGAATGCTAAGAAGAGTGAAATCTTCCTTTCGGAAATTCATTATGTGCCATATTGTTTCTCACAATTTGGTGAGAATGGATCTTGAGAAGATTCGAGCCATTGTTGATTGGCCTACACCTACTTCTGTACATGAAGTTAGAAGTTTCTTGGGCCTATGTTCATACTACAGGAGGTTCATACGAGGTTTTTCATATGTTGCATCTCCTCTACATGACCGCGAATGCCTTTTTGTTGGGGATCAAGGCAACTACAAGCCTTTGAAATAATTAAGTTTCTTGTGACTCAAGAACTAGTTCTCATAGTTCTGGATCTTTAAAAACCTTTTGAAGTTCACTGCGATGCTTCTAGGGATTGCATTGGAGCTGTGCTTAACCAAGAGCATCATGCAATAGCATTTGAGAGCTGATGCCTCAAGGATAATGAGCTACATGCTCTAGTATATGAGAAAGAGCTTATGGCAGTGGTACATGCTCTTCAAGTATGGAAACACTATTTACTTGGTGCAGATTTTGTTATTAAAACAGATCACTAAAGTCTAAGATACTTCCTCACTCAGAAGAAGCTCTCAAAGAAATAGATGCGTTGGGTTAATTTCTTATCTATGCTTCATTTTCAAATCCTTCATACATATGGAACTAAGAATGTGGTAGCAAATGCTCTATCACGGCAACCTCGAGTGAATGCAATCACAATTGTTTACCATAATGAGTTTATGGATCTACCCAAAATGTATGCAACTGATTCCGACTTCTCAACCATATGGGATCAGCTAGTCGATTACACCTTATTCAATTCGAGATGGTTATTTGTATCATCATCAACAAGTAATTTGTGTATCATTACCATTGCATCACAAGGTAATGGATAAAGCACATGCATCCCCATATGTTGGACATAGGGGTATTCTACCCACTACTCAAACATTGGAAAGATATTTGTTTTGGCCCACTCTTAGAGCTGACTTTGAAAGATATGTCCACAAGTGCAAGATATGCCAAAAAATAAAGTATGACAGGCATAAACCACCTAGTCTACTGAAGCCATTACTATTCCCAATGAGCCTTGGGAAAGTATAGCCATGGACTTTATCATGGAGCTTCCTCGCACAAGCATGCAACAATGCAATCTGGACTATCATTGATAGATTCAGTAAGCAAGCTCTCTTTATACCGGTGCGAAAGACAATCAAAGCCGATCATATGGCTAAGCTATTCATTGCTCATATTTTCAAGCATCATGGCATGCCTAAGTCCATTATAAGTGATCGAGATCCCCACATGACCAGCCTCTTTTGGCAAGCTCTCTTCGAGAACCTTGGGACAAAGTTAAAGTTTTCATCCTCTTATCATCCTCAAATGGATGGGCATAGTGAAAGTGCTAATTCTACTATTTTGGACCTTTTGAAATCCTATGTCTCTGATAATCAAAGAGAATGGGAAAAGTATTTTCCTCTAGTGGAGTTTGCATACAATAATATGGTGCACTCTAGTACTGATGAGTTTGTTAGAGACATTGATACAACTTTCACTCAAGTAAAAGATGTTATCCAAAGGACACAAGAGAAGCATAAATGCGAAGCTGATAAGCATCGTTGTAAGTTAGATCTCAAGTTGGGACAATATGTTCTTCTTAAGTTTGAGAAGGCTCGCTTGAAGAAGTAGAAAGGTCAAAAGGGTAAAGTGGTTAAGCTTTCTAATTGCTATTATAGCCCTTTCAAGATCACAGATAAGATAAATGATTTGACTTTTTGTTTGGATCTACCAAGTCATTGGAACATTTATAACGTTTTCCATATAAGTCTGCTACGTCCCTATATTGGAGAACCTCCAATGGAACCAATCAAGGAAGCTTTACGTGACATAGAAGAAACATAAGAGTTCCTTGTGTGCCCTGAAAGAATTTTACACAATCAAGACAATACTCTAAGGTCAGGTAAGGTATTACGGAAGTATCTGGTTAAGTTTAAGAATTAACCCCCGTTGGATGCTCAGTTTATGACTAAGAGAGAACTACAAGACTTTCCAGACCTTCTTAAGGACTATGCATCCCCTCTACAGTTAAGGTCAATTGTTTAGAAGCCAGAGGGATGTCACTAAATTGGTTGCTTATTACACATTCTCTATTTAAAAAAATTATGTCAATAAATTAATGACTCACTTTTCTTTAAGTGTTGATGATGATCTAGCATGGCCATGAGTCCATTTAGAGACCAACATTCCTAGTGCATCACTTAATGGGGTGATCAGAGTAGTGTGACGGGGATATCTGGTACAGGCAGTATAAGTTATGAAGGGGGAAAGAAGTGTTTGCCAAGTGTAAGAGTGTACACAAGAACCAAGGAGTTGCACATAAATGAAGATGGATTAAGTTCTAAGAAGAGGAAGTGGATTAGCATTGTGTATATGTATTTATGTGTGCATCGGGGGACATCTGGGAATGTTTACTTGTGTAATGAGAATTGCATTCATTTGGGGTCATCCTCTCCCTTCTTACAAGTCAAGGTTTAAGGTATTTTCTTTCATTAAGAAAGACGAGAGAGGTAATTCTCTCACTAAGAAAGACGAGAGACATGATCCTCTAAAAGTGAGGAGAGAAGTGATTTTCTCTTTCTAAGGTCTAAAATGACACAAGCTTTTGTGTGGAATTCAATCTTAAGATTGAGGCTCAAAGGCAATTTTATGAACTCTCCTTAAGGTGGTTGCATGGACCACAAGTTAAGAGTACAGTCTTCTTCTCCCTAATCAAATGAAGTAGAAACCTTTTGAATCACACAATAGCAGTGATTACCAAAATAAACAAAGATGTATTTCAATCCCTTTTAAGAACAATCAATAAATATGACCTAAAATACAAGTCTTGCCAAATAGCCCCTTGTAATGGGTACATTGTTGTTTATCCTTGACATTACTATCTTTTGCTCTCAAAGACTCAAGTAGTTTCACTTGATCTTGAGGTAAGGCACTTAAGAATGCATTGATGTCACACTTGAAGATATTATTACAGTTCCAAAGAACATCTCACAAGCTAGGTTTCACAATGGCATACTCGTTCATACTAACAAAAGAAGTCTTTGAATTGTATAAATAAAAGTATTAGTTATCTATTCAATGTAAAAAAATTATTTGTACGACTTACCTATTAACTTTTTGGAGTTTGGTGAGAAGAGAAATCTTTGAAATATGTGTGGGATCAATAACAAAACACATAATCCTAACATGATGACATTTATTTTCTTTGTATATCTATGATACCAACTCCATCCAAGCAGTCAAGTGATGGTTTCCTTCACATACATAGAACATTTTAGTAGACAAGGACCTAAATTGTGGTTTTGCCAATACCTCTTTCTCAAGTGGAGCATCCACTTCATGCCACAATGGAGACCAAGTTGATACTATGGCACGGGTCATTAGTATTTATTCTCCTTTATACTTACATACAGACACAAAAAATGAGCCCTTTTTCTAGTAATTAATCCTCATATTGAAATGCACTTTTTAAGAAAGACATATCTATATGGATCCCTCTAACAACAATATGTGCAATCATGTGACACAAGGGTATACAAGGTACACTTCTTGAGATAGAAGTCTACACTGACTTATAATATCCCCACATTCTATCATTTGCATATCAATATCGGAAACTTGGGTTGTTGCTTCATCATCATTCTCTTGTAGCATTTTAGACCCTTGCTCCACTACTATATCATCTTCCTTGCCACTTTCCTCTTGCATTTGAGGATTAGAAGTACCCTCAATAGGTGGTGTATCCTCCTCTACAATTGTAGAGTGGGATGGTCCACAAGTTCTTTTATGTGGAGCAAGGCTAGATGGAGTGGCTAATCTATCTTTGTTTGAACTTGCACGACCTTTGCCTCTAGCCTCTTGTGGTGGCATGACTAAAACACCATATTAAAAAAACAAATATATGTGTTAGCTCTCTCTCTCTCTCTCTCTCTCTCTCTCTCTCTCTCTCTCTCTTGGATTGCTATAATCTTGAATTGCTCGGATGCATATAGTGCGCACAGCATGAAATGGAGTGTCCACATATTCATATGTGCCCATGGAATTGGAACAACAATGCATGAGCCATTTGCTACATGACTAGTATTAACTCTTGCAAGATAACACTTAACTCTTGCAAGGTCCATCTAGATATCTAAATTTAGATAGGCACTTTCTTAGTAAATAATTTATACTTGCACTCTTTTGCATACATGAATATTTAGATGAGAATATTTATGAAGCAAGATGAACACTTTCTACAAATGCTCTAAGTGCTCCATTGTAGATTTGTTTACCAAAAGCATTGAATTTTCATGATCATGGTCACTTTATTTAAAGTTTGATAATCTATACCTCTCTTGAGTAAAATATCACATTGATCCACTTCCATACTTTCAAAATTCTATGTTTCTAAATACCTTTCAATTTTTAAATTCACATCATCAACTTGGGTGTTCCACAAATGCTATATCAGCTGTGGGAAAATTCTTCACACCCCCAACCTAGGTCTTCCACAACATTATATACTTGTGGGAAAATCCATCACCCCTTTGCCATATACTAATCTACCTAGGGATTTCAAACAAGTGTAATTAGTGAAGCTATGCATATCTCATAAGATTGCATAAGGTGCCATCACAATGATAATATGTCCTCTATGTTGTTTGACAAAACCATGCATATGGATTAAATCCTATGTTCCAAAAGTAGAAGCCTTACACCAAAAAGATGGGGTGATCAAACATTTGTGAGTAGCATCAATATGATTGGATGATCCACAAAAAGAACCATAAACACCATGACTTGTTGAAGTGCAAAGAAAAGTTGTACATTTTAAAAATGCACCACTTTCTTTAGCTTAACAATTGTCTTGTAAAAGAAAACCCAAAAACAATAATCTTTCAATCTCACTCATTGAACATCTCAACACTCTCTTAGCATCAATATGTTCCACAATGATAGATCTGATCATATTGATATTCACACAAGATTGTTGCTAACATTAAGTGCTACTTGTTCCGCTAACCATACTAGAACTTTACATTTTAAAAGACACCACTTTGACTAGGGATTGCAATGGATTCCATGCTCAGATAGCAAGGTCATAGCTCTTGGGTTGCAACCTTTCTCCGATCCCACAAACCACAACTTAGTCGGCCAACCGCACTCTGTCGTTTTAGGAGCAATCCAAACTCCTGTATCCTTCTCCAGGCACCCAACCATCCAATTGCTCGACTTCACATAGCTAGTGTTGGGGGTAAAGGCGCCTCCGCCTAGCTGCACTGCCACTGCACACTGCAGGTGGCAGGCGCCCGTCACCATCACTTTATTCTTTATTCTTTTAGTGACAGTTTGAATAAAGGAAGGCCCAGTCACACATTGTGACTGTTGGAGTTCCCATTTCTAGTCTCTCCCTTTCTTGCTCTCGCTCTCCTGCCATAGCTCTCAAGTCCAACCTTCGATCTGTTGCTCCCTTTCAACTGGTATCAGAGCTTTGCTTTCCGACTCTTGAGCTTGGTTCGTGGCATTCTCAACATCCCATTGACTCCCTACTTGCATTGGGTCTCCTTCGAGTTCCTGTCACTCCACGGCTTCCCCAGCACCTTCCCGGCATTATTGGACACCTTCAGGGCATTACATTTGATCATTTTCTTCAGGGTTTACTTCAGTTCTTGGGTCTCACAGGCTGTAAACAAGTTGTGGGCAGCCATAGCTCACACCTCTTGGAGCTTTCTTCACCTAGATCTTGCTTCCAGCCTATCAAGGCTTGCTGAGGCTTGGTGTAGGCCTTCTTTGGCCCTCATTTGTGCCCCCTTTGGGGCCCATTGTTGACATGTGGGACAAAGACCCCCCAGCCAGCTCACATTTTTTTTTTTGCACCTATTTCAAAATCTGGCCCAAAAATCACTCTTTTTGTTATATCTCGAGCATTCGGAACTCGATTCAGGCAAGGTAAGAGTCTAAGTTGGGGTTTTGGCAACGCTCCCAATGTGATGGTGATGTCGGATTTGCCAAATTCTAATGATAGAATCTTATGCAACAGATTTTAGGTCTGAAACAGCATGTATTTGAATGCCTATGCTTGTTTGGGCATGACTACATAACCGGTTTGATGCCTATTGCATCCCGATTGATTGGGGGATTGAAGCTACATGTAATGCTATGATTTTGGCCTGATTTTGGGGCTAGAAATACACAATTTATAATAGTAAATGCATGCTGAATACTCTTGGGCTGAAGCTATCTTTCATGCTTTGACATATGCCTATTGGTTTCGAATGTATATCTTGGGTTATGCTATGATGTATTGATCATCGAGGGACGACTTTGAGCTTGTAATTGAATCCGGATGCTTTTGGAAGCTTGAGCTTATTTCAGCCCGCACTTATTGATATTGGTATATGCTTTGATAGTGATGGTTCTTGGGTTTATGCATACCTGTTGCCTACGGCTTGATGCTCATGTCACGGTTGATTACCCTATGCATACGTTGAGCTTGAGTGCTCATTGAAGCTCCACCTTGGATGCATTTTGGATTATCTGGAGTAGTCTTGGATATTACTTGGCTTGTCAAAGTTTGGATTGGGATGTATTTGATGTCTTACATGCTTACGGATGCTACATACGGATGCTCTACTGCCTACATGTTCGGGATGTACTATTGATGTATTGTCTTGGACTTATGTCATTAGCACTATGTCTTGCCTTGGCTTGAGCTCTTGAGCTTGTATATACAACTTTTGTGCAAGTGGGAGCATTCTTGAATGCTTATCAGACATTGAGCAGGCGATACTTTTATGCATTGAGCCGTTACATGCCATTGAGCAGTTATTACAGACACTTGAGACTTTGGGACTTCTTACCTTTTGGGATGATACATCATATGTCTTGGTTACAGATACAGGAGAGCCTTTCACTTATGATGAGGCTATGCGCAGGGGTGACAGTCACTCCTGGGAGAGGGCTATGCAGTCTGAGATAGACTCCTTGCATAAGAATGAGACTTGGGATTTGGTTTCCTTGCTTACGGGCAAGAAGGCTTTGCCATGCAAGTGGGTGTACAAGCTAAAAAGTACCCCTAGACACCCCAAGCCGGCATACAAGGCTAGATTGGTAGCAAAGGGTTTTAAGCAGGAGCATGGTGTGGACTTTGATGAGATCTTTTCTCTTGTGGTTAAGATGACCACCCTACACTTAGTCTTGGCTTTGGTTGCTCAGCTTGAATTGGATTTATACCAGATGGATGTCAAGACGGCTTTCTTACATGGGGACTTTCATGATGAGATTTATATGGAGCAGCCTAAGGGCTTTGCAGAACCTGGCAGGGAGCACCTAGTGTGCAAATTGAAGAAAAGTTTTTATGGCTTGAAACATGCACTTAGGGAGTGGTATCATAAGTTTGATGCCTTTATGCAATCACAGGGCTACAGCCGGAGTGCTATGGATCCGTGTCTTTACACGAAGAAAGCTTGTGATGGTTCTTTATTGACTTTGGTACTCTATATGGATGATATGTTGATAGCAGGGAAAGCTCATGATGAGCTAGATGCTCTTAAGGCTCAGCTCAAGAAGAGCTTTGAGATGAAAGATCTGGGACATGCTGCTCACATACTTGGTATGAGCATTACACGCGACAGGCATCAGGGACTCCTCTACTTGTCACAGCGGGAGTACATTCATAAAGTCCTTGAGCACTTTCGCATGTAGGATGTAAAGCCTATTGGTTGTCCATTGCCTTCTTATATGAAGGTATCACAGACTGATTGTCCGTAGACAGAAGAGCAGAAGGCCGAGATGGCCAAGATTCCCTATGCATCCGCAGTGGGCAGTCTTATGTATGCCATGATAGCCACTCATCCAGATATTGCCTTTGCAGTTGGTGTTGTGGCACGCTATATGGCTACACTTGGCAAGAAGCATTGGGATGCCATGAAGGGTATCATGAGGTACGTGAATGGCACTGCAGATATGTGCATATGCTATGGCAGCTAGGATATAGGAGTCGTGGGGTACACTGACTCTGATTATGCAGGACATGCAGATAGTAGAAAGTCCACTTCCGGTTATGTATTCACATATGGTGGAGGTGCTGTTTCTTGGATGTCCAGGGTGCAGAAATGCACGGCCCTTTCTACTACAAAGGCCGAGTATGTTGCAGCCGCTGAGACTTGCAAGGAGAACATTTGGTTGGGTATTTTGGTTGCTGACCTTGGTATTGATGCTATCCCTACACTGCATTCGGATTCTATGAGTGCTATTCAGTTAGCCAAGAATCCGGTCTTCCATGCGAAGACGAAACACACTGAGGTGAGGTATCACTTCATATGTGGGGTCATTGAGGACAAGTCTGTTGACCTTGTCAAGATCGCGACTGACCAAAATCCTGCAGATCTGCTCACGAAAAGCCTCTCTACAGAGCGCTTTGCCTTCCTCAGAAGGTTGATGGGTGTGGGATGAGATGACGTCTTTCCTCATCCTGTTGTATATGTGTACATGTTGTACTATCTTTTTTTTTCTTTTTTTCTTTTCACTCCTCACTAGGGCAGATTCGCCTTTAAGTGGGAGGTTGTTGGGGGTAAAGGTGCCTCCGCCTAGCCGCTTGTGTATTACTACACTAACAATCACCGCCACTGCACACTGCAGGTGGCGGGCGCCCATCACCGTCACTTTATTCTTTACTCTTTTAGTGACAATTTGAATAAAGGAAGGCCCGATCACACATTGTGACTATTGGAGTTCCCATTTCTAGTCTCTCCCTTTCTTGCTCTTGCTCTCCCGCCATAGCTCTCGAGTTCAACCTTTGATCCGTCGCTCCCTTTCAACTAGCTTGAGGGAAAAGTACATGTCTATTCAAACTAAAGGCTCAGAACGATGCAGTACATCTATTCAAACTAGAGGCTTGAAACGTAACTACAAGTTGGAGTGGTCTTAGTAATTGCTTGCTATGAATGTGTTATGTTAAATGCATATTGTCATATGCATTCAACATATGTTTATAGATGAGTAAAGATAAGTGTATCCTATGAATGTGTTATGTTAAATGCATATTGCCATATTCTTATAGATGAGTGAAGATAAGTGTATCCTATGAATCAAGGGCAACACACACATGGCCTTTCACTATAGAACAAGTGTGTTTTAAAATGCACTACTTTGGAACATTGGAAATCCACACCACAGATGACAAAAAGACTAAGAAATGGCTTTCCTTTGCTAGGAAAACACTCACCTGGCTTACATGGTAGGAGAGGAACATCATCACAAAAAGATGAGGCTAGGAGGATTATTCAATCGAGAAGGCAACCAACATATCATAGAAGTAGACATTGTGCGAAGTAACTAACCATGCATTTTTATACACAAGACTTGCCATAATTTGTTTTCTTTGACAAGGCAAATGAATACTCATAAGCATAAGTACTCAATGAAAACTCAGTGATGCAAGTATGCATCCCATCATTCTCAAGAAGGAAAGAAAGGAAATGTGATAATAGATGTAACGTTTTGCACTATTTTGCATTATTCTTAGGAAATATGACAAGAAAGAGAGAAATACCTTGCAAGAAAGAAAGATACCTTGCTTTTCTTGCATCCCTACTTGCTACAAATCTGATCTTCTTCTTCTTCTTAGGTTCAAAGAAGCTAGCGAGGAAACAAGAGAGGTGCATTGGTGTGTTTTAAAATGTACCTACTTTTTGCACAACCCCTAGTTCTATGCAAGACGCAAATGGTTGATCTATGTTGCAACCTACAAGACACGAATCTCTTATCAAAAAATGGTTGATCTGTGCTTCACAAAGAAGTGAAACCCTTATTGAAGTGAAGATGGAGATGATTTTGATCTTAGCACATGGCCTTCATAGGAAGGGAATATGGAGATCAATCTCTCTACACTTTAAAACACATGTATCCACAATAAGGGTTTGTAAAAGGGTAGTTATCTATTATAGACATTACAATTGGATTTTTGTTCACAGTCCAATAAAATTGGAGGGGGTTTGTCCAAGCTCACCAGAATGTTTGAGTTATTAATATCTTTAAAGTTAAAAATAGATACTTATAATGTGCATAGTGTGCACTTATAGTCCACCCTTGCACACATAGGCATAGCTTCATCTCTATGTCACTCTCTCTCTCCCTTGCAATAAAAGGCATATCTCTCTCCCTTGTTGTTACTACTGAGAGAGAGAGAGAGAGAGAGAGAGAGAGAGAGAGAGAGAGAGAGAGAGAGAGAGAGAGAGAGAGAGAGAGAGAGAGAGAGAGAGAGAGAGAGAGAGAGAGAGAGAGAGAGAGAGAGAGAGAGAGAGAGAGAGAGAGAGAGAGAGAGAGAGAGAGAGAGAGAGAGAGAGAGAGAGAGAGAGAGAGAGAGAGAGAGAGAGAGAGAGAGAGAGAGAGAGAGAGAGAGAGAGAGAGAGAGAGAGAGAGAGAGAGAGAGAGAGAGAGAGAGAGAGAGAGTGTGTGTGTGTGTGTGTGAGTGAGTTAATGACCATCAAATGAGTTAGTGATCATTAGTGCGAATATTTAGTATGTACCATATCATTATGAAAAAACTGAAAGTTATTTTAAAAAAGAACAAATATGAGAATGAATTAACACAATTGTTTAAATTATGCGTATGGAATATGAGATCTATTTTTATACTAAAATATTGTTATAATCACTCAAAGACCATCTCTTTTCTTGTTCCCTTTGTTCAGATTGCTATTCAACTCTATTGAAATTATAACTTTGTCTCTTGGTTTCTTTACAAATCATTCATTTTAGCAACAATGCCAAATATTGTGCAAATTATGTATAGTAGTGTTAGTACCTTATTAATAAGATATGACTCGTCTTTTTGTGAGGTGGCATTTTGGAAGAGCTTATTGTCACTTTAAGATTAGTGATTATATTGATGTGGAGATGCAACAAGAAACAAGCTAGCTAGGTGTTTTCATGGCCATGCCATTGATAAGACTAGAAGATGGAAGCAAGGAACTCAAGCTAGATGGTGGAAAAAGTAGCATCTATAGTCTCCAAGCTAAGCATGTCCCTATTAAAAAGCAAGTGCATGACTCAATGAGTGTGCAAGTTTTACTGGATAGCCTTCCCTTATCAAGTTTGAGTTATGTTGCATGCTCATGTGTCAAAGAGATATAAATGGTGGATGATCTACCAATTTCATACAATGGATACATCATGTTTGAGTTGCCACCCGTGTCGGTTGATAGGAGCTCAATGTATGGAATGGACCAAAAGAATGATGGGCATGCTTGGGCAGAGTACACTACCATTTCTCAAGATTTTTTCAATGGCATTGTGAGGATGAGAAAATATTGTGGTTATCTTAGATTCTTCTCATTAGAATGTCCATATATGGAGAGGGTTGGCATTGCTAATGAGACCTAATGGAAAGGTAATTTGAAGAGGCCTCCTTCATCGATTGGCCCTATGCATCTAGATGTTGGGACCCTGAGGTGTGCACATTGTGGAATGTATCCTGAATGTATAAAGGCTTGTGATGCACATATATACCACTATATTCCCTTTGACAAATTAAATACTACAAGGTCTGCTATTCATGTTGGTTTTCATGATCACCCCATGCAAGTTGGGTCATCTCAATAAAAGCAAAAGTAAATTTAAGCCATGGTGCAAACACATGCACAAATAAATCATTTCATGTCTTGTAAAAGCATTGAAGTATCTATTGGTCAAGATCTTTTGATGGAATTGTTTCTTTCAAAAGATGATTGCTCTAAAGATTTCAATGAA
Source organism: Lygodium microphyllum (assembly GCF_053477565.2). NCBI lineage: Eukaryota > Viridiplantae > Streptophyta > Polypodiopsida > Schizaeales > Lygodiaceae > Lygodium > Lygodium microphyllum. Next base: position 44,011,178 of record NC_141160.1, on the reverse strand, counting down.
GCTAATTTTCATGAGGTATTGATAACCTTATCCCATTATCTCAAAGAAAAAGGATGTAAAGGTCAATAAACAATATAGAAGAGACACGAGATATGATGATGGTGGGCTCGATGCAATTTTGGCACTAAAAGAAAGTGCATGTACCCCTTCTTTCATAGTGTTATGTTTCCACAAATGTCATGTCACATATATTCACAATGTCTACTGTTGGACTAGGCTCAGCAGGAGTTGACCTTATTAATAGAATGCAACCCGATGGATCTTTGGGAGATTAATGGATCCACTTTGACCATGTGTATAGGGTGAAAGGCTAGAACACTATGCCAGGGGCTCATGTTTACGATTCCCATGTTCGAGAAATAATGATCGTTGCAACTTGTGAGTTCAAACTGGAGGATGAGCATGCATAGGTATCATTTTGGCAAATGCTAAATGATGTTATGATAGAAAATGGTTTCTCTACCTCATAATTTTGAGGATTTATGGTGGTTGCAACACAAGAAAATTGGCTACCAATTAGAACAATCTACAATGGTGGACCAAGCAACATCATACATGGCAAGAAAAGGACTTGCTCATTTCATTGGGAGATGAGCATTATCATGCATGCAAAAAGATGTATCAAGGCCCCATATCTGGGGGGAAGAGCACAAACTCCTTTGTAGAAATGGAAGGTTATAAGGACAAACCACGAAGTTGAATGGTGCAAAGAGAGTCTTGAAGTTTTGGTCTCCTATCCATATGAGGGATGGAAAGCTCCCTAGCCTAATGTCTTCGTTCCGTTGGTGGGATGTAAGGTTTTCCCAATGTGGCAATCTTGAAGTTTTGGTCTCCTATCCATATGAGGGATGAAAATCTCTCTAGCCTAATGTCTTGGTTCCATTGGTGGGATGTAAGGGTTTCCTAGTGGAGAGGAATGTTCATGCAGTAGCATGAAAATACACAGTTTGTGCCAACAACAAATTTATCAGAATGTAAGCACTCAAGCTTATGAGAAACTCAAGGGAACCATAAGAATGTCTCACTCTATGATGGATCTAGTGCTAATTTGACATTATTTGTGTTGCAAAGTGCACATTTTAAAGCATTTATGGAAGGAAAGTACCTTGGTAGTGGACTGACCTTGCAAAGATTGAAATATAAAACTTTATGTAGAGAGGTAAGTAGACCTAGTCAAAAGTTGATTGATCTGACATATGTGGTGCTCTCAAAGGTGAGTGTGCAATCACCATAGATGTTCAAATCACAACAAGAGACGAGAAGTGTTAGAAGGAAGATGGGTAATCATTAGGAGAAAAAAGGACTCTCTTTTTTGCTCCCTTAAGGGGATTCTCTCACCTCTCTCTCTCTAAAAAGAGATCCCAAAATAATATTATAATAAGAGATCTTCTACAATCAAGCAAATGTCGTATTTATATTTTCAATATATTTTACCTATTATTTTATTTCCAAATTATAGGATAAGATCACTTTTTCTCAAAATTCTCATACCTTAAAAAATACAATTCTATTTTCTTTAAAAACAGAGCCAATCATTGATATACGACTCTTTAATGTCCTCATGACTTTTCAACATTAAAATATATTAGAATCATTCTCATTCTCGCTTCTTAAAAGGGTGGAAGTTAAAAAATGATATAAAATGGTGTACACATCATATTTTAAGATTACTATTTACCCAACGACACCTTTTTGACACGAGAGTTTCTTTGTAAAATTTTATCTTTTTTGGACAAGTATATGCCTATTTCTAGGCATTTTTTCATTCCCTCTGAAAGCTCTAGTTTTGTCCAAAATTTTGTGTGCTCTTCTCCTTCACTGCAAAATATGGTTTCTTGCATACAAATTATTGTAAAGTAGTATTGAGGAGTGGTTTTGATACCATTTGCTAAAATCAAATAATCTCTATCTACAACACTCTCTATCCTGCTATAAGCAATCTCCCTCTTCAATAATATACTATAAGATATCTTCCTCTTCAACCGTCTATACTACAAGCAATCAAGTGATAATGGAGGTATCTTTATTTTTTAAATCTCTGTGATGTTATTATTCTTCAGTTGTTGTTTAATTCTTAAGCATCAATTCATAGAGAGAGAGAGAGAGAGAGAGAGAGAGAGAGAGAGAGAGAGAGAGAGAGAGAGAGAGAGAGAGAGAGAGAGAGAGAGAGAGAGAGAGAGAAGGGAGGGAGAGAGAGGACTGTGTGAGATGAAATAAGAAAATAAGTAATAGAGTGATAGAGAGTAAATTAGGACATAAGATAAGATGATGTTATTGTTCTCCACTAGCCAAGCTTATGTATAAATGTGTTTAAATATCTTTGATCAATTCTTGTAAGAGAGAGAGAGAGAGAGAGAGAGAGAGAGAGAGAGAGAGAGAGAGAGAGAGAGAGAGAGTATTTTGGATAGAATAGAAGATAAGATTTGGTGCTGATTAGTGGTAGATTAAAAGCTAAGATTACACGCTGTTAGGGGTTGATTAGGATATATCATGACTGAAATCAAGAGAAAGAGACAAGATCCAACTGTGTAAAAAATAACACAGATATAGTGAATCAAAGGGATGCAATTGTGTGATTTGAATGTTACTCCAAGTTAAAATTGGCATACATTTTTCTTTGCAGAATGTAGGTGTAGGACGTACCAAGAGAAAGAGAGGTATTCACTTTTAATTAGAGGATGAATATGCACCAATGTTCAAAAGAATTGTGAAAAGGGATGATGCAATAAGATATAGGATGCAACAAGAAAGAAATGCAGGGGAAAAAAATCTGGACCTTTCGGTTGATGGGTGTATTTATCCACCCGATCCACTCACTCAAAGGCCACCATAGTTTGAAGGGCTTACATCATTTGTAAAGTTTGTTTGTGAAGGTAATGAAGGATTGTATGGATACACATGAAGATTTGTCACACAAGGATTAGCAAGGGTTCATCAAGCCTTGACAAATATGCAAATAAGATTACAAGGGAATATGCAGTCTTTGATGGAAAAGGATAGATTATTGGCTAAGAAGGATAGGGAGAACCAAAGCCTACAACAAGCAATGTTTATAATTGAAGATGCTATGCATGCTACACATGTGCAGAATATGGAGTTACAGTCTAAAGTTTGGACTTGGAGAAGGAGAATTGAAGCATAAAGAGGAAGCTCACAAAAACTTTGGAGATTGGGCCCACTTTAAAAACCAAAAAAGCATGTTGGCACATCCAATTAGTTAAACCAATTCACTAATTAACCAAAGGAAGTGAACAATATCATAGATGGATATATGCACAATCTACTACAATGAGAAATATGTTCCCTCATGCAAAGAATAATACTATTGCCAAAGTCCTAAGCAAGGATATGGTAAAAAATACATTGAAAAATCATAAATTCAGGGATATTGTAGATGGTCTCGCAAGTGAACATCTTAGGGATGTGAGCAACTTGTTTACTGCTTCATAGATGCTCAGGGATTATGGACAATTTTGATTCATATAGTATGCTCTATCAACAATTGGATACAGGTTTCAAACAAGTCTTAAAAACTAAGTGAGTAATGCCTTTGCCAAAACCATTTCATGTTAAGAAGGCTTGAAAACAACTAAATGAGAAATTTTTAGAACTAATTGGTAAGCTTGCGCATCTAGAACACACACACATATTGAATTATGGTTCCAAAGAAGTTGCCTTTATATTAAATGCATCCAACAACGTTGTATTGGATATATGCAAGGTTCAGATTACTATCGTCAAGTTCTACAGTATGTCTATGGAAGAATGTAGAGGCAACCTTAAGTTTGTCCTCAAACTTGATGAGAGTGAGATTATCAAGGAGTAAAAACTTGAACGTGTGAGTATTACACTTATGAATCGAGCATTGGATCACAACATTGATGAAAACCATCCTTTATACTTCAGTGTGCAATCAAAGAATGAAATATGGTGGCTTGCAGCATTTGAAGTGCCAAAGGAGGACCATGAAGTACTTAAAGTTTTTTTAAACCTCACTAATATACCCTTGTGTTATTCAACAATAAAATAATAGAGCAATTTTACAAGTCGAGGGTTTTGGGGACTATCAAGAATGGCATATTGTAGGTGATTTAAAAACATTGAAGTGTATGTTTGGTTTATCAAATGCAGAATGCAAAATTTTCATGCATATACTGCATGCAAACTAGGAAGAAAGGGAAAGATGGAAAGAAAGAATGGCTTGCCAAGGGAGGATAACAAGGAGCTCCAACACATGATCAAAAAGTCATGAGAAATGGAATGCTACTTCCAGTGGATCCAAACTGACGCTCTATTTTGGAAATACCACTAACAAGGGTTCACTTTTGCACATTGCATTGTTTGGTTTTAGAATAATTGAGAAGCTAGTATATGAATACATATGCTTTGAATACAAGATGCAGCTCGTTTCAAAAGCTAATGCTACATGCAAGAAGGTAGAACAAGTCCTCTCTAAAGTTGGATTGCACGGGAGCTAAGTAGAAATAAGAAAGAATCGGGCAAGAGTGGAAATATCCCTTGTAAATCATGCTTTGGCAGACCCAAGGCTAAGAAGTTTATATCTCCATCTTGAGATGAGGAAGGCAATATACTTATAAAACAACCAGAGAAGTATGAAGCATGGAAAAAGTTGCACCTTCTTGTTCTAGATTGGAGCAATGGGAAACGAACGAGGATTGCAAAAGCAGAAGTGTGGATACACCTAGATAGATTAGCAGCTCTCTTACAAAAGTTGAGGTTTAAGGATGGTGATGCCAATACATTTAAAGAGATAGTTGCTAAATTTCATAATTCCATGTGGTGGAGTCATGGACTACAAACAACATAACACCTTACATGGTCAGTATTGTCACCATTACAAAAAAATATCATCATTTTGAATTAGTTTTTGTTTCTAATATCTCTTTTTGTGCAACACATACTTGAAGCACATGGTCCATACTTTGCAAATCAAGGAAGTTTGGTAGTATGGTCAACTCAAGGCATGGAACGATCTCACTGGCAAGCTTGCTGTGCTTTTCAAAAGGCAATTGATCATGAAGGTGGCATCAATGATTCCAATTCTATGAGGCAATTATTCCAATGGTGGTATAGGAGATTAGAGATATGATACAAGAAAAAAGAAAAGAAGTCCAAAACCTCTCAAGCAGAATTTATAAGTAGGACAATATATGAAGTGAGAAAAGCAAGATATGAAAACAACACAACTAGACAATGCCAAGCAGAATGGTTGGCAACCCAAGAGAGAGATGGCAAGAAATGGAGACCTAGATAAAGATAACAATTTTGATGCATTTAGAGTCCATGAGAGAGCATAGGTACTAAGGATATGACACATCAATACTCCTATCTTTAACATGAGACATCTTACAAATTTTGTTTAAAAATTTGAAGGTTTGTCACTATGTTTTTCAAAGTCAATTTTGAACTATGTTTTTTAATTATGAAAAGTCAATTTCGAAATCCTAAGACAAAGATATGAAAATTCCAAACCTTGGAGCATTCACTAGCCTAGAGAGAGAGGGGCATGAGGGGGGTGGCAAGAGACAGAGAGAGAGGTAGAGATGGGGTGGAGAAATGAAATCAAATGATAATTTTAAAGTTCATGTACACCACAAAATTTTTGTATTTAATTCAAGTCTCTCCTTTCATTTTTTCCCATTACTCTTCACTCTACCCTCCATCTTTCTATCCTTCATCATCATCACAACCATGGCACGTTCTAAGATTTCTATCAAGAAGGTGCCTGCAAGAGCAAGAGCTCAACATTCTTTCGAATATAATGAGTGTATTGTGAGTGACAAAGGTCTCTTAGTGGCCAACAATGGTGGCCCTACTATAGCTAATAATGGTGACACTACTGTGGCCAACAATGATGACCCTAGTGTGGTCAATTATGATGGTTCGCCATTGTTCGAAAATGGTGATCCACATACTCCAGTTACTTCATCTCCCACTACTGCTCCAGCTAGTAATATAGTCCTCCAACACATAAGAAGTGAAGATGGAGACTAGGCATAGCTGCACTATGTGAGATAAGGAAATTCTAGAAGAGTGCCAACTTGATTATTCCTAAGGCACCATTCTCTGAGTTGGTGCGAGAAATACTGTAAGATTTGCAGTCAAGGCATCATCACAAGTTCTTTTCAAGAAACCAAGCAAGGAATGTGGGGCGATGGGTCAAAAGTCGAGCCTTGCTTGCTCTCCAAGAAGCAGCTGAAAGCTACTTGATTGATCTAATGAGTGATGGTCAACTTTTAGCTATTCATGCCCGATGTATCACTATTAAGCCCATTGATTTGGTTCTTGTTTGTAAGATCTGCAACAACAAGGATGAATTTAATCTTAATGTCAACAAGTTGGATCTATGTTTTTAGCTCAGCTTCGGTTATAGATTGGAAGGAGGTTAGTGCTGGGTTATCTTTCTAGTAGACCTTCAAGTATTTAATAGTAATGGCCTGCAAAATGGAGCTAAATTTTACCTAGCTCTAGTTTTACTTGGTGTGATGCACTATGTATTGTGTATTTCATGGTTTTGTAATGCTAAATTCAATATATGATATTCTATTTTGACCATGATTTGCATTGTGCAAATTTTCAAGTTTCAAATTTTGTAAGTAGTTTTGTTGAGGATAAATTCAATGCACAATCACACACACATCATTGATCAGTTGTACATTGGCCGATGCACTATATCTTTACTATATTTAGTGGTTTGGAAATACTATATTCGATATGCGATATTTTATTTTACCCATGATTTATTTTTTGTGACTTTTTAAGTTTCCAATGTTTCATGTAGTTTGGTTGACAATACATTTAATATGTAGTTGCGCACACTCATTGGTGAGTTTTTCCATTATTAGTGAAGTATAATCCAATTAATGCATTTTCAAAAAATAGATTGAACCATCAATTTTATAAATCAAAATCTGGTGAAACTTCACCCACATATCGAGTATCATAAAAACTCATGGATATTACAAAATTGGCCCCATCAAAAGCCTCTAGGACACCTGACTAGAGGCTCGTGTCCTCGGGGGGTCCACTAGGGTTTACCGTATGGTACCACATGAGTGTAAGAACGTGAGTGTAAGGGAGGGGGGTTATTTAAGGGAAGGAATGTACATTTTATAAGGTAAGGTCCCATAAATAGGGGTTAGATAAGGGGTATTTTCATATATTTCTTGCACCCAGGTGATGTCTCCTTATTACTACTAGTGAATCCCCTGTGCTCTCATCTAGGGGGATTCAAGGCCCTAGATGCAAACCTCTGGACAGGTATCCCAGAGGCTTCTAATAATGGAGCCTTTTTTCTTGGGTTGTTGATGTGTCCTATAGGAGTCCACAAGTAAAATTTCACATCAATCGGATCACTGGTCATATTTTTCCAAAGCCTAGATACATTGATTCAAGTTTAAGGGTTTTTAAAGATTTTGACTATAAGTTTAAAGTTTCATCTGATTTTACACATTTCACTTTTGAGTTTTGAGTTTTCTCTCCTAGAAGACATGGCGCATCCCAAGCAAGCGGCCCAAAGACAACCCCCTAGAAGTTGCATACAGAGGCCACCTCCCCCAGCTCCACCACCATGCCAGCATTGCAAGCATCGATGGAGGCCACACATAGTGGCTCTTCATGAGATCTACCATTACCAAAAGACCACGCACCTCTTGATATTGACAACAACTCTCCCACGAACATAATCAACCACAAAACCAAGGACAAAGCACACAAAATCTATGTGTATGGCTCTGCCATTAATCTCAAAACTGAAAAGAAACCATACATCTCTCTTTTAATAATGAGCTAATTTGTCATCTTCATCATCTTCATCCATAGCTTCAACCATTATGCAATAACAAAAGGGAAATGAGGAATTTTTGCACAAAAGACAGGAGAGAGGAGAGAGAACAAATTTTTGGCACCACCAAAAAGGGAGAATATGTGATTGTAGAAGAGAGAGGGAAGGGAAAGAGGCACATAACCACTCATGCACTCCACCTCACTCTTCCCCAAAAAGCACACCCTTTCGTATTTTATTATTTCTTTAAAACTTTGATACATTTGAGATTATAAGGCCTTTGGCCTTTAATTTTGAGTATTCCTACCCTTTACAAATGCATGCAAGTAACACTTTTGTGTATACCATTTATTTATGATGGATGTGGATGTGGATGTGGCCCCCTCATATCTCTATCTCATTTTGGTGATTTTGTAACAGCTTAGTATTATTATCTTGACAAAAAATAAAAATATGATGCATGCTTGGATTCTTTTGTGCCTTGTTTTTATGCTTCTTTGGGTGTCATTATATTCCTCCCACACTAAAATGTGAAGCGTCCTCATGAACCTTGTCAAAGAAGAACTAATGTCTAACACAAATCACATCCAAAATTGTTAGTAATAAAACTTTGATCCGAAGGCCTAGCCATGGTAGGGTATGGGACTCCAAATCCATGACCACTAGAGTAAGGGAACTCCTACCCCAACACTCCCACACTAAAAAACTTATATAGCCTCCAAAAGATAGGATTCTATCTTTGACATGGGATCATGAGAACAACTTCTCCATCCCATAATGAAGGAAGAGGAATGATTCCATCCATCATGTAGCTCCAAAGGCACTTGAGGGGAAAAAGGATTTGGCTGCAGATGTGCAAGGAGCATTATTGTAGATGTACCTTCATGGACCTCCAATGTGGGGGTTCATTAGCATAGTTAGTTATGAGGATAAAATTTTAATGGAGGGTTATGCCCAAGGGTTTTTATTTGTCATGAGAGTGATAGATATAAAGGTTCATGACATTTAAGACTATGTGCTCAAGTGTTTTTTTAAAAATGGATTTGTTTTTATGTTAAAATTTCTTTTCTTTTCTTCCCTTTGAAACATATTTTTTTTTTCTTTAAAGGGTTATTTTTCTCTTAAACCTTATCTTTGTGCTCTCTTGTGGTCATTTTGCTATGTGCTAGGTGAAGCAATGAGAAAGTGGAAATGGGAAGAACAAGCTTATGGGAAGGGAATGAGGTGCATTAGAGGAGCAAAGGAGGGAAAGAAACATGAGAAAAGGTAAATGGTGGTGATCTCCGAAGAAAGAGCTATGCTTGGAGGAGTAGGGCTACAATGCTACTCTTTAGATGTATGGAGGTGGTGCCAAGTGGGTGGAGACTGTTGAGATATCGAGCTCCACTCGTGATACGCCAGGGTGACCGTTGTGTATTTATGTCACCGACTTGTCAGTTGCAGATGCGGTTGGTACACCGCCCCTGAATAATAGCTACATGATAGCTATCCTTATCTACTCTAGTTTGTGGCTCAGTTAGTATGCCACCTTAGTTAGTTGAGTTTGGTTTGAGACCCATATCTAGGGTTCTTCTATTTTCTTTGTACTAGAGTTCTTTTGGCTTACACAACTAAGAAGAGGAAAACTGTTTTCAGCCTCCACCCTTGTGTGTCTTCCCCCATTGTGCAAGCAAGAAAGCTTCAAGCGAGACTCCTTCCTTCTCTCCCACAATCTTGACATGGTATCAGAGCCTTGTTCGTGGTAAGGAGCTCAAGAAAGCAAGCCAAGCTCGCGGTGTTCTGGTAAGAGGAGCAGTGTTGCTTTCATTTTATGTTTTGGGAGCAGATCTCTGCAGGTAGCACAGCCGGAAAGTGCAGGAGTGCATTGTCTCAGGTTGAGACGCCCTTCGCGGTGAAGCAAGAGGGCAGTATATGCTACGGGAGAGAGCTTTAGCTCTTGGCGACCCTGTTTTTTTGATTTGAGGCCATTTCGGGGCCTGTTTTGGAGCCGGAAGTTTTCTGCACGCACTCAGGAAAAGGCCCTGTTTTATGCTGTGCGACCACTGTTCTACAGGTCGGTGAATAGCTACTGTGAAAATTGCATTGTATGCTTGTGCGCAGAGACATTGGGAGTTACAGAATCATCCCTGTTGCCTGTTGATGCAAAATCGTCACTAGGAAGTGACTGTGTGGTCAAATACCACTTTCGCCAGTTTTGCAGATTTGCCCTTGTGAGGGTGAAGCAGAGTTTTTTGCAGTGACAGAATTTTTTGCACTCTTCTGTAATGGCATCTGATTCTCTTTCACAGATTGTCACTGAAAAGCTTGACAAGAACAACTTCCAAGCATGGAAGTTTAGAATGACGAATTTCCTTATGGGAAAAGGATATTGGGAATTTGTTGCAGGAAATGAAGAAGAACCAGTTCTTCCTGATGTTCCCAATCAACAGCAAATGCAGGCATTCAAAGCATGGCATGAGAGAGCCAGGAAAGTTATGTACTGGCTGTCTATCAGCATTTCAGACTCTATGATTGTGCATATTCAGGATGCAAGTACGCCAAAGGAGGCATGGGATACTTTGTCAAAAATGTACAACACAAATACTCAAGCCAGGAAAATGCAGCTCAAGCAAGAGTTGCATAATGTGCAAAGAGAAAATATGAGCATCAACGACTACCACATGAAGGTGAAGAAGATTGCAGATGCACTTGCTTCCATTGGGTCGCCAGTGGAAGATGATGATTTAGTTTCTGTGACCTTGAATGGTCTAGGAAAGGATTATGCACAGTTTCGGACATCCATTTCAGTTCGTGAAAGATTTCCTGATTTTGAGGAGTTGATTGCTCTTCTAATTTCTGAGGAGCAAAGAAATGGTGGTGCATCTTCTTCAGGAGGAACTTCAAAAGAAGCTGTCTTCTACTCAAATGCTGGAAGAGGTAGAGGCAGAGGTAGAGGAGGCCGATTTGGAGGCCGTGGCAGAAATCAGAATATGCAGCAAACTCAAGAAAACCAGTCCTATGGAGGAGGACGTGGTAACTCTAGAGGCAGGGGGAGCCAAAGAGGTCGTGGTGGATGGCAAAGAGGCCAAAATGCAAACAGTAATGTTGAATGCTACTATTGTGGTAAAATGGGTCATATGGCTAAAGACTGCTATAAAAAGCAGAATGATATCATGAATGGAAAACTGCAACAAGGAAATTATGCATCTTCTGGTAGACAGGGTGATGACAGAAATGAGCATTTGTTCATGGTGCAACACATGAACAATTCTATGATAAGTGCAGAAGAAAGCAATGATGTATGGTATGTTGACTCAGGTGCATCAAACCACATGACAGGTCATGCAGAATGGATGGAGGATGCAAGGAAAATGGAAAAACCAGGATTTGTGGAGACTGGTGATGATACTGCACATCCTATTGTGCAGATTGGAAAAATTCCCTTGTCTATGCAGGATGGGAAAAAGAAATACCTGTCTGATGTATTTCATGTCCCGAATATCACCAAGAATCTGGTTTCTGTTGGTCAAATGGTTGAGCAGGGCTTGCAGGTCAGATTTAATCCTCATGGATGCTTTGTTGAGGATATGAAAAATAAAGGTCGCTTGATAGCAAAAGGAAAGAAGAAGGGCAGAATGTTTACATTGGATGCAGACATGCCTGAATTGAGTGCAGCAATGTTTGCACATGGGACCGGTGTAGTTGCAGATATTGATATCTGGCATAAACGCATTGGTCATGTTAATATACAGCGACTTAAATCAATGCAGGCCCAAAACATTGTTGCAGGATTGCCTAAGTTCAAGGTTGCAGAAATGCATAAGGTATGTGAAGCCTGTCAATTTGGAAAACAGGCAAGGAAACCATTTCCTAGACATGTTCAAGAGAGTAAGAAGCCATTGGAATTAATCCACTCTGATGTGTGGACTACTAAAGCTGCATCTCTTGGAGGCTGTCATTATTTTGTCAGTTTTATTGATGACTATAGCAGAAAAGTTTGGGTGTATTTTATGAAAAAGAAAAGTGAAGTTTTTGGGCATTTCAAAACTCTTAAAGCTATGGTTGAAAAAGAAACAGGCCTGCAAGTAAAATGCCTAAGGTCAGATGGAGGGGGAGAGTACCTCTCAAATGAGTTTGCAAGGTTCCTGCAGGAGCATGGCATAAAGCAGCAATATTCATGCAGTCATACCCCACAGCAAAATGGAATTGCAGAAAGAAAAAACAGACATATTGGAGAGGTATCTCGTGCCATGCTCAATGAAAAAGACTTGCCAGATTTTTATTGGGCTGAAGCAGTTGCTACAGCAGTCTATATAATGAACAGGACTCCCACTGCAGCAATACATGGAATGACTCCAGAGGAGAGGTATACTGGTAGGAAACCAGATATTTCTCATTTGAAAATTTTTGGTTGCATTGCCTATGTACATGTGCCAGATGAGCTGAGATCCAAGTTGGATCCAAAAGCTGAGAAGTGCATCTTTATTGGTTACTCTCTGCAGCAAAAAGGGTATAGATGCTATAACCCTTCTACTCGTAAGTTTACAGTGAGCAGAGATGTTGTTTTTGATGAGATGAGTAGCTGGTATAAACCAGTAAATGTGATTGATGATGTAGATGCACAAAATGGTAATGCTGCACAGAATTCACAGCAGCAGTCACAAAATATTAGTGGACCTGGAGCGTCCTCTAGCAGTGGTTCACATTCTTCGCCATGGACAGGCAGATTGAGATCAGGAGAATCTTCTCAAAGCAATGCAGATAGTGGTATGCAGGTATCACGAAAAGGAAAAGAGAAGGTTGATCAACCCATGTTTGATGTGAATGCAGGTCACTCTTATGTGGATGGTGAATCCAGTGGCTCAGAGCAAAGCATTGATGATGAGTTGGGTATTCCTTCTATTGTTACACCTGGAGTAAGGAAGACCAGGGATGTTTTGAGAGCACCTGGGAGTGAACCTACTTTGCGCAGGTCTACGAGAGCTAGGTATCCTGTGGATAGGCTGAAATATGATGGATTTACAGCCATTCACTATGCATATATGGTCAAAGTGATACAGGAACCAGAACCCACTTCTTTTGAGGAAGCCATGGGAAAAGAAAAATGGGAGAAAGCCATGGATGAAGAAATGGATGCCTTGGAAGCAAATGCTACATGGGAATTGGTACCTTTGCCTAAAGGTAAGAATGCAATTGGCTGTAAGTGGGTTTATAAGGTGAAGCACAATGCTGATGGTTCTGTGAACAGATACAAGGCAAGATTAATAGTCAAGGGGTATGCACAAACATATGGCATTGACTATGAAGAAACATTCAGTCCGGTTGCAAGGATGGCAACCGTAAGAGCAGTCATTGCTATGGCTGCATCAAAGGGATGGTCTTTACATCAGATGGATGTAAAGAATGCCTTCTTGCATGGTGATTTGCAAGAAGAGGTCTATATGGAGCAGCCACCAGGTTATGTGCATGCTGTTCATCCTGAGTTTGTTTGCAGGTTGAAGAAAGCCTTGTATGGCTTGAAGCAAGCACCTAGAGCATGGTCTGACAAGATAGGACAGTATCTTGTCACTATTGGCTTTCAGATTTCCAAGGCAGATTTCTCACTTTATGTGAGAAAGACAGAGAAAGGTATTATGCTGCTTGTCATTTATGTTGATGATTTGATTATGACAGGTGACAGTGATGAAGATATCCTTCATGTGAAAATGCTATTGAAGCAGAAGTTTGAGATGAAGGATTTGGGAGAGCTGCGTTATTTCTTGGGCATTGAGGTGATTAGATCACCAAGTGGGATACAGCTCTTGCAGAGGCAGTATGGATTGGACATGCTGTCCAAATATGGGATGACAGGCTGTAAGCCTATTTCAGTTCCTTTGGAGCAGAATGTGAAGCTGAGCACAGATGCAGGTGAGCTTCTAGAAGACCCTACTATGTACAGACGCATAGTAGGAAGCTTGATTTATATGACTATTACCAGGCCAGATTTGAGCTATGCTGTTGGATTGGTAAGTCAGTTTATGCAGGCTCCAAGGAAATCGCATTTGGATGCGGCTAGACGCATACTCAGGTATGTGAAGTCCACATTGCAGTATGGACTATTTTATGAGACTGGGGTTCAGATACAGCTGCATGGATACACTGATGCTGATTGGGCTGGTAGCATTTCTGATAGACGATCTACCAGTGGATATGTGTTCTCTTTTGGGAGTGCTGCAGTCACTTGGAGCAGCAAGAAACAGCCTACAGTTGCCTTGTCCAGCACAGAGGCTGAGTACAGGGGTGCAGCAATGGCTGCATGTGAGGTAGCTTGGTTGCATAAGCTACTTTATGATATGCATCAGTCTACAGATGGGCCAGTTGTCATTTATTGTGACAACATGAGTAGTATACACTTGGCAAATAACCCAGTCTATCATGCTAGAACAAAGCACATTGAGGTGCATTATCACTATGTGCGGGAGAGGGTTTTACTAGGTCTTATTGATCTAGTTTATGTCAGCACAGAGGATCAGGTAGCTGACATATTCACGAAGGCATTGGGCGCAGAGAAGCTGCGCAAGTTCAGAGACCTGCTTGGTGTGCAGGAATTGGGATTGAGCTCGAGGGGGAGTGTTGAGATATCGAGCTCCACTCGTGATACGCCAGGGTGACCGTTGTGTATTTATGTCACCGACTTGTCAGTTGCAGATGCGGTTGGTACACCGCCCCTGAATAATAGCTACATGATAGCTATCCTTATCTACTCTAGTTTGTGGCTCAGTTAGTATGCCACCTTAGTTAGTTGAGTTTGGTTTGAGACCCATATCTAGGGTTCTTCTATTTTCTTTGTACTAGAGTTCTTTTGGCTTACACAACTAAGAAGAGGAAAACTTTTTTCAGCCTCCACCCTTGTGTGTCTTCCCCCATTGTGCAAGCAAGAAAGCTTCAAGCGAGACTCCTTCCTTCTCTCCCACAATCTTGACAGAGACAAAGACCAAACTTTCTGGAGGGGGAAATAAAGGGGCTTACTACTTAGGACGTTAAAAAAAAAAATGGTGGTTCAATGAATTAAATATCTATATTAGGGTTTCTAATAAAAATCACAAGGGTTAGCATGTAGGATGAGGCATTGGGGAAAATGAGAAGGAGAAATTGTGATGCTTCATGTGCAAGAGGAAAGCATTGGCATGGCAAAGTGCTGCCATATCCCTTAGGGCAGATAGGATTTCTTCATGTCAACCTTCACTTTCTTTGCACTAAACTTCTCTGTTATGTTAATCTCTCGTGGGCTTCTAGTTGACTCTGTGTGCTTTAACCATTGTATTTGCTTGCCTCCATGCTCCATGGTACCCTGCATTTTTTTAATGAATATGGGCCGTCTCTGTTATACTATTGGTGGTGTCTTCTTCTTCCTCCTCCTTTTCTTCTTGGTACGACTAGGAGGCTCTTTCTTGGTTGCAAATTTGGACCTTCCCTTACTTTATTTTGGTTCTTTGTCTTCTTCTTGTTCCCTATGCTTACGTGTGATTTCAAGCGCTCATGAAGTTGGTGATGGCCTTGGTACCCTCAAACATGGTGTGCTTGGAAAGCTCCCTGCAAGAGAATGAGGCAAATGGCCGTCTGGATCCCCCACAACGTGATGGTGGATTTCCTGTTGTGATGGGCGAGGTAGGAGGCCTCATGGGCAAGCTTCTCGAAAATGCCATTGATGAGGGAGTTCGTGATGCCCATGGCCGTGAAGGAGATGTCGGTGTTGGGGTGCACTTGCTTCAGTCCACCAATCTCTTGGCCTTCTTCTTCGTCTTCACAATTGCTGCTATTGTGTCTTCTTCTGATAAGGGGCAGGGGGATTAGAATTCACAGGGCCATGTTTTGTTTCTTCTTTATTCTCACCTCCCCAAATAGACAACCGAGCTCGCAATCATGAGGTCACGCCCTCTTCCTCCTCCTTCTTCGTATTTGCAACAATTCTATCTTCTTCTTCTTCTTCGTATCCCTATCTTATCCCTATCATCTCAGTGAGAACCTCCCTTCTTCTTCTTCATCTCACCTTCGTTCTTCTGCTTCTAGCCTTGTGCATCCTCCTCATCTGATCAATAGTCATAGATGATGGCTTCCAGGTATCCATGTGGATGTTGAAGGATAAGGCTTCGAAGCGGTGCATGATTCACTTTGTCATTGTTTTCTTCTTCTGCTGCTTCTTTTTCATTTAATATGAAGGTCGATAGGAAGCCATGATGGGCTCACTCACCCTCTTTCTCCTCAAAGATGCGATGTGGGATGGGTGCGCCTGCTTGTCAATTTAGGCTTCTTCTTCTTCTTTTAATTGTCCTCTTTTTAGTCTATTCAACTACATTTTCCTCTAGTGTGGCTCAGGAAGATTCACCTATTTGGAGAGAGTAAAAGGCTCCCATGGATATGGAGGAGGCCATGCGATTGATGAAGAAGAGGAGAAGATTGTGGACAATGAGGACGAAGAAAGGGTGAATAACCACCTTACTACTGTTGGGCTTTTTCTTCTTCTTATTGTTCTTTTTTTGTCGCTCTCCTTGGATCTTTGTATTGACAGAGATATGGAAGAGGGAGGATCTCTATCCCCTTCCATATTCTTCTTCTTCTATTCATCATCTTGTTCTAATTTTGCATCAGTATATTATTAACCTATACTCCTGATTTCTACATTCTTTATAAGCATCATATGGGGCTTGACACAGAATTCGTTCATATTCTCTGTCCTCTTCCTGTGAATAGTGAGATCAACATGGCTATGTAAGCTTGGATTGGCGAGTGGATGGGTGTATGGATAGATAGAACATTCTTGGTATTTGTTGCTATATGCATCTAGTTGCTTTTGCTATTGGTGGCCACCCATTTTCATTCTCTCTAAAAGAATTTTCATGGAACAAGGAAACCATAGGCATGGTAGCTTCGTTTTTGAATTTGTGATCATAAGAGTGATGCAAACAGAGCACAATACTCCTCCAAATATGTTGTTTCCTTCTTGCTTGTGCCTCATTGTCTTCTTTCATGATAAAATTTTGCCTCATTAATGTTGTTGGCTTTTGTTTTCTCACATGTCTCTATTCGTGCTTCTCAAGGAGAAAAAGGAGATTACAAAGAGATGCATACAAATAAACAGAGAGAAAGAGAGGGAAGGTGCCCAACGTCTCCTTCATCAACAGCAAATTGAGCCAAGGGCCTGCTAAGGCATTAAAGAAGGAGAAGGCAAGAAAGGTGTCATTATTCTCTTTGATCGAAAAGACAATGAAGAAGAGGAGGTCAACCATGGCAAAGAAGAAAGGAGAAAGAAGAAGAAAAAGAATAAGAGATGCATTGCCATGATCTTCTTGCCCCTCGTCTTGGCTTCTTAGAACAATTGGAAACATGCAAACTCTGCACCCTCATCCAGAACTTTTCAAGGGAAAAACCCTTGTTGATTCTACATTGCACTTCAGATGAAGGCATCAATAGAATAATCGTGCCTTCTTATCGGCACAATTGGTATGCCATGACTTCTCATTCCAGTGCTGAATTAGCATTGCTTGTTAATTTATAATCTCAGTCAAGTAGTTGTTGAGATTAGCTTCTTCCCCGGCTATGCACCAAAATGACAACAACCCTCCCACGAACATAATCAACCACAAAACCAGGGACAAAGCACACAAAATCTATGTATATGGCTCTGCCATTAATCTCAAAACTGAAAAGAAAGCATAAATCTCTCTTTTAATAATGAACTAATTTGTCATCTTCATCATCTTCATCCATAGCTTCAAGCATTATGCAAGAACAAAAGGAAAATGAGGAATTTTTGCACAAAAGACAAAGGAGAGAGGAGAGAGAACAAATTTTTGGCACCACCAAAAAGGGAGAATATGCGATTGTAGAAGAGAGAGGGAAGGGAAAGAGGCACATAACCACTCATGCACTCCACCCCACTCTTCCCCAAAAAGCACACCCCTTCGTATTTTATTATTTCTTTAAAAATTTGATACATTTGAGATTATAAGGCCTTTGGCCTTTAATTTTGAGTATTCCTACCCTTTACAAATGCATGCAAGTAACACTTTTGTGTATACCATTTATTTATGATGGATGTGGATGTGGCCCCCTCATATCTCTATCTCGTTTTGGTGATTTTGTAACAACTTAGTATTATTCTCTTGACAAAAAATAAAAATATGATGCATGCTTGGATTCTTTTGTGCCTTGTTTTTATGCTTCTTTGAGTGTCATCAGATACCAAAGGCTCCATTCCAGAAGCTGGTGCTGGAGATTATTGATGGCATACTGATTAGGAACAACAAGAAGCACTTCCTAGATGGATCACGAATGCAACAACCCGATCGTGCCCAGGCCCTCCTTGCACTACTAGAAGTTGATGAAGCCTACCTCATCAACTTGTTCAAAGACTTGGTCTATGCAGCAGTGCATGTAAGGAGGGTCACCGCCATTGACAGGGATTTGGGGATAGTGAGGTTCTTTCAACAATGGAAGGATAGTCCTCACGGAGATCAACAATGATAGGGGTGTACTACTTAAACATATATGGAATGTAGCTTCTGAAGAGATTTTGTAAAACCCTAGTTGTAATGGATCCCTTGTAAATTGTTATGAATAAGAATACAATTTTTTTGGCACATCTTTTTTTTTCACTTGTTATTTATTTTATACATGTCTTTGAGTTATCATTACATAAAATACTACATATTAAATTTAGGATATGAATTGTGTTGCATATAAATTCAAAAAATAAACGTAGCATTCAAGTAAAAAACAATAATAAATGACACGTATCACAAACTACATTGCACGCAAATTCAACAAACATCGATTTTCATTACTTCAAGAGAAGATTACAAAGTACATTACATTGGTGATGAGATATCATTAGGCAATAAGTACATCTACTCTCTCCTAGGATTTTTCAAGCTAGGCTCCCCATGAGCTATTCTTGATCATAGGCAACAATACATTTTGCCCCAATAGTTCCTACCTAATGACATTGGGGTCTTCAACATTGACAACCATGTCATGGGCCACCATGGAGAAAGTGGGCCAACAGGCCTAGTACTTGTGTATAAGTAGAGCAGCTTCAAATGTCGAAGCAACACTACTTTCTCCAAAAGCTGGAGTTGGTTAGGATGGTCTTGAAGGGCCCATGTTAGTGTCCTCAACTTCAGGAAGTTCTCAGCAAAAGTAAGAGAGTATGTCTTATGAAATACAATAATGTCACTGACAAGCTGCCCAATGTACTCCTTCAATGGCAAGTCCTCCACCCTTCCTTGGCTACCAGATCAGTCACCTCGCCTATATAAAAACTCATCTGTATAGATAATGTCCTACATCATACAAGTTCACTATCAGACTCACTATGCATGGAGTATGCTAAAGATACATACATAATATTTACGTGCAACTTCTAGCTATGGAGATTGGAACTCAAAGTACAAACTCATGAAGACATAGACTAGACAAGACCAATTGTCACACACGTGAATAAGGTTCCAAGATTGAGACTTGGACTCATAAACACATTCTTGTGTGTAAGGATAATGACACTGACACTTGATTGAAAGGACAATAACATTACATTTAAATGTGAACCAAGTACATGTCTTTATAGCATTCGAGCTTCTCCACTATCCTCACTGTGCATATCAGATTCAGGATATCTCTTCCTGGAGCATACATCATTTGTTATTTCTCAACATCCCCCCTCAAATGATGAGTCCCTACACTTGCTAGCTTTTGTCCCCCCCCTGCCCCCCCACCCATAGATAACCTGGCCCGGGAGACTAGCTCATAAGCAGCCTAGTCAAGTTAAAGCTTGAGACTTTACATCTTTGGCAAGGGTTTTTACAAAGTAAATCTACTAAGGGAAACATAGAGATCCACTATGGGAACAAAATTCCTTAGAGCAATCTGTTAGAGTTGTTGATGGTAACAAAAGCATCTTCTTCTTCTTCTTCATTCATGAATTGACTTTGGTGGTGGTCATTATGCATCTGCTATACTCTTTTCTTGTGAATAATTCACTGGAAATATGACCAGTCTTACCATAGTAATGGCATGTCATCCGACTTTTGTTGTTGGTGTTGAATCCTCAACCTCTTCCTTTAGGTCCAACAGCTCCTTTGGTGTGTAAGAGATTTTTCGTTGAACTGGTTTCTTTTACATCTTTGCTTTTAAATTTTCTTAAATCTCCATCAAGCAGTGAGTGCTCAATGTCTTTGAATGAGAGACTGGGAACATTAATTAGTGTTGAAACAAGGTTCTCATATGGTTCGTGATTAACACTGGCAAGTAGCACTGCTATTGCCTCATCTTCATCAATGTTCTTTTTAAGAGTTGCTAGTTGAGTTTTAAGGCTCTTGAACTTATTGATGTGTACAGTCATAGATGAACTATCTTTTACATCCAACTTATAAAACTGCATAAGTAAAATTACCTTCGAGTTCTTTGCTTGTGTATCAAAGATATTGTCAAGTTCTTCCCATGCCTTATTTGCATCCCTGATGCCAAAGATGTGGTATAATACATCATTTGATAGACCCTAGGAAATAATACATAGAGCTTTGTTGTTCATCTTCTTCCATGCCTTTGTTTTAGGCTGGTCTTATGCAGCATCTTCCTCTTCAGCATTGTCATTAGCATCATCCTCCTCAAAGAGATCCCAGAGGTCTTCCCTCATGAGATGGTACATGGTTTTCTCCTTCCATGCATGAAAGCCCTCACCATTGAACTTTGCTATTTGCTCAAGCTCTGTCATGCTTATCAACTTCAAATAACTATGAAAAAGTTGTAGGTCAATGCATCAAGAGACACAAGAAGATCGGTGTCAAATGACACTAGTTGAGTATCAATAGATACTATTCTTGAGCTTAGTGATGGATGTCAATGCTTGATCTGCCTCTTGCTTGCTAATTTGATGTGATGGTTTTCTAGGAACTGAGTGTAGACTCAAATCAAAGTGATAGTAGCTTGTCAGGAGTGAGAATTTCAAGTTGTTTATGAGCTTGAAGCTCAAGGCTATGGAGTCCTGCACTAGGATTTCCATAGGTGCTTGATAAATCAGTCATGTAGTAGCTCGATGCATGACCCATTCCACAAGATAGTTGGTGAGAAGGTGCCCTATAGATTAGGCTTTAGAAACCCTATACTTATAGGACTGTCCGCAGCACGCAGGGAAAGAATTGATGGTACGACCACTGACATGGCACAATATGACAGTGTGCTGATGAAGACGCAATGCTAGAGCCTAGAGAGACCAATGTTGCACTGTAAGGTGCCAGGAAGGAGCACAAAGAGTGTAGAAAGATATGTCGAGAATAAAATTTGTGGAGATATGGTCTCTACTATGAGATCCAAGAGCTCAAATGGCTGCAGGTCTTGTTGGCTATGGCTGCCAACTAGTCAAGATGGACAAAAATGAGGAAATGGAGTTCATGTACTCAAGCTAAGTTGGAGCTCAGCTAGGAGGAGTGAGATAAGACCTGTAGGGGTAGAGATATGAGCTAACACATGCTAAGCCATGCTTAGCTGCGCTCTGATACCATGTGAAAAAACATGGGTCTAGAGCATGGCTGCAGCTATGGAGGTTGGAACTCAAAGTACAAACTCATGAAGACATAGACTAGACAAGATTGAGACTTGGACTCATAAACACATTCTTGTGTGTAAGGATAATGGCAATGACACTTGATTGAAAGGACAATAACATTACATTTAAAAGTGAACTAAGTACATGTCTTCATAACATTCCAACTTCTCCACTATCCTCACTGTGCATATGGGATTCAAGACATCTCTTCCTAGAGCATACATCATTTTTTTTTTCTCAACAACTTTACTAGTAGGGCCTCTAGGGCATCCAGATTCAAGCCCCCATATGTGCGAGCCTCGGGCCAGGGCTGCTTTGTAGGCCCAATCTCGATAAAATTTGATATGGAGGGTCTCAATGCCCTAGAGGCCCTACTAGTGAAGTTGCATGGGAAATCGAGAACATTACCTTCTTTGCATAATCTATTTATTAATGTAATGGATCTTTCAGGTCTACTCCTGCAATTGGGCCACCCTTGTCTCTCTCCTGGGAAGGTACTGTGCAATTGGGTCGAGACCAAAAAGGATTTCTTGCAATTGCTCAAACTCCTCATTAGAGATCTCATACTGTGGTGCCGCATCTTCAATCTACTCTTGGATGCTCACAATGGCAGAGATGTCATTGATGCTCATGCCATCATATCGAGCCACCTCATAAACATGTGCATCATACACCATGATACAGTTTAGTTCTTCTTCTCTTAGCTCCAAAATATCTAGTATATCTTGCATGAGAAGATATTCCACCCCCTCGATGGTGGCAGCATGGAGAGAAGCGAGGGGTGGCTCATCGCTCGTGGTCATCATCTCAGCAAGGCCGTAGGGATGTGGGTGCACAATGGCTAAGCTTTGTGCTTCCTCTACGCTCAGATTGAGAGCGATCTCCTTAGGCTCCCTCTTGAAATACTCTAGATGTGGCCTAGAGGGTGCATCGATGTATTCGGCACCTTAGTGCACAAAAATATATGGCAAATTTATCACCTTTGCACGGCTCGATCCGGAACGTAGACTTTACAAGAAATCTATGGGAACCCACCTAAGAGCAAAGTTTGGAATATAGCAAGTAACATGGTTCGCCACATCACAAAACAATGCCACTATACTAGAGTTAGGGTCCGTTGCAAAAAGCGAGCTCTCTAGACTCAAGGTCACACAAAACCTAGGGTATATTTGGTCTCCTATGTGCGCGTAGCATGTGGAGCTAATCCATGTGGCGAAGGGAGGAGTGGTAGCCATGGCACACAAAGAGAGAAGGAAGGAGAGCACAAGTGTTGTTAGGGAAGTAGAGAATGAAAGTGAAAATGAGTTTGGAGTTATAGCTTTTATGTATCTAGGGTTTTAAATAAAGGTTCTTATAAAAATGTTAACCCTAAAGTTTCAAATTAAAACTCTTACCTTAGTTTCTTTATTTCAATACTTTAAAGTCACCATTAAAATTACTCATATAGACAAATGCTTCGTTCTACATTATTATATCCTCAAATATGCTTGAATCGCTGAGTATATTCAAGTCCAACTAGAGAAAATATAGAATTTTTTAAAGAAAAGAAATCTAAAAGACCTTCAAATTTTCTTTAGATCTAATTTAATATTTAAATTTAAGAAATGTGTAAAAGAGATGAGCTACAATATATCATTATGCAAAGATAATATTCCATAGATTATAGAACTCCAACTTGCAAAATGATAATTATGATTTTCACAAAGAAGCTCAAAGATGTTGAATAAGAAGTTGACTTATAACAAGACCATTGTTCCTTCACTCACAAATTCCTGGAGTACAAAAACAAAAGAAATATTGGGTCAAAGCATACATATAATTGACATAGGCTTTTTCCAAATGAGTTTGAAATTCAACCATGGAGCAACAGAAAAAAATGACAATATACTTGTAGCTCTCTTTGCAAAGAAGCCCAAAGATGTTGAAGTTCTTGCATATTGTAGTATATTTCAACCAAGAATGAGTTGCAATGCCTTACACCATATGACATTGTGTAACAAATTCTCTTACCTTGGCATGTATACATGGTACTAGGCCATTATAACCCAATCATTTACTCTATGAGTATGATAAAATTGTACCCATGCATTGTAGAGATCTCAATTCCGTGACTTTCTCATGCAATTCACCAAGTCTATGTTGAGGTAGGGCCTTTTGTAGACATCTTTAAAACAAAACATTTCTCTCCAAGCAAAACCTTGGCTAAGGAAGTGACTTTTGTGGAAGAAAGTATATATTAATATTTTCTTCAAAAGGAATAGTGCATCATAGCACTCCCCTATTGGGATTGCACTTTTTTTTCTCTTGTTGCACAATATGTCAAAATCTATAAAGCACTCAAAATGTTAGTAACAAATAATCAAAGTAGGCAACAAAAAAAAATTGTATACATGCGATTCTCAACAAGAGGTTGTAACTCATCCAAGAAATTTACAAACTCGCAATCCCCAATTGCATAGCCACTAAAATCTTGGCCCTATCTTATCAATGACTTCATGAGAAGACCCCTTGGTATTTTCATCTATACCTTTCATTGCCCTGCACTCCTATCCATTCTTGAAACCTCTAACAACATATTTGTTGTTTGTGTTGTCAATGACTTGGACGTGCCAGACTGGAATACATGAGAGTGCTGAATATGAAGCATTACTCTTGTCATATTGGTACCATGTGGCATATCATAGTGCACTACACATTTACAAGTATCCACACAAATAGTCAGATTTTGGCAATAATGGCACAACATAACATTTTTACCATCATTAGCACAATATCTAAGTTCTATCTTCCTTATTAATAAACCCTCAAAGAAGAGATTATTAAATTTGTGATTGGTTGTATAGTAGGGGCAATTTATCATGTGGCACTCTAGTGCACCCACATAGTAGCTAACTTGCATAATGCATGGGATTGACATGTTAGACGTTATAAGTTTAGTTCACTGGTGGCCATTGTACTTCTGCTCTCTATACTATTCATTCTTAAGACATTTTCATATGTGGGTGGTAGCTTGAATTTTTTTTTGCCATCATACATTCTAGGAATCTCTATCACCATCACCTTATCCTTCATTGCATATATCTTTGCTTTAGGTACATTATTGGTCTTTGTTTCCAAGTATCATATTGATAGCACTTACAACAATGACACAATCCTCCTCTGATGGTTCAAGTTCTTGAGCGCCTACTATTCGTGGCATCCCCTCCAAGTCAATAACATCATCTCCTACATGTGATGACCTAGCACCTTGAAACAAGGGTTCATTTTGTCACTAATTATATCCTACCCTTGACTAGAGTTTCCATCTTTTGAAGGTAGTGGCTCATGCATAGTCTAATACTCATTGGAAAAGGAGGAGTCAAGCGTGTAGCTAGTGGATGGGAGTAGTAAGTGATGGCTTACTCACGATTGCTTGCTCCATCCACTATTATTTCTCATGAAGAGGGCATGAAATGCCACACATGAGAAATAATAGTGGGGCATGAAAAAGAGGGTCCTTTGCAAGATATAAAAACATAAGTGGAGATGGAGCCAACAATCATGAGTAAGCCATCACTGTCTTCATGCAACTATATCCACTTGGGGCCCTCTTTATTGCCCAAAATATTTTCTACTCTCTATATCATCATGGTCCTCCCTCTTTCTCTCTCCATATTGCTACCCCCTCTCCCTCTCCCTCTCTTGATCTTGACATCTTCATCACACCCCCACTCTCACGTCTTTCTCATCCTCTCCCATACCTCTCTTTCTTTGTTAAGTATAGCATGTATGTTGGTTAGTGCCTAGTCTTACACTTATGCATGATTTTTTGTAAGAGCCCTTTATAGCATTAAGAGGTATGAATGTTAGCATATCTATATCTAATATGGATTGTTGTGGGGATGAATCCCTTGTCCACAACAATCAATCAAGAGTTTTTATGTCACATCTTCACATGTCTACATTTGTTGTTGATTCATGATGTTCAAAATGTCTACACTTCTTGTTCATTCATGACAATATATCCTCATTCAAAATGTCTTACTATCATTAGCCCTAGAATTTCCTAGGCAAAGGAAAAACAAGTTTGTATCTTATCTGATCATTTAAGTCAACAACAACTTTGTATCTTTAAATAAAGAACTTTGTATCTTATCTCAATCCTCTTCCCTAGTTCTCTTATACCTTTAGAGCTCTCTTGTACCTTAACTTCTTGGTGAGAAATAGACATTGTATCATTCTTTAAATGTTATACAACTCTTTTCAATAATTTCTACTCATTCAGGTTCCAATTTTGTGTCCTTCGGCTATACATTTGGAAGGTTACACAACATGAAGTGCACAAGAAATGATAGTAGGCTCAATTTAATGATAATCCACTACAAATAAGAATGAGAAACTGCTAAGTGACACTTCTTGTACATTTCACACTATGTTTCCATCCCATGCATTGTTCATCTTCCTATCAAAGCCACCATGTTTAGCTCATTTTTTAAATACACTTTTCTCATTGTATGAATCAATTGGATAATATTACATTTAACTATTGGTGGAGAACGATTTCCAAACATTTAGCATCCGTGCTACCTGAGTGTATAATGGGCCTACATTAATTTAAAAGCATAATAAGATATTAATTAGCTAGATGGCTTATGATGACAGATTAGAAATATTTTGTATTAATACTAGTTATCACAGTCATGATGATACTAATCATGGTGACTAATATGAGTTGGATGATGATGAGAGAAGGAGCAGGCTAGGAAATGATGCAACTACCTTCAAGGCCATTTCGGGCTCTTCCCATAGTTAGGCACATGCACTTGTTGGAGTTGTATGTTGTGCTTTAGTATGGCTAAGGGCATGATGTGCCTTAGTGGACTAAGTGCTTGAGTGGGTTAAGTGCATGACGTGCCTTAGTGACCTAAGTGCATGATCAGTGTTAGTGGACTTAGAGATACCATGTGAATAGATGAAGACAAAGATGAAGGCATTAGCACCTCCTTCCCTTGTTCATCCCATCATCAGTGATGCCATCCGCGCTTCTTGCTATCCTTTATACTTCCTACCATCTCTCCCTGTTCTCCTTCAATAAATGTAAAATTTAGGATTGCTATGGGTCCCCATACACATCTACCAAAGAAGATCGCACCTCCTCTGTGGGATCATAGGTTGTGGTCCAAGATTGTTCGATGCCCGATGAGTAAGGAGCCTACTTCCAGAACATCCGGGGATCAAAATCTACTTGAGTCTTGCTTGGTATTGGAGAATCCTATTGTGCATGTATAGCCCACTATGTAGAAATTACAAGGTGCAACAAATAGAATATGAGAGTCTCTAAAGATAAACTCAAAATAGATCCTTTATAAGAGCTTCGATGAATATATCTACTCCATTCTCCTATGTTGGATAGTAGATGAGCTCTACTATCCCATCCTCGATCAAGTCACACACATAGTGATACTAGATCTCAATGTGTTTGGTGCATATATGAACATTTGGATTTTTTGGCTATGGCAATGCAACTCTGACTGTCACATCTTAGCACTGTTGGATCTTCATCTTGCACTCCCATATGCCATAAGATCCTCCTTAACCATATTGCTTCACATGCAATAAAACAAGTTGCCTTGTAACTCTACTTTGGTAGAAGACAATGCCACAATTGATTTGGAGCCCTAGAGGAACACCAAGAAAGTGAGGAAACCATTGCAAGAAAGTCTATTTTGTCACACCAATAAGCTTTTTCTTCATGCTTTAATCAACCACAAGAAGAAAAAGAACACCAAGAACAACAAATCTTCATGCGACATCATGTAGTGAATCTCTCAGAGATTTATCACAAAAAATCTTCAACATATTCTTCATAGAAATCTCCAATGGGCTAGGGTTAGGGTTTTCTTTGCCCTCCAATTCATTCATACCTCACCTTCCCGCATGCACCCTTGCTTACTCAAGGTTCCTATGCTACAGTTCTAGCATCCCCTTGTCTTTAGAATCTAGAGGGGAAAAAATAAACTAAAGTTGAAATGTACACCTTGATTAAAAAACAATACCAACACAATAATTATTGGATTCAATTCATTTTGAACACTAGATAAAATATGGTATTGTTGTTTCATTATAATCGAAGGTACAAATTAAAAAAGAGATTACAATGGAGCCACAGGCTATAAAAAGGCTGTGGAGCTTTAAGAGCTTTAAAGGGGACTACAATCTATAGGAGTTTCTTTTAAGACTTCCGTTTGGAAGGTTTTTTGTAAGAATCTTTGAAGTTAGTGCTTCTTTGAGGTCGCAGTCACTAGTCCCTTTATCTCCTAAGTTAGATGCTGCAAACTCTCTAGTACTCTTTGTCTTCTTTCTCGGATTGGTATGCTACATAGTGCCTTTCTTCTTCCTCTTCCTTAGAGTTTCAATGCAAAACTCAAAGATCGTTTCATCAATCATCTCCATGAATTCTCCTTTAGTTGTCTCTCCCGCATTTGGGATTTTAGTTTCATGTAGTTGTTGCCTCACCTTAGGCACCACAAGCACTTCATGCATTATCTTCTCTGGCTCCTGGTCTAGCTTCTCCAAAATACTATCCTCTCCCACAAGATTTACAGACCTTCCTACCCATTCCTCTACTATGTGGTGGGGCTTCTTGCCACCCTTTGTGGTACCAAGCACTTTATCTATCCCCCATGCCACCACATGTATTATCGATGTCCTAGTGTTGAGGAGCTGCACACTCGATGGATGGAAGACGCGACGTCTCCTAAAGTGGTCACATCAAGGCAGGCACTGGTACTTATGAAATAAAAGAAGAAGAAGAAAACACTAGATTACCACTGGATTTTATACAAGCTTGTTAGAACCTCCTACCAACAAGAAACTCAATATATATCAAACATACTCTAGGCAATTGGTCGACTCCTCTCTCGGCAATCGTTCTTAGGAGAACTCTGACTTGAACTCTCAATCAAACACACATCAACTTAGCAACAACAAAGAACCTAACATGCATACAAACCTGTGCAGTCCTTAGTTTCCACTACTTAGAACTCGAGAGAAAGTACATAAAGTGAACATGGCTTGGACGACCACATCAAATCTTGTACAAGATAGATACGATAATCACGATTAGAAAGAAGGAAGAGATATGCCTTGAAGGTAAGGGAAAGCAAAGACGTTACTCATGGCTCATAAGTTTAAGGAGTGCACACACTAATTTGTAACGTGAGTGGGATTTCACTCAAGATATACTTCTAGAGATTGTTGACTCCTCTCTTGATTGCTTGTGGCTTGACACAATGATATATAGAGGGATGGTAGCTCAAGATGAAGTCCTAAGAGAGGCAAGTGCAACATGGTGCCTAGAAAGAGGTGACAATCCGATCCGTCCATGCAGATCCACGGCCGGGACGAAAGCTTTTGTTGAGTAGCAGCTGTTCAGCGTTCCACTGGCCAAGGCTCACGGCCTTTCACGCATCTTCTCTTCGTCCTCATTCATCGCCAACCTGAGCTAAACGAACTGCAATATCAACCTGTTGCATGGTCACACCAACTTTGAAGTCGACTCCCGCAGTAAACCCGGGCGATCGATATACATTGCTTGCTCCAGCCTTGCGCTTTCGACTTGCTTTCCTTCGATGATGATTCGCCTCTCGTCCCTGATTATACGCTGCAAAATTGGACTCTTTTCCATCGTCAGAAGTAGCGGCCTGCGCTCCAATAACTCCTGCATGAGATACTGACGGCCTAGTTCTCCTTTCTCCCTCCTTTTCATCACTAGCTGCATGCCGCCACCTGGTCGACTCGTTCTACTTGCTGCAGGCACGGGATTGGGGTCTTGTCAACGATCGAACACTTGCTACCGCTAACCATCCCTGTGCTCCCAAGGAGCCGCCCTGCTTCTTCTCGAGTATCAGGATCACCCATATGGCTCTTTCTCGGCCTACTGCTTCAGATTGTAGTATTGTTCCAAAACTTCGATCTACTTTGCTTCCGCTTTTCCCCATATTGCTCTGCCATGCAAAGGTTAAAAACTCGGTGGCAAACCATGATCATGAGATGACGACTACCTCCCAACTCTTCTGCCTCATCATCGAATCCTTCCCTTGAGCACTCTGAACTTCACTCTAGGTGCCAATTATCACCGATCTGCGTAGGCTAAACTGGTGCCTCAAGATCAGGGAAAGAAAGCATTAAATTAGTGATCTTCTGGAGCGCATAACTAATCGAGGAAGAGAAACAGGTGCATATTCAGGATCAGCCGAGTGCTGGAAGTGCAGTGATGAGTACAGAAGCGAGCTCTCCCTTCCCGGTCTACGTAGGCCTCTTGAACCTTTGGCTAAAGTCTAGAGGTAAACCAGAAAACAGAATTTTGATGAAGCCTGGAACACCACCAAAGAATAGTACTGCGATCGCAAGCAGGTTAGGAAGCGCCGTCAAGCCCTTCGTTGGAATATAATTCAGGCTTCCATGTTTGCAGTCATTTCCTCCGCAAGGCTCCAGCAATGCCCACTGCTTTCCCCCAAGCATTCCATTGGAAGCACTCGGCTTTGTAATGGATGGCCTGTCAATGTTCCTGCCCGTCACATGGAAGAGATGCACACCTCCACTTTTCACCACCCCGCCTTGCATAAAACTTGTTACTCACCCCACCTCCTTTTCGAAGCTAACCTTAGCTTTCGTCTTGAAAGCTTAATGAAAAGCTTTTTGTTTCACCCATCTCACGTGTGAAAGCTTTCTTCACACACTCCATGTCTCCATCCCTTCTTATTTCTGATTGCCTCTAAACACATGCAAAGACTTTTACTTCCTCTCGATCTCATCACCTTACAATGCATGCATTTTCCTCTTTCCTCTGGCTTTTTGCATCCGTGAAAAGTAGGTTTTCCATCTTATAGTAATGTTTACTCTGCATCCTCCTTCACTGCACCATGCCACTTCCTTTTTGTTGCCACAAAGAAGGTTTTTTAGCTCCTTTTTGCCACACTTAGCCTTACCTTTACTCCTTCCCTTTCTAATACATTGTCCACATCTTCTATTTAATTCAGTCAAGAACTACAAGATCTCGTGCTTCATACTCACTTGGACTCTAGCATGGGTAACTTGCATGCTTGCACAAAGTTTAATTTATTTGCATTGGCGGTCAAGCGAAAGCTCCTACATTTTGGTTCCGCTCCGGGATCAACGGATTCAAGCCTTGAGCATGCACTGACTTGTGTCATACTGGTCAATATGGATATTTGTTTCCAAGAAATCTAGCCAATCAATGCATGTGTCCCAACAATATCTCTGCCAAAGGATCACACATGAGAACAAAGCACCCAAGGAAAAGAGAAGAGGTAGAGAGAGAAAATAAAAAATCCAAACTGCACTGATGAGGCCGAAAGTGAAAAAAGAAGCAAAGGGAAGAAGTTGACCTTAGCTCATCATCATCGGGAGAGTCGAATGAGGGGGAGATAGATGAGCTACAAAAGTGAAAAAAGAAGCAAAGGGAAGAAGTTGAGCTAAGCTCATCATCATCGGGAGGGTCGAATGAGGGGGAGATAGAAGACCAGTGCATGATCATCAAAGCTTCAAAAAATAGATTGAGAAAAGAGTGGGAGAAACTAGAGGCCTAAACAAACCAAAGTCAAGAAGAACATGAGAGTGGAATTATGGCTTTCATTCAGGAGGTACTCTACAATAAAGATTAGTCCATCTCCTAATAGGTGATACAGATTCTAGTAGAAAAATAAGAATCTTTCAAGAGGAAGGAAAATGTAATAGAGAAGTCACAATCATTTAAGTCAACAACACTTCATGAGTTGATGACTCAGTTAGGAAGCATGAAGGCGCAAATCAATAAGCTTACAAAGGTAAAAGAGACCACAATAGTGAATCGAGAAAATAAATTATGTCTAAAAACACCCATGAACCATCTATAGGAGTGTAGAGCACAATGAGTAGAGAGTGACCTCTAGAGTGGCTATGTGAGAAGCTCAAGAGAGACAAAGCTAAAGCAATAGTAGCAAGATAAGATCTACAAAAGGATTGGATGAAACTCATAAAGCATACATGAAGTTCCTTGTTGAGTCTGAAGACCAAGGGCAAGAACTTCTAACTCAAATCAAGGAAAAAGACTCAAAGATTTAGGAAAAAGACTATGAGCTCCAAGAGAAGGGTGCAACACTCAAAAGTCAAGGAGGAAGATGTGGACAAGCAATGTAGACATCTACTTAAAATGAATCAAAAATTGAAAAATGTCTCCCTCCAATTGACCCAAGAAAAAGCCAAAATAAACTTACATGAAAAAAGGAGAAAAGAACATATGCAAGTATAGGGCTGGTACAAAGTTGCATATGTAGGGCTAATAGACAATCACTACTAGCTTTAGAGGGATGGCTATTGGCTCAGTAGAAGGTGAAACACAAAGACTATATGAATTAGCCTCAATGAAACTACCCAAGGACCTAGGCATAACACTGCACAATGAGAGTTAGAATAAGGTACAATTGGAAGACTACAAATGTCATGGCCAAGCATCAAGAATTATTTAGAGAAGCAACATCATTGGCACACACCCCACAAATAGATGATCATGAAGAACTTAAGGCCGCCCAAGTAGAATTAATCCCAAGTGCCTTGGAAAGCATGGAATATATCAAAGAGATAAATCTCATGAATGAAGAACTTACCAAATAAGGCTTACTCCACCACCTATGGAAGAAGGGATATGAAGAGCATGAAACTGAAGGTAGCGTGTCTCTCCCATAGCCCAGCACACCCTAGGCAACCTACCCC
Source organism: Lygodium microphyllum (assembly GCF_053477565.2). Lineage (NCBI taxonomy): Eukaryota > Viridiplantae > Streptophyta > Polypodiopsida > Schizaeales > Lygodiaceae > Lygodium > Lygodium microphyllum. Next base: position 43,979,061 of record NC_141160.1, on the reverse strand, counting down.
ATCACCTTAGAGCCATCCATAGTCATGATACCCCCTATTGATATCCCAAAGCTACTAGAATTTGATACAAGGAGAGCACTCAACGAAGGAGGAAGACTTGGAGTAAGAGGCATACATTGCTATGATTCAAATTTTAAGAGCTTTAGTCATAGAAGTAACAAAGCATCCTATCCGCTGTGAGCTCTACTACATGAAGAGGAAGATAATATAGAGGAAATTGTGCAAAGGTACTAGGAGAAGTAGGAACCCAACACCACAATAGTGCTTGATTTTAAAGTGAATGAGAAAGCAAATTCAAAAGATTGCTTCTCCTATACACAATATGATTATTCATATGAATAGCAAAAAACATTGCAATGAAGTAGCTAGACCCCCTAGATATCACAGTCTATTAGATAACTTGTGGAGCACAAGGGAGCACAAGTAGGTACCTAAAATTGAAGCTTGGAGAAGCATGGCCAATCTATTAGAATGGCAATATCCTATCCTAGAGAACAACAAGAGGACTTGGAAAGGGCTAAGAGCAAGGTTTGGTGGTACAAAAAAAGGGCCAATTTGAGTTTCACCTTCTTGGTACATATACCAAGAGTCCTTTGAAATTTTGGAGGGAATCCCTTAAGAGAAAATGAAATTTAAATGAAAGTATTCTTTAGAGTGTACTAGTATTCTCTTCAGAGTACTTTAGGCCAAAATAAACATGTGACCACCTCATGTGAAAGAGGTGGTGTCATTTTACTGGGTGGAGTGGTCAAGTGCTTGAATTTGAACTCACACACACACACACACACACACACACACACACACACACACACACACACACACACACACACACACACACACACACACACACACACACACACACACACACACACACACACACACACACACACACACACACACACACACACACACACACACACACACACACACACACACACACACACACACACACACACACACACACACACACACACACACACACACACACACACACACACACACACACACACACACACACACACACACACACACACACACACACACACACACACACACACACACACACACACACACACACACACACACACACACACACACACACACACACACACACACACACACACACACACACACACACGCACGCACACACACACACGTGTCACATTGGGCATCCTTCTTTTGATGTGCTTATTTATTAACTCAGCTGCATTGTCCCCACTTTAGCCTTGCTACGTTGGTCTTGCTGTGAGAGCTTTAGAGGCCATTGCATGGCTAATAGGGAAATTGCAGGTACTCTTTTCTACTATGATGTGCCATGAGGACCCCCAGGACAAGTCTGCTTCTAGTTGAGCCTCACCAAAGCCCACAACAAAGAGCAAGGAGGGCATGAAATCCCCCCAAGGCATCAATAAGGATTCAAAAACATCACTAAAAGCTGAGATGCATCGAAAAAGCACTCCTAGCACAAGGGCAAGTGCTAAGCACTGCAAGTCAATTGATCTTGACTCTGAGCAAACCTTTGCTCTCTTCAATGACAAGGAGACCAAGTCTATCAACAAGCTAAGAGGTGAATGGAGAGGACGATCAATCTATCTTTTGCTTTGCATGCAAGCTTGCATGCAATCTGTAATCAATTTTGTTGGCTAGTTAATGTGGGGTATTGTCTGGTTATTGCATGCACATGCTAAATCTTGTTGAAGGCTGGTGTTTGGTTTGGATGAAGATTATGCATATGATGTGATTGTTAAACTATGCAACTTTGTATCCATGAATAGTTTTCAAATGATTTAAAACATGTTTGGATCTTTAGTATATGTGCTTTTGCATGTTGTAAAAATTTCTAGATATATAGAATCAAATGAAGTACATTCTTAATTTGCATGATGTTTGAATGCAATTAAGCATGTAAGAGTGTATGGAATCTACTATAGATGTTCTTTTCTTATTTCATGAAACCATGCATGCTATGAAATGTGATGATGTGAACTCTGTACAAGACCAAATTTGGTACTCTAGAGTACCAATTTTGGTGCTATGAGTCCCCACTTTGAAGATATGACACCAAAAATACATTATGCTAGTAAACTATTTTCAATAAGTAATTATTTTGCATGTATAAAGTAAAAATATATACTTTCTTATAAAGGATGGAGAGGGTATTTCTAACTGCTTTTTCTCTTTTCAAATTTTAGGTAAAAACAAAATGGAAGAATATCCTCAATAAACGATTTTTTTCTTTATAGTAGAGGACCTACATGAAAAGTATGGGTTGAGTCTTGAAGGAAAGATTCCAAAGGATCTCAATGATGATGATCTGCCTCCCGACTAGTGGCTAACAGTCTTCAAGTATAAGTACCAAAAAAATTCAAAGATCTACTTGAATCATTTGTGTTTGCATTTAGTCAATGATTGCAAAATTTTGTATTACAAAGTCTATCAAGGCCCCCCTTCATGTGGTGAATTAACTAGCAAGTTTGTGTGGTGCTATGCTTATGAAAGATGCCATGTAGCTACAAAAAACCCTAAAGGTAATAAGGTGGCATAGACCCGCTTCTTTGGCAAAGGTATGGTGAATACGTGTGGGACCAGGTTTGGAGGGATGGAGTGAAAAATTGAATCATGGAGGAGGCTAAATGGTGCATCCCAAGGAGATCTCCCTCATTCTAATAAGAATCCTCTTATGATGTAAAGTAGTAGCAATATATGCACAGAAATAGAGTATTTGTACATAGGGCCAATGTCTGATTATATTCTTGATTTGGAGGCATACATGGAAAGGATGACATGGAACTTGCGAGATTTGGCAAGGCTAATAGAGCTAAAGGATGCTATCTAGCAAAAGAGGGACACTTTGCTAGTGTACAAAGGTAAAGAGGGTGTGACTGAGAGCATTATGGAGAATATTATTTCATTGGAAGCACGCCTTCTTTAGTTGTGACAAGAAACTCCTCTAAATGATAAAGAGATAAAGGAGATAGAGGTTGAATTTGGAGCAAGTCGACGACAAATGAAGTGACATGGAGCTAGTGAATACATTTAGAGGCTTCAAGTAGAGGTTCAACAGCAAGAGGTATTCTATTCAAGAACTTTTTTATGGTGGTTTTAAAAATTGGTTTGCACTAATGGTGTTTTTAGGGTTTAGGGTACTTCTTGGTATATGTCATTTAGTACTTGGTGGGTTGTGGCACTGGTTCATAAGACAATTTTGGTCCTTCTGAGGGTTTGGTAGTGTAGACAATTCTAGTATGGAGGAAGGTTTTGGCTTTGCTTGTAATTTTGACAATGCTACTAGCTTTGATCATTTGGGTTCTTGCAATTGTTTTGCTAGTATTTATATTTTTACAGCCTTGTTTATTCTCAAAGTGTTGGTTGCTTTGATTGTTGTGGTAGTTCTATTAGTTTTATGAAAGTCCTTATGGTTGTGGTAGTTTGGGTAGTTCTAGTACTTTTGGTACTTTTAGACCACTTATGATAGATTTGATAGTTATGATAGTTATGAAAGTCCTTATGGTTGTGGTAGTTTGGGTAGTTCTAGTACTTTTAGACTATTTTTGATAGTTTTGGTGGTATTGGCTAGAGTACTCTTTTTATTTTTTTGGTACTTTTACTAAGTTTTTTGTTGCTATTTGGCACTTTCTAATGTTTTGGAACTCTTTGTGCTATTTAATATTTTTGGTACTCCTTGGTACTCGCTAATAGTCTTTACTAGTTTTGGTACTCCTTTATATTCTTTGGTACTTTTGGTACTATTTTGGAACTCTTTATGCTATTTGATATTTTTGGTACCCTTGGTACTCTCCAATACTCTTTGCGAGTGTTGGTTCTCTTTGATGTTCATCGATGCTTTTGGTATTGTTTTAAAATTCCTTCTACTAGGTTTTTTGTACTCCTTGGCTTATGGTATTTGTTGATGTTTCTTCCACTTCATTTGTGTTGATTGGCAAGTATGAAAATTTGGGTGCTCTTAGTACTATTGGTATTTCTTTGTACTATTAGTTGTATGTTTGGTTTAGGGTATTTATTTAGTATACTAATTGGTCCTATTTGAGTCCCTTTGGTACTGTTGGGTACTTTTTAGTACTTAATGTTTCTTCTTTCACTTTGTTAAATTGTTGTTAGGGTATTCTTGTACTATATTTTGTTATTTGGTTTATGGTACTTTTGATACTTTCTAGTGATTGAAGCTTTTTGGTACTTTTGGTATTCTTTGGCTTATGGTGTTTGTTGCTACTTCTTATGGTATTGTCCGATTGGCACATATGGAACTTAAGATGTTAGGGGTTTATATGGCTAATCCTTTGATGTGATTTTGTAGAGATATTATGAAAATTTTCTGACGGAGTGTGTAGAAAGCCAACTCTAGTTTAATTTTGTCAACATAATCATTGCAAATGTGAAGAATGGAATGATGTTCACCTTGTTGCCAAGGCCTTATATTGTGGATGCTAAGAATACCATCCATGTCTTTCGGTCTTCTGCTATTTGTGGGGAGGCTTTAGAGTCCTCTTATGTTGTCAATAGCCTCATGCTTTCATGTCAATATCAGTACCATCCTTTATGTTGTACTCTTCTTTTACAGACAAGTGACACTTTTCTTAAGTTTGGTTGTAACACTATTATCCCTATGGAGGCAAAGGCTTGGATCACTGGACAGTCTACTTTGAAGAGTATGTGGACACTATTTTGCATGAAGTTGGTTTTCTATGTTGATTGTGTTGTTTGATCAAAGCTTGTGTTTCCTTTGTGTGTGTGTGTGTGTGTGTGTGTGTGTGTGTGTGTGTGTGTGTGTGTGCAGAGAAAGTGTTACTGAGGTTGTTCTTGGATCACTGGATAGGCTACTTTGAAGAGTATGTGGACAATGTTTTGCATGAAGTTGGTTTTCTATGTTAACTATATCATTTTATCAAAGCTTATGTTTCCTTTGTGTGTGTGTGTGTGTGTGTGTGTGTGTGTGTATGTGTGTGTGTGTGTAGCTAGAGAAAGTGCTATTGAGGCTCTCAAACAAAAGATGTTTGGCAAGGGAGTGAAGAAATGCCATCATCATACCAAGTTAGCTGCTAGTAATATGTGTGGGTAGGATGATAATTACAAGGATGTACAAGATGTCCTACAACAAGACTTGGGTGCTAGTACTACGGATAGGAAAGGGAGTGAGCCAAGTGTGGGAGCTTTCACTCAACCGCCAAGACCCTCAGACTGCTTATTGCTTCAAGCATTCCAAGCCGAGCACTAATGGCTACCTCTCACATAGCTAACGCGCATCCATATCTACGGGTGTAGTGAGGTTATCTCCATGCCGATCAAGTTACCTCCTCTCCCGCGCACTTCGGTAGCTCCACGATCCAAGTGCAAGCTTCAAGCATGCTCCATCCTCAAGCTCCACGCTCCAAGCTCCATTGCCGCAAGCAAGAGAAGAGAAGAGAAGAGAAGAGAAGAGAAGAAGAGAGGAGAAGATGGAGAGCTTCTCCTCCCCGGTCCCTCACCCTCACACGCTCACTCCCTCACACTCTCACACTCCCTCTCTCAAGCACAAGCTTAAGCAAGTAAAAACAAGAAGAAGAAGAAGAAGAAGAAGAGAGCCACTTTTGGCCACACACAAGAATGAGCTTCTCATTCACTTTTCAACTTTATATACAAAACCCTAAATCCCTTTTGGGTGGTCATCCCCTTTTCCCCTTTTTTACATGGCCGGCCGTAGCCTAGGCCCTTTTTCCCATTGTCCTTCTATCTTCCTAGCTTCCTTTCCACCGCCCGTCTACATTTACAAATTGCACGGGTGAGAGCCCTCGGCGCTCCTTGAATTAAACCATGATGCGCTTGCGCTCTTTTACAAAAGTATTGACTTGCGCTTTTCCTTGTGCGCCTTTCTCCCTTATTTAGGACTCTTCTCCTTGTGCGTCTTTGTCTTCCATTTCTCTTTTGCCTTGGCCTTTGTCTTTGTCTTTTGATTTAGCTTTTCCGAATTTTCCACCTTCGTTCGTTTGAGGGTTAACATTACCCCCTCTTAGACGAGTGCCAGTCCCATGGCACTCACCGTCGTAGGTAGCAGGCATTAACATATATTGAAGATGTGGGTAGCAAGGACGTTTGTGGTTGCCATGGCGGAGTGTTGGTAGTGGTGGGGAGGAAGGTCGTTGGGGGCATGTTGGTGGGTTAAGTGGTAGGTGGTAGGGCAATGGGAGTTGGTGGTAGGGCTGTTCTTGGGGGGGTTACACTGATGGAGTACAAGTGGCAATTTGTTGGGGATTCGGTACATGATGATTCTTGAGTTCGAATTGACTTCGGCCCTCTGATAGTCGCTTTAGTTGCTCTATCTCTAAGAGATTTGGTTGGCAGAGCATGTCATTGAATGTGACAGTTAAGCGTAGTTTGCCAGCTTCCTCGTCAGAGATGAGTCACATGCATTCATACAGGAGCCTGTTATAGTGCTCGTCAAGATGTTCTTGCTCTTCCCAGGATAAGGGAAATGGCAAGTATTCTTCGAGCTGCTCTTTAGGGAATGTGCCCATGTCTGCCAGGACATAGACATGTGCGAACACTTTGAACTTAGCATCCAACTCAGTTAAGCATTCTGTGACACTCCTATGTTCAATGAGGGCTTGCTTGGTTGCTATCTCATGCAAGTTTCTAGGAGTCTGCCTGGGCTTTAGCGTAGTTGGGGGCTCATGCCTAGACGAGAAAGTTTGGCCAACGCTAGGATTTCTTATGCTCTTGGGATTTTCATGTTTCCCTTGAGGCTTTGTCATCGTGTCATGGTTCTCCTTGGATGTGAGTAGTATTAATTTGTCACCCTATTGTGACAGCATTGTATCCACTCTTAATTGGTCACTGCGAGTTCTGTTGTCGGTGGATTGAGTGTTATAAGTAGCCATTGATGGTAACGACTGCTTTGATTTTTCAGAGCACATGGATGTGTCTGAGGTTTCACCGCCATTAAGAGAGGCATCAATGGGGTCATTGGTGGATGGACTTGATGCTTTATTTCTCAGCTCTCCAGCTTTCTTGGTGTCAATGTTCTTGGGGTCCACAACCACCTGTAACTGCTGTTGTTTTCGTTGTTTTCTCCTCTTTTTCTTGGTTAGTGAAGGTGCATCTCTCAGCGACTCACAACCCTGGACTAGGTCAACCGTTGATGTGCTTGGTTGGACCTCAACATTCTTTTTCTCTAGTGTGTCCATATGGGACATAGCCGTGGCCTGTTGAATAGCCTCGCTAGGTTGTAAGGGTACAACTGCCTTTCTTTTGGAGAGTCTAGCTCTTCAGCCAATTCCCTTCTGCTTAACTCCTCCAGCCTAGGCTTTAGGTACTTTGGAAGTGCTGGAGTTGTCAAGGAAGTTGGTTGCAACACCTCCTCCACAGGTGAACTACTAAGGATACGTTCCGCAAGGGGCATTGTCATGGCCAAGGGCTGTGGCTGCTGTGATCCCTGATTGGAGGTAGTAGCGGCTAGTCCAGTGGGCTGGCTACCCTTGGTGAATTGCGGCGTCAAGTCCCTAGGGCGATCAGAAGTGGTCATGTCTTTTGTTTCCCTTTGAGCATTCATCTGTGTAGATCGAGAATGAGTCGATATAGTCACATTAGGTTGCTCAAGCATATCCTTGGGCCGAGAGCTACAGATGGTGTCATGTCCCACCTTTTGGACATTTGGAAGCTTAGATGGAGATAGAGATTGGGAGCGAGCAGCCACCCTGATGTGCTTCTTGTGTCCGTTTGGAAAAAGAGGGTGTAGGAGGTCTAGGACTCTTAGGTGGACTTGGCACTGGCTGAATGATTTGCTCGAGGCTATTAGACGATTATGCCATTTGTTTTGTTGCACGATCAGCCTTGCCATGAGCAATGTTATGCCTATGATGCATGTTATCCTCTCGGAAAATTAAAGGCTTTTTGGGTACTAATGGCTTTTGTGCACGCTCAATGGTTACATATGACATGTGCTTATTAAGCATGCTAGGTTGAGGCTCTTCCTTTCGAACACTCATGTTTGGTTCCATGCCTCGAGACCTAGAGTTTCTCTTAGATTTCCTCTTGTGCTTCATTGCTTTGGATGCAATCTGGCCTTCAGCTGATAGAGGTGGTTTAGCAAGGGATTTTGATACCCAAATCCATCGGTTACCTGCGTAATACCCTTGAGCACGTAGCAACGCTTTGGATATCCATCGCGGTGTTGTGCTGACCCTCCATCAATGTCTTCCTCTATAAGGCTTGGGCTTCTTTTGGGGTCTTCTATGATATTTGTAAGTCCAAAGCCCGTCCTTGGCATTGTCTCTTGACCTTCTTGTTTCAGGCATGGCCTCACTCACTGGTTCTCATTGTTCGACATGTGCTTGTATCAACTCTTCCAACAAGTCCTTGCTCTCATTAGTAGGCTTGACTGTTACGTCAGCACCTTCCTTGCCTTTCCCTCAAGGTTCGATGAGATCACCCTTGCTAAAGGTTGTGACTATCCTCACACCCGGTAGTGTCAGGTATATCCTGTGTACTACATAGTCAGCCTCACACTTGGTCGCCCTTTTGAAGGGTCTTCCTAGGAGGGTTTCCTTCCCGTAATTAGCACTACTTGGAGGAACATAAAATAGGATAGGCAAGCTTTCAGTTTCAATTGTCGCAAGGATTTTGCACTTCCCTATGAGTGCTCATGGGTGTCCCCCATAAGGGCTAAGAGTTGCATTAGTCAGTGTGAGCTCTGGTTGGCCCAATAGGGTCCATGATTCATAGGTCAAGATATTAAAATCTGCTCCTTCATCAATCAGAGCATCAATAGTGTGCTCTCTTTTCGCGGTGAGTTTGACCCTAAGATAAGTAGGTGGTACTATGTCTTCGTCTTTTGGGTCTTGGCGTAAATTTAAGCCTTCTGACAAATGCCCTTGAGTCCCAATTGCATGACCATACGTGGATTCTTCACCAATGTCTTGGGTCATCTCTGCAGTGTTGCTCAAGGTACATCTCTCGTCAAGAGTGTCATGTCTAGTCATCTTGGCATTTGTAGCTTGTTGATATTGCATTTCGCTCTGACTAGACATGCTGAGAACAATGTCTTTGTGTTCTCGTGATGTGGCCTTTTTGCCCTTGATAGCTAGATTGGCCCATTGATGTTCTGGGGTCTCTGTTTGTCTCTGTTCGGGTATGGGCTTTTGGTTGCTCTTTTACAAGTGAGGATCCATGCTCGTGTAGAGCCATTACTACACTAGGGTCTAATTTGGAGGACCTGTCACGACGCGTGTTTTCTCTCCAACCTACTTGAGGGAGGTGCGAAGGGGGCAGAGCCCCCTCTGCGGGGGTCCGGGAGGGGGGGCCAGGGGGGTAAACACCATGCGCGATTTGGAGGACCGTTTATAGTCAAATTTTGAACTACTTGCTCTAAGTTTCAGCCCAGTGATGGATCTGTGATATGCCTTTAGCTCTACGTAGCCTTTTGGGGTCAATTTTGGGGTTTAGATGCGTCAAAACTTGTGTCCTAGATACCTGCCCAATTTTGATAGTTTTCTATCCGATTCTCAGATGTCCGATTTTCAGGAGTCCGATTATCAGAATCGGACGCCCGATTTTGGGTTGGTCCGATCGGCCCAGTGGTTTGATTTTGGTCACGTCAGATTCTTGCACTGGTCTGATTCTAGGAATTGGATCGGACAGGGTGGTCTGATTCTAGTAGTCGGACGGTCCGAATTTGGGAGTCGAATCGAAAAAGTGGTCCAATTTTTACGCTAGGACCAATGGTCTGATTTTGACACGTGATCCCCCGACTCTAGGACTGGTCCGATCCTGGGTGGTCTGACTCTGGGTGGTCCGACTCTAGGAATCGGATCGGAAAGGTGGTCCGATTTTTAGAGTCGGACAGTCCGACCCCAGAGATAGGGCAATCCTATTCTGGGACTCGGACGCATTGGTTCGACTGTGCGACCGACGGCCCGCGAGTTGCAAACAATGCCCTAGACTGACGTCTACTTCACCAAATCATGCCGAGCCACCTAATGAGATGCAAAGCCACAGAGGGAAACGCCTGGCGTACCTGAAAATGGTGTGGCAATCGAATCGACCAGCACGCTGACGATCTCCCTCTCTCTCTCTCTCTCTCTCTCTCTCTCTCTCTCTCTCTCTCTCCCCCCTGGCTCTCAAGCTCACTCTCTTCTTAGAGGGCCGGATGTCAAATGTGGCCTGTCCTAGTTCCCTGGGCCTCTTATTGCCCCATTCCAGCCTGCTGTGACCTCAAAGGTTAGTCCTCATACTCTTCCAGCCAGAAATCTGGATCTGTGCCCCTATTTCCCTGTTTCAGTATGTTATACAGCAACAGAAAACCCTACTATTTTCCTTCTTTTTTCCTATCCTAACCTTAACCTAATGCAACAAAAATCAAAACCAGAGATGGAGATGGATTGTCCTACTCTAATATTCAACAACAAATCAAAAACCTACTTGCTAAGGAGATCGAATTCCTCTTCAAACTCCCTCGCTTTCTACCTATCTACCTCAAGCACGGGTTCAGGGAAAACCCTACTCCAATGCTCGATTCGAAGCGCGCAAGCGCTCAAGGCTTGAATCCGTATGTCCCGGCAACGGAACCAAAATGTGGGAGCTTTCACTCAACCGCCAAGACCCTTGAACCGCTTATTGCTTCAAGCGTTCCAAGCCGAGCACTAATGGCTACCTCTCACATAGCCGACGCGCCATCCATTTCTACGGGTGTAGTGAGCTTACCTCCATGCCGATCGAGTTACCTCCTCTCCCGCGCACTCCGATAGCTCCACGATCCAAGTATAAGCTTCAAGCACGCTCCATCCTCAAGCTCCACGCTCCAAGCTCCATTGTCGCGAGCAAGAGAAGAGAAGAGAAGAGAAGAGAAGAAGAGAGGAGAAGATGGAGAGCTTCTCCTCCCCGGTCCCTCACCCTCACATACTCACTCCCTCACACTCTCACACTCCCTCTCTCAAGCACAAGCTTAAGCAAGCAAGAAGAAGAAGAAGAAGAAGAAGAAGAAGAGGAGGAGGAGGAGAGCCACTTTTGGCCACACACATGAATGAACTTCTCATTCACTTTTCAACTTTATATACAAAACCCTAAATCCCTTTTGGGCCATCATCCCCTTTTCCCCTTTTTTACATGGCCGGTCGTAGCCTAGGCCCTTTTTCCCATTGTCTTTCTATATTCCTAGCTTCCTTTCCACCACCCGTCTACATTTACAAATTGCACGGGTGAGAGCCCGGCGCTCCTTGAATTAAACCATGATGCGCTTGCGCTCTTTTACAAAAGTATTGACTTGCACTTTTCCTTGTGCGCCTTTCTCCCTTATTTAGGACTCTTCTCCTTGTGCATCTTTGTCTTCCATTTCTCTTTGCCTTGGCCTTTGTCTTTGTCTTCTGCTTTAGCTTTTCCGGATAATACAATTGTTGTATTTGAATCTCATACAATGCTGAATTTATGTGCCTATTCCTATGTTTTGGGTCCATTGACAACTATGGAACATGTAGAGTACCAAAATTAGGTGTTATTTTGCTTAAACTTTGATGTTATTATGTATCAAATTTGGTACTATATAAAGCAGCCTATGTAAATGGTAACTAGTATGTTTGACATCTACACATTTGCCGGTCATTTTGGTATTATAATGTACCAAAGTTGTATTGTAGTGTATAGATTTTGGTAGTGTCATACAACTTGTATATATGCTAAGTACAATGCTTAACATTTGCATCTCTATCCTAGGTTGTGGGTTCAGTTATAGTTCAAGAATGCTATTTTGCACCAAATTTGGTACTAGATAAACTAGCATATGCAAATGGTAAATAGTTTGTTGGACAATTGTACTTCTCTCCAATTTGGTACAATGTTATACTAGATTTGGTTGTGAATGTATAGAGTGTCAAGAAACGTGTGGTGGGGGGACTTGCTTGAGCTGCTGCGCCAAACACACACAGTATACACAAGAGGAAGCTCACTCAAGAACACAAGAAGAGAGATGGAGGCCAAAAAAATTTATTGCTAATTTCACTTCTTCTTCCACACATTATACAATGTACACAAAGTATAGATAAGATACAACATAAAGGAAAGTGGCCTACTAAGTCAAACAGTGCATAAGAGACTACACCTATCGACTGGCACTATATCTTTGTCAGTTGTAGGTAGGTGTAACGAACTAAATATAATAAGTGATAAGTCAGTGGCCATGTGAGTATCATAATGACCACCAACGTGCTAAGTGTAGACGTGCGGCCTCATCTAGCCAGGTGGTCCATCATCAATGTCTGCACGTGTTGAGCTTGACATCTCAACACTCCCCCTCAAGCTCAACTCTATCTCTGCAACTCCAAGTAAGCTTCGGAACTTTCGAAGCTTCTCTACACCCAATGCCTTTGTGAAAATGTCAGCTATCTGATCCTGTGTGCTGATATATACCAAGTTAATCTCTCTTGCAAGTACCTTCTCTCTCACAAAGTATTAGTGCACCTCAATGTGTTTTGTCCTAGCATGGAATACTAGATTCCTAGCTAATTGTATGTTGTTCATGCTATCACAATGAATGAAAACTGGACCATCTCCCTGCATATCCAAATCACCTAATAACTTTTGTAGCCACACCACCTCACATGCTACCATAACAGCACCTCTATACTCAGCCTCTGTACTCAATAAAGCAACTGTAGGTTGCTTTTTGTTGCTCCATGTAGCTGCCGCACTACCAAGGGAAAACATGAATCCACTAGAAGATCTTTTGTTTGACATACTACCAACCCAATCTGCATCTATGTATCCAAAGACCTGTATATCCCTACCTGCCTTATAAAAAATTCCATAATGTAAAGTGGACTTCACATATCTCAATATACGTCTAACTACATCCAAATGAGGCTTTCTAGGCATCTACATAAACTAACTGAAAAGGCCAACAGTATAGCTCAAGTTTGGCCTTATGATAGTCATGTAAATCAAACTCCCCACTATCCTCCTGAACATAGTAGGGTCTTCTATCTCATCCCCAACGTCAGCACTCAACTTCACATTTTTCTCCAATGGTACTGAAAGAGGCTTACATGCTCTCATACCATACTTGGATAACATATCCAAGCCATACTGCCTTTGGAATAGCCATATACCATCATCACATCTGATCACCCCAATACCAAGAAATTATCTCAGCTCACCCAAATCCTTCATCTCAAACTTCTTCTTTAAGAAGTCCTTGACTTCAGCAATCCCATTGTCATTGTCACATGTAATAATCAAGTCATCCACATAAATGACTATGATGGCCAAACCTACATCTCCCCTTCTCACATAAAGTGAGTGATCAGCATAAAAATACAAAATTCAATATTGATAATATACTCTCCAATCTTGTCAGACCATGCTCTAGGTGATTGCTTCAACCCACAGAGCGCCTTCTTTAACTCAAAACAATTGGGCTCAACATCCTCAACTAGTTTCACCATATAAGCATAATGATGAGCTACATAACCTTCAAAGCCAAATCTTTTAACAGGGTATCTGACCCTACTAGACCTGCGTACCACTGGATCACTCAATGGAGCCTTTGCATTACTATGAGCTTTGTGTACACCTGGTGTCCTGACTGAAGGAATACCAAGCTCATCATCCAAACTCTCTGAACCACTAGAATCTCCATCAAATCCCAAATGACTAGTAAATACATCATTACCATCCAGCACTTTCTTCTTTCCTTTGTCTTTGCTTGCAACACTTATAAATACACCTGAAGATGTGGGGCTACTCCTTAGTCTCCCAGACCAAGGGCTCACTATAGGTGCAGTACCAAATGATGTTTTTGGTCCACTAAGACTCCGTAATTCTTGCTTTTCTTTTTGCACATAGCTATCATGATCATTATCATCATCTAATACGTCACCAGCAGGTATATACAAATTGCTCATCTCATTAAAAAAAACATCCATGCTCACTCTGAACTCACCTGTGAGACAGGGTTATAACAACGATACCCTTTCTTCTCTAAAGAATATCCAATAAAAATACATTTTTTAGCCTTTGGATCAAGCTTCTTCCATAGCTCATCTGGCACATGAACATATGCAACACATCCAAATACCTTCAAGTGTGATACGTCAAGCTTCTTGCCAGTAAAGCATTCTTCAGGAGTCATCCCATGAACTGTCGTTGTGGGGGTTCTGTTCATAATATAGACAGCAGTATGGACAGCTTCAAACCAAAAATATTTTGGCATATTCTTTTCAGCCATTAATGCCCATACAACTTCTGCAATATGCCTATTTTTTCTTTCTACAACTCCATTTTGCTGTGGGGTGTACCTATAAGTAAATTGCCTCTTTATCACATGAGTCCTCAAGAAGCCACTAAACTGATTAGAGAGGTACTCTCCCCCTCCATCTGATCTCAAGCACTTCACTTTCAAGCTTGTTTCTGTTTCAACAACTGCCTTGAAAGATTTGAAGTGCTCAAATACATCACTCTTTTCCTTCATGAAATATACCTATAGCTTCCTTGAACAGTCATCAATAAATGTGACAAAATACTTGCTACTACCAAGAGATACATTCTATGTAGGCCCCCAAACATCTGTATGCACTACATCAAGTATATTTCTGCTCACTTCTCTGTCATGCGAGAAGGTTTGTCTTGCCTGTTTACTGGCATGCTTCACAAACTTTATGCAATTCTGCAACTCTAAAGGAAGGCAACCCTATAACCAATCTTCTAGATTGCATTAATTTCAGACTTTGCACATTTGCATGTCCAATACGTTTATGCCATATTTCAATGTCTGCAACCACTCCTTTTCCTTTAGCATACATAGCAGCATCCATTGCAGGAATTCCAGCATTTAAAGTGAACATGTAGCCAACTTTTACTTCCTTTTGCGACCAACCTGCACTTATGATTAAAGTCTTCTACAAAACAACATTTTGCATTGAATCGAACCTGCAACCCTTGCTCTACCATTTGGCCAATAGAAATTTGTAGATAAACCTTATGTTTGCTTCCTACCAAACACCTCAAAAATTACAGATTCAAAATCTGTAGTATGTGCACCCACTTTCGGTCAATATAGTCGAAATCACAGTGTACCATGAAACTGTTATCCGCAACCTTGCGGCTCTAAAACAGGGCCTGAAATTGCCTTAGATGCCCAAAAAAATTGTAGGAATTCCCTAAAGGACCTATCTACAGAATATACAATGCTCTGCTCGCACACCAAATCTCATAGCAATCTGAGATTTTCACTCGACCCTCCTACTTCTGATACCTCCACAGGCACTATCCAAGAGAGAGAGTGGAAAAATGGAAGAGCTTCTTACATATTGCTTTCTTGCTCAAACCTTACTTCTTCTCCTTCAATTCAGCCTTCAAAATCAGCCTCTCTCAGTAGTGCGGCTCTAATACCATGTCAAGAAATGTGTGGTGGGGGGACTTGCTTGAGCTGCTATGCCAAACACACACTGTATACACAAGAGGAAGCTCACTCAAGAACACACGAAGAGAGATGGAGGTTAAAACGTTTTCTTGCTAATTTCACTTCTTCTTCCACACATTATACAATGTACACAAAGTATAGATAAGATATAACATAAAGGAAAGTGGCCTACTAAGTCAAACAGTGCATAATAGACTACACCAATCAACTGGCGCTATATCTTTGCCAGCTGTAGCTAGGTGTAACAAACTAAATATAATAAGTGATAAGTCAATGGCCATGTGAGTATCGTAATGACCACCAACGTGCTAAGTGTAGACGTGGGGACTCATCTAGCCAGGTGGTCCATCATCAATGTCCGCACGTGTTGAGCTTGCCATCTCAACATAGAGTATGTCCAATTTGGTACTATGATGTACAAAATTTAATTCCAAATTTTGTACTATGGTTTAGGAACACTAATTTGTACCGAATTTGGTACTGAACCTAACTTTAGTATTGTGGTTTAGGATCACTATTTTGTACCCAATTTGGTTTAGGATCACTATGTGTACCAAATTTAATATTGTAGTAAACAATGTTTAAAAAATGTAGTTTTATTTGTGAAAGAGAAAGCAAAAAATAAAATAAAATACAGGAAGTCTACAAAGTAAGATTCTATTTGGGAGAAGTACAAATTTAGCAACTTTGTAAGTATGGAATATGGGGTCAAGGTTGTTATGCTTGCATCTTGGTCACTTCCATCATCATATGGCATAATATTCTATATGTTCTCATATACATTAATAGATAATATAAATTGGTTATGGATTCTAGGGATAGCCTCTATGGGGAAGCATATGGCTCTGACAAGATGGGAGTAAATCATCACCAAAATTGTCTGATCCAATAGGGTATATGTATCAACTTTGCCTTCAACTTGTTCATAGTACTAGCCCTCAACTAATTTTCCACCTTTGATCATTTTGTTATGCCAAAGGTCCTCCTGTGCTCTTATTGTTTGATATATGGTTTTTATGTATTTTAGAAGGTAGAATTCCTCATTGGGCTCGGCTACCTTGATTGCTACAAAGGTGTCCCTAATGGACAACATGGACCACAACACTTTAAGGTTTCCTTCATAAATGACCATATTATGATCTTGACTCATTGGCATGGTAAACATATCTCCATTGTCATCCACATCCTCTTCCTTGCAATCACTATATGCTTCTACTGTCTCTATCAATGGCACAACGGAGATATATTTCCATTGTTCTATGTATTGCCTATTCTTGCATCTCCTCCATTGCTAATTCACATATGGATCACAAAATCTCGAGAGCATTTGAAAGTGCACACCACACGGGTTGTTTGTTAAGTATCCATCAATACAATAGAGTGAGAAAGAGCATATAATGCATTGACAGTCCCATAGTAGATTGCATTGCACATCATCCTTTCAAACAAACTGAAAAACTCTCTGAGTACTACAACAACGTGCTTTTCTTGTGGACTAAACTATTGCATTGAGAAAATTAACAACATCAACTGCACACTTTATAGGCCAACCACATCTGGTTTTAGCTCTTTGTGAGTGAGGCTTCTCTTAATGATAACACCTACATCATCATGTTCTTTGTTTACATGTCCTAAGGGGCAAATAAGCTATGCATCATGCACAAGCCTATCAGTTGATAGTACCTTGCCACAAAATAGAAAGGTCTGCGTACCTTTAATTGAGAAGCAGCGCCATCCGACCATACCTAATGATATCACAGAACAATGCCCCTATTGTTTCAGTCACTTGACAAGGAGCATAAAAGAATGTTGAACAAACAATGTGTCATGGAGCTTGTCATCTTATATGTAAAAATGTAGTTTCTTCTCAACAACATCTACTAAGTTTCTCACATAAGAGATGTGCACCAATATGGTTACTTGGGTTGGCCACCAATGCATGGATTCAATCTTGTTTTGTATTTTAAATGAATAATTCTTTACAAAATCAACAACAAACACAACAACATCGCTAGGAAATTTAAGCAAGTAATCTTTGAAGTGTTGGGCATGCCACCTAAAGACGAAGTTATGCTCGATGAAGCTTTTGAGATGATCTAAAAAGGGATGAATAAAATTAGTACTTTTTATTCTTTTCACAACTAGATCCTTTCTCTTCTTCTCACTTGCATTATCACCAACGTGTCTATTTCCCAAATCCTTAAAGACCGTCATAGTCACCTCCCTACTATCTATTACAATCTCATCTAGGCAAAATGACAACTTGCTTACACCACATTCAAAGTAATTTTCAAGCAAGAATTCCTTTGCATGATTTTCATTGTCAATAAGCTTTGGACACTATGGATTCCCACAAAATACTTATGTGCTAACATACTGGCTAGTTTGTAGAATGCTAACCTGAGCCACTTCTTGCACAACAAATAGAGTATGCACAAAGATTACCTTTTCCATGATGTTGAAACTTATTTTGGTGCATCTAATTGAAAGCCTCTAGTATTTCAAAGGATCCAAGTGATAGCATCACTATAGATAAGTGCTCGTGAATCTTTTGTACAACTTAACCTAACACATGAAAATAGTCTAAGTCAGAGCTCAAAATTTTACAACAAAACAACCCAAATATTTTTATAAAATCCCGTGGCATCACTATAGATAAGTGCTCGTGAATCTTTTGTACAACTTAACCTAACACATGAAAATAGTCTAAGTTAGAGCTCAAAATTTTACAACAAAACAACCCAAATATTTTTATAAAACCCCATGATTTCAAAATAGTACCAAAATCAGGTATTGTAAACACTACCGAATTTTGGTACTATTCTTACCAAATTGGTACAAAGTATCAAATTGGTACTCTTGACTAAATTGGTACAAAGTACCAAACTGGAATAAAGTACCAATTTGGTATTGTAGAATACCGACTCCAATTCAAGCCAGGGAACAAAATCTATTCTAGTATCAATTTTGGTATTATGTAGAATTAGTGCAACACAAAAAAGCACCAAATTTGGCAATGTGCATACAAATTGGTATAGCAAAGGTACTTTTGGTACTATATGTCAAACCTACTATTCATTTTGGCTTCATATTTGGTGCACATAATTGGATACAATACAAGATATAATGAAGCACCAAATCTATTGTAGTATCAAGTTTGGTACTTTATAGAACTAATACAACACAAAGAAGTACCAAATTGGATATTGCATATTCACTTTGGTACCAGATAAGGTACTTTTGATACTGTGTGTCACTCTTTCTATTCAAATCGGCTTCATATTTGGAGCATATTGAATGCTTGGGTACTATGCAAGGTACAATACATCACCAAATCTATTGCAGTACCAATTTCGATGCATAGAATCACAAACAATTACCAAATATGGTACTGCACATACACCTTGTTACCAAATCTAGTACTTTTGATAATGTATGTGACCACTCCTACTATCCAATTGAGCTTTGAATTTGGTGCTTAATTTCATGCTTGGATACTATATAGGGTACCAAGAGGAACCTAAGAGTAGCTTTACAAGACCTTCTACTATATGGAATTTTACCAAATTTGAACTCCTTATAGGATTAGCTTCTATAAAGGGGACACTTGGTACATGTAAATTCCTTCTATTCAAGAGAAAAGCCAAGGTGTGTTCTTGAGCTTTTGGCACTATATGAAATGACTACTAAGCAATATAATACCCTAATTAATACTCTAGAATGGCTTGGGTAGTATATACCTAGTTTCTTTGGTGACATATGGAACAAGTGGCCTATGATAAGCAACAAGTTTTGTTAATCCAATGTTCAATATTAATCTATAATAGAAAATTCGGTACTATCCAAAGGCTTTTCTACTATTCTAGAATGCACTAACAAACATTAGTCCAAATATAAAACTAAGCGATCAAAGGTCATAAGAATAACATGTTACCTAAGATTCATTGAGAAAATGTCTCTGATGTCTAGAAGACATAGACGAAATCTCTAGTTTTACATGTGATAGTACTGCTATTTCGAGGTAAATCTCTAGTTTCACATGTGATACTGCTATTTCGAGGCAATTGTCTCTAACGTCATCTTTCATATCCAATTGATTCCTTGAATTTCTTAGCTCCTTGGCAAATGTTTGAAGATCCATAAGCTGCTCAAGAAATTCCTATTGTTCATTTATTGTAAGGTTTTGAGTCTGCCCACACCAACATCGAGCCATGGCTGAGCATATGGTCTTCCTTGACCTAGTTCTTGACAGTCCAACTCTCACACCACGATTCCTTTCCTTGTTTCATTGCTCACACTTCTTTTCTTCCCAATAGCTATAGTTATAAGCTTGATTAGAGAGAGGTTCATGGATAAAAGAAGGGGTACCGAGTTCCTGGTAGTCATTGTAAATGCAGGTTGCTCTAAGTAGACAAAGGTGGAGGGGCCGATGTGAGCTTACATGCTACGAGAGAGAGAGAGAGAGAGAGAGAGAGAGAGAGAGAGAGAGAGAGAGAGAGAGAGAGAGAGAGAGAGAGAGAGAGAGAGAGAGAGAGAGAGAGAGAGAGAGAGAGAGAGAGAGAGAGAGAGAGAGAGAGAGAGAGAGAGAGAGAGAGAGAGAGAGAGAGAGAGAGAGAGAGATGGCTATGGTGTGCAGCAACTACAAAGACTAAGCTTGTGCAAAACAGGTCGAGCACTGCAACTCCCCTCACCCTCTACCCACATCATTAAGGCCCCACCCTTCTGTTGTGAAATGTTTCAAAATATGCCAACTTTCCAATTCTTACATGATTTAACTCTTTTTTTCTCTCTATTTTATCTTTACACCTTCTAAAAACAATTGGTTTTATACATAGAAACCAGCAATCCAATGTGGTGTCAAGGACACTTCTTTTTGTATCACCAAGCCTTGCTTTCATCTAAAGCCTTTTGTTACTTGTGAGAAGAATGGGCAAATCTGCTCTATTGGTCTTACCCAATGATGCATGGGAAGGAGTACCAAGAGAACGAACATGATAGATACAATTTACTGAAGATTCCCAATGTAAGAGTCATCCATGCTACTGACAAAACCTACATGTTCCATCCCATAGACCTAGTGCCTTCTTTTAGCCACTTTATAAAAGAGTTACAAACTACCCTAACCTCTTCTTCATTACCACTTATAATTATCTCAGGTTGCTCATCTATCTACTACATTAACTAGTGACACCCTATGAAGACAATCTCTTGCCACTATTCTTTGACAAAAATACAAGCATTGGTTTAGTGGTGATGGTCCGGCTTCATCTCCGAGCTATACTACTACCCACATTCTTTACACAATTTACTGATAGACATGATGGACAATAGGTTCACTATGTGCACACACCCCTTTTATCTGGAGTCATCATTGCAATTGTGTGAATCAGCCAAGGAGTACCATCTCACTAAAGGATATCTTAAGTGTACACTCAAGCCACTTCTTTCCTAAGTGATATATTTTCTCTAGTGTAGTCACTTGTATTTAGTTCATTTATTGTATCAAAAAATAAAATAAAGAAAGGCATGCTACACATTCAAAATATCTAGAGCAATCCTCTAGCCCACTCCCCCACATCACAATCTCACGACATATCAAGGGCATGATATCCCAAGCATGCTCAAATGGCTTATCACCTTAGGATCAGCACAAGACCACAACTCTGCACCAACTCGATCATCAAGTGTGGGGAGTCAACATTCTAAGTTTACTTGGAATTCAACCCAGCTCCTAGTTACACACACACACACAACCCAACCACTACACAAGATAGACACGCCCCCATAGTAGGGAGAGTACAAGTGACATAGCGAATGCATTGGACTTCACACAGACCCATAAACATCGATGCTCATAACCATCATTATCCCTTGAGCATTAGCCAACCATCACTCTTACCATTTTTCAAAGCAACCTGCTGAAGTACCAAGTCCTTTAACATTACCACATCAAGCCTACTTCCCAGTCCTTCTCCATCAACACACCATCCCTCCTCTACCAAGACTTCTCACCAGTCATGGTAGTACCTCTCACATGTAACAACAAGTTACCCTTGGCATGGGGCCATGGGATTGGCACTTGTCTATGAGAGGAGCATAATGTTAATTGCAAGGACAAAATGATCCAATATTTTTTTAATGTTTTTTGTAAAACTCATTAGATGTTCCTTCGAGAGCCGCGCTCTCTCCCATACAAATTGTATGATCGAGTAGCATTGTAAGGTTAATGACTTGTACTAGCTAGTTGTTAGATCAAAACTAAGGTTTAGGTGTAAGAAATAGAAGCTATGTCTGTCAAAAGGTCATAAAAAAGGGGCTTGATGACCAAGGGGGTGGGAAAATCCTAATCCTGAAATTTATATATAAAAATGATAAAAACTAGTGGAACGAGCAATACATGTGTGTGCAAACTTTGCCTTCTTATCTTCTTACAACTCTAGTGTCTTGACAATGAGAGTGAAGGGGAGGAAGTGTGAGAGTATGTGTGGAGTGAGGGATGGGGTTATGGAAAGCACCTTGCATCCTCCTCCTCCTCCTCCTCCTCCTCCTCTATCCATCTCTTTGGTGAGTGTGTACGATAGTGAGTGTGTTGAGTTGAGAGCGTGAGAGGGTGAGGGACATGTATCAAGAAGCCTTTTCTTCTCTTCATCTCGTTGATTTCATCATTGGTATCTCCCCTCCCATTTCGTAATAATGGAAGAAAAATCAAAGGTGAAAGAGTGTGCATATAGATTGACAACATGGCTAAACAACACAGCACTACAATGTGGTAAGTATAGGTAAGTATATACTCTCATCGTTCAATCATAGATTTGGTGTGTGAGTAGGCTAGGTGAGAGATAGTTGTGAATGTATAGGTTGACACTCGAGTTGATAAGAATGCATTCAGTGGTCTATCTTCTTTTCCCCTTCATACTTGAGACAACAAGCTATTCTTCTCTTGCATGTCAACATCGTTTCCCCTTCACACATTGATCACCCTTCCATACTTTGTGTAAATGGGAACTTGAGTATGCCCAAAAACCCATCGAGGCCACTACTCACGTGAGAACCTATTACACACACCCCTCTCTGCATTCCCTTTACATAGCATTACATTTTGTAATTTGGCCACCTAAATGGGCAAAATCCACTTGGGTAGCCAAGCAAATGAAACCAATTTTACTTACGTGATGGCATGTATCTTTTTCACCTCATTGATCCAATCCACAAGCTTTATCACTCACCCTTTATCCCTAGCAACCCTCACCCATCACATTAAGTCTCTCTTAACACTCTTGAAGATGGGCTTGAACTTTGGTTCCCTTGATTAGAAGTTAATATAGTGAAAAAGCCATCAAAGAAAAAAGAGTAAACAAAAGGGAGAGGAAGAGGGGGATTGTTAAGCCAATAAAGATTAGGTTAAAATTAAATCCTTGAATATTAGCCATTCAGCTCTCATGTAGCCCAAAAAAGAAATGAAATTAAATTCTTAAAAACAAAAACTCAAATTTTGGTAAGACAACTGGCTCAAAAAGTTCTATTTACAAGGCCCAAAGTCATTATTTAATTCTAACGTCTATACTTTCAATGCCATATTTCTTCAGCTTCCATCACCATCACATCACACACATTGCTACCAGCAAAGCTTTAGCAGCATCCCAGGCTGCCATCATCATCACAGCAGAAAGTCATTATTAGCAACCACTGTACTTGTTGCCTTGGCAACCCTGTTTGCAGTTCCAAACCCAATGTCCTACTCTGAGACTGCAGTTCACTTGTTACTGGTTCTCACAATGGCATCTCACATCCTGTAGTGTTTCGATTACCATGGGCATTGTGAAATAAAAGTATCTAAAACTGAGACATTAGTAATCCTTCGAACATGACATAAGCTAGCAAGAATATTTCAATATGAGCTGTTCTGCCACCTGCTGCTTCAGCTGGGAAAAGCTTGAAACTACCAATATGAGCATGAAAAGCTTGAAACTACCAAAGCAACCTGCAGGTTTGTGTTTCTCATGTGTTGTGGCTTTAGAAACATTGGGCTAACATTGACCCAGTTTAGCTCTTGCCTAAGGGTCAAGGGTGTGGTTCATATTGAAAGGGACAAAAATAACTGCAGCATCCATATCTAACATTGACACTCCTGAAGATTCAGGGAGTTTGAGATGCACCCAGGCTTGTTGGGGGGGTCAAGGGAACATGTAGAATATAGCCCTTGATATATGAGAAAAACTTGGTAAACACACACCCACACACAAAAAGTAAACATTGGATTGGTTTTCAGAAAAATCATGTACTTAAATTGTCAAAGTTCCACTCAAATGGTATGTATGTCAGTTCACGAGTGTAGTCCAAAACCCACCATCTATTTACAGGGGTTTTGGCTAATTTATTATAGGTGTAGCATAGACATTATAAAAATCTGATAAAGAAGGTAAAGGATTAATATAAAATCTAGGTATGAAAGAAGCCAGGTGAGCCATCTACAAAATCTGCAAGTGGAGGAGCAAATTGTATGATGATGTCACGAAGTGTAATGACATCTGAAATTTGCATCTCATCATTAACCAAAAAGCTGCGCTCAGCTCGAGCTTTTACCAACTTGTGCATGACCGACTTCAATGTTTCATCACATTTACATGTAACCACCTCTGCCATCTTGGTTCTCCACCCAATCTTCAAATGCAAGGATCCAGCAGAAATAACCACCCCTACATCCCCATCTTCATCGCATCTTGTAATTCCCTCATGTGCCAAATCAAGCTTCATGAAATCGGCAACAGTTAAAACCCTGCAAATACCATAGACCCATTTATCAGAGTGGGTCATTGATATCAATACAGATGTATTTTTTCCTAAAAAAAGTATTTGTGCAGGCATTTGTCTTCAGCATACATTATGTCAACTTAAAAACACAGTATCAGGCATTGGTGGTAATCCTTTGTTATGCCACATGCTACCAAATGGGTGACCGTTTATTGAACCTTGTCACCTTGTCATTAAGTGAGATTTACAGATGACCAACGTCAACACAGCTGATCGTAAAGGATTTACGTTCAATATGAAAACTTAGTTAGCATGCTCAACCCAAAGCCCAAACAGACTTATATGGGTTAGCTTAAACATGCCCCAAAACCCAAAAGCAAGAGCGTAACTAACCACGCAGCCAAAGCCCACAAGAAGAAGATTTAACACACCTTTGTTTCTCAAACACAGATGGATCATCTAACAGCAACTGCACATCTGTGTCCGTATATGTCCTATAATCTTTTTCGAGTCAGTGTCAATGACCGGCACACCACTTAGTCGATGCTTCCACATGCACATCATTGCATTGAAAATGGATTCATCACTTCTGACATGAACCACTTCACGCATGGGTAGATCAATCTCAAATCTGTTTTTACATAATGAAGCCAGTGCATTTGTCAGCATTAAGAGTTTCACATTACCTAATCAAGTCATTAACCTGAACTTGCTTGATCATATAGCCATCATAAACATTCCTGTTTTCACTGTTTGGGTGAATAGTGATGTACAGAAGTGCATTAGGAAAATGTAAACCACAGCATCCATCCAGATTAAAGAGTTATTCATTGTGCTCAAACATCCATCTAGACTTAAAAGAGTTAGTCATTTGGTTATGTGTTTGCGAAGTACTTGAACTCAGATAGTTTCTTGTCAGCAATTGCATCGAACCATTCTAAACCCGCACATTGAAGCAGAAGTCACAAGGCTGCATCCTGCAAAAGTCTATAATGTCAATTTCTCATTTGTCACTTGCTGCTTATGAAGAAAATAAAATTGTGCAGCTCTACCTGTGAGATGAAGCCAACTACTTTGGTTTTCAAGCAGTGAAGCACAGGGACAGCCTTTAAGGTGTGTTTAGAAAGCGCCAATAGAGCATGCAAGAGTGTCCTCCAGTTGCACAGGGAGGAGAGGACCCCATCTGAAAGAGCATGCCATGGATACCACCTGTTATGCAACTACAAGGAGGTTGTTCATGAGATTGTTCTTCCTTCTGCTTACATAAGAGAACTTTGAAACATCCACCAAGTTTTGTTTGTGTTTTTTCTGAAATTGAAACGATTTCCTCTCGATGTGATGAAAGATTGCTTAAATGTACATTAAGTACTTAATCTGATCCTGTTTGAAGGCGTCCTTATAGGTATAACTGCTTTTCTGAGTCAAGTTGCAAGTTTGGATTTCGGACCCAGACTTTATTGCTCCTAAGCATGGTATGTGAGCAGTATCATCTTAAAAAGCCACTTGTAAGTGCCTTCATTTTGCAGCATGCATAAATATTGTCCTCACTATATATGAGATCCTTCACTCTCTACTATATTTATGCTCTCCATCCTCTTTTGCAAATTTTGCATCTGCGTTATGGCCAGTAAATCCACGAATTCTTGCTTGTTCTTCCAATGCTTCCAACTCCTCAAGTACCCATAAAACCATGCTGGCAAGCTCCACGAGGCCAATGTACAGGTCACCTTGTTGTACAGTCTCATCACGAACAGGTGCACCCATAGCACATTCCTTATACAATTTTTCGATTGCCTCTCCTATTGTATCCCCTGAAAATGAGCTCTAGCACTGTAGGCAGCAACAAGAGATGTTAGCTTATCTTTTAAGCAGTTACTGTTTCTCCAAACTCAATATGATAGTGCCAGCTGTGTTGCATTTTGTACCACCCCAACTCCCAGTCTAATAGAGCATTACCGACTTTAAGATTACATATCCATGTGACACTTAATAAATGGAGTAATAACAGACTGTTCTGCTAAGATCTAAACTGGTTTAGAGAATATATTATACTCCTGGTTCAATCATTCTATCCTTGAAATAGAAAAAAAGGTCCAGGATCTTCGGACATTTTTGCGCCTATGATATTCAATAATTAGAATGAAGCCACATATCCAGAATAACAGATTGAATGTTGGATTCATAAACCAAGATTGCCTGAGGTATAACTTGATGTCAGTCTGGGAAGCTCTATAACAGATTTGATCCCCAGTACAAAAATAGGTTCTCTTCTTCCAAAACAGATGCAAGCTCACTTATACATGCCACTGCTACAATCAACAGTTCAATTTCAATTTCGAGATGCTTGAGCAGCTTCCTTTCGTCAGAGAATTAAGAAATGGACCAGATATGCCCATTTTCAAATCCGAATTCAACCATGGCATCAGAAGTGTTCAATGTGTCAATGAAACATGATGTATTTCCACAAGCAACTATCACAAGAAGTTTTTAACATTTCTCCATGTGGGAAAAGAGGCTCTTTTTCCTTGGTTTTCCTGATAGTGTTCAACATCATGAGCTTCTATGCACAAGGCATCGCAGACATAGCTATGTGTGGTTAGGGGTGAGGGGCCTCTGGCCCGGGTATCCGTCCCTCAAACCTCATGATGTTGTCATAACTCACAATGTCAGAATTGTAGTGGGAATCTGTCTAGAACTTCTTATGCATGCTCAGATCTAAAGAGAACTAGATAGAAAACAAAAGACTAGCAGGCGGGCATAACTAACAGAATCAAATACAAAACCAAAAGGGAGAAAAAAGGGGATAGACTGACCTCCTTCATTATTGATTCCCAGGATAAATACATCCGACAGGTATTTCTTTTTCCCATCCTGCATAGACAAATGAATTTTTCCAATCTGCACAATAGGATGTGCAGTATCATCACCAGTCTCCACAAATCCTGGTTTTTCAATTTTCCTTGCATCCTGCATCCATTCTGCATGGCCTGTCATGTGGTTTGATGCACCTGAGTCAACATACCACACATCGTTGCTTTCTTCTGCACTTGTCACAGAATTGGTCATGTGTTGCACCATAAACAAGTGCTCATTTCTTCCATCACCCTATCTACTAGAAGATGCATAATTCCCTTGTTGCAATTTTCCATTCACGATGTCATTCTACTTTTTATAGCAGTCTTTAGCCATATGATCCATTTTACCACAGTAGTAGCATTCAACATTGCTGTTTGCATTTTGGCCTCTTTGCCATCCACCACGACCTCTTTGGCTCCCCCTGCCTCTAGAGTTACCACGTCCTCTTGCATAGGACTAGTTTTCTTGAGTTTGCTGCATATTCTGATTTCTACCATGGCCTCCAGATCGGCCTCCTCTACCTCTGCCTCTACCTATTCCAGCATTTGAGTAGAAGACAACTTCTTTTGAAGTTCCTCCTGAAGAAGATGCACCACCATTTTTCTGCTCCTCAGAAATTAGAAGAGCAATCAACTCCTCAAAATCAGAAAATCATTCACGGACGGAAATGGATGTTCGAAACTGTGTGTAATCCTTTCCTAGACCATTCAAGGTCACAGAAACTAAATCATCATCTTCCACTGGTGACCCAATGGAAGCAAATGCATCTGCAATCTTCTTCACCTTCATGTGGTAGTCATTGATGCTCATACTGTCTCTTTGCACATTGTGCAACTCTTGCTTGAGCTGCATTTTCTTGGCTTGCGTATTTGTGCTATACATTTTTGACAAAGTATCCCATGCCTCCTTTGCGTACTTGCATCCTGAATATGCACAATCATAGAGTCTAAAATACTGATAGACAGCCAGTACATAACTTTTCTGGCTCTCTCATGCCATTCTTTAAATGCCTGCATTTGTTGTTGATTGGGAACATCAGGAAGAATTGGTTCTTCTTCATTTCCTGCAACAAATTCCCAATATCCTTTTCCCATAAGGAAATTCGTCATTCTAAACTTCCATGCTTGGAAGTTGTGATTGTCAAGCTTTTCAGTGACAATCTGTGAAAGAGAATCAGACGCCATTACATAACACTGCAAAAAATTCTGTCACTGCAAAAAGCACAGCTTCAGCCTCACAAGGGCAAATCTGCAAAACTGACGAAAGTGGTATTTGACCACACAGTCACTTCCTAGTGACAATTTTGCATCAACAGGCAACAAGGATGATTCTGTAACTCCCAATGTCTCTGCGCACAGGCATACGATGCAATTTCTACAATAACTTTTCACCGACCTGTAGAACAGTGGTCATACAGCATAAAACAAGGCCTTTTCCTGAGCCCGTGTGGAAAACTTTCGCCTCCAAAATAGGCACCGAAATGGCATCGAATCAAAAAAACAGGGTAACCAAGGGCTAAAGCCCGCTCCTGCAGCATATACTGCCCTCTTGCTTCACCGCGAAGGGCGTCTCAATCTGAGACAATGCACTCTTGCACTTTCCGGCTGTGCTACCTGCAGAGACTTGCTCCCAAACTTGAAAAATGAAAGCAACACTAGTCCTCTTACCAGAACGCCGCGAACTTGGTTTGCTTTCTTGAGCTCCTTACCATGAACCAAGCTCTGATACCATGTCACGATTGTGGGAGAGAAGGAAGGAGTCTCACTTGTAGCTTTCTTGCTTACAATGGGGGAATACACACACAGGTGGAGGCTGAAAACAGTTTTCCTCTTCTTAGTTGTGTAAGCCAAAAGAACTC
The DNA here is from genome assembly GCF_053477565.2 of Lygodium microphyllum. Classification (NCBI taxonomy): domain Eukaryota; kingdom Viridiplantae; phylum Streptophyta; class Polypodiopsida; order Schizaeales; family Lygodiaceae; genus Lygodium; species Lygodium microphyllum. The sequence continues at coordinate 43,950,196 of NC_141160.1, read as the reverse complement.
TCGTACAAGGAAATAGAAGAACCCTATATGTGGGTCTCAAACCAAACTCAATTAACTAAGGTGGCATACTAACTGAGCCACGAACTAGAGTAGATAAGGATAGCTGTCATCTAGCTATTATTCATGGGCGGTGTACCAACCGCATCTGCAGCTAACAAATCGGTGACATAAATGCACAACGGTCACCCTGGCATATCACGAGTGGAGCTCGATATCTCAACACTACATGTTGCAAGTAGACTCGGACAAGGCACCATGTTACTCGATGTTGCAAAATATATATTGTTATTGAGTAAGCTACCACGAGTATTGGATTTGTGTGCCACACTCCAGTACAATCCTGAGTTCTACAATTGGTTTTTATCCTCACGAAGTGACATGGATGCATAAATTGTACATAAATAAACAATGAGTTTTGTGACTATGTATGAATAATACCAACACACACAAGTAATAGTAGTCAAGCACAGGAAGAAAAGTTTGGGTTTGACAAGCTGAGCTCCTCAGGTCCTCCCCTCACCACGTGTCTAGAAGTCGTGACCATTTCTAATAGCATGTGGAGGGCTTGCAGCCCTCATTGCCGCCATGGGAAGCTTTGGCCAACACCTCTAAGGGTGTAGACGGGGCGTCGTCCCCTCCTTCTGGGGGGCGAGCCCTACTCCATTCCATCGCAGCTAGTCCATGCAACTTGACATAAGTAAAAATCTGCTACTGGCCAGAATCCACCCCACCTTTGAAGCAGGACGAATGTCATCACAGGAGTCGTCCCTCTACAGAAACTATTGCATGCCTCGCCTCACCGCTCCTTGTCATATGCTCTTGATAATCCGCTATTTAATCCCTTTCATGCGAGTATCTTTGTCCTGCCTCAGGGCCTACTAACCCTTAGTTCACATTTTGCAGGTTCCTCCATAGTAACCTGACATGGAGCACCCCACGCAGCTAGCCTGCAAAGAAGCTCTCCTCCGTAGAATGGAGCATGTGGCACAAACTCTGCCACCAGAACGCTACGTACCCACCCTAAATAGGTATGCACCAAGATGAGGCCCAAAGCGACATTGCCTGGGATGTAGTCTGAACACTCCCCAAGCCCGAAAGAGAAAGGCTCAAGGGAACGCCTGAGGAATAGCAACCCCTAACATGCAGGCCCTCCCCAGACGCTCGGGCACCAAGTGCTCAAAAGAGAAAAAGGAAGCTAGAATCAAGAACGAAATTGATGAACTATTCCATAGTATTCTTGCTACGACAGCGACCAGGGAGTACACCATTTGGGTCCCAACTGATGTCTCCCCTCTGTCCTGATAGGAGCTCCCCACTAGCAATGCCCCAGTGGTCTGGTCACCGAGACTCACCCCGCCTCATACAAATAGAATAGCCCCTATTTTGAATAAGATGCTTATCAAGTGCTATCTAGCCATGACTTTTTGTCGTTAGATGGTTAAAAGGGGCAGATTCTCCAATTGTACAAACTTTTCCTATCTACTTTTAATATGTTTCACGCCTTTAAATTTTCTTTTAAGGTAATCATGCACAGGTGATATGCATCTAAGTCAACACCATGGGATTTGGATAAGTGATGTCTCTTTGCGTTCACCTATTCATTATAGTTAAAGCAGATGACTTGCACGTACTCTCACAAGTTGTCAAGTGGATATAGGATGACACCGGTCTCTATACAAAACCGTTCAATGTCCAAGATACCACAAGACCACCAACCCCACAAAGAGACATTATATAAAAAGCAATAGAAATACCAAGAACAAAGAGCCACGACGGAAGCCTCACTACCGAAAGTGAAAATCACCCTTGCAGATTGCCTGCATCGCATGGCCCGAAGCATAGTCATTGACTACTCTCTCTTTCTGGGTCAAACTCTACACTTGGCTCATGGTAGTTGCTACCTCAATTGTACCAACATCGCATGTTACAAAGAGGTTTTGCAAAATCTCAAGTGTATCTCTCCATCTCAACTTTTGTTCCCCTAGCAACGAGGCTAGTAACACAATCATCATTGTAATATCCATTTTCACAGCCTTTGAATCTCGACATTTCCCAATCCAAATGAAAGACTGATGGCCTCAACATATTGCAATGGTTGTATTCATTTTTTTTTTAAGAACAAAATAGAAAAGAAAGAAAGAAAGCAAAAAAAAAAACACTCACGATCACAGCATAGCACCTAGGGGTCCTCAAATTTGGTACGTCCAATGACCTTGGTCGGCTAGCTCCGTCCCTAGTTCCCTAGCCCTTACAAGTAGCCACCAGCTACGAAAAGCTAAGGCGTCAATGAGCTCAATTATGCTACATTGTGCTGTCAAAATCGCAAATGATGTCTCAAGAAGCCTTCATGTGTACTTCTCCTCAACATCGACAATTTTTTCCACCCCATTGAACCCTCGCTTCATCCACACATTGCTACGAGGAACCAAACCAACAGTCTTCTAACTACGTAATATCTAAGTATGCATGTGCACTCACATAATATTTGCACCACAATCTATACACAGTTTGGGTCCTCAAGTGTAGGACATTATAGAGTTCATCGACCTATCTCCCAAACTAATCAAACTATGTCTTGTGCACGATAAGAAGACTAGCACTACCCCCAATGAGAGACCGTATATGAGAGGTTTTTCAATTGCAGGTATTGAAGACTCCAACGAAAGTACTATCAGCTCTTCATCAACACTCAACCGTGAACTCTTATCCTTTATCATCATGCAAGCCCACCAAAGAATCGTCGCTCACAGAATCCCCAAAACCTCAACACCTATACCAACCCATGAGTGCAACTCCCAACAAAAGCCAGCCCTATCACCAACTTCAACAACCCTATCACCAACCAATCAGACCAACAAATTGCCATCAACAACCTTCATCTACACCACCACCAAAACTCCTCCAAGGCAAACCACAGCAGTCCCTTCCACCCACGTCTTCGATGCATGCCCAAGCTTGCTACCTACGACGGTGAGTGCCATGGGACTGGCACTCGTCTAGGAGGGGGTAATGTTAACCCTCGAACGAACAAGGTGGAAAATCCAAAAAATCTAAAGCAGAAGATAAGGCCAAGGAAAAAGTGAAACAGAAGACGAAGGTGTGCCAAGAAGAATCTGGAAACACAAGAAGTGCAAAAAAATCCTAAATCAAGGAGAAAGGTGCACATGAAAAAGCACATGCCAACACTTTTGTAAAAGAGCTCAAGGCGCACCATGATTTATTTTAAGAGCATCGGCGGCTGTGCAAATTGTAAAAGTAGATGGGCAGTAGGAAGGAAGCTAAGAAGATAGGAGGACAATGGGACAAAAAGGGGATAAGGGGATGACTGCCCAAAAGGGATTTAGGGTTTTGTATATAAAGTTGAAAAGTCAATGAGAAGCTCATTCTTGTGTGTGGCCAAAAGTAGCTCTCTTCTTCTTCTTGCTTGCTTGAGCTTGTGCTTGAGATAGGGAGTATGAGAGTGTGAGGGAGTGAGTGTGTGAGGGTGAGGTACCATGGTGGAGAAGCTCTCCATCTTCTCCTCTCCTCTCCTCTCCTCTCCTCTCTTCTCTTCTCTTCTCTTCTCTTCTCTTCTCTTCTCTTCTCTTCTCTTCTCTTCTCTTCTCTTCTCTTCTCTTCTCTTGCTCACAACAATGGAGCTCGGAGTGTGGAGCTTAAGGATGGATCTTACTTGAATCTTTCACTTGGATCGTGGAGGTACCAGAGCGCTCAAGAGAGGAGGCAACTCAATCGAGCATGAAGGTAAGCTCACTACACTCGTAGAGATGGATAGCACATCGGTTATGTGATAGGCAGCCATTAGTGCTCGGCTTGGAACGCTTGAAACAATAAGCGGTCCATGGGTCTTGAAGGTTGATCGCCTCATAGTGTATCATGAGGTACCTTAAGGACAATGTAAATATGTGCATATGTAATGGTGGCCAAGATACAGAAGTCATGGAGTACAATGACTCTAATAATGCAGGACATACAGGAAGTAGAAAGTCCACCTCTAGCTATGTCTTTACCTTTACTAGAGGTGTTATTTCTTGGACGTCTAGGTGTTGAAATGCACTGCCCTATCTTTTAGGCTATAGAGGCAAAGTATGTTGCATCCATTAACTTGCAAGGAAACTCTCTAGTTAGGTTGTTTGGTCATAGACATTGGTATTTCTAATGTGGTCCCTACCCTGCATTCGGATTCTATGAGTGCTATATAGTTGCCTAAGAATTCGATTTTCCATGCAAAGACAAAGCACATTGAGAGTTGTTACCACTTACTTTGTTACTTTTTCTTGTTTTCTCCTAATTACGGGCACATTCGTCTTTAAGTCGGAGGTTGTTGGGGGGGAAAGGTGCATGTTCCTAACTACTTGTATATTCTTTACACTGACAGTACCCGCATACATGTACACTATAGGTGGTGGGTGGCCATTACTCACTTTATTCTCCATTCTTTCAGTGGCATTTAAATAAGAGAAGGCTACTCACACATTGTTGTTGTTGGAGTTTCCACATCTTGTGTCTCTTGCTCTTGCTCTCTTGCTTCTACTACCATAGCTCTTGCTTCTGCTTCTTGCAAGCTTCCACTCAAGGCTTCCTCCCTTCAATAAGAAACTTACTACTATTTCAAAAACACCCTCTATCAACCACCGCAAAGCCTTTAATGCACCTCTTTCTCTCTATGTCACAAAGCCCTTAAACGACACCTCTCTCTCTCTCTCTCTCTCTCTCTCTCTCTCTCTCTCTCTCTCTCTCTCTCTCTCTCTCTCTCTCTCTCTCACCTTGTGTCTCCTTATTGTTGATTTTTAAGGAGGCCCTTGTAGTTTGATGCCAAAAGCTAGCTGGAGAGTGGCCCTTGCCCGCTAGATAATGATGATATGTACCATCAAGCAACCAGTGGGTTTTTGCCAACTCAACCTTTTGATGTCATTTCAAGTCTACTGGAGATCAACATAACATATGCCCATTTCTCAGATAGGTTTCTACAATTATCTAAGTATACATGTGTCCCTAATCAAAGTTTGATAAGCAACCTTCAACCTAAGCTGGAGAGATTAGCACATGTACCCGGGCTCTCTCTCTCTCTCTCTCTCTCTCTCTCTCTCTCTCTCTCTCTCTCTCTCTCTCTCTCTCTCTCTCTCTCTCTCTCTCTCTCTCTCTCTCTCTCTCTCTCTCTCTCTCTCTCTCTCTCTCTCTCTCTCTCTCTCTCTCTCTCTCTCTACATTGTATTTGTCTCACAACTAGCTCTTTTAGATAACCTGAAGCCTTGCCTTAGTTTTTTAGGTCTTATTTTGGTTTGAAGGCCTTCACCTACTTTTGGAGAAATACTCTTCGTTGCAACTTTTCCTTTTCCATTGGAGAAACAAATACCTCAAACATTGCCTTAAATATTCCCATGAAGCAAAAGTATGACCAACTCTTTGCATGTATCTCCACCACGTATGAGCATACCCTTCAAGATGGAGTGTCGCAAAGTAGAGCTTAGCTTCATCATGACAAGGAAAAACAGTGAAGTACATCTCTATTTTGTTTACCCATTCTTCTAACTCCATTGGAGATGCATTATTCCCCTTGAAGTTGGAAATGGTGATTTTCTCTTTTTATTCCCTCTCATTATATGTGGGTTGAGAATTGTTAGAATGTTGTCCAAAAGATGGTTGTCTTCAAGATTCTCTATGCATTGAATCCCTTCCAAAGGAATTTAGCCTAGAAGCATTACCGCCTTGATTTTGTTAATTAGATCCAAATGAATGATGTTGTCCACTAGTGGGCTGACCATAGATTGTGTTCTCTTTGTTAGTGATGTCTTGAAATGACTTTCTTTCTTCAAATCTTCCATGGAACTCTTCACTCTCGATTTCTCTTAAGTCTTTATCCCCTACATAAGTTGCCTCATGTCTTGGATTAAAATGTGGACGGCCATAATACTTTGATGGGGCTGACCAAAGGTTTTCCTCAATGTAGAAGGTTCTCCCCTCTCAAAAGTGGACATGATTGGGTTGATCAATCCCTTTCCCTTTCATATTAGATGGTTGGGCTGAAGCATTTTCACCAAGAGTAGTGGGTCTAATTGGAGAAGAGGTTATATTTTGAACCTTGATGGCTTATAATACCTCATCAAACCCATTTTTCATAGTCTTTGCTATGATATTTTCAAACCCATATTGCATGAACTTGACCAATTGTTGAATACTCTCATTCATTGCATTGGTTGTATTTTCCATATTCCCCATTGACTTAGAAATTTTTTCAAATCCATCATGCATTCCAATGCTCATCATATGTAACTCATTTGAAAGTGTAAGATCACCAAAAGGTTCATGGAATGCTTAGTTCTCATAATTTCCAAGTTGTACACTATGGGCATTACCAACACTTACAACATCATCATGTTGGTCTTGATTTTGGGCTTCATTAGTGTTATTTTATTCATTGGCATACTCTCTAATGTCTTCTTGAATTTTCTCCATCACTTGGTCTTTCCTTTTGCCTTTGGCAATTGGAAATGGTTGTAGTACTAATGGACTGTCAATCACAAAATCCCTTGTATCTCTCAAAATATTGCTTCAATCCCGATGCTTAATAGCTCCAAAGGGAGCTTATGATGTAGGGGTATACAATATTTGAAGAGATTTCAACTTGGGATGAAGGTCTTAGGTGAAATACTGACAAACAGTGAGTCCCTGTTATGCTGTCCAGGTGCTATCTAACTATACCCACTGTCACTAAAACCAAAATATCTTGAGCTACAGATATTAGATTGCTAAAATTCTTGATTAAAATTAAAGACTATTATTCCCTCTATCCAACAAGCTATCAAACTCCAATTATAGATCTATACATAATTTTTTGTAATAAGATCTTTATTGCTGTCCTGGAATTTCCTATAACTTGTCAACAACTTGTAAATGCCATGTTTGGACCAATATGAGTTCCATGTCTAAGAATAGACCTTGCAAACCCTTGTAGTTACTTGGAGAGGGTAGTGGGGCACCTGTAGGGCTCAAGAATGACATGTAAATAGTGGGTACTTGTTGTCTAAACCTGTGGAAAACTGTGACCCTGTAGGTATCAAAAGAGTATGAAATGCCATGTTCTTGTTTGTGCCAATAGAACTTCTAACACCTGTAATTCCCTAATGTAACTAAAATGTCTCTGCCAATCACTATCAAATGGATGTACTTGCACCTGCATCTAAACTTGAAAAGTACATGGGCTCCGAGACTACGGGAGGTGTGCAAAGTTCTTCCAGTGAGCCGGGTTGTGCACCCCATCAGGGTCATAATCGGGAAGGGAGGATCACCTCTCTTTTGTCGTCCCAACTCGCCTGGCATCCGCTTTTCCTCACAGGTATCGACATGGCAAGTACATTCTAGGCTAAGAAAACAGTGATGCTATGCATAGATGGAAAAAGCATTTGATTCTTTGATGAAATGCAAGTGGAAAATGCGAAATTTTGCTAAAATTGGAAGAGCTAAGGATAGGGAAATACCCTTTGCAGTGACTCACTACTTTTACAATATCCCACTTACCATTTTCATTGGCATTTTTCAATCCTAAGCATCAATGTTAGCTCAACCAAGTCAAGTACACGTTAGGCACAAAATATGAGTAATGAATCGCTCTATGCAATCATTTGGGTATCAATTTATGAATGGACAGAGCTGGAAATCAGTAAAATACATCAATCCATCCTAGGTTAGGTACTATATGATCATGACATCAATGATTTACTCTTATTTTCTTCCCTTTTAGCAATTGGAAGGCTTGAACAAGTGGATTAATAGGGAAATTAAGAGTAGAGAACAAAAATTACCTCTTGATTGTTGTTGAAGAATGGTAGATGAACCTCAATCGGTTAATACTTCATAAAATCCATCATAAAATTGATCCAAATTAAAAGGTATAGGCCGAGCTTAAAGCAAAATTTTATCCCATAATGGTTACTTCCATGTAACATAGGCATTACTCCCAATAGAGAGCTCCAATGATTCAAGAGAATCCAATGCTTGAAGAAATATCCATGATGCTTGTAGGAGAAGATGCTTTGAGCCTTGAAGAATCCAAATTCTTGATAGAATCAAGAATTGATGAAAATAGCATGCACTCAAGCATTCAAAAGAGTGAAAATGCTCTCAATCTTAATGAAATGCCCCAATGTAGAGGGATTCTTGATGGAGTGGCTTCAATCAAACCTCCTTGGAGTTGTAGAGCACAAAACCCCAAGAAATTGAAGAAGATAATCCAAGAATTAGATTCTTGAAGCTTGCCGCCCTGTTTTGACTCCATAGCCACCATATTTTGAAGCTTCGCATCCAAAAGGGCTTTAATGTTGGTCCCTTGAGTGTTGAGGAAGCTCCAAATACTTGTTAGAGTAAAAGCTCTTTGGTTCCTTGAAGAAATTTCAAGAAATTCACTGTTGTCCTGAAATCTGCCATAGCTAGGGTTTGGGAACTCAAGAATGCTCAAGAGGATGGCTTCAGTTGAGTATACCAGATTGAAGGCTTAGAGATTGATGATTATAGATTGTCAAACCATAGTTGATGCCATTTACTGATGGAATCGTGGAGGAAGGGAGCAGCAAATACAGCGCAAATTACACTAATTCAGTCTGCTGTCCCTCTTGGATGACGCTCATGATCAGAAGGCATATAGCCACTCTATGAAGAGCTTACAGTATGTAGATTACAGCCATGTAAGTTACTTGCACTCTTGAAGGGCCTCACATGTTACAAAGAGTATCTCTTCATCTCAACAGCTGTTCCTCTAGCATCAAGGCTAGTAACAAAATCATATTTGTAATATCCATTTTTCACAACCTTTGGATCTCGACATTTCCCAATCCAATTGAAAGGCTGATAGCCTCAATGTATTGCATTGATTGAATTCATTTTATCCCAAAAAAGAAAGAAAAAATAGAGAGAGAGAGAGAGAGAACAAAATGAAAAGAAAATAAAAATAAAAATCATCTTTTAATATCCATTTTTCACAACCTTTGGATCTTGACATTTCCCAATCCAAATGAGAGGCTGATAGCCTCAACGTATTGCATTGATTGAATTCATTTTATCCCAAAAAAGAAAGAAAAATAGAGAGAGAGAGAGAGAGAGAAAAGAAAATGAAAAGAAAAGAAAAATAAAGAAAGGGCCACCCATGATCACAGCACAGCACCTAGGGGTCCTCAAATTAGGTATGTCTAGTGACCTTGGTCCCATCCCTAGTCCCCTAGCCCTTTTTACATCCCCCACAATTGTTCAAGGCACATCAAGGGTAGGACATACCTAGGGATCTTGTCCTGTCACCTTGAACCATTTGCACAATTCTTTTTCACACTGCATCTCAATGCCATCGCAATCAACAATGGTAAGCAAGGCATGAAAGACCATCGAAAGTACATCGTAATCTTCAAACAATACAAGTAGCCACCAACTACCAAAAGCTAAGGCATAAATGAGCTCAATTATTCTACATCATGTTGTTAAAATCACAAATGATGTTTCAAGAATCCTTCAAGTGTACTTCTCCTCAACATCGACAAATTTTTCCACCCCATTGAACCCTCACTTCATCCACACATTGCTATGAGGAACCAGATCGGAAGTCTTCTAACTACGTAATATCTAAGTACGCACATGCACTCACATAATATCTGCACCACAATCTATACACAGTTTGGTCCTCAAGTGCAAGACAATACTCTCAGCCAACCTATCTCCCAAACTAATCAAACTATGTCTTGTGCACAATAAGAAGACTAGTGCTAACCCCTAGGGAGAGACCATATGAGAGGTTTTCAATTGCAGGTATTCAAGACTCCAACCCATCAACTCTTCATCAACACTCAACTCTAAACTCTTGTCCTTTATCATCATGCAAGCCCACCAAAGAATCGTCACACGCAAAATCCTCAAAAACCAACACATGTGCCAACCATGAGTGCAACTGCCAACAAAGAATAGCCCTATCACCAACTACAACAACCCTATCACCAGTCAATCAGATCAACAAAGTACCACCAATGACCTTGAATCGCACCACCACAAAAATTCCTCCATGGCAAACCACAACATTCCCTTCCACCCACATCTTCAGTGCATGCCAAAGCCTGCTACCTACGACAGAGAGTGCCATGGGACTGGCATTCATCTAGGAGGGGGGGTAATGTTAACCCTTAAATGAACAATGTGGAGAATCCAAAAAAATCTAAGAAGAAGACAATGCCAAGTCAAAAGTGAAACAGAAGATGAAGGTGCATCAATAAAAATCTGGAAACACAAGAAGTGCAAAAAGTCCAAAATCAAGAAGAGAGGCGCGTAAGAAAAAGTGCAAGTCCATACTTTTGTAAAAGAGAGCAATGCACACCATGATTTATTTTGTAAAAGAGTACATAAAAATTGTAAATGGTTAGAGGCACAGGTTGAGGCCATGCTAATAGGGAAAGAGGAGGGGTTGGAGGAATGGGCCAAGACTGGCAGACCAAAAAGGGGATGACCGGCCAAAAGGGATTTAGGGTTTTGTATTTAAAAAAAGTAGCTCTCCTCTTCTTCTTCTTCTTCTTCTTCTTCTTCTTCTGCTTCTTGGTTGTTTGAGCTTGTGCTTGAGAGAGCGAGAGTGAGAGTGTGTGAGAGTGAGGGGCCATGGTAGAGAAGCTCTCCATCTTCTCCTCTCTTCTTCTCTTCTCTTGTCTTGCTTGCAACAATGGAGCTTGGAGCCTGGAGCTTGAGGATCGAGCTCGCTTGAAGCTTGCACTTGGATCGTGGAGCTACCAAAGTGCTCAGAGGAGGCAACTCCATCAGGCATGGAGGTAAGCTCACTACACCCGTAGGTTGAGAGAGCATATGGCTAAGTGAGAGATAGCCATTGCATTTGGCTAGAAACGCTTGAAAGAATAAGCGGTCCGTGGGTCTTGGCAATTGAGCTTGAGCTCGTCTCTACATGAATGCTACTATGTATGCTAAAGGAAAAGGAGCAATTGTAGACATTGAAATATGGCATAAAAATATTGGGTTGATATTAATTCACTCTAAAGGATTAGTTATAGGGTTGCCTGCTTTTAGAGTTGCAGAATTTCATAAAGTGTGTGAAGCATGTCAGTTTGGTAAGGAGGCAAGACAACACTTTTCACATGACAAAGATTTGAGAAAAAATATACTTGATGTTGTGCGTACATAAGTTTGGGGGCCTACACAGAATGTATATCTTGGTGGCAGCAAACACTTTGTCACATTTATTGGTGATTGTTTAAGGAAGCTATTGGTATACTTTATGAAGAAAAAGAGTGATGCATTTGAGCACTTCAAATCTTTCAAGGTAGCTGTTGAAACACAAACATGCTTGAAAGTTAAGTTCTTGAGATTAGATGGAGGGGGAGAGAACCTCTCTAATGATTTTAGTGGCTTCTTGAGGTCTCATGGGATAAAGAGATAGTTTACTTATAGGTATAACCCACAACAAAATGGGGTTGCAAAAAGAAAAAATAGGCATATGTTAGAAGTTTCATGGGCATTGATGGTTGAAAAGAATACACCAAAACATTTTTGATCTGAAGTTGTTCATACTACTGTCTATATTATGAATAGAACTCCCATAGCTATAGTTCATGGGATGACCCCAAAGAATGCTTTACAAGTAAGAAGCTCGATATGTCACACTTAAAAGTATTTGGCTGTATTGCATATGTTCATGTGCCAAATGAGCTACGAAAGAAGCTTGATTTGAAGGCTAAAAAATGTATTTTTTAGATACTCCTTAGAGCAGAAAGGGTATCATTGTTATAACCCTATCACAGGAGAGTTCAGAGTGAGCTGGAACGCTATTTTTTATGAGATGAGCAATTGGTATGCATCTATTGGTGATGTATTAGATGATAATAATAATCATGATAGCTATATGGAGAAAGAAAAGCAAGAATCATGGAGCCTTAGTGGGCTAGAAACATCATCTGGTGCTACATCTATAGTTAGCCCTTGGACTGGGAGACTAAGAAGTAGCCCCACATCTTTAGGTGGATCTACAAGTGTTGCAAGTAAACACAAAGGAAAGAAGAAATTATTGGATGGTAATTATGTATCTACTAGTCATTTGGGATTTAATGGAGATTCTAGTGGTTCAGAGAGTTTGGATGATGAGCTTGGTATTCATTTGATCAGGACACCATGTGTACAAAGAGCACATTGTAATGTAAAGGCTCCACTGAATGATCTAGTGGTACGCAGGTCTAGCGAGGTCAAATACATGTTAAAAGATTTGGTTTTTAAGGTTATGGGACTCACCATTGTGCTTGTATGGTGAAGGTAGTTAAGGATGTTGAGCCCACTTGTTTTGAGCATGATGTTGGTCATGCTCATTGGGATGCAGCAATGGATGAGGAGATGGCTACATTAGAAGCCAATAAGACTTGGGATTTGGTACCCTTGCCTAAGAGTAAGAAAGTTATTAGCTATAAGTGGGTTTAAAAAGTCAAGCATAATGCAGATGGTTTAGTTAGCAGGTATAAGGCTAGGCTCGTTGCAAAAGGCTATGCTCAAATATGTATGGCATAGATTATGAATAGACATTCAATCTAATTGGTAGGATGAAAATTATTAGATGCATGATTGCCTTGGCAAAGCCAGAGGTTGGAATTTATAGAAAATGGATTTTAATAATAACTTCTTGCATGGTGAATTTCAAGAAGATGTGTATATGGAGCAGCCAATAGGTTATGACAATTTAGAGCATCCCACATATGTGTGTAGGTTAAAGAATGTGCTCCATGGAATGAAGCAAGCACCTAGAGCATAGTCTAACAAGATCAAAGAGTATCTTGTCAATATTGGCTTTTATATTTATGATGTTGATTACTCACTTTATGTGAAAAGGGAAGATACAAGTTTGGTCATCATAGTCATCTATGTAGATGACTTGATTATTACAGGTGATAGTGACAATGGGAATGCTAAAGTGAATGACTTCTTAAAGAAGAAGCTAGAGATGAAGGATTTGGGTGAGCTAAGATAATTTTTGGATTTTGAGGTGATTAGATGTGATGATGGTATAAGGCTATTTCAAAGGCAATATGTCTTGGATATGTTATCCAAGTATGGTATGATAGCATGTAAGCCTCTTTCAGTACCATTGGAGCAAAATGTGAAGTTGAGTGCTAATGTTGGAGATGAGATAGAAGGCCCTACTATATTCACTAGGATAGTAGGGAGTCTAATTACATAACTAACACAAGGCTTCTAGACTTGAGCTATGTTGTTGGCCTTGACAGTCAGTTTATACAGAGAAAGCCTCATTTGGATATAGTTAGATGCATATTGAGGTATGTGAAGTCTACTTTACATTATGGACTTTTTTATAAGGCAGAGATAAGGATGTACATACATTTGGATACATATATGTAGATTGGGCTAGTAGCATGTCAGACAGAAGATCTACTAGTGGATTCATATTTTCTCTCAATTGTGCAATAGTTACATGGAGCAACAAAAACCAACCTAGAATTACTTTATCGAGTATAGAGGCTGAGTATAGAGGTGTTGCTATGGCAACATGTGAGGTGGTATGGCTACAAAAGTTATTGGGTTATTTGGATGTGCAGGAAGATGGTCTAGTTGTCATTCATTGTGACAACATGAGTAGCATACAGCTAGCTAGGAACCTTGTGTTTCATACTAGGACAAACCACATTGAGGTTTACTATCACTTTGTGAGAGAGAAGGTATTTGTAGTAGAAGAGATTGACTTAGTATATGTCAGCACATAGGATCAGATAGTTGACATTTTCACAAAGGAATTGGGTGCATAGAAGCTTTAAAATTTTCGAAGATTACTTGGAGTTGCAAAGATAGAGTTGAGCTTAAGGGGGAGTGTTAAGATGGCAAGCTCAACACATGTGGACATTGATGATGGACCGCCTAGCTAGATGGTTCTACATGTCTACACTTAGTACATCAATAGTCATTATGATCCTCACATAGCCACTAACTTATCACACTTATTATATTTAGTCAATTGCACCTACCTACAATTGGCATAATGGCATAATTATAGTGTAAGTCAATTAGTATAGTCAGTTATACACTGTCTGACTTAGTAGGCCACTTTCCTTTATGTTGTATCTTATTTATACTTTGTATACATTGTATAGTATGTGGAAGAAGAAGAAGAAGAAAAAACTAGCAACAAAATATTTTGGCCTCCATCTCTCCTCTTGTGTACTTGAGTGAGCTTCCAACAGCTCAAGCAAGTCCCCCCATCATGTGATTCTTGACACATTTTTCTATAGAGTATATCTACATGTATACTACCTTTGTATACCCTTTTTTGTGAAAAATCAAGAAAACTCATTGGAGAGATATTCTCCCCCGCCATTTGATCTTAGGCATTTAATATGCAACCATGTCTCCTCAACCAAAGTCTTAAAGCTTTTAAAGTGAGTGATACCTCACTTTTCTCATGTATAAAATAAACCCATACTTTACGAGTATAATCATCAATGAAGGAAACATAATACCTACAACCAATCAAAGTTATAGTCCTTGAAACTAGCTTCTTGCATACATAACTTTTATGTGGAAACACGTACCTTTCTTGTTTTCCAAGTTGACATGCTTCACATAATTTGTGCAACCCATCAACTCTAAACTAAGGCAAGCCATCCATAATCTATTTTGACTATATGTCTTTCAACCATTGCACATTTACACAATCAATTCCCTTATGCCAAATTTCAATATTAGCCACACAACACTTGAACCCTGCACAAATATGGTAGCATCCATTTTGAGTAGATTTACATCAAGAGTAAACAATCTGCCAGCATGTTTCCCTTTTGCAATAAACTTGCAATCATTTACTTAGTTTTGTCATCTTGCATACTCAAAGGAACATTTCCAACATGAGTAATGGGATGGGTTGTATCATCCCATGTCTCCACATAGCCCGGGGACTCTAGACTGCACATCTCTCTAAACTACTCTCCATGAGAAGTCATGTGGTTAGAGACACCTAAATCTACATAACATACATCATTCTTTGATGAACCATCACTGGTCATAGTATTCATAAAGTGTTGCATAACAAAAAATTGTTCACTTCTCTCATCATTGTTTCTACATTGAATGCATAGTTACCTTGCTGCTTTTTTCCATTCCTAATTTCAACCTTCTTTTTTGAGAAACTTTTAGAAATGTGGCCTTTCTGACCACAATGCCATCATTCATGTTATCACCAGAATTATGTAACCTAATAGAATATGCAACTTGTCCTCTTTGCCTCCCCTTACCTCTGAATTATCCTCCTCTATTTTGCTATGCATCATAACCTTCACCATGACCACCGCCTTGGCCTCTGCCATGACCTCTATCTCTACTGCTAGTAGAGTAAAATACCTATTCAAACTTACTCTTTCTTTGAAAAGAAGAGGAAAAGAAGAAGAATCCAAGCCAATGTTCTTCTTCTTAAGTACCAGCATAGAAATCAAGTCTACAAAATTAGGGATATCATCCCTTGTATTCATAGATAACCTGAAGCTCTTGTATTCATCTCCAAGTCCATCTAAGCATCCACGACAACATCATTATCACCAACTACCATACTGATAGATCCAAGAGATTCCATAATACTCTTGATCTTCAAGGCATAATCATTAATGGACAAAGTTCCCTCTTTTCACTTCATTCATCTCTAACTTGAGCTACAGCTTTCTGGCCTTTGTATTTACTTTGAACAACCTTACCAAATTTTTCCATACAATAGCAGGGATTTTATATTCCTATAAATATCCCATCATGCTATCTGTGATATTGATAGATAGCCAATACATGACTTTATTCTGTGTTTGTTCTCAATCTTTCTTAGTCCTTAACTGTTTTGCAGTAGTATTTCATGAAGGAACTTCAAGTGCTACTGCCATGTCTCCTTTAATGTAATTCCAAACACCTTTACCGTTCAAGAAATTTATATTGAACTTCCATGCATGATAATTCTTCTTATCAAGCTTCTCTCTCACTATTTAGTTAAAATTGTTAGACATTTTGACAAAATAGAAAACCTTACAAAAACCCACAATCTGCAAGCAAGCTGATACCAAGTGCACCACAACTAAACATGCATCCTTTTTCACTAATTGCATAATAATAACCACAATCTACAATCTCTATACAAATATCTTTTGTGTCTGCAACCCAATAAACACTTGAAACCTTATAGATTCAAAATCTGTAACCTGTGCACCTATAAACAGCTGACACAGCTGAAACTATAGTATACCCAAAAAATATTGTGTCAAGGCCTCTTGTAGGTCTAGAAAAAAGGCCGAAATGACCTTAGATGGCAAAAATCATAGCTGCAATCCCTCAAGGGCTTATCTGTAGTATATGCACTGCTCTTCTTGCTCACCTAGTTTCACTGCAGCCCTGCAAGTCTCAGGAGCCTCCTGTAGTTATAACCTAAGGCAAATCGAGCAAGGTGGAAGAGCTTCTTACCCGTTTCTTGCTCTAACACCTTCACGTCAACCTTGAATCAAGCTCCGCGTAACTATGGGATGGTTGTGATACCATGAAAATAGACAAGAGGGGGCAGAGGTAAAGCAGCCAAGAGCATACACACACAAATGCAATGGAGACTTGAGCACACAGAGAGATAGGACTAAAATCTTATTCTTCTTCTTTTCTTCTTCTTCCACACAAAAAGAATACTAATATGAAAGTACCACAACATATATACACGTGATCACTAAGTGTGAATCCACTAGGAAGGAAGAGATGGTACAATAACTATGCCATAACCAAGGATGGACTTCATGGGTGTAGTCAAGCTATAGAATCATTGGAGTATCCTCACGTTAGTCGCCTAACACTCCGGTGAATAATATCGTGCCATATGACCAAGGTACATAGTGGATGTCAGCTCATGTAGAGCTCGACATCTCAATAATTGTTGGCATCGACAACTAGGCCTTGGATGGCAACCCTCCCAAGCATGAGGTGCCCCCATGGGTTCTCTCTCTCTCTCTCTCTCTCTCTCTCTCTCTCTCTCTCTCTCTCTCTCTCTCTCTCTCTCTCTCTCTCTCTCTCTCTCTCTCTCAATAGAAAATGATTTGGGGATAGAGAGATCCCCACCTCCATGCAATCTATATCAATGACTCTTACTCACATGTACACACATAATAGCAAATGATCTAGAATCACTCTATTGCTCTCCACATGCTCTATCTCTCTATGCTTTTGCCACCACATGTAGTTGCAAGAAGCTTTAATAACCTATTTTTCTCTTTCTGAATTACCATGCACATGCATGTTTATGAAGGGGTCCGAGTTAATAGACTCAAAGAAGTAATGGGAGATATATATAAATTTGTGTATATCCCTATGTAATCTTATATTCGAGGAAATTGGAAAAATTTGTAAAATCCCAAAGAAGCACTCTAAACTTTTTGAAGATTAAGCTAAGCAAGGTTAGTAATAAATGTCTATAAATACTAATGCCATGCTTGACAAAATATTACATTCTCTTTGTACATTATGCGAAGGAGTAATGATGAGATTTTGTCTAAAGGATAATTTCTCTCTCATCTTAGCTAAAATGTTGATCTATGTGATATTTTCTTTGTAGAGAGAAATAGATTGTAGGTGAACTTTGTGATAAGAATTGTGCACATGCATGTGTATGCATGTGTATGTGCATGTGTGAGAAATGCTAAATGCTAAATGTGATTACTTTTTAGAGAGAGGAAGTTGTAGATTTTTGTTTATAATTGAGTGACCATTTCTCCCCACACTTGAAACATAGTCATTTCAGCGTGTCATTAGAAAAAGGCCTACTCTATTGATATTACTAGGTGATTGTTTAGTTCTACCTTCAACTCTCTTGAAATCTCCTTTTTTTTCAACATTATACCTAAAGTTCGTGCCTTGTTTTTGCTAAAAGTATTTGGATCCTTGTTCTCTTTTCTATAACCCTCTCTTTGTTGGCTGAATTGCTATCCAATTCTTATTCACTGATTTGAATAGTAAGTGACTCTTGTTTTGTACTAAAAAAATGCAAATCCCTTCTATATTTTTTACTATAACATTCAACATATTGTATGGATGCATGTACATTTGTAAGCTTTGTTGCCCCAACCTCTACTAAAAGGTTTAGATCAAGATAAAAAATACTTATTCAATTTTGTTGAATCAGATATACCCTCAACATACATGGAAAGGTTTCAAAATTAGTTGGAATATTCTTTGAATACTCTCTAATTGTAGAGCCACTTTTCTTATTATCATACCAATTCCTTTCTAGTCTCCCTTTTTCCATTGGGGATACAAAAACTTGAGTCATATATCTCCACCATGTGTATGCATAAGCCTCTAGGTGTAGGGTTGCATAACATATATTTGCTTTATCATTGCATGGGTAGAGGGTAAAGTATATTTTAGGCTTGTTGATCCATTCTTCTAAATCTATTGGTGAGGGGTAATCTCCTTTGAACTAAGATATGCTAATCTTATCCTTGTATTCTTTGTCATAGTGGTAATGATGTCCATTATTATGGTTGGTAGACTAATTGATTGCTGTCTTTGAGAGACATTTCCAAATTTCTATTGTCTATGATTATCATTTAAAGAATAATGTCCATTTTTCTTATTGCCAAAAGAATAATGACCAAGTGAATTAGTCCCATGTGGCTGATGATTTGGTTGGGTTGAACATGTGGCATCATATCATCAAGATCTTCATCATGCTAAAATATGGCATCTCTTCTTGGTTCCTCATGAATGTGTTGATCTTGTCCATTCCTTGCATTAGGCACTTTAGTATTTTGTGGATAAAACTATTCATAGAAGGAATCACATCCATAAATGTCATCACCTCTATCAACATACTTCAAATTCTCTTGCTATCCATAATTTTTTGAAGAGTTAAAATTAGGTCTTCCTCTATTCCATGAATTGGAAGGGGGTTGAACTATTTCTTTTACTCTTGAAGGGCCACCATGCTTATAAGTTAAGTGTATAAATTCATTGGTTGCTTTAGACTTCACATTATCATTTGGAAGTGGCACACCATTATTATTAGAAGATTGATTACCTTACCATTTACTCCCCAAGTTGCTGAGAATGGCAATCATTTGATCAAACTTTGTATCCAACATATGATTGTGCTATCCAAACTTCTCAAAATGGGTGATTGTTTGTTGACCAAACTTGTCATCTATCATATGATTCGATTGAATGATATCTTCATTCTTGCTATCAATCCTTTGCAAGAGTTGTCGGTGCTCATTTGAATCATAAGATACATTTGCTTCAGTCATAGTTTCCACATTATGATGATCTTTTGGCCAATGTAACTCATCATTTGTGTTGCTATTACCTACAACATTTTACCCTTGGTTTATTTCCCTCATGGATGAGTTAATCTTTGCATGATAATCAACTGATTCCTCATTCATATTCTTAAGCACTTCCTCCTTCTTATTGAAATAGGTGTATTAAAAAAGGAATATTGAATGAGTGATATCTTGAGTTGTACTTGCCAGGACCAAGAATGGGCTTGATATTGGCTTTACGGCTCTAGAGGGGGCCTCTATGCTCAACCAAAACAACCCACGGCCTTGCGGCCAGGAGCATTTGGAGGCTACACACACTGATCTAACTTAGCACGCGTTTGTACTGTTTATAGTCCAACGAATCCCTTCCCAGCTCCTCACAGGGAGTATCAAAACAAAATGGTGCCTAACACCTCGTAAAAAATACACAAGGAGCACCCCTTAGCTAATTGCCACGACCCCACTACGACTCTCCTACACCTTGGGTATTGGCCCAAGATGCGCCGTTCAAACATAAAATATACACGACACATAGTCCTCTCTTATCATCGATCATTCTAGGAGATAGTTTGTATCCTCACTTTATAAGTCGCCCAAAGGAAAGGGATCACTAACCCTATAGCTTGGGACTTCTCACCCTCTCAATGTAGGTCAATGTTCATAAAAATAGGTGCTATGCATCCAATATATATTTTTCCAATACCATGTAATGAATGCAATTCAAGAGTAGATGATTTGTCCTGCTCAACAACTTTATTGATTCAAAACAACATTGTGACAGTAGTCGGGGCAACCATTTGACGAGATCCATCTCGATTTCTCAAAATAGATTCTAAAAAAAGATGGACGGATCTGCGCGACATGATTGTCTTGCTGGCCCATTGTGAGCAGGTGCATGAACTATTTTTTAAAATTTTATTACGACATGGTATATATCACAAATGTTGAATCTCTCTTGTATGTAATTTTGAATGTGTAATTTTCTATCCAAATCCCCGACAATATCAATGGTGGTATGTTGTGCCTTTAGCTCCCTGAAGTGGAGCGTGTATGATGAAAAGAGATGTCCCGAACACCATTTGGCCATTCTGTTAGATGTACGCTCTGATGCTTTGGTTTCCAATAGATGAGTTCGACGCTCCAGGCTTGGAGACTCGCTGGAGGCAGTGGTTTTGGGGGATGCTACGAAGACATGGATACGATGAGCCCGCGGTCGGCTCAAGATGTAGGTGCTACTCCTCGCTCTCGTGCAGGTTCGAGAGAGGGTGGCTCATGTGGTTGTTGTGGAGGCATCGATGCACTGTCTCTGTCTCGTTGTTCTGGTGGACTTGCGTCACCGGTAGGATTTGTCACACTTGTGGGAACATCTACTTTGGTGACTCCAGCCATCCGCAGCAGGTGGCACCCTTGTGGGTGCTACTCCAAGAGATACACCCCCATGGATACACAAGATGTACAGGGATCTCCTAGTTATGACTAGGATCGTGGTCGTATGTGGGAAAGGATACATCTTAGACATACCCTAGAGGGGTATGGATACCTTGTAGATGACAGGACAAGAGCCATGATCATGAATGATGAGGGGAGCAGGGTGATGGCTCGTATGAGAGAGTTGTGCCAACAAGTTTTTTGACACAACATCTTGCACCATTGGAAGGACACACCCGAGGGGAGCAAGGACTATATAGTAGCATCCTTGCATGACGAGTTTTCGGTACCTACTGCGGTAGATAGGTTTTCCATAGGCTAGATGATGGAATACATGCGTGCGTACATGTCACATAGACTATACACATGCAAGGCACTTAAGAATAGTGTAAAGGCGAGCACAAGCTCAACCACCAAGACCCATGGACCGCTTATTGTTTCAAGTGTTTGAAGCCGAGCATTAATGGCTACCTCTTATATAGGCGATGCACTATCCATCTCTACGGGTATAGTAAGCTTACCTCCATGCCCGATCCAGTTTCCTCCTCCCCCAAGCACTCCGGTAGCTCCATGATCCAAGTGCAAGATTCAAGCAAGCTCCATCCTCAAGCTCCATGCTCCAAGCTCCATTTTCGCAAGCAAAATAAGAGAAGAGAAGAGAAGAGAAGAAGAGAGGAGAAGATGGAGAGCTTCTCCACCAGGGTCTCTCACCCTCACACACTCACTCCCTCACACGCTCACACTCCCTCTCTCAAGCACAAGCTCAAGCAAGCAAGAACAAGAAGAAGAAGAAGAAAAGAAGGAAAGCTACTTTTGGCTATACACAAGAATGAGCTTCTCATTCACTTTTCAACTTTATATACAAAACCCTAAATCCCTTTTGGACGGTCATCTCCTTATCCCCTTTTTTGCATGGCCAGTCGTGGCCTAGGCCCTTTTTCGCATTGTCCTCCTATCTTCCTAGCTTCTTTCCTACCGCCCATCTACTTTTACAATTTGCACGGGTGAGAGCCTAGCGGTCTTAAAATAAATCATGGTGTGCCTTGCTCTCTTTTACAAAAGTATTGACTTGCACTTTTTCTTGTGTGCCTTTCTCCTTGATTTAGGACTTTTCTGTACTTCTTGTGTTTCCATATTTTTCTTGGTGTGCCTTCGTCTTCCGTTTCACTTTTGCCTTGGCCTTGTCTTTTGCTTTAGATTTTTTGGATTTTCCACCTTGTTATTACCCCCCTCTTAGATGAGTGCCAGTCCCACGGCACTCACCGTCGTAGGTAGTAGGCTTTGGCGTGCACCGAAGACGTGGGTGTAAGGGATTGTTGTGGTTTATCGTGGAGGACTTTTGGTGGTGGTGCAGATGAAGGTCATTGGTGGCACTTTGCTGGCCTGATTGGCTGGTGATAGGGTTGTTCTTTGTTAGGAGTTGTACTCTTTGCTGGCACATGTATTGATGTTCTGGGGATTCTGCGCATGACGAGTCTTTGGAGGGCTTGCATGATGATAAAGGATAAGAATTCAGATTTGAGTGTTGATGAAGAGTTGATTATGCCTTCGTTGGAGTCTTCAATACCTGCAATTGAAAACCTTTCATATGGTCTCTCCCTAGGGGTTAGTGCTAGTCTTATTATTGTGTGCACAAGAAGACGTAGTCTGATTAGTTTGGGAGACAGGTCGAACTCTAAGCAAGCTAAGAATATTGTCTTGCACTTGATAACCCAAACTGTGTATATATTGTGGTGCAAATATTATGTGAGTGCACGTGCATACTTTGATATTACATAATTAGAAGACTATTGGTTTGGTTCCTTCTAGCAATGGGTGGATGAAGCAAGGGTTTGATGGGTGGAAAAAATTATTGATATTGAGGAGAAGTACACTTGAAGGCTTCTTGAGACATCATTTGTGACTTTGACAGCACGATGTAGGATAATTGAGCTCATTGATGCCTTACCTTTGGTAGCTGGTGACTACTTATAGTGGTTGAAGAGTACAATGTACTTTCCATGGTCCTCCATGCTTTGCTTATCACTATTGATTGCAATGGCACTGAGATGGAGTGTGAAAAAGATTGTGCAAATGGTTCAAGGTGACAGGTTTAACCATAGGCCAGATGAGCTCCCTAGGTATGTTGTGCCCTTGATGTGCCATGAACAATTGTGGGGGATGTGTAAAAGGGCTAGGGGATTAAAGATGGAGCTAGCCGACCAAGGTTATTGGACGTACCTAATTTGAGAACCCCTAGGTGTTGTGACGTGATCGTGAGTGTTTTTTTATTTTCTTTTCTTTTCTTTTCTTTTCTTTTCTTTTCTTTTCCTTTTTTTTTTCTCTTTTATTTTTCTCCTCGCTCTCCTTTTTTTTAAAAAAAATGAATACAACCAATGCAATACATTGAGTTGATCAGTCTTTCATTTGGACTGAAAAATGTCGAGATCCAAGGGCTATGAAAAATGGATATTACAAGGATGATTGTGTTACTAGCCTCGTTGCTAAAGGAACAGTCGTTGAGATGGAGAGATACACTTGAGATTTTCCAAACCTCTTTGTAACATATGAGACATCGGTACAATTGAGGTAGCAACTACAGTGAGCCAAATGTAGAGTTTGGCCAAGAAAGACAGAGTAGCCAATGACTATGCTTTGGACCATGCTCAAATGCAATGTCTACTTTATTTTGCAGGGGTGATTTTCTCCTTCAGCAACGGGGCTTTTGTCATGGCTCTTTGTTCTTAATATTTTTATTGCTTTTTCTATAATGGCCCTTTGTGGGGTTGGTGGTCTTGTGGTGACTTGGACATTGAATACTTTCATACAAAGACATGTGTCATCCTGCATCCACTTGACAACTCATGAGAGTACATGCAATTCATATGCTTCAATCATAATGAGTAGGTACATCTTGAAAAGATATCACTTATCTGAATCCCATAGTGTTAGCTTCGATGCATATCACCTGTGCTTGATTATCATTCCTTGTGTGTGTGCTAGCTTTGCTTTTTTTGGTATTATCTATACACAATCACAAAACACATTGTTTATTTATATACACATTTATAAATCCATGTCACTTCGTGAGGATAAAAACCAATTGTAGAACTCAGGATTGTACTCGAGTGTGGCACACGCATCCAGTACATGTGGCAGCCTACTCAATAACAACAGATATTTTGCAACATCGAGTAGCATGGTACCTTGTTCGAGTCTACTTACAACATGTACCTCCTCCTCAATGAGAATCTTATCAACTAGAGAGTTCTCTTGGCTAGTTCTGGCTAAGTCCATACCCCGAATGGCAGTCAGTACTCAAAAGGAAGTTGGCGCCACATAGGTTGGGTCTCTTTGAGACCGCCATTTGGCCAATCGCTCCTCTAAGACTGTCATAATCTAGGCTCCAAGTTTGGCCATTATAGCACAGTTTTCAAACCAATGCTTTTCAAATTGACTTGACCCTCTTATTGTCACTTTAGCTACTCTATCTCAAAGAGATTCAGTTGGCAAAGCACATCATTGAATGTCACAGTTAAGCGTAGTTCATCGGCCTCCTCATCAAAGTTAAGTTGCATGCATTCATGTGGGAGCTTGTCATAGTGCTTGTTAAGATATTCTTGCCCTTCCCAGGATAACAGACATGGCAAGTATTCCTCAAGCTGCTCCCTAGGGAATGTGCCCATGTCCACAAGGACATAGACACATGCGAATAATTTGAGTTTAGCATCCAACTCAATCAAGCACTCTATGACACTTCTATGTTCTAAGAAGGCTTGCTCAGTTCCTATCTCATGCAAGGTTCTAGGATTTTCCCTAGGCTTTAGCATAGCTGGGGGCTCATGCCTAGATGAGCAGGATTGGTCAATGCTAGGATTGCTTTTTTCCTCTGGATTTTTGTGTTTCTCCTAAGTCTTTGCTCCTATTGTGTAATGATTCTCCTCGGATATGACTGGTATATTTTTGTCACCTTGTTGTGACAGTGTTGTATCCACTCTTGATTGGTCAATGCAAGTTTTATTGTTATCAATGGATTGAGTGTTGTAAGCAATCATTGATGGTAATGGTTGCTTTGACTTATCAAAACACATGGATGTGTCTGAGGTTTCACCGCTATTAGGAGAGATGGAAATGGGTTCATTTGTCGGTGGACTCAATGCTTTATTCCTCAGCTCTTCAGTACTCTTGGTCTCAATCTTCTTGGTGTCTACAACCACTTGCAACTACTGTTGTTTTCGTTGTTTCCTCCTCTTTTTCTTGGGAAATTGAGATGTATCCCTTGAGGACTCGGGACCCTGAACTAGGTCAGCTATTGATGTGCTTGGTTGAGCCTCAACATTCTCTGTTTCTAGTGTGTCCTCATGGAACATAGCCGCAGCTTTCTGGACAGCCTCGCTAGATTGTGAGGTACAACTCCCTCTCTTTTTTGGAGAGTCTAGCTCTTCAACTAATTCCCTTGTGTTTAGTCCCTCATTCGATTGCATTGGCAGTTGCTCTTGGTCAACCATTTGCTCTAGACTCTTGTCCTTACCCATTGGAACATGCCTCCATTGCTTCTTATCAGAGCAGGTGTTGTGTTTAGAGTTGTTTCTTCTCTCTTGCTCTAGAGGTTCAGGTGACTCTAGTGTAAAAACTATCATGTAAGCTTGGATAAAACCAACTGAAGAAGTCAGGGTTGTATTGATGGGAAGCATAAAGATCTAGGATTTTAGGGTCTTGAGTGAGGCAAAAGACATATGCGCTAACATCAAGAACCATGCTCCCTACTCCTAGCCTGCTAGCCACATGTAGATCTTCTTCTAGAAGCATTTTATCATACAAGGGATGTTTTTGGACAGTGGCAAAAGTCTAGACCTCATGGACCATTGCCAACACTCTTAATGAGGTCGGGGCAATGTATATGGGATCGTGTATTGATGTCCAAAGGGCTTTCCTTTGCTCAACAAGTGTCATTAGTCGGTGGCCAATTTTAGCTTTCAAACTCTGGTTGGAGTATCATTTCTGCACAAAGTTGCCTTGTCCTTTCCATTTTCGTTTGATTAATTCGAGCTTTTCCTTATTTGTCTCACATTGAGTAGTATAGAGTGAGGGTATCAAGCACAATTCTCTATATGTGGCCCTTGGGATATCCTGTATGACTTCCTCATCAATAGGTACATAGTGGGAGCAAACATGTTGTTGCTCGTCCCAAGTCAAAGGTTCGGCTATGAGCTCTTGTGCTCTAGTATTGGCCTTTCAGTGTCCTCATGGACATATTCACATGCGATGGTTGTCATCTTGTGATCAATCTTCATCAAGTACTTCATCTCTGGTTCATTGGGTAGATGCACCATCTCCTTGGCCAAATATTTGAGAGATTTCTCCTCAAGCCTAGGCTTTAGGAACATTGGAAGTGCTAGAGGTGTCAAGGATGTTGGTTCGACACCTCTTCCACATGTGAATTGCTAAGGACATGTTCCGCAAGGGGCATTATCACGGCCAAAAGCTATGACTATTGTGATTCCTGATTGGAAGTAGTAGCAGCTAGTTCAGTAAACTGACTACTATTTGTGGATTGCAGTGTCACCAAGTCCTTAGGCAGATCGGAAGTGGTCGTGTCTTTTGTTGTCCTTTGAGCATTCACTTGTGCAGATTGAGCTAGCCACGGTGGATTGCACATGCATATCCCTAGGTTGAGAATTAGGGGTACTGTCACGTCCCACACGTTGGATATTTGGAAGCTTATTTGGAGATAGAGATTGGGATTGAGCAGCTGCACTTGATGACTACTGTTGTGCTTTTTGTTTCCGTCTAGGGAAAGACGGTGTAGGAGATTTGGAACTCCTAGGTGGACTTGGCATTGGCTGAAATATTTGCTCGTGGCTATTAGACGATTCCGCCATTTGCTTAGTTGAGCAATTGGCCTTATCATGAGCAGCATTGTGCTTGTGGTTCTCATTATTCTCTTGGAAAGTCAAAGGCTCCTTGGGCACTAGTGGTCTTTGTGCACACTCCATGGTTATACCTGACATCCACTTATTAGGCATGCTAGGGCTGAGGATCTACCTTTTGAATAGTCATGTTTGGTTTCTTGCTTCAAGACTTGGTTTTTCATTTAGATTTCCTCCTACACTTCTTTGCTTTTGATACGGTCTAGCCTTCAGCTGATAGAGGCGGTTTAGCAGGGGGTTTTGGTACCCAAATCCATTGGTTACCTGCGTAATACCCTTGAGCACGTAGCAACGCTATGGATATCCATCGCAGCATTGTGCTGGCTCTCCATCCATACCTTCATCTATAAGGGTTGGAATTCTTTTGTGGTTTTCTATGGTATTTGTAAGTCCAAAGCCTATCCTTGGCATTGTCTTCTGACCTTTTTGTTTCAAGTATGGCCTTGCTCACTGGTTCTCTCTGTTCAACGTGCGCTTGTATCAACTCTTTCAACAAGTCCTTGCTCTCATTACTAGACTTGCCTAGTATGTCAAAGTGTTCCTTGTCTTTCCCTCAAAGTTTGATGAGGTCACCCTTACTAAAGGTTGTGATTATCCTCACCCTTGGTAGTGTCAAGTGCACCCTCGATAGTGTCAATTGTATCCTCTCTGTGCTACATAGTCAACCTCACACTTCGTCGCCCTTTTGAAGGGTCTTTCTAGGAGGGTTTCCTTTCCACAATGACCACTATTTGGAGGAACATGGAATAGGATAGGAAAGCTTACAGTTTCAATAGAGGATTTTGCACTTCCCTATAAGTGCTTGTGGGTGTCCCCAGTAAGGGCTAAGAGTTGCATTAGTCAATGTGAGCTCTAGTTGGCCTAGTAAGGTCCATGCTTCATAGATCAAGATATTAAAATCAGCTCCTTCTCATCGATGAGAGCATCGACACTATGCTCTCTTTTTGCAATGAGTTTGACCCTAAGATAAGCAAGCAGTATTGTGTCTTCATCTTCCGAGTCTTGGCTTATAGATTCAAGCCTTCTGATACATGCCCTTGAGTCCCCAACTATACATATAGATTTGGATTCTCTATTGATATCTTGGGTCGTATGTGCAGTGTTATTCAAGGTCCATCTATCATCAGGAGACTGTCATGTCTAGCCATCCTCACAGTAGCTTGATGTTATTGCATTCTGTTTTGACTAGATGCAATTCAGATGCAACCTATAGATGTTTTTGTGGTATGGCCTTTTTGCCCTTGTTGGCTAGATTGGCCCATTGAGGTTCTAGGGTCTCTTTGTCTTTGTTTGGGTATGGGCTTTTGATTGTTGTTTTGTAAGTGAGAATCTATGCTTGTGTAGAGCCATCACTACACTAGGATCTAATTTGGAGGACCTATCGTGGCATGCATTTTCTCTCCAACTTACTTGGGGGAGGTGCAAAGGGGGGGCAGTCCCCCCCGGCCTGCAAGGCCATTACGCTAAACACCATGTGTGATCTGAAGGACCATTTGCAATCAAGTTTTAAACCATTTGCTCTAGATTTCAGCCCAGTGATCAATCTATAATGTGCTTTTGGCTCTATATGGTCTCTAAGTCTGTATTTTCTTGTTCT
The DNA here is from genome assembly GCF_053477565.2 of Lygodium microphyllum. NCBI lineage: Eukaryota > Viridiplantae > Streptophyta > Polypodiopsida > Schizaeales > Lygodiaceae > Lygodium > Lygodium microphyllum. Next base: position 43,921,974 of record NC_141160.1, on the reverse strand, counting down.
AGTTTGTTAGTCTGATTCCGCAAGCACTCAAGGCTTGAATCTGTTAGTCCCGGCAACAAAACCAAAATGTAGAGGCATGAGCGCAAGCTCAACCACCAAGACCCACGGATCGCTTATTGTTTCAAGCATTCCAAGCCGAGCACTAATGGCTACCTCACATAGCCGACGCGTTATCCATCTCTACAGCTGTAGTGAGCTTACCTCCATGCCCGATCGAGTTGCCTCCTCTCCCAAAGCACTCTGATAGCTCCACAATCCAAGTGCAAGCTTCAAGCAAGCTCCATCCTCAAGCTCCACGCTCCAAGCTCCATTGCTGCGAGCAAGACAAGAGAAGAGAAGAAAATAGAAGAAGAGAGAAGAAGATGGAGAGCTTCTCCACCACAGTCCCTCACCCTCACACACTCACTCCCACACACTTTCACACTCCCTCTCTCAAGAACAAGCTTAAGCAAGCAAGAACAAGAAGAAGAAGAAGAGAAGGAGAGCTACTTTTGGCCACACACAAGAATGAGCTTCTCATTCACTTTTCAACTTTATATACAAAAGCCTAAATCCCTTTTGGGCAGTTATCCCCTTATCCCCTTTTTTACATGGTCAGTCGTGGCCTAGGCCCTTTTTCCCATTGTCCTCCTATCTTCCTAGCTTCCTTCCTACTGCCCATCTAGTTTTACAATTTGCATGGCGCTCTTAAAATAAATCGTGCTGTGCGTTGCGCTCTTTTACAAAACTATTGACTTGTGCTTTTTCTTGTGCGCATTTCTCCTTGATTTATGACTTTTCTGCACTTCTTGTGTTTCCATATTTTTCTTAGCACACCTTCGTCTTCCGTTTCACTTTTTCCTTGGCCTTGTCTTCTACTTTAGATTTTCCAAACTTTTCACCTTGTTCATCTGAGAGTTAACAAGTGGCGCGTCAAAGGCCAAGTGGCTAGACGCAAATGATTGGCGCAGACTCAGGGAGGAGGCTACAAATTCTCCATGACATTGGAGACAACACCGCACGGTAGCAAGGGCACAACTAGATATAGGGGTGGTCCATCATCTTGGGAGTGGCAGTCACAAGACTTATTTGGAGGACTTTGTAAGTTTTTCTTTTCTTCTTCTCGCTTATTTTTGTGCAATATCACTTGTATTAACAATCATATTTCTAACAGTTGTATTTTGTTTTCTTTACAACACTCCATTACAAATTGCGATCCCACCAGCCTAGAGACTCGATATGCAGAGAGACATGATCTCACTGCATTGATCGATAGGCTGTATGCACACGGCAGCCCAACGAGTCATTCATCTTTCTTGTTCGTAGTTAATATTTTTATTAAAATGCATTATGTATGGTGGACTAATGTGTAGTTTTCTTTTTTTTTACAGAGTTCGTTCGATGCTCCTTTGCATTGGGACAAGCTTTCGAATGGCAAGGATCTATAGCTTGCGCTTAGATTTGTGGAGTACACATCCTCTTCCTTTTTGGTCCTCTGATTTATATAGGCATTTTCTATGCACTATGTTATTATCATCCTTTGTATCTTGCCATGATTCCATGAGCTTTCATTCAGTGATCTTGTATTTATTTTATGTATCAGTCTTGTGGGTTCAAGTACATTTTGCCTTTATTTTGACAACCATTGTACACTTTACATGTAATCCATTTGTAGAATGTAAATATAGCACATAGTGCAAGCTGCCTTGCCACCAAAAAACATTCTCTGTAACTGTCACTATTAGTGTCGTAAATTTACTGCACGTGTCGCTATTGTCATCGCAATGTGCATCGCAAATCGTTGTTATTTGCATCACTACTACGATGCAAATAGCAACGCCAATAGCGACAACAATAGTGATGGTTCTATGGAGATGCTAATACCGACGTGTTTAGTGAAGACAAGGGCAATTTTTTTGGTGAACATTTTCGTCGCTTTGAACGTCGATATGAGGCCTATATCTTATAGTGGTTTTTGTGAATATGGGAGAAAGTCTCACAACCAAAGACTCGCAAGTGTTCTTATGAGGGAGGTTTAAAAGACCATACCTCCGCGGCAACTATACCGCCAAAAGTAGTGTATGGGGGTCATAGTCATACACTTTGGAACATCATATACTTCATTTTTTGTAGTCCATTGATGCTTATATACTCATGTATTGATGTCGGGATCATGTATGGATCATTGATGATGCTCTTTAAACTAAGTTGAGCTCATTTTTCTCAACCACTCAAAGGCTTATTGATGTGACAAAGTTTGGATAACAAGCTTATAGATTGAAGGCTTATGCATTAAATGCCTTCAAGCACTTTGGGGATACTACATGGATGTCTTAATACTTGGAATTGACTATTATGTGTAAATATGATTATATTGAGCTCTAATTTTTTTATTTGAGCTCCATTGGATACATACTTGCAATTTGTATTTGCTTCAATGGTTTTTTATTTACAAGCTTGAAGGCTTATTGTTATGGATATATACTCCTAGATATATTGCTTCATATCTTTGGGTAAACAGATGTTATGAGACACATGCGTTGAGCTCTGCTTTGCTCTTAAACATCCCAAATTTGTTTCCAATGGAGCACTTTGATATTTTTTTCATTGCAAAGCTTGGTTTATTCGAGACAATGGGAGTCTTGTGGCTATATATATGTGCTCAATTAGCTTTGATATACACTATCCTTGCATAAATTGATGATTATGGACTAATTTACCTTTGGTTTGTACACACGGTACTTCCTCTTGTCATACTAGTTTGCCAACTTTGGCATGCTTGGTTATGTACTTGAGCTTCATTGTTTTTATGTAGTGAGTTAGTGTTGCAAATTGATGAATCTCTATTGCTTTTGGAGATTTCTTATGCACTATTGGCATATGTTCATGCTACTCCTTTGCTTGGGATTGCATTTGGGTATCTAACATATTTGAGTCTTTCACGGTATTTGGTGCCTTTGTGATTTATGCTCCTTCTTGCACTTTAGTTGCATTGTATATCTCAGTTTGCTAACTTCATATCCCTAGCAATGGAAGCATTGTATGTTTTATCTTTTGACTACATTTATATATTCATTTACTATAATCTTATGGATATTCATCTGAAACTCCATTTTGAGCTGTTTCTTTGAGAGCACACATGTATCGTGTACTCTAGTGCTTCCTGCTTGTGTGCAAGAGTATATTGACTCTGACTTCCTCATGTTGTATGCTTTTGGCTCACTTTTGCAGCTAATTTACTAATATTACACTAGCTCGTATTTTCTTTGGTTGACAGACATAATGGCAAGTGTTTCAAATGCTTCTAATGATAGTGCTATATTCAACATACAAAAGTTGGATGGCAATAACTTCAAGTATTGGAAGACCTAGATTTGGTAAGGATTGGTGCAAAAGAAGAAAAATTGACATAGAGATGATTGGGATGAGCTCAATGAGCTATGCAAGTTCACCATGATCTTATCTTTGTCTAAGCAGGTCTAATTCAGTATTATTGAGACTGAGGATGGACCTGGTAGATATGGGATAAAATATGTTCTCTATATGATAAGAAAAGTCTTGCATCTCAATTATATTGGCTAAAAAAGCCTGTGGGCCTTTGCATGAAGGAAGGGATTGATATCTCCTCTCATCTGAATGAGTTTCATTCTATTTTTAGCCAAGTTACTTCATAGGGTATTAAATTTGAGGACAACATAAAGTCATTGTTCTTGCTTGTCACTGTACTTGATTCTTGGGATACATTTCATACTGCGATGCATGTTAATCCCTTTGATGGCTTTAAATGCTTCAATGTAGAGGGATCCTTGCTTATAGAAGAAGTGAATAGGAAGAACATTGATGTAGCCCATATTTCTCATACAGTTAGAGATAGATATGATGTAAAGGGAATAATGACCACTGTGTGATAGAGACTCACAACCCAATAAGGGCAAGTCTAAGTCTTGTGGGCAATCACAAGGGAAAGTCTAAGTCTTGTGGGTAATCACTAGTAAATACAATGGTCCTAAGTCATCTCTTACTTGTCATTATTACAAGTAGCAAGGTCACTTAACACCATAGTGCCATAAATGTGCAATGATAGGCATGAAAAAGGCAAAGGGAAAGTGCAAGATAATGCCAATTCTTTTGATGATCACATTGTTTCCAAAATCCATAGTTTAGATTGAGGAGATAAATACCAAGGAGTAAAATTTACATGATTACATACGTGTTACTTCTTTACTCAATGCTACTCAATTGATGGATGTTCAGTATGCTTACTTCCAATATTTGCTTATTGATTTAGGGGCTTCCTTTCATGTTACCTCACATCATCATTGGTCTTACACCTAGTACATTATTATAGGTTTAGTTAGACTGGGTGATGATCATACACGTAATAGTGCTAGCATTAATGATGTGAGATTGCCGTTTGTGAAAGGTAGAGCACGAGTAGAAGCACACAAGCACAAGCAAGAGCTATGGTGGATGGAGCAAGAGAGCAAGAGAGAGAGACATTGTATCTGGGAACTCTAGTAGTCACAATGTGTGACCGGCCTTCCCTCATTCAAATGTCACTGAAAGAATAAAGAATAAGTGACATTGATGGGCATCTACCATCTGTAGTGTGCATGTGTACAAGTACTATCAATGTAATGACTATATGGGCGATTAGGCACATGAGCATTTACCCCCAACAACCTCCCATTTAAAGGTGAATGTGTCCCTAGTGAGGAGAGAACAAGAAAAAAGTAACAAAGTAAAACTGTACATAAAGTACAATAGCATGAGAAAAGCTATCTGTAACGTGCCATGCTTCCTCCCATAGGAACCCCCCTTTTTAATTTCAAAAAAAAAAATATTATCTACAGTTCAAAATTTTTTAACCCCCTCTCTCTCCCAGTCGACAACACGTCGGGGAGAGAGAGAGGGAGTGGTGGTGCTGGGGGGCATGCAGCCCCCCAGGTGGGAGGGGTGGCCGTGCCACCCACCTCCTCCCCCTCCTATATAAGGGGAGGCCCTTCCCCTCCCTCGGCTAGAGGGAGAGCAAACGCCCCCCGCCCCTTTCCCTACGTTGCCACCTCTTGCAACAGCAGCAGGCCTGCGGGCCAACAGACGACTCCTCCACCCCCTCCTCGCTTGAGTGGCAGCTGCACCACCCCCCCTTGGGGCCTTCCAACTGAAGCTCTCCTGCTGCAACGGCCGCCCCTCGACCTACGCGCTAGCCAACTGTGCCACCACCACTAGGCTTATGACCTAGCCCACTCCCCCCCCCACCCCCCCGTGATAATAGGCAGCGACACCCTCCTCTGCTATGAATTGCGCGCTTGACGTGTGATGGAGAAAAAGAAGGTGAGGAAGTGGGAAGAGAAAGAAGGAGGGAGAGAGAGAGAAGAGGAGGAAGAGGGAGAAAGGGAGGAGAGAAGAGAAAGGAGGGACAGAGAGAAGAGGAGAAAGAGGGAGAGAAGGAGAAGGAGAGAAGAAGAAGGAGTGGGAGAGAGAAGGGAAGAAGTGGGAGAGGAGGAAGAAGAGGGAGAGAGAAGAGAAGAAGAGGGAGAGAAGGAGAAGGAGAGAAGGAGGAGGAGAGAGAAGAAGAAGGAGTGGGAGAGAGAAGGGAAGAAGAGGGAGAGAAGGAGAAGGAGAGAAAAGTAGGAGTGGGAGAGAGAAGAGAAGAAGAGGGAGAGAAGGGAAAGGAGAGAAGGAGAAGGAGAGAAGAGAATAAGAGGGAGATAAGGATAAGGAGAGAAAAGAAGAAGAAGAGAAGGAGAGAGAGAGAGAGTAGGAGAATAAGAGAAAAGAAGAAGAAGAGAAGGAGAGAGAGAGAGAGAGTAGGAGAATAAGAGAAAAGAAGAAGAAGAGGAAGAGAAGAGGAAAAGAAGAAGGAGAAGAGGAGGAAAAGAAGAAGGAGAGAGAGAGAGAGAGAGAAGGAGAGGGAGTGAGAGTTGGTGAGTAACTTCAAGGAGCCACACTCAAACCACCCCCTCGGCGAAGGACCCCATCCAGCAATCTTTCCTACCCGAACCTGTCGTCCCGAAAACCATTAAGGTCCGAACTGTCCCAATCTCCATGAGGCGAATGGCTCCCAAGAAGAAAGTCACGAGAAGCGTAGGTGCCAAAGCTACCAGTAATGCTGGAGAGACGAGCGGAGTGACCAACGCAACAAGCACGAATCAAACCCAGGTTCTAAGCTTTAAAATTAATTAGGTATTTTTTCTTGTGGAAGAGATGAAAGGGTTGGTGACGTGCATAGAACAAGAACGAGTCTTAGGGTTTTTGTTTACTCTAAGCACTAAGTTGCATGTGTGAAATGGTAGAGTATAGAATTCGCATAAGATTATATGCATGAAATGATAGTTTTTATGCACATATAATGATAAGGCCTTCGCATTATTTCACATAAAATAATAGCTTTCAAAACCAATTCAGTGCATGAACAGTCATTTACAATTCATACTTCGCATTCATGATTAAAAGAAACACATAAAATGTTAGTTTCCGTTCGTAAAATGCATTTGCACCGTCGAAAAAGAGACCTCGACTTTCATATATGCAAGTCACATGTGATCCGGTGCATCAAGAATAAGTACCCGTTGCCAGGAATGAAGAGAGATAAAGGTCATTTACGAGGTACGACTATACTAAACGCACCATATGCATGATGGATAAGGTTGATTGGAAAATCTTGCATAGAATCGCACTAAGAGAATTGGAAGGATCGCATGCATCTAGATTGCATCTTGAAGGTCTAAATGAAGCATCATATGTTTCCAAGTGTGTTAATTGAGCTTGGTTGGAACTAGAAGATTAAAGGACCTTGGTTGGGTTGCGAATAAGGCATGTCTGTTGCCTTGACTGACCAGCTAATGCTTGAGTTAAGGTTAAGATACCATAAGGTAAAACCCAAGGGAAAAGGGCAAGTCAAAATATGTTAACTTACCAAGATCATTTGCTTGTGTAATCTTGTTTGAGATTATTGGGATCTCGCCAAGTCACGAAAAGACCCAAGATCGGATGCTGGGGGCATCCGGGAAAAAAGGAGTCACACCTTAGCAATCGGTCATACAAACGACCTCCGAAATGTTCGTGCTTGTACTTAGGTACATTATTTGATCTCTTTGCTCAAGGAACTAATTCAAGGAAAACACTTAATGCTTCAAGTTGAAAGCCTGAAGGGAGAGGCAGGAATAGTTACCTTCGACTGTCTGCGTGGCCCTATCCAAGGGGGTTGTTAGCCACGCCAAGTATATGGACCTAACCCACCGCGAGAGGTCTCTTGGTGCGTGCTGCTTGGAGCGGGAGGACGCTTGGATGCCATGGGAGGCTCTGGCTCTAAATCCCTTGCCTCCACGTCCCGCACAAGAGGCCGACATGACTCGAGATGGAATCTCAAGGCCCGTGTACTAGTCAACGAGCGGGATTTGGAGCAGCAATCCTGTAGATTGCTGGGATAGCCTTCGAGCGTGATATTGGATGTACTCCAAGATTTTGATAAATAAAGAGTAGATATTGGAGAAAAAGGAATTTACTTGATATTGTTTTTGTATTAGTGCCTAAATTGCGTGAAGGAACCTGTGATTAATTTGATTAATTAAGAAAGCTGCATTTGCATGTCAAAACATAATGTGGTAGGTAATTAAATAACTAAAGCAAATTGAGGAAAGTGCGGTGGACGTGACTTAGGTCCGTCCTACAAAAGGGTGGTCCCGGTTAGCTAGGAACTTTTCTCAAATAATGAGATAATAAGACTATGAAGGCCTAGTATCAATAGATGTAGAGTCCCGGTTTATTCTGTTTTAGGGGAAAGGAATGGGACTATGCCGTATGGCAGAGAGGTTGAGCTCCGCATCCCTCTTGTTTTCCATTCACCATGAGCCAAGTACAGCATGAACCCACTTCGACTCTGTTGTTCCTACACAAGGTGGTACATCTAAAGCTCGACGCTAGCTTCTTCCTAGAGACTTTGCTGATAGGAAAGGAACCCTCGATCCCAAATGGAAACGGCCGGACACTTCCGCTCGAGGCAGACTTAGGAGGACCTAGATCGCAAACCCTTTGTCATTCCCTACGAATGCCAAGCGGAGCCTTCTAGACCCTCCTCCCGATGATGGGCTGCTAAGGCATGTCCCGCAAGTGGACAAGCAGACACGTTATAGTTGGTATCAGAGCGAACTAACGGGATCTAAGATTTACAAGGGAACTTAATGGAGGAAAATAAAGGGAATAAGGGGACAGCCAGGGGAAGGTGAGTGGAATAGGGCAATGTTTTCTGTTGAAAACATTTCCTTACTCACGTATGGATGCTAGGTTATAGAGTCACGAAGCATAGAGCAAGTTCTTGGTGTTCCAGGTCATGTTCATGACTGCAATGCGTGCTTCAGATTATCATTAGAGGCTAGGCATGATGAATATTCTTGACCGCATTTATAATCCTTCACCCCTGTATGTGGAACGGAGATGGATGAGAGAATTAGGAATATACTACATAGCAACCCACCGACTCACATACCTTCAGACCAACTTGAAGAGAATCAAGTGGATGGAGGATTTAAAGATCATGAAGCTCTTCATCTTTGTCGAAGCTCACGCAAATGCAACATTGCATGTTGGTAGTTGGCAAGTCAAGCAGAACAAGTATGTCTATGAAGAAGTGACCCGGGTGATCCCTGCCGATAGGATCAAAGTGCTAGGGCTCTATGAGAAGAACGGGTATCAAAGGAAGGGATACCCCAAGCTTCCTATGACTTATCATTTCTTGAAAATCCATGACCGCACTCTATATTATTACTCAGTCCCTATAGCCGATTGTAGCACAATCCTATTTTTCCCAAACTGATGTATCAATCAGCTTGTCCTACATTTCCAAAAGAAAATGTACACAAAGGGTTATGCCCTCATGAATAAATAAGACTTTTTTTTACTATTGTCTATCCTGATTGTAAATGTTGGCAAAGGAGTTCAATGATTAAGTCACTTAGCTAAAAGTTGTGCTAGTCATATTAACGTAGTATGGGAAATGTTTGATAAGTTTTTAACATAAAGAATCTTATTGTCTAGATGCAACCCCAAGCGCAGGTTCCAAGTTCGACTCCTGCACTAAGTTCAACTGTGATTCAAGAGCAGAAGTTCCTTCTCAAACAAATTAAGCCACCCGAGTTTGATGGCAAGGGAAGGATTGTTTAAGCCGATGCCGAGATCTGGATTGAGTCCATGGAGGACTACTTTGAGGCAGCAGGAACTGCACCTGCTAACCAAGCCATGCTCGCCAAACTTAAGCTTACAGGCGAAGTGAGACTTTGGTGGAAATAGTGGTGCAGAGACCAAGCGATCTCGAAAGGGACAGTCACTTGGGAGAAGCTTAAGGAAGCTGTGCGAGGGAGGTATCTGCCACCTACCTACCGCACACAGAAGATGAACAAATTCTATGAATTGAAGCAGCTTGGGCTATCCCTTAATGCATATTATTCAAAGTTCATTTCTCTCTTAAAGTACGCGCCTCCAATGGATATGACACAACATGTGTCAAAGTTTTGTGTTGGGTTAAATCCACCCATAAACACCTACTTGGAATCAATGCGCCCAAGGACCTACAAGACGCACTCATTAGAGCTACACCAATAATACAGGAGGTGCAAGCCAAAGCAAGGAACAATAGGACTTGGCCTTACAGAGATCAGAACAAGGGTATGTCCAAGGCTCAAACTAAGAGAGCGCAAGGTCAGAATCTGGGCCAAAGGAAGAAAGCTAGGGCCAATGCTGCCAACAACTTTGTCCCAACACAAGGTAATGACCGCAATCTATGTTACTTCCATTGCAACGAGCCCGGACACTTCAAGAGGCAGTGTCCCAAGCTTAGCAGAGGACATCGCCAAGGGCAATTCCATGGAGCCGCCCATGGCTAGGGAACCACCGTCATGGCCAGAGGGAGAACCTCCAATGTTTCCAACAAGGAGGCGATGAACAAGATCTGTCCATGGATGCTGACATTGAGAGGGCAACGGTTCATGCCACTCTTCACAAGAAGGGTCCGAATCGCCAATTCTCGGTGATTCAAACTCCATCAGATTATGAAGGTAAAAGCTTCAAAACCCTAATTGACTGTGGCAGTACACATTCCTTCATTTCACCGATCTTTGCAAAAAGGCTAGGGATAGCCACAATAGACGCACCTACTTTACTTGTGGAATTGGCAAATGGTCGTGAGATCTCTTGTATTAGGCAAACTGCTAAGGTGAAATTCCTAATGGATGGGAAGCCAACTTTGGTGAGATTCAGGGTAAGGAACCTAGGTGTCCACGAATGTTTACTTAGAATGGATTGGCTCCTAGTCACGACTCAAGGAGAGGCTGGTAAGCCAAAAATACAGCTGGCAAAAGCAACACAGATAATAATAGGAGTTAGAAAGGGTCTACCTGTCTATTTGATTAAACTGAATAAGCTAGATCAGAATCAGGAATCTGGGGAAGAACCTTCATGGTTAAAGGAATACGCAGACGTATTTCCTAAGGAACTGACAGAACTTCCTCCTCAAAGGAAAGTTGACCACGAAATCAAGCTGGCACTAGGAGCTGCACCAGTCGCAAAGTGGTCGTATAGGATGTCCATCCCGGAAGCTATTGAATTGAAAGAGCAAATCAAGCAACTGTTAGACCAAGGCTACATCCGTCCTAGCAGTTCGCCATGGGGAGCTCCAGTGCTGTTCCAAAAGAAGAAAGATGGAACGCTTCGTCTATGCATTGACTACAGAGGGTTGAATCAATCAACCATCAAAAATAAATACCCCATTCCAAGAATAGATGAATTACTTAACCGTCTTCAAGGTGCGAAGATCTTCTCTAAGATAGATCTCAGATAAGGATTAAGGAAGAAGATATCCCGAAGACTGCATTCAGCACAAGGCATGGACACTTTGAATTCTTAGTGATGTCATTTGGGCTAACGAATGCTCCTACTACCTTCAACAGGTTAATGTAGGACATCTTTAGGCCCTATCTTGATGACTGCGTACTCATCTTCTTTGACGATACCCTAGTCTACTCTAAACAAGAAAAAGATCATGAACCCCAGCTTTGCATTGTTCTTGAAACAATGAGAGCATACAAGCTTTATGCCAAGAAGAAGAAGTGTGCATTTTTCAAGCAACAGATTGAATATCTGGGATTCATTGTATCAGCGGAATGAATTTCAATAGACTCAGCTAAGGTCAGAGACATTCTGGAATGGCCAACACCAACTTCTGTCAAAGAAATACGTAGTTTCCTTGGATTGACAAGATGGTACAGGATTTTCATCAAAGATTATGCTTTGATTCCAGTGCCCCTGACTAATCTACTAAAGAAGTAAGTAGCAATTGTATGGTCACATGTTGCTGAACAGACCAGCTTTGACAAACTAAAGCAAAGCTTAGTGTCAGCACCCATCCTGAGACTTCCTGATCTTAGTAAGGAGTTTGAAGTGGTAACTGATGCCAGTGCACTTGCTTTAGGATGTGTGCTTATGCAAGAAGGTCATCCCGTAGCATACTCTTCAAGGAAATAGAAGAGCCATGAAAGGAATTATACTACCCATGATCTCGAGCTATTGGATGTCATCCATGCTCTCAAACTCTGGAGGCATTACTTGCTAGGTAACAAATTTTCCTTAGTGACGGACCACAAGAGTCTTAAATGGATCTTCACCCAGAATGAGCTTAATATGAGGCAACGTCAATGGATCGAAGTGCTAGAAGAATATGATTTTGAAATCAAATACAGGCCTAGAAAAGAGAATGTAGTTGTCGATGCACTTAGTCGCAAGGCATTTCTAAATTCTCTTATTTTGCAAGATCCATCAACAGCAAGATCTCTAGCCACAAAGGTATCAATGCCAAACAATCCAATTCTTGAGCTAGCTAAAGAAGAGGCATGTCATGACCCAGTATCAGAAATTGCTAAGGGAGAAATCCGTCAAGGATCAAGATCCAAAGCTAAAGACGAAGTATCGAGAATTCTCTGTCAATAGCGGACTTGTCTACTTTAGGACAAGATTATGTATCCCTGCAAGCCATACTCTCAAGCAAAAGATTATTTGGGAAGCCCATGACTCCCCTTTCTCAGGACATCCTGGTTATGCCAAGACCCTTAAAATGCGGTCAAGAAGAGCTATTATTGGGATAGGCTCAAGAGTGACGTTCTCAAATATGTCACGGAATGTTTGTCTTGTCAACGCATTAAGGTAGAACATGTCAAAATGCCTGGAAAATTGCAACCACTTGACATTCCCCAACTGAAATGGGAATTCATTAGCATGAACTTCGTTATTGGCCTACCCCAAGTTCAGGGAGGATACAACTCTATTATGGTTGTAGTAGATATGCTCATCAAGGTTGCACATCTCATCCCTGTCAAGACAAACTATAAAGCTTCAGATATCGCAAGATTATTTATTAAGGAAATATTCAAACTGCATGGGTTACCCAGAAGAATCATTAGTAATCGTAACTCTCTCTTCACATCACACTTCTGGAGGGCTATCTTTGAGGCTATTGGGACTCAACTATGTTTCAGTACAGCTTACCATCCCCAAATTGATGGTCAAACGAAATGAGTCAACCAAGTCATTGAAGATATGCTTAGGGTATACAACTGTTGTGAACCCAAAAGATGGATTCAATATTTGCCACTGGTTGAGTTTGCCTACAATGCTTCTTACCAACAAAGTATTCTGATGACCCCTTTTCAAGCATTGTATGGGCACGATTGTCGTACCCCTTTGAGCTTCTCGAATCTAACTTTGAGGGTAGAAGCTTCAAGGCAGATGCTGGAAGATGTGGATGATCAAATCAAGTCAATAAGACTGGACATCCAAGCTGCCAAGGATAGACAGAAGGCTTACGCGGACTTGAAACGGCAAGACATATCCTTCGTTGAAGGTGATATGGTCTTCGTCCGCATACGCTCTAAAAAGAGTTCACTGTCCTTGGGAGAGTACAAGAAGCTAAGTCCAAGGTATTATGGACCTTATAAGATCACTAAGTGCCTAGGACCTAATGCTTACAGACTACAGTTGCCCGCAACCCTAAAGGTTCATAATGTATTCCACGTTAGCCTATTGAAAAAATATCTACCTAATCCGAATCATGTACTTGATGATCAGCAAATTGTAATGCCTAGTCAAGGAGTCCTTGAACTAAAGCTTGATAGAGTCCTAGATGTCAGGGAGAGGCATTTGAGGTCAAGGACCTTGAGAGAATACCTCATCCAGTGGAAATATTATCTCGAAGAGGATGCCACCTGGATGGACAAAGATACTCTCAACCAATAATACCCCCAAGTCCTCTCGAGATGAGGACATCTCGATTCCTCTAGGGGGGAGAGGATGTAACATGCCATGCTTCCTCCCATTAGAACCCTCTCCTTTTTTTTTCAAAAAAAAATTATTATCTACACTTCAAATTTTTTTAACCCCCTCTCTCTCCCCGCCGACAGCACGTCGGGGGGAGAGAGAGAGGGTGTGGTGGTGCTGGGGGGCATGCAGCCCCCCAGGTGGGAGGGGTGGCCATGCCACCCACCTCCTCCCCCTCCTATATAAGGGGAGGCCCCTCCCCTCCCTTTGCTAGAGGGAGAGCAAGTGCCCCCCCCTTTCCCTGCGTCGCCACCTCTTGCAACAGCAGCAGGCCTGCGGCCGACAGACAACTCCTCCCCCCTCCTCGCTTGAGTGGCAGCTGCACCACCCCCCCTTGGGGCCTTCCGGCTGAATTTCTCCTACTGCAACGACAGCCCCTGGACCTACGCGCTAGCCAAATGCGCCACCACCACCAGGCTTACGACTCATCCCGCTCCCGCCCCCCACCCTGTGAGAGCAAGCGGTGACACCCTCCTCTGCCGTGAATTGTGGACACGTGTGAGGGAGAAAAAGAAGGTGAGGAAGTGGGAAGAGAAAGAAGGAGGGAGAGAGAGAAGAGAAGGAAGAGGGAGAAAAGGAGAAGGAGAGAAGAGAAAGAAGGAGGGACAGAGAGAAGAGGAGGAAGAGGGAGAGAAGGAGAAGGAGAGAAGAAGGAGTGGGAGAGAGAAGGGAAGAAGTGGGAGAGAAGGAGGAAGAAGAGGAAGAGAGAAGAGAAGAGGGAGAGAAGGAGGAGAGAAGGAGTGAGGAGAGAGAAAGGAAGAAGAGGGAGAGAAGAACAAGGAGAGAAAAGAGGAGTGGGAGAGAGAAGAGAAGAAGAGGGAGAGAAGGAGAAGGAGAAGGAGAGAAGGAGAAGGAGAGAAGAAGAAGGAGAGGGAGAGAGAAGAGAATAAGAGGGAGAGAAGGAGAAGGAGAGAAAAGAAGAAGAAGAGAAGAAGAGAGAGAGAGAGTAGGAGAATAAGAGAAAAGAAGAAGAAGAGGAAGAGGAGAGGAAGAGAAGAAGGAGAAGAGGAGGAAAAGAAGAAGAAGAGAGAGAGAGAGAGAGAGAAAGAAGGAGAGGGAGTGAGAGTTGGTGAGTAACTTCAAGGAGACACACTCAAACCACCCCCTCGAAGGACCCCGTCCAGTAATATTTCCTACCCAAACCAATCGTCCTGAAAATCGTTAAGGTACGGACTATCCTTATCTCCGTGAGGAGAATGGCTCCCAAGAAGAAAGTCGCGGGAAGCGTAGGTGCCAAAGCTATCGGTAATGCTGGAGAGGCGAGCGGAGCGACCAATGCAACAAACACGAATCAAACTCGGGTTCTAAGCTTTAAAATTAATTAGGTATTATTTCTCGTGGAAGAGATGAAAGGGTTGGTGACGTGTATGGAACAAGAACGAGTCTTAGGGTTTTTGTTTACTCTAAGCACTAAGTTACATGTGTGAAACGGTAGAGTATAGAATTCGCATAAGATTATATGCATGAAATGATAGTTTTTACGCACATAAAATGATAAGGCCTTTGCATTATTTCACATAAAATAATAGCATTTCAACCAGTTCAGTGCATGAATAGTCATTTAGAATTCATGCTTCGCATTCATGATTAAAAGAAACACATGAAATGTTAGTTTCCGTTCGTAAAATGCACTTGCACTGTCGAAAAAGAGACCTGGACTTTCATATACGCAAGTCACATGTGATCCGATGCATCAGGAATAAGTACACATTGCCAGGAATGAAGAGAGATAAAGGTCGTTTAGGAGGTACAACTATACTAAACGCACCATGTGCATGATGGATAAGATTGATTGGAAAATCCTGCATAGAACCGCACTAAGAGAATTGGAAGGATCGTATGCATCTAGACTGCATCTTGAAGGTCTAAATGAAGAATCATGTGTTGCCAAGTGTGTTAACTGAGCTTGGTTGGAACTAGAAGATTAAAAGACCCTTGGTTGGGTTGCAAATAAGGCATGTCCGTTGCCTTGATTAACCAACTAATGCTTGAGTTAAGGTTAAGATACCATAAGGTAAAACCCAAGGGAAAAGAGCAAGTCAAAATAAGTTAACTTACCAAGATCATTTGCTTGCGTAATCTTGTTTAAGATTATTGGGATCTCGCCAAGTCGCAAAAAGACCCAAGATCGAATGCCGGGAGCATCTGGGAAAAAAGGAGTCACACCTTAGCAATCGGTCGTACAAACGACCTTCGAAATGTTCATGCTTGTACTTAGCTACATTATTTGATCTCTTTGCTCAAGGAACTAATTCAAGGAAAACACTTAATGCTTCAGGTTGAAAGCGTGAAGGGAGAGGCAGGAACAGCTACCTCCGACTGTCTGCTTGGCCTATCTAAGGGGATTGTTAGCCCCGCCGGGTATATGGACCTAACCTGCCGCGAGAGGTCTCTTCGTGGGTGCTGCTTGGGGTGGAGGGACACTTGGGTGCCAGGGGAGGCTCTGGCTCTGTAAATCCCTTGCCTCTAGGTCCCGCACAAGAGGCTAACGTGACTCAAGATGGGATCTCGAGACCCGTGTACTAGTCAACGGGCGAAACTTGGAGCAGCAATCCTGTAGATTGCTGGGATAGCCTTCGGGTGTGATATTGAATGTACTCTTGGATTTTGATAAATAAAGAGCAGATATTGGAGAAAAATGAATTTTCTTGACATTTTTTTTGTGTTAGTGCCTAAGTTGCGTGAAGGAGCCCGTGATTAATTTGATTAATTAAGAAAGCTGCTTTTGCATGTCAAAATATAATGTGGTAGGTAATTAGATAACTAAAGCAAACTGAGGAGAGTGTGGTGGGCATGACTTAGATCCGTCCTACGAAAGGGTGGTCCCGGTTAGCTGGGAACTTTTCTCAAATGATGAGATAATAAGACTATGAAGGCCTAGTGTCAGTAGATGTAGAGTCTCGGTTTATTCTGTTTTAGGGAAAAGAAATGGGACTATGCCATATGGCAAAGAGGTTGAGCTCCGCATCCCTCTCGTTTCCCATTCACCATGAGCCAAGTATAGTATGAATCTGCTTCGACTCTGTTGTTCCTACGCAAGATGGTACATCTGGAGCTCAACGCTAGCTTCTTCCTAGAGACTTTGCTGATAGGAAAGAAACCGTGACCTCAGGTCGATCCCAAGTGGGAACGGCTGGACACTTTTGCTCGAGGTAGACTCGGGAAGACCTAGATCGCAAACCCTGTGTCATTCCCTGCAAGTGCCAGGCGGAGCCTTCTAGACCCTCCTCCCGATGGGTTGGTAAGGCGTGTCCCACAAGCTGACACGTTACACTATCATCAAATCCAATGCCCATCACCTTCCTAAGAAATGCAAAATGCTCCACTAAGAGACTTTTAGGGAGTAGATCTACAAGACTTTGGTTAGGCATGGCTTCATCATAGGTAAGAGGCTCACCAACATTTGTCATCATAACATAATCCATAGAGGATGCAAATCCATCAAGCTAACATCTATCTCTAATAGATCACTGCAAAATAAGCTATGGAACCTATACCTCTTGTCTAACATCATGATCCAGGCCATTGGAGCATCAAGTACTGCAAGCTATATAGTTGGTTGTATAGTAACTGGAGACTTCTCCTAAATATCACTCTGCATACCTCAACTACCTGCTAAATTTTCCTATCCATCTTCTCCTCATGGAAAATAACATCAGGGCTGCGAAGAATGACCTCCAAAGCTGTCAATGATAGCCCATCTCATCTACATCCCCATAACCAAGAAAGATGTATTTCATGGACTTAGGATCCAGCTTATTATGCATGTTCTTGTGAATATGGTAGAAAGACTCACAACCAAAGATATGCAAATGAGCATATGATGAAGATTTCCTAGACCATACCTCCTCTACAACCTAATAGTCAAGAGCAATGCACATTGATCGATTAATCAAATGTACGATAGTAGTAACTACCTCAGTCCAAAAGTGTTGCAGTAAGCTTGCTTAGCTACGCATATTACAAATCATCCTATTCATGCACTCAACCATACCATTATGGGATGGGATGTACGATGTGATCAATTGACGTTTAATACCCCTCTCATTATAAAATTGCTCAAAGTCTTTAGATACATACTCGTCCCCATTGTCAGATCATAGGCATTTTGACCTATAGTCTAGACTTGATTTCTGCTTTATGGGGTATGCCCAAACCTTATATGAGTAATCATCAATGAAAGTAATGAAATACTTCGTACCACCAAAAACAACTTGCAAGGCATAAGTCCACAAACATCAGAATGAACAAGAGCTAGAGGATCACCCATGCACGTAATGCTAGACTTCTTGTGCAAGTTACGAGTCTGCCTATCATAAAGAAAATGATCATAAGAATCAAAATACTTATAAGTTAAGGGACGAAAGATACTACAAACAGATGAGCATTTTCATTCCCTTTAATGACATGTGCCCAAGAAAGTGATGATGCCATAACGATACATGTGGTACAACAGCCACTACTAAAATATGGTCATTAGATCCAAATATAAGGGATAAAGAGTGCCATGCTTGGCACCTCATGCCAGGACAAGATTTCCACAATTAAGCTTCCATAAGGAATCACTAAAAGATACAACATAACTTGCATCATCCAACTGTCCAGCGAAAAGTAAGCTTTTAGTCAAAGCTGAACATGGCATACATTATGCAAAGTAAATATACTGCTTGAAGAAAACTATAGCTAGATATCTGCAATACTAGCAATATCCAATGCAAAGTCATTACCCAAACTAATAGATCATGCCATGCTACAATAGGAGTGGAACCACTCTCAATGAGGGGTGATATGAAATGAAGCCCTTGAATCAAGTAGCCAACACTAAGCATAGGTAGACAAGGCATCACTCAACTATGAAACATCAAGAGAAGAAGCTAAAAATATATAGTCATCATTAGAATCAGTCTATATGACTTTAATCTCTTCAATCTTGACACTGGACTTCCTAGGGAGACAATATTGCATTCATCATTCTTTTCCTGTACTTTATCATTTCCCTTTTTTGTGTGCATGCTATCACACATTTTATGGCACTATGTCCAAATATGACACTACTTCCCACAATATGACAAGTCAATGCAAACTTACGGCCACTGGACATAACACAAGATTGTCCACATGACTGAGAATGAGACTTCTAAGAGTCTCTCCTACGGCCATCATATCGCTCCTACCATTATTGTCTTTGACTGTCAAAGTATGAGACGTGTGGAAAGCATCAATATTATTTCTATTAACCTCTTTATTCAAGAGCACACCCTTTACATCCTGCAATTTCAGCCTATCATTGAAGTGGGTGGACATGGAGATCCCCTCCTTCATACAAAGATCCATGAGTTGCTTCAACCAATACGTGTGAGAGACAAGGCTTTACTTATCATAGACATTACAAAACTTATTTCATAACTACCAAGCAGATTGTCCATCAAAGATAGCATTAGAGTAGACCTGCTTAGAGAGTAGCAAAGTGATTGTAGATTTACATAACTCATCCAATTCAAACCAATCCTCTGCATCAAAGGGTTTGAGCTTTACACCCTCATGTCTCAATGGCTTAATCTATAATTTCTACACTTTAACGTACTAGATTTGCGCCTTCCAATAGTGGTAATTTGTGCCATCCAACTTCTCAATGTTAAATATAGCACTATCATTCGACCCATCAACCATAATGCAAGAGACAAAAGCACAACCCAAGATAAACACGCCATTGTAAATGATAGCAAAATAGCCCCAAAATCATAGCCAAATCAAGGGCTGAGTAAGAGAAACTGCCAGAATGATGAGTTGTTCACTAATTGTAATCAAGTAACTATCAAATCCAATTGACTACCTTTAGATAGAAAACATAAAACTAAAGTAATAGCTGTTATAATAAACTATAGCAATATACCAACAACTGGGCGTAAGCAACCAAGAAAGAAAGACCAAGAACAACCAGCACTAAAGGCTATTGCAATTGCAATGTGTTAATAACTATATATATGGTAGGCATAGAGAGCATACACATAGGACACCTCAAGGTAAAGAGAGGAGAGTTGTCAAATGCATAAACCACTAAGAAAATCTCAATACATAACCCAGAAGAATATAAATATCATTAACAACACACCGGTAGACGTAAGTGGTAGGTCCAAAGTAAGTGGTCAAATCAGCCCACTATAGGGTAACTACATCCAATACATATCAAGAGAGTATGTACATGAAGTAAGTGTCTCACGATCTTAGTGAAAGTAAGCTCAAGCTCAATTACATAAATTCCAAAGCTTTATGTAACATCCAAAATAGCACAAGTAACTCCAATCAAAACAAAATCGAATGCTAAATGAGCAATTAAGTACATGAGATCCGAGTATCCAAGATACATGAAGCATAAGCTGAGAGCATGAAACCCAATAGATTCTTCAATCATATAACTGCATAAGCCACTGAAGTAACCAAGGCATGTAACCATAGCCAAGATCAATGTAATGAAGCCCAAATCTCAACTCAAAAGCATACCATAGCATATCTAGAAGTATACATAACAATCGAAGTAGCAGTACATCCACTGAGTATCCCATAAAGCATCAATGAGCATTAGGCATAAGCTTTTCATTGATAAATGCTTGTTGTCCTATTATTACAACACTAAAATAACAATGAGATCTTAGCTATTTTAAGCTCAAATCAGACCCAAAAGCATAAGCAACCATCCAAGCACCAAAATAGCATTCTCGAAGCATCAAACATATATTATGGAATTTACTATTTGTTATCCAAACTAGAAATGTTTTATTTTGTGTGAAACAAAAAATAGAAAATTACATAGAATCAACTTTATGAGTGCTCAAATCTATAGTCTCATCACGCTTTTCATTTCTAACTATAGAATACCTAAATCCGATACCATATGCAAAAGTTATGGCCAAAATACGATATTGCTATCTAGCTACCATAACTATCCATGACTTCTACATCATGCTCTGTATCCACTTAAAATGGATAAAATTGCTGCTCCTCAACTCAACAAGTACTCAACAAGGCTTATCTAAGCCTCGGCAAACTCTTCAACAAGTGCAAAGCAAGCTAGAACAAACTAGAAGAAGGAAAGACTCAATGCATACCTTGAGAGAAAGAAACATTGGCTGCCATAAAACCTTGAGTTGAAGCTTTAAATCCAGGTTGAAGCAAAGGATGAAGAAGCTCCTCAAATGGTTGGCTCTAACACCAGTTGAAAGATAGAGCCTAAGTGAAAGCACACAAGCAAAAGCAAAAGCAAAGCAAGAGCTATGGTGGATAAAGCAAGAGAGCAAGAGAGAGACTCCTGTATGTGGAAACTCCAATGGTCACAATGTGTGACTCGCCTTTCCTTATTCAAGCATCACTGAAAGAATAAAGAATGCAGTAAAGTGTATGGAAAGTGCACTGCACAGCGGACAAAATCTAGGCAAGGAGTAGAGAATACAATAAATATGAGAACAGAGACTACTTTAATTTCAAATGAACTAATACAAAGATGGCTCTATCTACCCATGCACTTTCACTGTGAAGCTTAGATGGTGATCCATATGGATTATAGGTGAAGACATTAAGGGTAGCTAGAAGAACTCTAATTGGGCGAAAGATAGATTGACAATGGCTTTAAAAGGGTCTTCCTTTTATAGTCTTGTCGGCATGTCTGACTATATTATGAATCTTCCCTAATCAGTCGGGGAATATTGTGTAGCCCACAACTCCTGTATCCTGGCTGACATAGTAAATACACATATTTGCTATGCCCTTCAAGTATCTCATGATACCCTTTACCACATCCCAATGCTTTTTGCCAGGTGTAGCCATATAGCATGCCACAACACCAACTACAAAGGCAATATCTAGACGAGTGGCTATCATGGCATACATCAAACTGCCCACGGCCGATGCATAAGGGATCTTGACCATCTCGGCCCTCTGCTCATCCATTTGTGGGCAATCAGCCTGTGAAACCTTCACATAAGAAGGTAATGGACAGCCAATAGGCTTTACGTCCTGCATGCGGAAACACTCAAGGACTTTATGAATGTACTCCCTCTGTGAGAGGTAGAGTAGTCCCTGATGCCTGTCGTGCTTAATGCGCATACCAAGAATGTGAGAGGCTTGTCCCAAATTTTTCATCTCAAATCTCTTCTTCAACTAAGATTTAAGAGCATCTAACTCATCATGAGCTTTCCCTGCTATTAGCATATCATCCACATAAAGTATCAAAATAAGCAAGGAGCCATCACGGGCTTTCTTCATGTAAAGACACAGATCCATAGCACTCTTGATGTAGCCCTGTGACTGCATAAATGCATTAAACTTATGATACCACTGCCTAGGTGCGTGCTTCAAGCCATAAAGACCTACACACTAGGTGCTCCCGACCAGGTTCTGCAAAGCCCTTAGGCTGCTCCATGTATATCTCATCATGCAAATCCCCATGCAAGAATGCAATCTTGACATCCATATGACACATGTCCAAGTCAAGTTGCACAACTAAGGCCAAAACTAAGCATACGGTGGTCATCTTGACCACAGAAGAAAAGACTTCATCAAAGTCAACCTCATGCTCCTCTATTTAAAACCCTTAGCGACAAGTCTTACCTTATAAGCTAGCTTGGGGTTTCCAAGGGTACTTTTCAGCTTGTACACCCATTTGTATGGCAAAGTCTTCTTGCCCTGAGGCAAGGCAACTAAATCCCAAGTCATATTCTTGTGCAGGGAGTCTATCTCAGACTGCATAGCCCTCTCCCAAGAGGGACTGTCATCCCTACGCATAGCCTCATCATAGGTGAGAGACTCTCCTGCATCTGTAACCAAGACATAATGCATTGAGGGCTCAAATCTATCAAGTGGACATATATCTCTAGTAGACCGTCTCACGGCAGGCTCTGCGACCGGTCCAACATCCTAGCCATGTGTACCAGCTGCTGCTGCAGGCTATCCAACTGACTGTGCAGGAGGACGTGGCTCCTCTTGAAATATAACCCTGCATATCTCTACCACCTTCTCAGGCTGCCTATGCATCTTGTTCTGCATGATGTACTTCATGTTCCATCTTTGACTAAAAGCCTTATCTCAACTGGACATTTGGATGATCATAGGTATGATGTATCTTTTGGTGATTTTGAATGGAAGATTACACGTGGAAACCTCATTTTTATTAGAAGTGCCAAGATTCGCAACATGTATTCATTACTTATATTTGGATCTATTGACCATGTTTCAGTTGTGACCAATCTTTAGCATGTATCTCTCTAGCATCACCACCTTGGGCATATATCCCTTAACGGAATGAAATTCTTGACTCATTTGTAGTATTTACCAACTCTTGATTACTCATGTTTTAATTCATTTAATCATTATTTATATGGCAAGTAGACTCATAACTTGCATAAAGAGTTTAGTTCTACGTGAATGGGTGAGACATTGGCTCATGTGCATTCAAATGTTTGTGGTTCCATGGTTCCATGTCTTATCAGCCATTAGGTAGTGCAAAGTATTTTGTTATATTCATTGATGATTATTCGCATAAGGTCTAGGGATATCCTATTAAGGAGAAGTCAAAGATGTTACCTAATTTTCAACGCTTTCTTGCTATGGTTTTCTGGGTATTGGCTGAAATACTTACGATCTGAAAAAGTAATTTTGTGATGAGAGAGCTATTAAGTGTGAGTTGACCGCTCCCTTACATCCTACTCTAGAATAGTGTTACAGAGTGCATGAATAGGACTATTCAAGAAAGAGTCCGCATTAGTTCCTGTGCAAAAGAACCAAAATCCATTGCATTACCCATGCCTACAATCCTTCCAACAGTCTTCACATCGAGTTCACCAAATGTTGGGGCATATAAAGTAAAAGGCCTTAACCATAGGGATTGGAGTAAGAAGAGTTGCAAAGAGTAAAGATAGAAAATATTTGGAAGAATAATTAGTTATGGAATTTCTGAATCCAAAATACATTGTATGAAGCCAAATCAAAGCCCTTTGATGAACGACATGTACATCAAGCCTTGGAGTCTCCCTTTGAATTGACAAGGAGTATGGGGACATATGGAACTTTGCCAAGTAAATTAATGACATGCACATCAAGCCTTAGAGTCTCCCTTTGAATTGACAAGGAGTATGGGGACATGTGGAACTTTACCAAGTAAATTAGCAATCTCTCTTACATTAGCATCAAATACAAAGTGTGAATCAAGAAAGGAGACCGAATCGAGAACTCTTACAATAGAGCCTCCGAAGTTGAGAGGCTTGAACACAAGACCATGTGCACCAATTTCTCCTAAAATTAAGTAGGAAAGGATCCAATCCCATTCAACAACACTTGGAAGAAGCTTCTCTTGATGAACTTAAGTGCACCGTGGAGCAATGGGCTTGGAACAAAGAGACAAAACACCTTGGAAACTCCTCTTCCAGTGGGAGTCTCCCCATGAAGAACAGGAACATACCTGAAGTAACAAATCAAGTAACATGAGTACATCATTTACATAAGAAGGGCCATAGTAGCCTTGTAAATCTTCTTCTTCATAAGTAGTAGGGAACTTTGCTTTGCTTGATTTAGTGCATGTCAACAACAAATGTTTTGTACACTGCATTGCATTTGTATCAAACATCTAGACATGCTTGATATGCATGGAATAGATGGAGCAAAGTTCCCACTCAAATTTACCTCACAATTTATAGTGATTGTCTACTTCACAAGTTGTAAGTGAGTAGACATGGATCAGTTGTCTTCTTTTCTAGATGTATGCTTCACGAGTTGTACTAAAGTGGGTAGTTGTGGTCTTCTCAAGACCTTGCATTCACACTTGTAATCAAGTTAATTGGCAAGGCAGCTACTTTTCAATCTATAAGTGTAGTGCCAATAAAAGTCCTTGACACACTTGTATTGAGCCAATGTGCAAGGCCATGTCCTAAGAGAAGTGTTTTTAACAAGCAAATATTGTTCAGTTCTCTGGTGAGCTAATTAAGATTCCCGAGTATGTGAGTCTATTAGTCCCCCTTCCGCTCAAGGAGGACATTAAGTTCTTTGGTGAGCTGATTAAGATCCCCGAGTATGTGAGTCTATTAGTCCCACTCCTACTCAAGGAGAACATTAAGCTGTAACGCAGGGTGGGAGTGTACAAGGGAGATCAAGTGCACAAACAAACATCGTAACAAACTTTTATCTTGCAAACAAAACACTCGAGCCTTGCACCTTCATAATACAACCATTCTCTTTTGCCCTTAAAACTGTCTTGCAATCTTTACTCTTTTCTACCAAAGTATGTACTTGTAAACGAAGTAGTTGCAATCTTTACTCTTTTCTACCAAACTTTTATCTTGCAAACAAAACACTCGAGCCTTGCACCTTCATAATACAACCATTCTCTTTTGCCCTTAAAACTGTCTTGCAATCTTTACTCTTTTCTACCAAAGTATGTACTTGTAAACTAAGTAGCTGATTGTCTGTGGGGGACCACAGTGCCAACCATGGGTGGTGAACTTCTAGTGTGTCACCTTGGCCACATTTTCCTAGTTAAACTTAAATTTTTTATCGTGTTATTTCACCACATGCATGGCACAAAAGTGAAAAGAGAAGCAAAGTTCCACTCAAATTTGCCTCATAGAAATGGACACAAATTTTCCATCAAACTCAATTATTTTAGGGCTTCCTCTTCTTGCTAAACATGTTCAAGGCAAGATAGCAATCAAGAGAAACTTACATTTTGATTCAAGGAATACGAATGTTCAAGATAATCTCAAAGAGCTAGGACATCATACTCGAAAATCTCACCTTTTACTTTTTTTCTTTTTTCGGAACTTTTTGAAAGAGTTACGATAGGAATAAATGAAGCAAACTATGAAGTCAAGTGAATGTATCAAACGATTTTGGCACCTTGCTTGCTTGTCTATTAAGTCAAGCGGTTTTGGAGCCTTGCTTGTACTTCTCCCAACCTTTACTAATTTAGCTTCTTATTAGTTTAAAATACGTTTAATTGTATTTAGGGATGTAAGGTTAATCAGATGCACTGGACTAAGCCTCTCTCTCTCTCTCTCTCTCTCTCTCTCTCAATCGTTAATTCTTGACGCTGTGGCTCAACCTTGGGCTTTTGCCACCCCCCCCGGGCAACACGATTTCGTCTTGGCGTCATAGAAGGTAGCAGCCATGGCTTTTCACGCTAGGGCGGAGAGAGACTTCTGGCAATCGATCAAGCAGCCATGGCTTTTCACGCTAGGGCGGAGAGAGACTTCTGGCAATCGATCAAGCAGGCTTGTAAAAATAATTTTGCATTCATAGAAACCGGAATGAAAAAGCAGACAAAATTGTTGCACAAATATGTACTGTCCCAAAAAAAAATTCCTACTGAAGTACACACATAGCACTCTCTTAGAGAGCCCCTTCTTTGCTAGATGAAGGAAGGCAGAAGAGTCGATGGAGCCTCCTCCACTGCCTCCGGTGATCACTCCTCCCCCTCCCATCTATTGTTTAGCCCTGTTCTTCCAACATATCTTCTTAGTCAAGGGATAGAGACTCTTTTGTTACAGCACGCTCACTCCCTTCATTCCGTGTTTTACAGCTTCTGTAAAAAATTTCATGTCTCCCTGCGAGCCCTCCGTGGGCGTGCTCCGGTGGCTCCATCTGCTTCATCAACCGCTTTCTCTTTACCCTTCTCCTTCGACTTCTCCTCCGCACTCACATCATCGGAGGAAGTGATATCTTCTTTCTTCGCCTTCTCCACTGACACCTGCATATCCTCAACAATCAGACATCAGCGTTTGAGCTAAGCTAAGGTGCTAGATAAAGGCAGGCATATATTACACAAAAAAGGAATGGCACATTACATGCTTAAGGCGTTCATGACCTAATTTAAGTCCTAACTACTATGTCATTCACTGACAGTACTGTTAAGAGCATTGCATTGCATTATAAGCAACGGATGGTATATTAAACCCTTATTATGTTAGTGGCTGTAATTCAAGCCTAATTACTATGACATTGACAGAGTGCCGTTGGAAGGATTTCCCGTTACCTGCTTGGAGCCTTTCTTCTTCTTTCCTCCAAAGAGGAGCTTGTAGACTAGGCTCAGAAAGATCACAACCAAACCACCTGCAACGCCTAGTGCAATCATCGGCTTCTCTTCTGCCTTCTCGATCAAATCCTGCACACACATGATAGCAGGCGTGTTAAATCAGTGGCACGTAAAGAAATGAGCAGGACAAAGCTCACAAGTTAGTTTAAGTTTACCGCCTCACCTCTAACTTGTCCTTGTGAGATTTGAGGAAGGGAAGTTCAGCCACTTTGTACAGGAACTTGATGAGTCCATCCTACAATCAAAAGCAAACAGTCAATCAAGCACTGTATCCTAACATCAAGAACAATAAATCGTTCACACTATGAAAGCAACAATAAACCTCTGCAGAGAGGAATCCAAGCAATAAGCACAGGCTGCTTAGGCATTTCCCAAGGTCATACCTGAAGCTTGACAAGGAAGCCAGACTTAGCGGCCTCCTTCGCCTCCTCTTTCTTCTGTTGATCCTTTTCGGCGTCAAACTTAACTTTCCACGCCTTGTCTCTGTAATCCTTAGCCAGGTCTTCATCCTCAGTCAACAAGATGTTATCGAACAAAATACCACTCTGCATAGTCCAGATCTCAATGGCTACGGCAGAAATAGGTTCCAGATTAGGTTTGTCCAAGTGGAAGTATTCAGGGTTGGGGATCTCACGGGGCTTCCAGATGCCTTGGTAGTTAGGGTTGTCGATCATAGGAGCGTACCACTTCCCCTTGTAAGCCGGGTTCTTCTTCATTGGCCTCTTCCATTCACCGCATCCGGGGGCTTCTGTGCACTTGGGGTTTGGTACCTTAGGTGCCTCCCATTCACCATCCTCATCATCATCCCAATCCTCGGGCTTCACAGCCTCTTCATCATCCACCTCCTCAGGTTCATCGTCCAGCCATCCGTCAGGCTTTACAGCTTCATCATCCTCAATCTCGAAGGGTGCATCTTCATCCCAATCCTCTGGCTTTGTGGCCTCCGGGTCAGGGATCTTAGCTCTCTCATCCCAGTCCTCAGGCTTCTTGTCTTCCGGATCAGGGATAGTCTTGGGGGGAAGGACGGGAGGGTCAAAATCTGTTGACAGAAGATCAGCTGACTTCTTCACCTGCCCGTCAATGAGTATGCTGGCAGAGTTGTTTGGGTAGACGACAGCCGTGTAGACATGCGAAAGCTTGTCATTTACGGGAGAGGGAGGATACTTCAGGTGATGCTCCACATACTTGCCTGTGATAGGATTCTTGTGCCTGAAGATGAAGTGGACTTTGTTGGTGGCACCACACTTGTCCGGGCCGAACATGATGGAGTAAGGGGCTTCATTGTCAAGCTGAGAAGGGATCCATCCATCTTCTTGGGACTGAAGAAACTTGAGATAGGCACCCCCACATTCGATTCCATTCTGGAGCCGGAGGTCATATTGGAGAACCACAGGCTCATCTTTGAATTCGATTGTCTTAGGCAAAAGAGTAGCAATACCATACTTCCTGGCCTGCTCACTTACAAGCAAGCCATAGTCGTCGTGGCCTTCACTCTTTTCGTGTTTCCACACACCTGAATCAGGAACGCAGGTTAGATCTTGAAAAATTGTCCTAGGCAGAAAGGCGAATGAAAATGCCGACTAGTGCTAAACAATCAGGCACAATAGGCACTAGTGACTGCCAAGACCAACGAAAATGCAAACAAATGCTAGATACATTACTGAGGATGATCGTCACGGCAACAAACACAGGATTTACCTAGATCCAATTTTCAAAAATAGCACAGTTGCTAACAGCAAATTACGATCCCAACGGCCTAAATGCATTAAATTGATCACTCCACAAAGAAAATAGCATCGCTTGTAAGGCATGCTCTTGTCCCGTGAAAAATAAAAAAGTTTCTCCCATCCAAGATCCAAATGCTCGACAAGAGAGACGACTAGATACTATAGTTTACGCTACACCAAAGTCGCACCGTAGCTGCTCAAGCTACAGACTAGGGCGCCAAGCGCTTACCTTTGTACTCTTCCTTCGCAGAAGGAGACCACCTCCCCTCCCACGTCTCCTCAAACGATTCGTAGAAAATCTGCAGCCAAAGTGTTAGCACTTAGTCTGCGTTCGATTATGAGGATAAGGATTCAGAATCCGAAGCTTATTAACTTCAGCAAAATTGGGAGGATCAAAAGCTCCAAATATCAACCTTTCGTTCACGTTCAGTAAAAGATCCCGCAGATGACTAAACGTTAACAAACTACACGAAAGATCACAGAGAGAGAGAGAGAGAAGCGAGGCTTACAGGTTCAGCCGCGATGGCACTAAGGGCCAAGCAACAGAAGCACACAAGGAGAAGCGCAAAGGCGCCGGGGCGACCCATGGGGAGTACAGCAGGGGGAGATCGGCGAGGGTGGGAAGGAGGACGACGGGCAGCGACGGCAATGGCGTACTACCGGAGCTTGCGTCGATGGAGGAAGAATGGGAAGAGAGGAGAAATAAAAGAGAAGAGGGGGATGCGCAGCCCGACTGTCCTTGCGAGAACTGGAGCACATTACAAGATACAATGCCAAGAAGTATGCGTGCCCCAATTCTTTTTTTTTTTAAATTGCCACATTTCCCAATTTCGCCCAAACTCTGGTCACCCACGCAATTTCCCTAGCCCTCCAGCCAATCCCATCGCTCCTTGCCAAAGCCCGACCACTAAATCTCCTCCACGTCAGCCGTGTGACGTTTCCAACTACTAGTTGCTCTCTCTCTCTTTTCTTCTGCTTTTTGATCTTCGTAGTTTTACCTTTATTTACCATTATATTATATATATTCCAATCCAAAGATCTACTTCCTGCTTAGGAAGGCCTGTTCACATGCAGCCTGCAATGCTCTCCCACACCGCTCAAAATTCGCATCCAACAACCTAAGCGGGTTTAGACTCGGACGCACGGCACACAGTCAACCTCATGTCCAATTCTATAGTGTTCATACAAAACAACATCCACCAAATATTTTGTCTTCTTGGTGTATCGGTCTACGTAGAAGCCCACTATAGGTTATTAATCCCCTCGGAGTGGTTCAAAACCCGTTTGCATCTCTTTCAGGTGATTTAACTCATTGTGCATGGCTTGTCCTACCCAAAACCTCTTAAAAGCAATATTCTGTTGTGCTAATTGAAGAGCAAAGCAATATTCTATTGTGCTAATTGAAGAGCAAAGTAAAACTAGCAACATAGATCAACAGTGACCTTTTCCATTCCATTCGTCACGCCCGCTGGCCCTTAGAGTATCTTCCCAAACTAGATTCTAGAACTAACCACGACTCCATTTTTTTTGCACTCATTGCACCTAGCTTGTCCTACCCAGAGCCTCTTAAAAGCAAGTTTCTGTTGTGCTAATTGAAGAGCCAAGAAAAACTAGCCACATAGATCAACAAATGACCTTTTCCCTTCCATCCACCACCACTGGCCATTAGAGCATCTTCCCAAAACTAGATCCTAGAACTAACCACGGCTCCATTTTTTTGTCTCTTTCCCACATTGTAAGTTATCCAAATTGAGAGCAAGTCACATTAACTATTTTGGGAGCAGTGGATAAGAAAATCTATTCCACAAATAGCTTCTCCACCTATTATGGGTTGTCACTAAGATGAAACTATCGGAAAGGTTATGAAACTATTAGATAGTTTTTCTCAAATACATGGGTTTCATGAAATTTTGGAAATGCTTCATACGAATGTAAAAAGAAGATGGTTTTTCCATTGCAAAAGTCACATTGAAAAACTCATCTTACCACATGCCTTGCTTCTAATGATAGTGCCACGCCATGGATTGCCTAGACTTTCTCAAAGTACACCACCCAAATTAAGCTTTAAGAGTCATAGCACATGCAATCACATAATCAAGTCAACATGTGTGTGTACAACAATAGTTGACTTGTATTTCCTTTATCATAGAACTTGTAATTGCTAACGTAGTGCCTACAAAAGGGGCGTACTTCGGTAAACTCCAAAAAGTTGAGGTAATCTAGTGTAAGAGCATTGTGTTCTCTCTCTCTCTCTCTCTCTCTCTCTCTCTCTCTCTCTCTCTCTCTCTCTCTCTCTCTCTCTCTCTCTCTCTCTCTCTCTCTCTCTCTCTCTCATATGCCCTTTCTCTCTCCTAATATTACCCGATTCTCTTGTGCGGTCCACAATAGTCTCAACCTATGCATGGATGTAACAATTAGGCTAGTTATATACCAAGTGGCAAACACCAACTTTGCAAGTTGTTAACCAATCAAAGTGTTTATCCAAGGGTTGGATAGCTGCTCTCCTTTACACACTACACTCGTGAGTGTTGAGCAATCGAGCTCTACAACATGAGCTGGCATCCACTACACACCTTGGTGATGTGGCAAGAAATTATTCACTAGCATGTTGGGTGACTGACATGAGGATACACTAGTGATTCTATAGCTGGACTATACCCAAGTAGTCCATCCTTGGTTATGGCACATTCATTGTGCCACCTCCTCTTTCCTTAGTAGATTCACCCTTAGTGACCCCATGTACATATGTTATGGTATGTAGTGGAAACTCTCGCTCGACCGCCAAGACCCATAGACCGCTTATTGTTTCAAGCGTTTCAAGCAAGCTCTAATGGCTATCTCTCACCTAGCCGATGTGCTTCTGATCTTACGGTATATTGAGCTTACCTTGATTCCCGAATGAGTGACCTCCTCCCTCAAGCACTCTAGTAGCTCCACGATCCTAGTTGTTGCGAGCTCAAGCAACCTCAAGCCTCCTCCTTCAAGTCCATCCTCCATAGTCACACGCGAGACAAAAGAAGAGAAGAGAAGAAGAGAGGAGAAGATGGAGAGCTTCTCCTCCTTGGTCCCTCGCCCTCACACACTCCCTCTCTCAACACAAGCACACACAAGCAAGAAGGAGAGAAGAGAAGAGAAGAAAAAGAAGCCACTTTAGCCACACACCAAAGAATGAGCTTCTTATTCACTTTTTGAGTTTATATACAAGCTCTAAATCCCTTGGGCACCTATCCCCTTTTTTACATGATCGAGCATCTTGCCAAGGTCCTCTTTCCCTGTTCCCTTCTAGCTGCCTTGTCCCTTCACCTATGCTCATCTAGATTTTACAATTTGCATAGGAGGGAGCCTGGCGCTCTTTTACAAAATTTTGATGACGCCTTTGCATTTTAAAATCCGTATTTACCTTCAACTTGACCTTTTGTGCTTTTGGCATTTCCTCTCTTATTCATTTGTCGGTCTTTGTTGATGAGGGCTTGATAATTTGAAGGGTGGTCATGTGAGTTGATGATGGGGCCTTGTGGGGATTGGTCATGGAGGCGAAGCTTGATTGCGATGGTGGAGGCCGAGGGTATGTTGAGTGGATGGGGGGCCTCTGATGTCGATGGTTGGTAGCATTCATATTTACTTGCAAAGAGAAGAAAAGTGCACTATCTAGGGGGTGTGTCTACCTTACCGCGTGATGCATTGTGCTCATGCTAGTGGAGCTGGGAGTTGGGTCAACGACGATTCATAGGCCAGACTAGGTGTTGTCCCACACTTGAGGACCCAGTTCATGTGAAAGGGAGGTGCAGTGGGTGTAGCTTAGGGAGACATGTCTAACTATAGGCAAGGGTGACCTCCCTAGGTATGTTGTCATGCCCTTGATGTGCCCTAAGCGTGGAGTGGGGAATTAAAATAGGCTAGGGGGCTAGGGAAGGAACTGGCCGATCGAAGCCACTGGATGCACCTAACTTGAGAACCCCTAGGTGTAATGACTGTAGCACTCATGAGTTTCTTGCCCTCTCTTTTGATTTTCTTCTCTGTTCTCTTATTCTTTTCTTTCATTTTTCTCTTTTCTCTTTCTTTTGTTGTCTTTGTCTTTTTTTTTAAATAACGATGAACTAATCTCCGTCATCATGGTCATGAGAGGGAGACATTAGGGGGTTTAAGAGACTTACTAAGGAAGCTTTTCCCTTGCATATATCCTTTTAGGCCCATTCAAATGTTGAGAGGGGTTGTGGAGAAAATGGGATGGTTGCAGCTAATGAAGCAGTTGTTGCTCGTGTCCTCTAAGAGGGCCACACAAAAAGATGGTAAGAGGGCAACACACATCATTAGCCTAGCCATTGCACAACTATCCATGCCAACATTGAGATCAAAAATTAGCATGCGAGGCAGTACTCTAACAGAATGGACTCTTGCCTTAATAATACTCTAAAGAGCCTAAGATAATTACAAATTGTGAGAAAAGCAAGGTCTGGGCAATAACTGAACTCATTAAGGAAATTGTCAATTGAGGCATATAAGTCATGCTCAAAAAAGGTGAGTGCTTCCTTGGGCTTAGTGGCATTGACATTATAGATTTTTGAAAAGTCATATTGGCCATGGATGTCTGGATTGAAGTCCACTCCTACTCTAGGATATGGCATGTAAGCGGGGTTATTCCTCTCGAAGGGTAGGGTGTTGCAAAACGACATCCAAGCGTCCATGTTTCCATCCCAGAATCGCCTTCTCCACCTTGGCTAGCACTCGTAGCCCTTTACTGTTATGGGCACTTCCATGACCTTGTTCTCCCAGTAGTCAGGAGCCTCTGTTCCCCATAAAGTAGGACTCTTCTCTCTTTCAACAACCCAACTATCTCCCAACCTTCTTCCTACATTAATCACCTCTTCCACCACCTTGGTTGATAGCACTCTATTCAATGTAGTGGGAAATCAGAAATTAAAGTCGAAGGGTTCACAGACGTTCTCCTTCTACTACCATACTATGAGCTCTGCATTCCAATCTACTGGGAAACAGTCTTCTCTTGGAGGGATGGGTGCTTTTGGGGCCACTACTAGTTGAGTAGTCAGCCTCCTCCGTGCATGGTCCAACATGTTTGTTCTCCTCTTTTTTATCTCTGCTTTTCTTTCAACAGTGGTGTCTACCTCCTGTTGTACTTTTGGTCATGGAGAGGGAGGTTGTGGTACTAACTCCTCGTCTTGCTGCCCCATTTCAAAGCTTGGTCTTGCTTCTTCAATTAACTTTTGCACCTCCTCTCCCTTGTGTTCTTGTGGCTCTCCTTCATTGAATCCTAGAGAGCCCACTTCTTGGACCGTCAAGCCTGCCCTTAGTAAGTAGCTTCTTTGATCCTGTAGGCTCTGGATGGTTCCTATCGTCATTGGGGTTCCTCCACTTGCATCCTAAGCTATCTCTTTATTGACCAAGAAACTGCACCCAAGCCATAAGGTTATTGGCATCTATTGTAGTTGAAGTGCCTTGGGTGGGTATAGAGAGACTGAGGAGGTAGGCACTAGGACAAGTGGAATAGGGTCAATCAAACCCTTGCCCTTGCCTTCTGCTATATTGGGGGTGGCATGATTTATGGCACTTGGAAACTTGTCCCTGGGCCTTCTTCTCTGTGCGGGCTCATGGCAGCCAACTCCTCCTCTCTGGAGAGCTACTCTACTGACATGTAGATGTCCCTGGCTATGTCTTCTTCTTCTCTCTTAAGCTCCTCAGCCTCTTCATCTGCCTTTCTCTTTCTCTCTTCTTTGGCCTTCTTGGATTCCCTTTGCACCTTAAGGTAGTTAGCTTTTTCTTTCTTCCTTCTCTCTTATTCCGCCTTCCTTTGGGGGGTTTTCTTCTTGGACTTTTTTGGCCCCTCCGTGGCTAGATTGTGTTTCCTATTCTCCTTCTTCATCACTCACAATTCTCTCACTAGACTGTTCCTACTCTTGGTAGGGAGGTGACCTATCTGGTGTCTCATCAACTCATTCGTCACCTTGTGCTTCCCCCAATGCCTCCCTAATGATGGCAGTCAAGACCCCACCAAATCCTATGGTCGAGGCCTTAGATGATGACTTCTTTTGTTCCGTGGAGGCCATGGACTCTCCACCTCTGGGTCTTCAACCTATACCTAGTGCCTTTGCTAAGGTCTCAATTATATTTCGCATGAAGTCATTCAAGTCCACTTCATCTAAAGATTTGGCTGCAATGCTTTCCAACATCAGCACATTGATCCTGCTCATTAGCGTGTTGTACCTTTGGCTGGAAAACAAGGCATGCACCATCTTGGCTTGTAGCTGGACTTCTAAGTCAAGGATATCAACTAAGATGATGCCATCATTAGTGTGAACCAGCACTTTTTCCATTCCCAATATATTACACACGTCCCTTTTTGGTTGTCTTTCAACTTTTTTGGCCATGCCCAACACTCTCTCCACTAGCTCTGGGGTCAGCTCAACTTCTACTTGGCGGGTGGCCTCTCCTTCCTGCACAGTCATGGTGCCACGGTTCCTGTTGAAAGTACAGAGGAACTCCACGCACTTTTCATAATCCACGGCTTGCCCGACTTTCTCCAAGTGCTTTTGCAAATTGCAATGATTGACAATCTGCTTTATGGCCTACTCTTCCATAACTACATCTTCCAAACTCAGGAGTTGCATTCCACTAAGAGGCCATACTTTGCTTGCTCTTCCTCTGAGAATAGTAACTTGCTAGTTTTCTCCTGTCTTGCCATTGTAGGTGCATGTCATGAAGGCACGGCTCACCATTAGTATTCTTCAAATAATTTTTTTGCGAAAAGACATGTAGGAAATGGTTGTGTGCTTATGGAAAATTGAACTACTTAAATACAAAAAGGGAATTTTCCTTCCCATAGTCTATGCATTCCCCAAAAATTTTATGACACTTTTTCTCAATCATAAGTTGATTTTTATTTATTCTTTTCTGCTTTTGGACGTTGATTGAGATTTAGGGTTTGTTTTTATGTTCCACACCTTATCCTCTCCTCCCTTGGAAAGGAGAAGTATCCTTCC
This sequence comes from Lygodium microphyllum, assembly GCF_053477565.2. Taxonomy (NCBI): domain Eukaryota; kingdom Viridiplantae; phylum Streptophyta; class Polypodiopsida; order Schizaeales; family Lygodiaceae; genus Lygodium; species Lygodium microphyllum. Next base: position 43,886,836 of record NC_141160.1, on the reverse strand, counting down.
TAGGATTAGAGGTTGAACAATTAAGGCCATTCAATGTGCATGTTCAGGGTGTTTTACTTTTGTATTAGCTAAGCGTAGAAGTTTGGGTTGTACTCCATGTGAGCATAGTGGTCCATGTCGACATGTTGGATGCTTACATGGGTGAAGTAAGTGAGGACATCCATTAGGAAGTCACCAGAGTCTATTCGGCTGGCAATGTGTAACTCCTCCTCTGTCAACATGCGATCTAAATAGGGGTGGGTCATGATGTGCTCTTCGAGGGGTCAATTTGCAAATGGTGGTCAACACCCTATAAGAGGTCGGAACTACATAAGTTGGGTCATACTCCGAGGTTTTGATGGCACATCTCTATGCTCAGTGTTGGTCATGATTTGGTAGCCCTCTAGCTCCCATTAAAGTCGGAGAGCATACCATTTTCATAGGAAAGAGGAGTCGTTGATAGCAAGGTGTTTCAACTCTTCAATTTCCTAGTATGTGGTAGGGATCGTGATCTTGTCATATGAGGTAACGTGTCATCATTTGTGCGCTTGCTCGCAAGAAATCTTGGTGGCAATCAACTCCTTAGCTGCCTTGGGAGCCTTAACGAATACAAATTTTGATTCTTCCCAAGGGCAAGGCAATGTACGTTCCTCCGTGGCCAAAGGCTCTTCTAAAAGGCCTAGGTCTAGTCGAATATAGCTTTTAGCAAGTGTCATAAATGTAGTGTCCAAGCATCAAAGGCAAGTAACCAAGTTATCCCCCATATTTTCAGTTAAGTTTGAGGCCAAGGTAAAAATTGATCGTCACTCACAAGAGGGTTTTAGGCCTATGAGAGGTTGAGGTTTGACTAGGTTAGACAGGTCTATAACTAAGGTTTGCGATTTTGGCTGCTCTTGAGGGAGCGATTCAGTCACTTGCACACTAGGCATGGCTTGTGATGTAGATATTGTGTTGATAGTTGCTTGTGAGGCCGTAGGGGAACTAATAGTGCTTGGTTGAGGTGGTTTATAGGCATTAAGCTGCAATTTCAGTCGATCCTCTATAGAGGCTTAATGAGTTTGGGCTCTATGGGCTCCACAAGTTGGGTCTTTTAAGATTTTGGTTTTTGATTTGTCATGCGGGCTTGTGTGGATAAGCTCGAGGATTGCACTTTACTGTGCTTGGTAATCTTGGCTTTAGGCATCCATATCTATGTATTTCCCTCGTAATAGCCTTGCGCTTGCAATAAGGCCTTGGGGACCTAGCACGACTTGACCGTTCATCGATGCCTATAGTTTTTTCTCTGCCTCCTAGGTTTCGAGGGTGAATTCCTAGGTTTCGAGGGTGAATTCCTAGCCTCCTAGGTTTTTTTCTCTACCTCCTAGGTTTCAAGGGTGAATTCCTAGCCTTGCGATGTCATGTTTGGTTGCTTCATGGTAGCGGTCCTTGATGTTTAGGTATCTATTTGAACTTGGGTTCATGGGCTTTGGATTTTGTCTTGCTAACGTTGAGGCTTGGTGGGTTGTGACAAGTCACGACCCCTCTCCTTAGACTTGGTGGTGGATTTCTCTATCGGTGGCTTTGATGGAGCTACGTTGCCCTTATTGAAAGCTGTCATGATGCGTACACTATCGATAGCAAGGTGAATGCGCTATGATTCGTAGTTGATATTGCAATGGGCATGTTTTTAAAAGGCACGTTCTAATAGCGATTCCTTACTGGCATCTTTTGTGTTCGGCAACACATAAAAGATTATGGGTATGCTCTTAGACACGATAGAGGTTGCGACTTTGCACTTTTCCAAATGTGCATATGATTGGCTCCCAAAAGGGCTGAGTTTAGTGCTCGTGGGATATAATTGTGGTTAGTTGATTTGAGCCTAATGATTGTGAGTTAAGATATTAAAATCAGCTCCCTCATCGATCAATGCATCGAAAGTATGTGCTCATTGGGCAGTGACTGTCATGCGAAGGTAAGCAGGTTTCACTACTTCTTCATCCTCGTCTTCAATTTTCATAATTGTGGCAACTCAGACTTTCACAGGAGACTCTAGCATGGGAGACTTATATAGTGGATGTGTAGGAGGGTAGTACTTCCTTATGTGGCTACCATTGAAGAAGCTTATGCCCTCTCCATCCAAGGTCTCAAGCTCTACATTGCCGGTTCAGATAATGGTACGAACTCGGAGAGGCCCTAATCCTCTGAACTTCATCATCTACTTGTGGCCTTTCACTGAGTATAATAGCACAAGGTCACCCTAATTGAAGTCTCGTTGCTTGACATGCTTGTCAAACTAGCTCTTACATCGTGCCTTTTTGCAAATCAGTGCATGGGTAGCTAGAAGTCAAGTTTCTGATAGGCATTCTAGCTCAACTAGGTGTTCTACCCATGCCTCCTTCCTATCCCATCTCTCTTGAGTAGCTACTCTCAAGCGAGGGACAAAGAATTCCATTGGTAAAATGGCTTCAATTCCGTAGGTCAACCTAAAGGGAGTATGTCTTACACCCGTTTTATAGGCTAATCAATAGGCCCATAAGGCTACTATCAACTTGTTGTCCTAGTCGTTGCACGAAGTAGAGATAACTTTGGTCAAGACATTCACTAAGATCCTATTTGTAGATTTTTTTTGGTCGTTCGCTTGAGGGTAATAAGGTGAGGATTTCCAATAGACAATCAGAAAGATAGACAAGAGGTGAGTAATCACTTCATTGATGAAACATGTGCCTTGATCACTAACCAGTTCAATGCGGTAGTCGAATAGTGAGATCACCTGCTCCCATAGGAACTTAGCTGTGGTTCTAGCATCATTCTTTCTAGTGGCTCGTGCTTCTGCCCACTTTGTGAGGTAGTCTTGGGAACTATGATGTACTTAGCCTGTGAGTATTGGACTGCGGAACTAATCGGCCCAATGAAGTCAATTCCCCATTTTTCAAAAGGTTGTCTTGCAAAGATTGGGGTTAGCTCCATCTTGTCCTTGCTGAAAGGGAAGTGGAACCCAGGAGAAAGAAGCTTGGCGGTGAGAGCTATGGCGGATGGAGAGCAAGAGCAAGAGAGAGAATAAAACTCAAAGTGGGAACTCCAACAGCCACAATGTGTGGTTGGGCCTTCCTTTATTCAAATTGTCACTAAAAGAATAAAAAATAAGTGCTGTGACGGGCGCCCGCCACCTGCAGTGTACAGTGGCAGGTACTATCAGTGTAGTAATACACATGTGGCTACGCAGAGGCGCCTTTACCCCCCAACAACCTCCCACTTAAAGGCAAATCTTCCCCAGTGAGAGAGAAAAGAAATGAAAAGATAGTACAACATGTACACATGTACAACAGGATGAGAAAAAAAATGTGTCATCTCATCCAACACCCATCAATCTCCTGAGGAAGGCAAAGTGCTCTGTAATGAGGCTCTTCATGAGCAAGTCTGAAGGATTTCGCTCAGTTGGAATCTTGACAAGGTCAACAGACCTATCCTCAAACGACCTCGCGAATGAAGTGATACCTCACCTCAATATGTTTCGCCTTCGCATGGAAGACCGGATTCTTGGCCAATTGAATGGCACTCATAGAATCCGAATGCAGTGTAGGCATAACATCTATCATACCAAGGTCTACAATCAAACGGCCTAACCAGATAGCCTCCTTGCAAGCCTCTGTGGCTGCAATATACTCAGCCTCTCTAGTAGAAAGAGCCGTACACTTCTGTGCACTGGACATCCAAGAGATAGCCCCTCCAACATAAGTGAACACATAGCCAAAAGTGGACTTCCTACTATCTGCATGTCCTACATAATCAAAGTCAGTGTACCCCACAACTCCTATATCTTGGCTTCCATAGCAAATACACATATCTATTGTGCCCTTCAGGTACCTCATGATACCCTTCACGGCATCCCAATGTTTCTTGCCAGGTGTAGCCATATTACGTGCCACAACCCCAACTGCAAAGGCAATATTTGGACGTGTGGCTATCATGGCATACATAAGACTGCCCATGACTGATGCATAGGAAATCTTGGCCATCTCGGCCCTCTAATCTGTTTGTGGACAATCAGCCTGTGAAACCTTCACATGAGAAGGTAATGGACAGCCAATAAGCTTAACATCCTGCATGCGGAAGCACTCAAGGACTTTATGAATGTACTCCCTTTGTGACAGATAGAGTAGTCCCTGAGATCTATCGTGCGTAATGCGCATACCAAGTATATGAAAGGCATGTCCCAAATCTTTCATCTCAAAGCTCTTCTTGAGCTGAGCCTTAAGAACATCTAGCTCCTCATGAGCTGTCCCTACTTATCCACATAGAGTACCAAAATCAGTAAAGAACCGCACGGGCTTTCTTCGTGTACAATCATGGATCCATAACACTGCAGCTGTAGCCTTGTGACTGCATGAATGCATCAAACTTATGGTACCATTCCCTAGGTGCATGCTTCAAGCCATATAGACCCTTCTTTAGCTTGCACACTAGGTGTTCCCTGCCAGGGTCTGCAAACCCCTTAGGCTGCTCCATGTAAATCTCATCATGCAAGTTCCCATGTTAAAAAGACGTCTTGACATCCATCTGGTATAAGTCAAGTTCAAGCTGTGCAACCAAAGCCAAGACTAAGCGTAAGGTGGTCATCTTGACCACATGAGAAAAGACTTCATCAAAGTCAATACCATGCTCTTGCTTAGAACCCTTAGCAACCAATCAAGCTTTGTATGCCGGCTTGGGGTGTCCAAGGGTACTTTTCAACTTGTACACCCACTTGCATGGCAAAGCCTTCTTACCCTAAGGCAAGGAAACCGAATCCCAAGTCTGATTCTTATGCAATTAGTCAAGCTCAGACTGCATAGCCCTCTCTCAAGAGTAACAATCACCCCTGTGCATAGCCTCATCATAAGTGAGAGGCTCTCCTACATCTGTAACCAATACATAATCCATAGAGGGTGCAAAACGGTCAGGAGGTCATCTATCTCTAGTAGAATGCCTCAACCCAGGCTCTGCTGCTTGACCGACATCCTGTCTAACATCAACATGTCTAACATTTGGGCCATGAGCATCAAGTGATGCTGCATGCTATCTAGCTGGCCGTGGAGCGGGCTGAATGGGAGTAGGTGGCTCCTCCTGAAAGATAACTCTGCATACCTCAACCACTTTCTCATGCAGCATATGCATTTTGTCCTCATGAAAGATGACATCATGGCTACGGATCACTTTTCGTGCCTGCGGATCCCGTAGACAGTAACCCATCTCTCCTGCATCTCCATAGCTAATGAAAATGCATTTGACACTTAGGATCCAGCTTATTGCATTTGTCCTTGGGCACATGGCAGAATGCCTCACATCCAAAGACACGCAAATGATCATAAGAGGGGGGCTTGCCTGCCCATACCTCCTCTGCAACGTGAAAGTCAATGCATTGCTAGGTGGCCTGTTAATGAGATGCACTACGGTAGTAACTGCCTCGGCCCAAAAGTGATGCGGTAAGCTAGCCTAGCTAAGCATGCTACAAACCCTTTCCATTAAAAAAAGCCATACCATTCTAGGGTGGGTTGTAAGGGTGGTCAACTAACGCTTAATACCCCGCTCATCACAAAACTGATCAAAAGCGTGTGATACATACTCACTCCCATTATCTGACCTTAGGCATTTTAGCCTTTTCCCAGACTGGTTCTCTGCGAATGCAAGCCAACGTTGAAATGTGTCTAAGACATCAGATTTTCTCTTTATGGGATAAGCCCAAACCTTACGTGAGTAATCATCTATGAAAGTAACAAAGTACTTTGCCCCACCGAGTGACTAACAGGGCATGGGCCCACATACATCTGAGTGCACAAGAGCCAAGGGCTCACCCATGCGTTTCTTACCAGACTTTTTATGCGTATTTCTAGTCTGCCTGCCATACAAACAATGATCACAAGAATCAAAATGCGAAGAGTCAAAAGACGGAAGATACTGCAAAGCATGGAGCATTTTCATTCCTTTAAGGGACATAGGCCCCAAATGAGCATGCTAGAGGGATACATGGGGGATAAAACCCATAGACAAAACATGATCTAAGGTAGCTCCAGATACAAGTAAGGGATAGAGGCTACCAGACTTGGCACCTCTTGCAAGTACAAACCTGCTACGAGTAATCTTCCATGCAAAGTCTCCAAAAGACACAAAATACCATGTATCATCAAGCTGTCCAACTGACATAAGGCTGTGAGTCAATGCAAGTACATGACGTACTTCATGTAAAACAAAAGAACTGCTAGAAGAAAACTTCAGCTAACATCTCCAATGCCCACAATGTCAAGAGACCTGCCATCACCAAGACGCATAGAACCAAAGATGGTATGATAGGTATGAAACCAATCTCTACAAGGTGTCACATGAAATGACGCACCCGAATCCAAAAGCCAGCATTACGCATACATAGAATGTTTCTCATAAGCTTATAAGGCATCGCATGAAGAAGCTACAAGTATGTAATCTTCATTTGAATTAGTGACCTGCATGACATTAACCTCTTCTATCTTCACACTGGACTTTGCAGGTACAATACTGCGCTCAGAAGACTTTTCCTGCACTTTCTCTTTTCCCTTTTCCTTGAACGTATCATCATGCATCTTATGGCACTGCAGCCTAATATGTCCTACTTTCCCATAATAATGACAAGTAAGATCAGACTTCCATCCACAGGACTTACTGCGACCACGTGACCTGGACCTGGACTTTTGAGAGTCCCTGCCCTTATGATCATTATCATGCCTGCCATGTCTGCCACCTCTAACGGTCAATACATGTGAAGAGCAGGAAGCATCATTATTTCTCCTGTTGATTTCCTTAGTCAATAAAGTACTCCCAACATCTTTGATTTTCAGCCCATCAAGCTTGTTTGTGCATATGGCAGTACGGAAGACATCCCATGATTTAGGCAAGGTGCCAAGCAGAAACAACAGGTGCAAGTTGTCTTTGAACTCAATACCCTGTGATAACAGATTCTTCATGATAGCATGAAACTAACTGAAATGAGATGATAGGGATGTCCCCTCCATGCGAAGGTCCATTAATTGCTTCAGCCAATACATCTGTGACATAGGACTCTGCTACGCATAAAGCTTCTGAATCTTCTTCCATAAATCCCATGCACTCTGATTCTCATGTTCAACAACATTATGATGGACCTCTTCTGAGAGTAACAAGATAATGATAGACTTGCATAGCTCATCAACTTCCATCCAAACATCATCATCCATATCCTCGGGTTTAACACCCTTGAAATGCAAGGGTTTAATCTGCAACTTTTGCACCAAAACCTACCATATCTGGGACTTCCAATACCCATAGTTGGTACTATCCAATTTGGCAATGTTAAAGAGAGCTATGTCTTTCGAATGATCAGTCATAATATCCCAAATCAAAGCAAAAAAATAAAATTGTAGGTTGCTGTAATTAGCAGAAAATGCAGTAAAACCACTGCTAAAACTAGCTGAAAGAGTGGATTTCACCAAGAGAACCACCTGTCCACCAAATATGACCAAGATAACATCAAACAGTAAGCATTGCCCTCCTACAAGTGCTCAAAATCTACAAATTTTAGCTTGCTAGAATAAATTACAGCAGTATGTAAAACTGTCCCAAAGTGAAGCAATCACTGATACATATGTCACTGCAACTGCTAGGTAACAAGATACATCCAACAGTGAGTGTCAAGGGGCAAGAAGGTACCAAGAACTGTCAAACCAATAGCCTATCAGGCGCAAGAGACATCTCATAGGTCTAGAAGTCATGCATGTAATGGGTCTCGGGGTAAGAGAAGAGACCAAGCACAAGCACAATTAATAGAGCAAGAAGCTCAATGCAAACCATCCAAGATGCATACAAAACTGACAAACCGTGACAGAGATAAGTGCTTGCCCCAATAGGCGTATCAAATCAGCCCACTACAAACTAACTATAGACATAAAGCTCTTAAGAGAGCAAATGCATGTAACTATCCTACAAGCTCAAGCTCAAGTGTAAGTAAAACTGTGTGTACATCCGAATATGCCAAGGGGCTCCCACTAGAGGTAAAGTCAGATGCAGATAGAGCAAGCAATGCTCAAATACATCGAGTACATAGCATCAGACATGCCAAATCCTAGTAGGGTACATCCGGAGCATAAATCCCAAGCTATCTCAAACCCGTAAATCATAAGCTTGAAAGCATTCAAATAGCATGTAATTGACAAGCAAATGTAATGCCCAGTAGGTCCAAAATGCTCAAATACATCTGAAGACAAAGCTCCAAGTGACTGTCAAGCATGGGCAAACCAAGTGGCATCCATATCTCACCAAAGCATAAATGCTAGAAGCCTAAATGTCAACCAGTGACAATAGGCATCAACCGGTCCAAAGCATGCCAAACTGAAGCCAAATCCCAGTAAATGACGACCAAGGTGGAGCCTAATCCAAGCTCAAAAGCATTCCAAAACCAAAAAGAAGCATTTGACAAGCTCCAAATATATCGGTATGATCATTCAAATCTCCGAAGACACGTCTTAAAATCTCAATCGAATTTTAAAATCTAAATAGACGAATGAAGATCAACTTATGATCAAGGAAAAATTCAAGAATGTTGGTTGGAATGTGTGGACTACTTGAAGCAAAAGTTTTCATTCTAGACTCAAGCATTTCACATTTTCATAGCTTGCATTCATTATCTACTTATCTTGTCACAAAGAGTTATCTCAAGAAAACTAATGATGAGATGTAATGTCATGACACGAATCCCACATGGCAAATCAAGACAAAGGCAACCAGCTTCCATTCACGAAAGAAGAGTAGGTGAAAAATGGCCTAATGTGGCTAAAATAAGGGGCTTCAACCAGTTCAAGTTCAGGAACATCGTGAACTTGGAAGATGTGGTCATGGAAGAACAGGCTATAAAGCAGATTGTCGACCAATGCAACTTGAGCAAGTATATAGAGAAAGTTGGACAAGCTGTGGATTATAGCAAGTGCAAGGAATTCCTACAAACTTTTGATGCTAATAGGAACCACAATACTATAATGGTGAGACAAGGAGAAGAAACCTGCAAGGTCGAAGTTGAACTAAGCCCCAAACTAGTGGAAAGAGCAGTGGGCTTGGTCAACAAAATTGAGAGGCAGCCTAAAAGGGACATGTACAATATGCTTGGAATGGACAAAGCCCTAGTCTGCACCAATGACATAGTCAAACTAGCCAACATCCCAGATCCTAAGGTCAGCAGAGGCTGTAGGCAAAGACAATCCATGCTCTATTCTCCAGTCAAAGGTACAACAGTTTAATGAGCCAGATTGGAGTACCATTGATGGAGAGCCTCACGGCCAAGTCCTTAGACGAAGTGAATTGACACGGCTAGGTGTGGAAAACGATTGAAGCATTAGCAAAGGCACTAGCCACACATGCAAGACTAGCAAGCAGGGATTCCTCGACTTCCACAATAGGGAAAGCACAGAAGAAACCATCGGGCAAGGTCTCCAGCATAGGATTTGGAGCTATGCTCACCTTAATCATTCAGGAGGCCATTGGAGACCTAGAAAAGCCTGAAGTGGTGGAAGAGACTCTAGAGTGCTCCCCTACCCACCATGAATCACCAACTCATTCACCACTACATGTGCTAACTCCGGTCTCCTTCTCCATAGGACACTTAGGAGACGAGGAAGTAGCAAGGGTTCAAAGAGAAGAAGTTGAGTAAGCTGCAAGGAAGACGAAGCAGCTAGAAGAGTCAAAGAAGCTGGAGGATGAGCAAAGGAAGAAGTAGGAAGAAGAGAATGAGTGGCTAAAGAAGATGGAAGAAGAATTGCGAAAAGTAGAGAAGGAAAGAAAGAGGAAGCAACTAGAGGAGGACGAGGAGAGGTTGAAAAAAGAAGATGATGAGAAGCTGGCCATGGCCATGAGGCTATCAATTGAGGAGGCCTCCCGCCCTCGAGAGCCGATAGAGAGAATCCTAAGAGAAGAACCAAGATCAAGCATCGCCACAGAAGAGAGGGCTCAACAAGTCCAAGTGAACTAAAGCAACATGGAGGTGTGGGTTCAGTACTTACTGAGCTCAAAGCAACTAGGCCCAATGCCCAGAGGTGGAGCTCCTGTGTCAGAGGCAAAGAGGCCGACTGCAGAGGATGTTGAATCTTGAAAAGATCCAAAGAAGCCCAAAGTAAAAATGTCAATGACATCCATGCTGGTAGCCTTGCCATTAGTAGGTAATTACAATGAATATGTATAAGAGCTCCAGGGATAGCTAGAGAAGATAAAAGAGGGAAAAAAGTCTGCCCTTGCAAAGTTGGAGATTGAAAAAGAGGCATTCCTTACCTATTAGATCAAGAATACAAAATAGGTGACTATATATCAGAGGCAACTGAACGACCTGAAGAAGGAATTAGAAGCAAAGAAGGAGGTGAAGCTAAGAAAAGAAGAAGGCACACAAAAATTCCAGTTAGGGCAAGCTAAGAAGCTCCTGTTGGAGAAGGTAGAGGAAGAAACCAACTTGGGAATAGATTTTTCAAGCCTCATGTAGGGATAAAAGGGCATGGAAGAGGTCCTTGAGCAACTAAAGACGACCACGGATGAGCTCACAAAGAAGCTGAAAAGAGTGAAGACTCAAGCTTATGCACAATACCACAAAGAGAAAAGGAAAAAAGAGCTATTGCTCAAGGAGTTGCAGGAGGTTAAGGCCCAAAAGAATAAGGAGTAAACCAAAAAGTTGCTAGAGGCAGAGAATCAACTCCTCAAGACTCTCCGAGAGTAGGAAAAACTACAAAAAGAGTTGGCCTGCCATAACAAGACAAGGAAAAAATGTCTAACACCTTGAAGGAACAAGAACAAGTGATGGCAACATTATCAAGAGAGTTGGGCAATAATCAAGGAAGGACAGAGGAGAAGGCCAAAGCATGGGAAGAGAAAAGTATTGGAAGGGTCAGAGGCTTGGCCGAATGCCTCACTCTAGTAGAAAGTGGAAGGATCATGGCAGAAGCAAGGGATGAAGTAGTGGAGGTGGGGCTAGACGTCCAACAACAAGCCTTTCTAAATAATATTGTGCTTCATGTAACTCAAGTAGGAGATGAGGACAACATAGAAGGGCTAAGGAAGCAGTTGGAGATCACAAGAAGAGCCATAAAGTACGGCCTCCAAGAACACACCCCCAGAACTAGCTCAAGCCCAAGTCTAGAGCAACAAAGGCAAATTCTACTATAGGCATGGCCCTCTAGAGAAGACTTAGAGCAGCTAGGAGTTGGAGGCCAAGAACAGCAAGAGCAACTGACCATGACCACCCAAGCAGAACTACCAACAAAGGAAGGCCCAAATTATGTGGAGCCACTTGACAACCCTGAAGGGCAGGTTGTGAAATAGAGCCCACCCCCACCTCCATCAATAGAAGTAGAAGGCCAAGAAGAAGATCGGGTCACTATAAAGAGAATCATCGAGGCCAAAAGGAAACGTGACTTCATGATGAGAAAATTTAATTCCATGCCACAAGACATGCCCAAGATCCAGATGCTATAAACCAAGGAACAACTGCAAATCAATTGGGCACTCGAATTAAACCATTGGGAGTAGTGGGAGAAGGGGGGCACACCATTTGAATTTGACTTCTTTACCCTGTTGCCCTGAATTGAGTGCTATCCCCTCCAATGGTTGAAGGAGCCATCTAGGTCACGAAGAGGCTAGGAAAGTAGTGGTTGGATGAGAGGGCAAGAAAACCCACACTATGGAGAAGAGAGTCTGAGAGGTAATGGGAGGATAAGGTCACAGAAGATCCTAGAAAGGTCAAAGGCTATGAAACCCAACCTAAATGGTGCCAAAGAATCTGGGACAATAATTTTGAGGTATGGATGGCTTTTTGCAACACGCTACCATATGAAAGGGATGACCCCACTAACATGGCTTACCCAAGGCACCACGGTGTAGATTTTGACCAAGAGAAGCATGGCAAGGACAACTTCCCTTTGATCTATAATGTCAACACCTCTAACCCTAATGAAGAGTGCCTTGTTTTTGAATCTCAAGACCTCCGGCCTTCCATCACTCACTTCCTAAATGAGTTCACAATATGCCCAGACCCTGTCTTCCTTACCACCAATAATTACCTCCATCTCTTACAACTCCTATCAAAACAAAAGCTAGTACCACAAGAAGAGCACCTGCCATCGCTCTATTTTGACATCAATGTAGGGATAGACAGTTGTGCAATGACTCACCTAATGTTAAGGGCCACTCTCTTGCCAGCATTTTGCATAAGTCTCTTAGAAGACATGAGTGATAGCAGGTTCTTGAAATGTAACCATCCTTTCCTCTCCACTACCCCACTTAGTGTAAGGATTAATTAGAAGGGCTACATGCTAAGCCCTAGATTCCTTGGCAAATCCCTTAGGCCCCCATCATGTGAAGCTCCTACCGAGCATGAGGATGACATCTACCTTGTCTTCTCCCACTTGTACTACCAAAAGGAAAAAGAAAACAACAAAAAAGGAAAAAGAAAACAACAAAAAAGAAAAAGAAAAGAAAAGAAAAATGAAAGAGGAAATGAAGAAAGAGGGAAAAAATGAATAAAGTCCACAATAACATCAAAGCACCACAACCACTGCACCTAGGGGTTCTCAAGCTAGGTGTGTCTGGTGGCCTCGGTCTATCGGGTCCGCGCCTACTGACCCCCTAGCCCTTCTATTCCCCCACTTCACACTTAGCGCTCATCAAAGGCAGGACACACCTAGGGAGGTCATACTCGCCTATCGTTAGACTTGTCTCCCTAAGAGCTATACCCACCACACCTCCCCTTTACATGAACTAGGTCCTCAAGTATGGAACAACACCCCAGGCTCGACCCAACTCCCATTTCCACTAGCACGGATATAATGCACTACTCGACAAGGTAGACACACCCCCTAGGTAGTGCACATTCTTTTCCGTTTCAAGTGAATTCGACCAACCACGACAACCCATCGACCTTGGAGGCCGTGTCACCCACTCAATCCACTCTTGGTCTCCACAACCTCAACCACTTTGATATGCTTCTTCTCCATGTCCAATCACTAAAAGGCCCCATCATTGACCTCCATGACAACCCTTCAACCACCCGAGTCCCCATCAGAAAAGCCCACAAGTGCCATGAGACTGGCACTAGACTAGGAGGGAGGTAATGTTAACCCCAATGCAAAAAAAGGCAAAATATGAAAAAGAAAGAATCAAAAGAAAATTTTAAAATACAAGGCAAAGTGGAAAAAGGAAGCCCGATAGCAAAAATAAGAGAAAAAAAGGCCAAAAGCACAAAGACACCTTAAAACCCCAAGGAGCAAGAGAAACATATTGCTTTTATCTGACATTTCTTTGAATATGAGAGAGAGAGAGAGAGAGAGAGAGAGAGAGAGAGAGAGAGAGAGAGAGAGAGAGAGAGAGAGAGAGAGAGAGAGAGAGAGAGAGAGAGAGAGAGAGATGTGTGTGTGTGTGTGTGTGTGTGTGTGTGAACATAGTCTAGAAAGATTATATAAATCTTGAAAGTCCATGCAAAATAATGCAATAAACTAGTTTGATCATCTAGTAAGCGCCTTGTAATGCCTAGTGATAATGGACATGCATTGTTTATTTGCTATTAGCTTCTTTGACTCTTCCTTAGGAGTAAGTGTAGCCTTTGTTTGTGATGTGTTGGTGGGTTGAAGGTCTAGATGTGTTTGGGAATCCACAATTGGTAATTGCCTTAGTAGTATCCTTCAGCTTTGAGGACTTTGGGCACCAATTATGGTGAGCTACACACTCATATGTGGTTCCTCCTTCATTAGAGTTGAGCTATGTGCTTAGGCTTCATGACTTTTGGGAACTAATAGTTGATTGATGTCAACTTAGATTTTTCTTTTGGTTTACAATGGTATCTAGCAGTCTTTCTATTTCTCCTCATAGGTTTTGAGTTAACAACCAGTTGCAATTTTTGGTCTTGTGTATCGTTAAATTATATTACAAATATTTTTGTTTCTATTAGTCATGATTATGCTCTTATTCTCTTACAACTGGTGGGTTTATGATTTTGTCTTTCTCTTTCCCTTCTTCTAACTCCCATGAATTGAATATAGAGATAAATCTAGATTGTAGAAATGTTAATAGAGTGCACTTGTTGACATAGTCTGTGTAATACTTCACGTGTTGATATTTAATGGGTTATCACAAGTTTTTCTTTCTCTATAATTCTCCATTTGAAAGAACATAAAAGATTATAAGGATGCTCTTGATCTCCACATTCATCAACAATTTACATTTCCCTAGAAAATTATATGGAGTGCTACCAATGCTTCAAGTCTTTGCTACTAATTTTGGTTAGCTAACTTGGTCCCAAAAATGATATTGTAATGTATTAAAGTTAGAAGACCCTTCATCAATGAGGGCTCTAGCATTCACCTCTATTATTCTCGTCACTGTTAGCTCAATATATACAAAATTGCATGACCAACTCATCTTTCAAGTTAATATTAGTGATGGTAATGGCCATGACATGGAAGTTTAATGTTCTAACTCAAGGCTCATGATTTAGGTGACTTGGATGAGTTTGTCGGCTATATTTTGTATGTTGCTCTATTTGTAATACCAATTTTGCTCCACCATTGTAATAGCTTTGAATATGATGTTAGGCTCATTCATAGGGGATTTGGGTTTATAATGATCATTCAACCACATCTTATGAGTAGACTTCTTAGGCTAAGTGGAGATAGCCTACCTATTTTCCTCGTCTACTTATCTATTGTTTGAATGAATGCACCTCATCATAGCCCGTTTCCCAAGTCTATTGCATCTTATATATCTTTTAATCACTCCACCTTTTGTTGATCCCTAATACTATGGAGAAAGCTCTAGGGATGGTTGTCCTTGTTACTACAAATGCATGTGGGTGATGAAAGGTGCCACCAATACAAGCCAAGAGAGGAAGATGTAAAAATTACATAGCATAGTGAATAGAATTTGAGCAAGGAGTAGAGAATACATAACAAATATGAGAGAATAACAACTTAATTTAATTTCAAACATATTATTACAAATATGGCTTCATCCACTTGTGTGCTTCCATTGTGAAAAATAGATGGCAATCCGGATAGATGATAGGTAAATAGCTTAAGGGTAGCTAAAAGAACTCTGATTGGGTGAAAGATAGATTGATAATGACTTGGGAGGGATCTTTCTCTTATAGTTCAAGAAGCTAGTTTGGTAAACTTATCCAACCATATTATGAACCTTCCCTAGTTGGCCATGGAATATTCTAGGGAATATCCTCTTTATCTTTGGGTTGTTAAACCAAAGGCTAGATCCATAAAGGTCAACTTTTTGCTTGATCACGTAGACCTCATCTAACATACAAGTTAGGATCCAACTAATGTCCACGGGCTCACACATGGCTTCTCCTCATAATGGTGGCCTTACAACTTAAAGTACCATGCATCATTAGTGGCACTCAATGAGGGTGGGGCATTGAGTGTATCTAGCACCCCTCCCCCCCCCAAATGTCCACCCCTACACTTGAACTACATCATCAACCCAATGCCAAGTCTCTAAAGATAAACTCAAAGCTAATCCTTTGTAGAAGCTTTGGAAAATATATTTGATTCATTCTCCTCCTTTGGATAGTAGAAAGTCCATTATCTCATTCTTGAACAAAACATACACATTGTGATACTAAATTTCAATATGCTTGGTGCATGCATGAAACAATGAATGTTTGGCAATGGTGATGCAATGAGGACGCAACTTTGATTATCACATCTTAGTATTGTTGGGCCTTCATCTTGCACTCCCATATACTGTCGAATTCTTCTTGACAATATTGTTTCACATGCAACAAAACAAGTTTCCTTATACTATGGTTTGGTAAAAGACGATGCCACTGTTGGTTGCTTCTTACCAATTTAAGAGAATACTCCTAAATCCAAAGAGAAGCAATATCCAAAAACTAATTTCCTAGAGTCATTGTCACCTACCTAGTGTGAGTCATAGTTCTCCACAAGAGAGCTTCCAAAACTATATGCAATATCATAGTAAAGAGCTATTTTTAACTATCTAAGCATCGACATCATAGCTCTCCAATTATCATCTCATGATTTTTTTGAAAACATGCTCAAAACACGAACAATAAAACTAATATCTACTTTAGAGCTGCATAAGAGATGAGATTTCCAACTAACCTCTTATACCTCCTAATGTTTGCTAGTGCCCATTTATCCTCAATGGATGACTTCCCATTGACATCCATAGGTGTAGCTATCTCCTTACACTAGGTCATGCCAACAAATGCATTCAAGATCTCCCATGTATACTTCTGAAGATTTTGACAGGCCCAAGTCTGTGTCATTTCAAAATCAAATCTCAAAGCCTTTGAAGGCTCATGGATTATATCTTCATAATCACTTATAATAAAAAGGTTGTCCACATATAGTACAAACACTATAGACTTTCACTAGCCCTATAATCATACAAGTTAGTGTCTAATGCATATCTATTGAAGCTTAAGCCTAAGAAGAATTTATCTATTCAATGGCGCCATGATCTAGGGGCTTGCTTTAGCCCATACAATGCCTATTTTAATAATATAAACTTTGTTCTTAGAATAGGAAGCCTTAAATCCTAGTGGTTGAGCCACATACAACTTCTCCTTAATGTTACCATTCAAGAGTATTGATTTAACATTCATTTGGTAAATTGGCCACTTTTTGTGAGTGGCCGCTGTAAGTATTGTATAAATAGTACTTATTTTGGTAATTGGAGTGAACAATTCTTGAAAATTAAATGCTTCAATGTGTGAAAATCCTTGTGCAACTAACCTGGATTTGTTCTTTTACTGCCATCAGCGTTACTTTACCTTTCAAACCACTTGGTGAAAATAATATTCCTCTTTTCTAGCCAATCCACTAGCTTCCAAGTGTCTTTATTTACTATGTCATCATACTTAACTTGCATAGCAGCTCTCTATGCTAGATCAGAAAGTGCTTCCAAGTCTACTAGCTCCTTACTTCTCTCATGATCTCAACCATCAAGGCCATATGGACTATGTGATCAATAGCCCTATTTTCTACGACATCGGTCCATCTACATGTTCCTCAATAGTTGTAGGCATAGGATTATTGAGACTATAGAGTTGCTTCACCCATCTTGGCATTAGCTTTTTTGGTGGCATGATTACAAGTTGATGAACTTTCTCGTCATTAGCCAAAGATGAGGCTTTGTCCTCCTTAAGGATAGGGATAGCTCTTGGGATAGGTTCGTGGTTTACTTATTTGCTTCATGTTATAAAGTGGAAGAACTTCCATTATACTCCTCCATTGTACATGACTCCTCCTTGAATACCACATCATGGGTCAATATCATCTTGTTTACCTCTTGGTCATACAATTCGTAAGCCTTTTGCTCATTGTAACCTAAGAAGATACATTTAGTGCTTTTTAGTTTTAACTTGTTTCTCTTACCCTTTGGATTATGTGTTTTAGAGTGTGAGACAAACGGTTTCTTACTAGTATAGGCCTCGTGAGGAGTTTTTCCCTTGAGAGCCTTTGTATAACTTTGATTGAGAATAGAGAATGTAGTATTAATACCTTTGGATCAAAACTAATTTTTTTGTTAAAAATGCACCTTGCTATTTTCACAATGGTGCAATTTTGGCATCCAACAATGCTATTCTATTGAGGTGCATGAGGCATTGTCCACTGATGCTTAAGCCCTTCGATCTTGCAAAAATATTCAAACTCCTTTGAGTTGAACTCACCACCACAATCTATTCTAAATTTCTTCACACATTTCTCTATTTAATCATCAACAAGTTTTAACCATTTTCTAAACTTACCAAAAGCTTGAGCCTTATCATGAAGGAAGTACATTTACATCTTCCTATTGTAGTTATCGATGATTAGGACAAAATAAGAATATGCCCCCAATGCTTGTATAGGTGTTTTACTGCACACATCAGCATGCATCATACTCTAGCCAAGTGTTGCTAACATCTTGCTTGCTCGTGCAAACATGTTTCTTATTGTTTACCCATCATAAAAGCTTTGCATGGTTTCTTCATTTTAATTATTAGAGGTACTCAAGCCATATGGAAGTTGCCACTGTCCAATATCCATGAGTCAATTGTAGATACGTATTGTGATGAGCAACATATATCCTCAATAGTCACCATGAATAACTCAAACTCTACTTCAATCATATTGGTTGTCTTTTTCCCTTTAGTTTTCAGGGTACCATTCTTTTCATCTATGTTCTTAACATGACAATCTGCAACTACATATCCTTTCTTCTTACAATAAAATCACTCTCCTTGGAATTTTTTCTTACCACCCTTCTTCTTTTTGTCACCATTGGTAGAGGAACCACCTTTGTCTTTCACATTGTGTAGAGAAGGCAACATATCTAATGGACTACCTTCTCGGGCTTAATCCACAACTCCTCCTCCATTAGTAGTGCAAAAAATTATTCAAATATTAAAGCTTGAGATCTCACGTCAATGTTTAGGGAAATTACTAGTCCATCAAACTTTGGTAGACAAATCTAAAGACACCTCTGGGCTAGCTCCTCATTAGTATTTTGTATCTAAGAACTAGCCATCTAGTCATATAGATTGTTGATCCCAATAATGAAATCCTCCACTATCTCTCCTTCAACAAAATTCTCCCCTACTGATTGATTCTCTAGGTTCTGAATCCTTGTTTAGTTTCATATTTCATATTGACCTAGTATGTTCCAAGCCTCTAATGCCTTGGTTATATGCTAAATCAAGGTGAAAACACTCTCAGAATAGCTTGTAAATAAGGTACACAATGCATTTGCATTTCCTTGTTTCCAAACCCGTCGAAGATCTACATTTGAAGAAATCATAATACTTGAATTTGATGGGTCAAGGGTGTGTTGTAGTTTTCAGTTAGTCCTCAACACCATCTCCAGAAGTTTATAAGAATCAAGGATAATTGATTTAAGACTTCCACAAATCGTAGTTTATACCATTTAATTTGCCTTTCCAAAATGGACATTGTTAGCTATAGAAAGACTTAGCTAGTCAAGATTATGGTCACTTTGAACCCTACTCTAGTGCTTGCAACCTAGAAAGTGACTTGAAACAAACTCCAACTAGGATCGGAGCAAAGCTTGAATACCACTATAATGAATTTTACTCCTAAGTAAGTAATCTAAGAAAATGCTTCCATGAAATATAAGAAAATGATAGAAACCATAGCCATATCTAACTGCCATTAAGCATATGACAATGGATCCATAGCTAAGAAACAAGAAAGACACATGATTGGTGGCATGATACGTGCCTCGTGCAGTAGTGAAGCATGAAACACACCTCATGCCATGGTGGTTGTAGGTCTAAGAGAACCTCAAGGTGAAGAATCAATTATCAAATGTGCAAAAGACACTTACAAGGGCACATTATTGCCTTTTATAGGAAACCCTAATCTCTAGGATTTAATACAAATTCTAGGGAAATTTTTATTTATTACATGCCGAGTCCAAAACATGTAATTTTCTTGGATTTAGGGATTTCGAGAGATGGGATACCATTTATGAGATCCAAATGTAAGAAGATGGTACGTAGCCAATATGATGGAATCTTTACAACTCTCATATGAGTAGCATGTATGTAATATATGGGTCCTTATATTCCTATGGGTTTTCTCAATTATACTTTGCAAAAGTTTGCTAGGAAAATATTTGTTTTATGCATATGATTTAACTTTTAAAAGTAAAAAATGTACATATAAATCACAAGACACACAGTTAATGATGAATTTATAAACCCGAAATCTATTACACATTCAATATTGGCCACATGAAGCCTTGAAAAAAATAAGAAATTGGGAAGAGGCATTATTCTCAATGTGGCTTATTGAATAATACCATGTCACACACGGCATATGCATATGTTTTGAACATAACTTGTAGAAAGTGGTCATTAATATGTTGCATTAGTATGTTTTGAACATTGCTTATAGTAGTAGGTGGTTTAAAAACCCTAGTTATTATTCTCATTAATAATTTGAAATCATATATGTAACATACTAATGTCTATAAAATACATGTAACTTATGACTTATATATGTCTAATTAGTTGTAGAATATCGATATCTAAAAATAGTGATAAGGAAAATTCTTTTCATATAGGTCAACCATCAACATTTGGTGATTAATGAATATGGTATTATGGGAATTTGAGGGAAAGTATAATATTTTCCTATAAAAGAGTATGAGATGAGCTAGATTGTCTTGCATATACATTAACTTATAAGAAAGGTCGTGATAAATGTAAGGAACTAACTCCTGGCCTAGAAGATGGAAATCTTTGGGGTGCTTAGTTATCATAAGAACTAAATACTCTAGGAACCTATGCAAAAACTTGAGTTTATATATCCATTTCCAATGTCATAGATGTTGAGAAGATAGAATCTTATCATTAAGTAGGTTTCCTAGTAACTCCTTACAATTACCTTAATACCACAAGAACTATTACATAATGAGTTCATTAGTCTAAGATCAAGGTAAACATAGGAAACCAAAACCTACGCATTATGAATAAAGTTATGCATAGTAGGGAACTTAGTTGTATACCATATTCAAGTGTGCAATGACTCAAATGTGTGTCTACTAAGAGGATGAAGGTTGTTGCAACAATATATGGTGAATGGATATTGCAATATTGAGCAATGCAGGCTTGCATGGTGTCATTAGAATAGATGGTGGATGGATATTATAGTATTGAGCAATGAGGCTTGCATGGTGTCATTAGAATCAACAAATGTTACAAGTAAAACTTTACCAAGGTTTGGCTGACATGGTTTTTGGTGCAAACAATGCTGATGTTTGTGTGATAGGGGAAAATGTTGATAAGAGAATTGTTCTTCCTTCCTCTTTCATTAGTGGCCCAAGGTTCATGCATCAACTATATCAGGATGCAATGGGAATTTTGAGTGCAAAGGGGAAGCCCAATAGTTTAATAACTTTTACATGCAAATCAAACTGGCCAGAGATTCTCGTCTGGCTTTGCACTGAAGGCAGTCATCCCATGACACACCCCCACTTTACCACTCACGTCTTTCGTGTAAAGCATCTTGATTTGATGGACATGCTTGTTGAAAAGAAACTATTTGGTGGCATAGCATGATATGCTAGCATTATAGAGTTTCAAAAGAGAGAGTTGCCAGAGTCTCATATGTTGTTGATTTTGGAAGAGCCATTCAAACCTTCCGCAATGGAGCATTATGACAAAACAGTATACGCAAATGAGCCTACAATCATTGACAATCATTGGGTTATACCCTACAATCCGTACCTTTTTAAAAATATAATGCATGCATCAATGTTGAGATATGTTCCACCATCGTAGTCACGAAGTATATTTACAAATATATTTACAAAGGCTATGACACAGCTACACTTAGACTTGCATCTATCAAAGCAAAAGGCGATGATAAAAATTTTGTAGTTCAAATGATTGATGAGATTGATAGATATCTCGATGCTCGCTATGTCTCTACCTCTGAGGCTTGTTGGCATATTGTGGATTTTCACTTGCACAATGAGAAGCTTGATGTTGATATGTTACAAATCCATTTTCTAGGGGAAAACATTGTGTTTTTTGAAGATGGTGATGATGTGCAAGATGTGGTTGCTAATTGTAATATTAGGAAGATGACCCTTATGAAGTGGTTTTCTTCCAATCAACAATATTCACAAGCAAGAATCTTGTTATAGCAAGACTTTCCTTCTCAATGGGCTTGGAATGCAAGTAGAAGGGCTTGGACAAAAAGAAAAATTGATAATACCATTGGTCCGATGTATTTTGTCTCCAACATGTGGTGAATGATACTATTTATGCATGCTATTGACGTTTATAGAGGGAGAACATCCTTTTAAGGACTTCAGAAATGTGAGGTATGCATTGTACCCTTGTCAAGAAGAGGATTAAGAGGTGAGAGAAAGGAGAGTAAAAGAGAGAGAAAAGAGGAGAGAGAATCAATGATGAGAGGAGAGAGACATACTAGAAACATAGGAAAGAAGAGAGAGAAGCCATAGAAGGTTTACAAGGAGGCGAGATGAGAGACAATAATTGTATTATTGTCAAAAGGTATCAAAATTTACATGTCTTACACCTTTTGTACAAGTTTTATACCTATGTCAGTGTGATAAGATATTATCAATAATTTCTCACTAAAGCATATGTCTTCCCAATTTCTTACAATCCATCCCCTTCCCAAAGGTTTTTGCCCACAAAAACAAACTTACAATGGGTGAGAAGTATGGATGAAATAGAGTATTACTCTAATTTCAGCCATACAAATTATGAAAAATGAATGAAGAAATTGAGATTTATAGACTGAAATGAAGCTATTAAGAAAAGCCTCTACCATATACATAATCCAAATGTCTTTAAAAGGAAATTGGAGCCTTTGAATCTTCAAGAAACAAGCTCTACAATGAATAGATAGCTGGCTATAAGAATAGGTTTTGCTGAACAAAATGTGACATAACTTTTGATAGAAGTATCTAAATGAAGTGTGCCACATGTCAAGACACAATTATTGAAGAGTACTTTGACTCTATGTAGTTGGCATATGAAAATAAAAAAATTCTAAAATAGACTCTTGTTTATGCCCTATTTACACCATAACTAGCTCCACTGCTAACCATATCTCAGCCAACCACTAATGTATCTCGTAATTAGAGAAACTCATCTAATATAGAGTCTGATCTCCACAAAGATTCCTCAAGTGGCAAACCTCTCCATTTGATTAAATAATCAGTGATGATAGAACAAGAGTGAAGCTTCTTCTCATACTAGCCTATGATCTTCTCACATGGATATACTAAATAAGAACATATTAATCCATAGGAGGTACCTCATCAACTCTTTTCACTTGAGTACCATAAAAGGATTTCAGTTAGCTGAAATGGAACACATAATGAATCTTAGTAGAAGAGGATAGTTCCAGTCTATATGCCAAGTCTCTTATGCACTTCAGGATCCTTTAGGGTTTATAAAATCTATGAGCAAGTTTATTATAGAATCCATCCTTCAAAGTAGAGCAAAGAGACTTGGGTACTTTCAGCAAAACTAAATCTCCTTCCTAGAACTCTAAAAGTTGCCGCTTCTCATCATAGCACATACCTTCGTTTGATCTTAGGCCTTTCTAAGATTTATCTTACATTGCTAAAGAAGGGTATATATTCTTTTCAATTCTTCTTTCCCATGAGGATTGATCTTTTCGCAAAAAATGACTATGGGTAAGGGTACCTTATAACCATACATAGCCTCAAAGGGTGAAGCTCCACTACTAGCATGAGTGGAGTTATTATAAGCAAATAATCTAAATGCAACCATGAATCCCACACATGCTACATATCATGATAGAAATGGCAAAGG
Source organism: Lygodium microphyllum (assembly GCF_053477565.2). Lineage (NCBI taxonomy): Eukaryota > Viridiplantae > Streptophyta > Polypodiopsida > Schizaeales > Lygodiaceae > Lygodium > Lygodium microphyllum. The sequence continues at coordinate 43,863,510 of NC_141160.1, read as the reverse complement.
TAAGTCTCTAACCACTTATTTACCCTTTTCGTTTGGCCATCATTCTATGGATAATAGGTTATAGAAGGAGCCAACTTAGTACCATGGAGCTGAATACCACTTGCCAAAAGTTACTTGTGAACTTAGTATCTCTATCATGCACAATCACTTGCAGTAATATATGTAATCTAAAGATTAGCTTCATGAATTGACTAGCCACTTGTGAAGTAGTAAATCATATCTGGAGCCCCGAGAAGAACACCAAGGAAAAGGGAATTCTCTTGCAAGAAAATCTATCTTGTAACATCAACAAGCTTGTTTTTCATATTTCATATGATCACAATGAAGAAAAGAACACCAAGCACAACAAATCTTCATGCAGCATCATGTAAATCTCCCACGGTTTTTAATAGAATCAACCATATTCTTCAACATCTTCATAAAATCCATCAATAGAACAAATAAAGCAAAGAAGTACACCATCTTTGAATGGAAATACATCACATAGTATTCATCTTCAATATCTTCATAGTCTTCTCTCTCAATCTCTCATATGCAATCACTCTGTTTCAATAGAATTGGCTATCTCTGACTCTCTCTCACACACTCCATCAATAATACATCATATCCTCACTACAATCTCTCAAAAATTACTCTCAATAATCACTCTTAGGTCGTGGATACCCCTCCCAAGAGGTATGTTTGATATGAAGGGTCACCAGAGCCACTACAGTGTCTCTTCACAGCTCACTACTGTCACTTCACTCTAGTCTTCTCTTGAGTCTTCAGCAGCTACTTCTTCCACTTCCTTCAGCTCTTTTGCACTTGTATTCACCTCTTTCCAAGGCTAGAAAACTTTCCCCAAAGTCACACATACATTCCACAGAACACTTACAGAAGCATACAGAACAGTCTACAGAACAGCTACAGTACAGAATAGAACAGAAACAGAACAGAAGCAGAAGCTCTACAGAAGACCTACAGAAGGTTACAGAAGGTCATCAAAACCTCATAACTCACTCTCAAACCATTCAAAAACTCTCACAAACCATTCACTAAACTTTCACAATATCTCATTCTTCATCAATCAATACTCCATCCCTCCTTACAGAAGACAATCAGAACAAAACAGACCAAAACAGAACAAAACAGAAGGTATACAGAACCAATCAGAACCTATCAGAACATCACAAAACCATCAACAAACATCATGATCTTCCAAAACACAATCAATATCATCCAAAACACTCTCAATCCACTTCCAAATCAATCAATCATCCCATAAAATCAACCATTCAGCTCCCAAAAACAACAAAAATCAGCCAAAAAACAAGTCATTTCAACACTCAACAATATCTCAGTATAGTAGGAATAAAATGGGCTACCTTGATGAGTCTATCTACTACTATATAGATACTATTCCATTCCTTTTTGGTAGTAGGTATGCCAGTAATGAAATCCATGGTAATATAAATCCATTTGCCTTCAGGGATAGGTAATGGCTACAATAAACCACCTGGCTTATGGGTGCTATCCTTGTTCTAGTGAAAGACAAGGGATACATTTCATGACATAATCCTTTACATCTCTCCATATTCATTCCCAATTGTCGTCCCTCTCATGAGCACACTGCCAAGACCCGCAGACCCTTATTACTTCAAGCATTTCAAATCGAAAGTTATGGCTACCTCTCACATAGATGTGCACACTCTCCTACACACGTGTAGTGAACTTACCTTTAAATCTGATCGAGTTGCCTTATCCCATGAACCTGCCAGTAGCTCCACGATCCAAGATGCGCTTTCAAGCAAGTTCCATCTCCTCCAAGCTTCAAGCTCCATAACCATACACAAGAAAGGAGAAGAGAAGAAGGAGAAGATGAAGAGAGGAGAAGAAGAGCTTCTCCACAGTCCCTCACTCTCCCACACACACACTCTTCCTCTCTCACACACACTCTCTCATACACAAGAATGAAGCAAGAGCAAGAAGCAAGAAGAGAGCAAGTTTGGCCACACACCAAGAATGAGCTTCTTCATTCACTTTTTGACTTTTATACATGCCCTATCTCCTCCTTGGACAGCCATCCCCTTTTTGGTAAATCATGTGTCCTTTCCTTCTCTCTTTTCCTCCTCCTTTCCTATTAGTTTGGCCGTAACCCGTGTCTCTTATTCTTTACAACTTGCACGGAAAAGAGCCCAGTGCTCTTTTACAAAATAAATTACAATGCGTGTGGCCCTCTTTCTACAAAAATATTAAGTGTGTGCTTATTCTTGTGCGCCTTCCTCTTACATTTAGATATTTTTTATATGTGATTTGTGCCTTTAAATTTTCCTTAGTGGACCTTTGTTCAGCATCTTCCTCTTGCCTTGGGACTATCTTTTGCTTCCAATTTTCCAATTTTTTTGTCTTGGTCTTCTAAGGGTTTAAGACTAATGAAAGCTTTTGCTAATCTTATCATAGGCCTTAAACACTCCAAAATGTCTAGCTCATGACATTATCCTTTACATCTCTCCATAATCCTTTCTAGTGAAAGATTTTGCTAATCTTATCATAGGCCTTGAACACTCCAAAATGTCCAAGTAAAGGCAAAGAATGCAACTCTTTTTAAAATTTCAACCCAAAAGAGAAAGTAGTGGGAATAACAATCTTGCCACCATTAAGCCAAATTAGGCCATTTTTAAGTTGATAATGTGAGTTTTTCTCCATAAGATCTTACTTCAATTTCTAAAATACATGACCGAGCTCATCATCCAAAAGGTAGGCCTCATGTAGCTCCTCAATCCAATCACTATGTAGCTCAATCATAGTTTAAACCTTACATTCCCACATTTTGAAAAGAGAATTTGTTATCGCATTCTCCTTACCCCTTGTATGAGTGATGCCAAGATTATAATTTGCAAGGTAGATACCCACATATGCTACTTAGGAGTGAGATTTGGCTGAGTAAATAAGTATTTTAGGACCCTACAATCACTCTAAGCTCTAAATTGGATACCATATAGATAATGGTGCCACTTCTTTATCATATGATGAATAGCCAATATCTCTTGGTCATAGATATTTATAGACATCTCCTTATATGTAAGCGTATGACTCTAAAAGTAAATAACTCTATGCTCTTGTAGCAATACAACCAAACTATGCCATAGCCACTAGCATCACAGTGTATGTTAAACTCATTAGAGAAATCTAGAAATACCAAAATTAGAGTAGAAGTAAGAAGTTCCTTTAACTAGTTGAAGTTGGAATCTGCAAAAGTGTATCCCAAAAGAAGACTTCGCTCTTTAACTTGTCAATCAAAGGAGCTACTAAAATCATATATAATGCTTAATAAACCTGCGATAGAATGACGATAGACCAAGAAATCTTCAAAGTGAAGTAGTGGTGGTAGGTGTTGGCTAATCTCTGATATACTACACCTTCTTTTAGGATCAACTTGTATCCCTTTCTCACTAACAATATGGCCTAACTACTCCATCTCTATCTACATAAAAGAACACTTCTTCTGCTTAGCAAAGAGTTTATGATCCCTCAATACATCAAAAACCTTCCTTATATGTAACAGATGATCCTATAGTAACTTCTTGTAAATCAATATGTCATCAAATAAAATAAGGATAAACTAAAAGAGAAAAGGGTATAAGTTCTTATTCTCAGGCTCTGAAGGTAGTTGGAGCATTGGTTAGCCCAAATGGCATCACCAAGAAATTATATAACCCACAATTAGTCCTAAAGGTTGTTTTGGCTTCATCACCCTCTTGCATATGGATTTGATGATATCGTGATCTCAAGTCAATTTTGGTAAAGAACATACCCCCTTAAGGTCATTAAGAAAATCATGTACTTTGGGAATCATATATGTATTCTTCACTATAGTCTTGTTTAAATCCTTGTAATCAATACACATCCTGAAGGATCCATCTTTCTTCTTCAGTCGCGCAATACCAAAGAAGCATACCATGAAGAGCTAGACTCAATAAACCCCATCTCTAGAAGCTCCTTGATTTACTTGACCACTTCTTCCTGCTCACATTTAGACATCTGTAAAGTGGCTTATAATGTGGCTCCCAATCTATAAGGTGATCCATTGCTCTCTTGGGAGGTAGTAAAGTAGGCGCTTCAAACAAATCCATGTACTCCTCAAGTAGAGATTTCAAAGCTTGATGCTCAACTGAGTTCTAGGAATGATCTTCAATCTCTTTATTTAGGTGTAAAATAAAAATATGAGAGCATCTCTTATATCCTTGAGTTGCTTTATGGCGACAAATTGAAAACTAGATCTACTAGGGATTCCTTGTAGATGGATAATCTACCCATCAATGGCAAACTCCATGTACAACTATGAGAAATCCATAGTAATATTTTGTAGGGTCTGTTAGAAGTGGTTATATCACAAGTTGACGGGTGCCCATGGCCTATTTGATAATTGGATAGCCTATTTTGTGATAGGACAATTTCTTTATTTTTGTCTATAAAAGGAGGGAGTGTAGCATGGTCCATTATCCATCCCTTCATGTACTTGTAGATTCTTAGCGTGGAGAGAGAGAGCTTGTGGAGTGTGTGAGCTTATGCTCAACCATTGTACCCTTGTCATTGTGGATTCCTATTCCCAGTTAGATATTCCATATTATCTCTTTCATCAATCTTGTGTATTTTATTATTCTATTGCATGTTTTGCTCTTCTAACATGGCATAAGATGTTTAGGTTGCATGAAGGAGGTTTGTTGATCGAGGCATACACTATTTTTTTTGTGGTGATTGGTTCCTTGTCCATTGCCCTAAGTTGACATGTTGCTCACGCAATTTTACAATTTGTTGCATTTTTTGTAACAGATGGCTATTATCTACTACTATTTGTTTATGTCAACTTTTACATGTGTTTATGGGTGATTCTCCTCTTGCATTTTGACATTTTCATATTGCTACATACACTTATTGTCTTTGTTTGATTGTTAGGTGTGTATTATCATTTACCTAGTCAAGATAACATTGCACTAACTTGATCTTATTTTGACTTGGTCGTATATTGACATTGACTTTACTTTTTGCATTGTTGATGATATTGTTATGCAGTTAGGTGGCAGTATCAGAGTGTTTGGGGTCAAAAGTCTACCATAGGGGTAAGAGACAATAGGGTAAAGGGAGATTCAAGGAGAGTAATTGATGAAACAGTAGGGGTTTGAAGAAATATAAGATGTAGAAGAATACTCATAGAGGTGAAGCCTATCAATTTATTTCTACATCCTAAGAAGATAAATCCCTTGTAAACCGAAAACATGCATCAAACAATAACTTTTTCTCTGCTGCCTAGACCGCCAATCTGATGCTTCCATTGGCTCTGAAAGGGGCGTAAAATACCAGGACACTTGATCAGAATTGTCCCAAATCACTCCTACTTCTTCTCCTAATTAGGATTGCTATTTGCTCCCTGTAAACTGCAATCACGCATTGCACGATTTTGCCAATCCTTCTTTTTGCATAAAAGGTAGTGATATCCTGGCTTTCCAATGCAAGATGGAAACGATCATATCCTGAATATAAATTACCCATAGAGTAAATTTCCTTACCTACAAATGCTTTTGCAAATTCATCCACTATCGGGCCTCATACAACATTCCTTATGGTGACTTTATTAACTGGCTGTAAATCTTGTATAAATAAACCTCAAAGCACTATTCTTCTTTGGAACAATAAACCACTGATTCGAATATGGAGCTGAAAAAGGCTCCAAAATCCACATTCTGATCTTCTTGTTCAAATGCTCCAACAGCTTAGGAAAATATGCCCAAGGCATTGGAATAGGCTTTAATTTCCATGGCATATGAGGTACTGTAAAGATCACCATAGGTGCAACTATGGTCGAATCAACACATCCAATTTCATTTGGTTGAAACGCAAAGGCTTTCCCGTGCCTTATCAACATCTGTAAGAAACAAGCTCTTTCTGCAAGCAAAGTGAAGCTTGTATCACCAATTTTCATCTCTTGTAAAGTTTCACCTGTAAATTTGTATCCTACTCCATGTGGATCCCGTAAACTAGGCTATTGAGTCACTTTTTCAACCAACCTATCACTTTCAGGCACGGTAGAGGCAAAGCCATAGGCTTAACCTTCTTTGCAATTGTTTTATACTTTGTATCCACCCTTGCTTTAGCTCTGCTTTGCAGCCCATACTACAACCCATAATGTTCATGCTCAACAAACTCTTGAATGATTTCATACATCTCTAAAGTATCAACATAAATAACCTCTTTTTCTGCCATGTTTTCAGCATTAATTGCTACAGAAATTTGTATTAACATCAACCAGCCTTGAAATACCTTCATTTGCAGCCATTAAACCATATGTCTTCAACTCTTTTTCAACCCATCCTACATATTCGTTTTCAGCCCTGCACATGACTGAAATATTCTTAAAATTGCCAAGACTACATGCTGCCCATTCCTCCAATCCAGACACAAACATGCTACCATAGCCTCCACTTACAATAGTGCTCTCTAAAAACCTTTAAATTCCCGTGCATTAGGTGGCATGCGATTATCCCACAGCCTATCTCGATTGCCGGGATGGTTCACACAAACAGTGAGAAACTGTACACCTTTGTATTGCCTTTACTCCGAACCCGAGCATATAAAGAACCATCTTCCAAGGCTTTTGTTTCCAACCTTGATTTTGAAATATAGGGCTACCCCAAAATCACCAAATAACTACATGAATCCTGCACAAAAAAATGATATTCCTCCCTAACATCTCCAATAGCCACAGGTACATTCGGGCAAGCGGCATAAAGATCCCCTGATGAATTGTTTGATGTCTACATGCGCCATCTCGGATCTACATCAATAGGCCAACCTCCATTCTCATACAAGATGCATGCCATAACATTAATTTCAGAACCATGATCCAAGAGAGCTATGCAAGATGTCTCTCTTTCTCCCACTTTAACAATTGTCTCTGTTGTAGCACGAGCCCAATGCATTCGTGAATAATGACTGTTTGGAATAAAATGAGCATGTTCTTCTTCATGTACTTGTTGATGGACATCCCCATTATACATAGCCTTCTCTCTATGCTTACTACTGCCCATAACACCAATTTCAGCCACAAGCTTGTTGTCTACACTGCCATTTAACCCATATCTAACATCATCCTACTCTAAATCAATATTACATGCATCATCATATTCCCTCTAAAGTTGTTTCTCTATGTTTTTGTCAACCTGCATCAATTCTTGCAAAACTTCACCATTAAACTCTCTTTTTCATTTTAGCATATCAATGATTGCATCATGAAATTCACGCTTTGCGATTCCAAGAACTTCGTCAAGTGTGAATTCCACTCTATTTCCAAGTATGCGATATTCCATAACTTTTTCTAAGATTTGTGGCAGTCTCAAGATCCGATTGTAACCTATAACCTGGCTACTTGCCCCTTTTCTTCCCTTCTTGTTTCTTCTCTTGAGATGCATCATCCATAACATGCTCAAGTATGGTTTTTTCGAGCTCTTTTTGCTACTCAATTTTACTTCATGTTGTGCATTTAGATGGGCCTAAAGAGGAAGGACCAGCAATGTCCTCATCTCTTCTTCTCTTTTCTTCCACAAGAGCTTCTTGATTATGAACCTCATCCAAATAAGCACAGGCTGAAAATGAATCCACTGTTGCACTCCATCTTGTTCTCCCTTGTATATTCTGACTTGCATCAGTCAATTCAGACTTTGTTGTTTTACCTTTTTCCATGCAATCTAATGCATGCATCCAAACGCAAGATTTTGCTTCAGTCATGCCTCCTTTATAAGCTTCTTCAGTCCTTTCAATTCTCAACCCATATGTGGTTGCATCTATGGCAACAAATAATGTCCTTGCTACCATCTCTTCCAACCTCTTTTGCATGCCACCATTTCCAAAATTTGGCTCTATTGGAAGACCGGTTTCTGCTGCATGTATTTTGCCATCTTTCCAAAAGACTAACCTTTTCACTTTCGCTTCAGGATAGGCTGTACAATCTCACTTTTCATGCTGTAAACTATCACACCAAATGCATCTCCTCTTGTATCCTTCTTTGTATGGTCTTTGGGTTGTTGCCTAGCCCTTCTCTTCTATCGTAACATCCAACTTTTTGACCTTTGCATAGATTTCTGTCAAATTCAATCTCAAATCATGCATGCCTTTGATTAATTCATTTACAGCATCACCATTAAGAGTCAGACCAATAGGTATAGCTAGTTGTTGTGCCATAGCCACAAGTGCCTTGGCTGCAATTTTAGTCCCCCTTTTGAGCACTGGCAGTAGGTGTGGTGCCTATATCCCATCTTAATTTCAACCACTCTCATGCACTACCTTAGTTACATTAGTCCAATCTGATTTTAGCCCCGTTTCAAAAGAGGCATCTCATCAGCATCCAAATGTGCATACCGACTTTCAAATTCACAGAGCAAAGCTGTAGCAGCCAACCCTTTATTGGGCTTTTCAATCCAATCTGTAAATCTCTTTTTAGTCACCAATCATGCATCTTCCAAGAAAAACTCTTCTCTCAAAGCTTTCTTAAAAGCTACATAATCAACATCTCTTCTATGTAACCCATCAATCAGATCATGCAATGTATGCATGGCCAAACGAGAGAAATACCGACTCCATGCATACTGCGGTACCCATGAAACAACATCTTTTCTTCATAAAACCAGATGAAGGCCAAAATATTTTGACCCTTAAACTACTTCAATTCTTGTCCCATCGCCTGCAATGCATTCACAACTAAGAAATCAATTCTTTCTGCTTCCTATCGAGTTTGCATCTGATGTTGTAACAACAACTAATGCTATTGTTGTTGCTGCAACAAAGCAATCATCTGTTGTAAAGCATCACCACTACTTGAACCTACACAATCCCCCATCTTTACACACCTCTGTTGCTGTTGACTTTCACGTCGAGTTTACCACTGCTGGAGCGTTTGGGGTCGAAAGTCTACCACGGGGGTAAGAGACAGTAGGGTGAAGGGAGATTCAGGGAGAGAAATTGATAAAAGAGAAGGGGTTCGTGAAAATAGAAGATATAAAAGAATACTCATAGAGGTGAAGTCCGTGAATTTATTTCTGCATCTTCAGAAAATAAATCCCTTATATAGACAAAAAACGTGCATCAAATAGTAGCTTTTTCTCTGCTACTTAGACCACTAATCCGATGCTTCCATTGGCTCCAAAAGGGGGGCAAAATACCAAGACACCTACTCAGAAATCTTTCAGATCACTCCTTCTTCTTCTCCCAGTTCAGAATGTTATTTGCTGGCTATAAACTACGATCGCGCATGTCGCGCAATTTTGCCAATCCTTCTTTTTGCATAAAATCCCCCAAAAATAGCTGAAAGTCACTTGCTTTTTTTTAAATGTCATTCTATTCTAGAAGTTGTCTATAGCTTTTGGATATTTACATTGTTATATTTTCCCTTTTTCCTTGGGTATGGATGGGCTTTTGGTCATGAATTTGGTTAGATAGTGTCCTAATGGGCTAGCTATAAACAAACAGAGTGATGGGCGCTTCGCTGTGTATTTGGATAAATAATATCCTAATACATAAAATGTTTGAGATTACTTTGTGTGATGGGTATTTAGTCATTATTTGGCTACAAAATATCTTGACATGTTAATGTTTTGATAATGTTTGATGGGATGGGCATTTAGGTCATGTATAAAAATGGCTTGACCTATACCTTGTTTTATTTCAAATGTTACAATGTTTTTGTATATATATAAACTTAAATTGAATTCATGCAATTGCGCTTGTAATATAACAATATATGCAATCATTAATCAACTTAAAATGGTTTCATACAATTACACATCTCAATGATTTTCATTGTGTTGTTTATATTAAGAAAAAATTACGACATAGACACACATACTCTCTCTCTCTCTCTCTCTCTCTCTCTCTCTCTCTCTCTCTCTCTCTCTCTCTCTCGTTTTTCCAATGTGAATAGCAATGACTTTATGCATCTAGCATGAACTGTGCAAGCACTTTCTCCTCTATGTGTGTGTGCGTGTGTGGGGGGGAGTGTTGATTGAGTTTTGGTGACTTTGGAAGTGTTTTGGGATAGCTTGATTATGTTTGGGAGAGTCATGATGGTTTTTTATTGAGATTTGATGTTCTGATAGGTTCTATGATGAGTCTATTTGGTTTGTTAGATCTGTGTGGCCTCTGTTTTTTATGTTTTCTTTCTATTTGTGAGGTTGAGATTGTGAATGAGTCTTTTGAGGAGTATTTGAGAATGTATTGAATGGTTTTGGCTGCTTTCAAGTGGTTTTGGTTGAAGCTGCATGATTTTTATGCTTTCTATTGAGCTTATGTCTCTATTATATGGGGTGGATGTCTAGCCTATGAATGTTTTGTAATCTAGGAAGAGGAAGAATAAAAGCTCAAAATGGCTCAAAGGAGTAGAAGAAGTAGTTGAAGAAGACTTGAAGTGAAGACTAAAGTGACAATGAGAGTGATGAGCTCTCAAGGGATACCATAGTGGCTCTAGTGACTCTTCATATCAAATATACCTCTTGGGAGGGGTATCCACAACCAAGAGAGGGTTATTAATGATTATTGATTGTAATTCCAATGTACTATTGAGTGAGGATATGTGTGAGAGAGATCAAGTATGAGAGCTAGTCATTTTCTACGCTAAAAGACATTGTATCTACATGAGAGATTGAGAGACGACTATGGAGACATTGAAGATGAATACTATGTGATAAAATTCCATTCAAAGTGGAGAATTCTTTTTTGTTTTTGTGGTTCTTTGATGGATTCTAAGAAGAATATGAAGAATGCAATCAATTTTGCTAAATATAAATCTGTGGGAGATCCTTTATATGCTACTGCGTGAAGATTTGTTGTGCCTGGTGTTCTTTTTCCTGTTGTGGTTACATAAAGGATGAAAACAAGCTTGTTGACGACTAGAAGATAGATTTTCTTGCATAAGATCCATGTTTCCTTAGTTCTCTCTCTCTCTCTCTCTCTCTCTCTCTCTCTCTCTCTCTCTCTCTCTCTCTCTCTCTCTCTCTCTCTCTCTCTCTCTCTCTCTCTCTCTCTCTCTCTCTCTCTCTCTCTCTCTCTCTCTCTCTCTCTCTCTCTCTCTCTCTCTCTCTCTCTCTCTCTCTCTCAATGTGAATAACAACGACTTAATGCAACCCTAAACCAACACCAACTAAATGAGCCTTAATGTTATGCATGTGAAATGCTGAGAGAAACCTACACTTGTGTCACACATTGCTAAAGAATGCACCAAAGATCTTATAGAATCTTAAGGAGTTGGCACCAGCATCAACTTCAAGAGAGAAGCTAGTGTTTTGGAATACAAAGTGGAAAGGTGAGGAGGCATGCTCCAAGAAATCAAATGTCCTATCAAGCACAACCTCCCTTCCCAAGCGATTGAAGACCATCATAGGTGGAAATCCATGATGCCCAAGTCCCATAGGTGAGATAGGTGGTTTGTCAAGGGGGTGGGTACCATTATGCACACACTCTGAAATCATCAATGTGCACCATTAACTAGCATCCCATTCAATGCCCTCAAGCTTGACAACGTGATCGGCCAAGGTTCCTTTGAAGAGTGTCTGGAGCTCACTATAGATGGCATCATTTACTTTCCTCCTAAAATTTTGTATGATGCCAAAATGTATAAGGGGCCGAATAACTCAAAGCTATAGCAATTCCAGGTGGAGCATGACATGCAAAAGGTTAATGCATTGCCTACATCTATCAACCCCCCTAGATTACTGTATTTTCTCTCTTCAATGATGACACATTAAATTATATACTTATGTGGAAACCCTTTGTAAATTGTAAATATAGAAGAACAATTAAGCATCTCCACAAGTCCCCCATATAGTTTGAAACCTAATCTTGATGTGGAGCCTCGTGTTGAGATGAATGCTAGAATCCTAGGCATTATTGATCATATGTGTAGTAGTATTCATGCACTCATAGATGGGATGAAGGCTATGCATGATACCAACATCATCCATTTAGATTTACATACAGATAACTCAATTTTGACTTCACTTGAGATAATACCCCCATGCTAGGATTCATAGTTTGGGGCCTATGCTCATTGTAGGCATGGTGAGGCTAGCTCTTAATTGGAATGTTATAGCAAACCCTAATGGAGAGCAACATGACATTAAAGAGCATCAACTAAGAGAAGAAGCTAATAGAAGAAGAAGGCCATGGACCACATCTGAAATCTACAATCCTCTTTGCAAGTAAGGAGTCTGATGTCTATATAGTTGGATGGCTCATACTCTACCTCATTGAGTTTTGGCATGTAGGCGAGTGTCTATAGCTGCATAGGGAGGTTAAGATGTTCCAGACAAAGAGATCATATATATACACACTAAAATGGAAGGCCACAAGCCATATGATGCTACATGATAGGACACACAAATTTCCTTTGCAAATCTTAGTGTCTTCTCAAAAGCAAAGTTCCATACAAATCCTGCAAAGGCACAGAGATCCCTCATTGAGCCTATCTTAGCTCATCCTCTCTAATTCAATTTTGTAAAATAGCTTATCGATTTTTGTAGCACTTTGTAGTCTATACAAATTGCGGCAATAGTTTCTACTCTATACTCTATACAAAACAATTTGTTAAGCCATTCGCAATTTACAATTTGTACCTCAAACAATTTGAATCACATTATGCAAAATTGTCATTTGTTGTGTGTTTAACTTCTCAATTAAATTAAAATTGTGTACACAAGTTTTCTATGCATCATTGGGTGCAACATATCTCTCATTACATATTAAATTGTTATTTTTTATGCTAAGTTCTCATTCTATTAATCACTATTAAAGTTGTCACTTGTTGTGGGCAACTTATTTCTATCCATCATCATGCTAATGTATTTGTCATTATGTGTTGTGTGTTTGATGCAGTTGCTCATAGTCATCAGACTTCTTCATATCAACATTCTTCTATTTGGAAGACAACATGGTAGAGGGTGAAGATCGATGATGAGTGAGAGACTGGATTATGACAATAAACAGAGCATACAATGAGCATGCTCAAAAGGCATACGAGTGCTTGAAGAGCTTAGTGGTTGCGTTGGACAAAAGGGAGGCCCAAAATCCATGGCCCAACAACTCTCACAATAAGTAAACTAGCCCACATACAATGGAATAAGATCAACAAGGCCATGACTGGCAAAATGGTGAAGATTGTTTGCTTGTGCTCAAATGTAGAGATTAAGAAAGGATGGTGGAAAGTGATCAAACGCCTTCATGATGGCATGAGGGAGAATGTTGAGTGCATAGCTCTTGAGGTTTTTGGCCAATCTCTTCACAACCCTAACCCCCCCATTGTACCTAGCAAAGATATTGTATATACATTTTGTAATTGGCCATCTAGTGTGCTTCTCATCAAAGGAGACCCACCATTTTATCGGCAACATATGGTTGCACATTGTAACAATCACCCATGATGATTTGCATTTGGCATTGCAAGGCACAACATTAGAATTGCAATGCAAGAGAGGAGGCCCTAAAAAATAAGCTACTCAAAGGGAACTAGAGTTTCAACAACTTCTGCAACCCCAAACACTACCCCAAGTGCATGCTCACATTGAGGAGTGGATTGAGATACTAACAAGGACTATTGAGCTTGTGGAGTGCCACATCATGGAGAGTGCTTCTCAAGGGGCATTAGCACGAGGTCACCTCATGAGTGCCATACTCCATCCCCATTCACTCATGCAAAATGTAGATGTCCCCACAAGCTTGAGCAATATGCCTACATATTGCTTTAAGTCATTCAAACACAAGGAAACCAGCTCATACTTTTGTCATGTGGACACTACATGCACCTTGCCTACCTAGTGTAGAAAATCATTCTGAATAACAAGTATCCATCTTGCCATTCTCTCTTTCATGAAACTTTATAAGATCTTTAGAATGCCCTATGCATGATCTCAAGAGGGAGATTGAGAGAGAGTTCCTAGTGCCCTTTGCAATCTTTTTGTTGGTTGGAGCCATTATGTAAACATAAGTTTTATATAAACATTAAATGAAACACAAAAAATGAATGTCAAGCAATAGAACCTTTTGAATATATGTAAAGAGATGGCTTTCAAAGTATATCAATAGTGCCTTTTGAATATATGTAAAGAGATGGCTTTCAAAGTATATCAATTATAGATAGCTGAAACAATAAATCATGCCTTTCATAGTACAAGTTAAATGTGACATTGCAAACTTATTACTGTAAAAAACTTTAAATCCATGGACTTTTAAGTTTCTTATATCACCAAAAAAAAAAAGGAAGAGGTGAAGCTTCAAAGCTAATCCATTTCCACATCATGATGTTCTAGCTCAATGAATGCTACCTATGCGATCGAGTCATCCAAGGAGCAAGACACTCCTCAATGTATGCATCAATTACCTTTAGATTTGACTAAATCTCAATGTCTATTACAATGGTGTGAATATCTCTCAACATGCTTGATCCCATCAATATTTCTGGCCTTAGTCTCAACACCATCACAATTATACATCCAAAAGGGTATACCCTCCTCGTAGTCACTACTCTCAAGAAACTGCAAGATCCTATCATTACAAAACATGTATACCAACTTTTCAACCATATCTACCAACTATCTATTTTGAATGGTGTTGTGAATGCATTTATATATACACAAATTTCATTCCAAGCTAGAGTTGCTAGCACATTGTGCTAGTATGCACACAACAAGGGGTCTCTAATGTGGATAAGTCTCCCTTACATTCATGGTCCACCACTTCCATGCATGTTGCTCCTTGGTCATCTCCTACTCATAGGGATTAGAAATGAGCCTTTTCTTAGCCTGAATCTAGAGATCTCCTTCACACATTCCTTACATATAACATCATCATCCACATAGAACATGTTGATCACTATGTAGAAGTATGCCAACCACTTACTATTGCTCCATATATGTAGGCTTCAATACTTGGGATCTAACATGTATGTGACACTATGCAATGGTTTATGTACTACAAGCCATCTCCTCTAAATATATTTTAACAGTATCTTTCTGTAAGATGCCTTAAATGATTTTTGCCAAGGCTTTGCAATGGAGTCTTTAGTCTCCTCAGGAGACTCTAAACTCTCTTACACAATCCACCATGTCATCCACTACTTTTCCATGTTTGCCACGTTCTCATCTACGCGACATATAGCATATATAGGGGCCATACATTCTTAAAGGCCATAGATAGCATAAGAAAAATTAAGTCAGGGGAATACATTGCAAGACTATTGAGGAGATATGGCCTCATCATGTGGTGCAAGTTGTTATAAATAATGCAAAGAATTGTAAAAATGCAGCTAGACTTGCAAAATGAGTGATATCCAAAGATCACATGTTGTGCTTACAACACTCATTCGCTTAATTTGGCACCAAAAGACTAGTATAAAAAGGAGGATCCCTCTTGGTTTGTTAGCATTATTGATGACTACAAGAGAGTTGTTAAGCTCATTCTCAAAAGTAGTCAAGCACTTGATATATATCAGGCCTATATGTCATGATTCAGTAAGCAACATGTACCCAACCCAACCATCCAGCACTCGTGATGAAGATCAACACCAAGCGTGCTGGCACAATCGTGAAGACAATTAGACTATGTGTACACTTTCCGTTGGCTATTGAATATACATAGGGAGATAATGATTTCAAAGCTCTAGTTTCTCATTTTCTCTACACACAGTCATCTTAAGATGATAGCATTGATGAACATCACTGCAAGCAATGATATCGTAGACCAGAGTGTGGCAATGTCCAATAAGTAGGGTTGTATGACAAAGTAGTGGGTCAATTGTTAACATAATAACATCGGAAGCAATATGGTGACAATTAATAGGATGCTCAGGCCATGGCGTTGAATGTGACTAAGAGGGAAAGAATCATGGAAACAAGGAAGAAGAGGAAGCTAAGTGTTAACCGTCATATGAACAAGGTGGATAATCTAGAAAATCTAAAGCAGAAGACAAAGGCCAAGGCAAAAGTAAAATGGAAGGTGAAGGTGCACCAAGAAAAATAGGGAAGCGCAAGAAGTGCAGAAAAGTCCTAAATAAAGGAAAAATGCGCACAAGAAAAAGCGCAAGTCAATACTTTTGTAAAAGAGCGCAAGCATATCATGGTTTAATTTAAAGAGCGTCGGGCTTGGGCTCTCACCCGTGCAATTTATAAAGGTAGATGAGCGGTAGGAAGGAAGCTAAGAAGATAGGAGGACAATGGGAAAAAGGGCCTTGGCCACGGTCGGCCATGTAAAAAAAGGGATAAGGGGATGACTGCCCAAAACGGATTTAGGGTTTTGTATATAAAGTTGAAAAGTGAATGAGAAGCTCATTCTTGTGTGTTGCCAAAAGTGGCTCTTCTTCTTCTTCTTCTTCTTCTTCTTACTTGCTTGAGCTTGTGCTTGAGAGAGAGTGTGTGAGAGTGTGAGGGAGTGAGTGTGTGAGGGTGAGGGACTGAGGAGGAGAAGCTCTCCATCTTCTCCTCTCTTCTTCTCTTCTCTTCTCTTCTATTGTCTTGCTTGCGGTAATGGAGCTTGGAGCTTGGAGCTTGAGGATGGAGCTTGCTTAAAGCTTGCACTTGGATCGTGGAGCTACCAGAGTGCACGGGAGAGGAGGTAACTCGATCGCCATGGAGGTAAGCTCACTACACCTGTAGATATGGATGGTACGTCGGCTATGTGAGAGGTAGCCATTAGTGCTCGGCTTAGAACGCTTGAAACAATAAGCGGTCCATGGATCTTGGCGGTTGAGCGAAAGTTTCAACATTTTGGTTCCATTACCGAGACCACGAATTCAAGCCTTGAGCACTTGCGCACTTTGAATCGAGCATTGAAGTAGGGTTTTCCCTGAACCGGTGCTTGAGGTAGATAGGTAGGAAGCGAGGGAGTTTGAAGAGGTATTTGATCTCCTTAGCAAGTAGATTTTTGGTGTTTTGGATTTGGAAAAGTATGTTGAAATAGGGTAGGTATTCTCTTTGTGATTTGGATGCATTAGGGTAGAACAAAATAAAGAAAAAGAAGAAAAAGAAGCATCAAGGTTTTTGTTGTCATAACATGGCATGAGGGTTTGATTCGATTGTCAATTTGCATTTTGGAGTTTATTGGATATTCCGGGTATATACAACTCTTCCCCTCCATCCATAGCTTTGATCTGGAGGTGCGATAGGCCATGACCTGAATCGTGTGATTCGAGCGATTTATTATTGCGTCGGCCAAAATCGCGCTATATTCGGCCCGTCCAAGTGACGGCGATTCTGAGTTGAGTCCCAGAATCGGCCCTCGGACCACTCGGCCAATTGATCCTCGGACCATTTGGCCCACTACACTCAGACGCCTTTCATTCAGCCCATCCGAGTGAAGCATTCGGACCAACTTTGAAATTCAGCCCTCGGATGTGCCAACTCGACCCAACCCCACTCGGACAAGTTGACATTTGGCTTGGCCAAATTCACCACTCGGCCCTCGGCCCACTTGACTCGACCCACTCGACTCGGACACCCACCGCTCGGCCCATCCGAATCGACCATTTGGACCAACTTAGAATTCGGTCCACCTGACTCGGCCCTCAACCATTCGGCCCAAACACATTCGGACCAACCACTCAGCCCTCGGCCTAGTTGATTCGCCCCACTCGGCCCGGCGCTTAGCCCTCTGCCCTTGGACGGGCCGAATCAGACATTCGGCCCCCCTGCAATTTGGACCTGTTGGGTGGAATTTGGATTTTTTCAAATTTTAACCTATAGACCTTGAAACCGACCGAGAGACCATATAGAGCCGAAACCATATCATAAATCAATCACTAGGCTAAAACTTAGAGCAAGTAGTTTAAATTTTGGCTATAAACGGTCCTCCAAATCGCGCATGGTGCTTACCGGAAAGGCCCTGCGGGCGGGGGGGACTACCCCCCCTCGATCCCCACAGATTGGGTTCTAACCCTCCGCACCTCCCACAACTAGGTTGGAGAGAAAACATGTGCCGTGACAGGTCCTCCAAATTAGACAATAGTGTAGTAATGGCTCTGCACAGGCATGGATTCTCACTTACAAAAGAGCAACCAAAATCCCATACCCCAAACAGAGACCCTAGAACCTCAATGGGCCAATCTAGCCAACAAGGGCAAAAAGGCCACACTACAAAAATGTATACGTGTTGCATTCAGACTGCATCTAGTCAAAGTGAAAATCAACAACGTCAAGCTACAACTGCGAAGATGACTAGATATGACAGTCTTGACAATAGATGCACCTTGAATAGCACTACACAGACAATCCAAGACATCAGTGGAGAATTCACATATGGTCGTGCAGTTGGGTACTCAAGGGCATTTTTTAGAAGGCTTAAATTTATAAGCCAAGACCCGGAAGATGAAGACATAGTACCGCCTACTTATCCTAGGGTCAAACTCACCGCGAAAAGAGAGCACATTGTCAATGCTCTGATTGATGAAGGGGCAGATTTTAATATCTTGACCTATGAAGCACTGACTCTGCTAGGCCAACCAGAGCTCACACTGACTACTAATGCAACTATTAGTCTATACGAGGGACACCCACAAGCACTGATAAGAAAGTGCAAAATCCTTGTAACTATTGAATCTGAAAGCTTGTCTATCCTATTCCATGTTCCTCCAAATAGTGCTAGTGATGTGGAAAGGAAACCCTCCTTGGACGACCCTTCAAAAGGGCAACCAAGTGTGAGGCCAACTATGTCACACAGAGGATACACTTGATGCTACCGGATGTGAGGATAATCACAACCTTTAGTAAAGGTGACCTCATCAAACCTCGAGGAAAGACAAGGAACATTCCGACATGCCAAGCAAGCCTAATGATGAGAGCAAGGGCTTGTTGAAAGAGTTGCTACAAGCACATGTTGAATAGAGAGAACCAGTAAGTGAGGCCAGGCTTAAAACAAGAAGGTCAGGGGACAATGCCAAGTACGGGCTTTGGACTTACAAATATCGTAGAAGACCCCAAAAGAAGCCCAAGCCTTATAGACGAAGGCATCGATGGAGGGTCAGCACAACGCCGTGATGGATATCCAAAGTGTTGCTACTTGGTCAAGGGTATTACATAGGTAACCGATGGATTTGGGTGCCAAAACCCCCTGCTAAACCTCCTCTGTCGGGACTGAAGGCCAGATCGTATTAAGAGCAAAGAAGCATAGGAGGAGATCTAAATGAAAAACCAAGTCTTGAGTCAAAAACATTGGAGTGACCGAGCCCCTCACGGTCGAAATCAAGAAACCAAACGGGACTAATCAAAGGGTAGATTCTCAACCTAGCATGTTTGACAAGCAAATATCAGACGTAATCGTTGAGGATACGCAAAAGCCACTAGTGCCCAAGGAGCCTTTGATTCCCCAAGAGGATAACAGGCATCATAGGCACAACATTGCTCATGGCAAGGTTGAATGCTCAACAAAGAAATGGTAAAATCATCTAACAGCCACGAGCAAATCTTCTAGCCATTGTCGGAGCCACTTAGGAGTCCCAAGTCTCCTACACCCTCTTTCCCTAAACGGACACAAGAAGCACAATAGCAGTCTCATCAAGTGTAGCTGCTCAATCCCAATCTCTATCTCCATTTAAGCTTCTAAATGTCCAAGAGGTGGGACATGACACTATCCGTAGCTCTCGGCCCAAGGATATGCCTGTGCAACCTAATGTGACTAGATCAACTCATGATCGATCTACACAAGTGAATGCTCAAAGGGCAATAAAAGGCACGACCACTTCCAATCACCCTAGGGACTTGACACCGCAATCCACCAAGAGTACCCAGCCCACTAGACTAGCTGCCACTACTTCCAATCAAGGATCACATCTGTCATCACAGCCCTTGTCTGTGACAATGACCCTTGCAAAACCTATCCTTAGCAGTTCACCTGTGGAGGAGGTGCCGCAACTAGCATCCTTGACAACTCCAGCACTTCCAAAGCACCTAAAGCCTAAGCTTGAGAAGAAACCTCTCAAAGATGTGGCCAAGGAGATGGTGCATCTGACCAATCAACCTAGCAAGGCTGTCCAACAGGTTGTAGCTACGTCCCATGAGGACACACCAGAGAAGGGGAAAGCTGAGGCCTAACCAAGAACATCAACGGCTAACCTAGTTCAAAGTCATGAGTCGTTAAGTTATGCACCTTCACTGACCAAGAAAAAGAGGAGAAAATAGCGAAAACAACAACAGTTACAGGTGGTTGTGGACCCCAAGAACATTGAGACCAAGAGCGTTGGAGAGGTGAGGAATAAAGCATCGAGTCCATCCACCAAGGAACCCATTGATGTCTCTCCTAATAGTGGTGAAACCTTAGACACATTTTTGTGTCCTAAAAAATCAAAGCAACCATTACCATCAATAGTTGCTTGCAACACTCAATCCACAGACAATAGAACTCACATTGACCTATTAAGAGTGGATACAACACTGTCATAACAAGGTGACGAGACTATACCGGTCACATCCAAGGAGAGCCATGACACAATAGTAGCAAGGCCTCAAGAGAAACATAGAAACCCTGAAAGCATAAGCAACCCTAGCATTAACCAATCTTGTTTATCTAGGCCTAGGGAAACTCCTAGAACCTTGCATGAGATAGCAACTGAGCAAGCCCTCGTTGAACTAGAAGTGTCGCAGAATTCTTAACTGAGTTGGATGCTAAGCTTAAAGTGTTCGCATGTGTCTATGTCCTGGCAGACATGGGCGCATTCCCTAAGGAGCAGTTAAAGAATATTTGTCATTTCTTCTATCCTAGGAAAAGCAGCAACATCTTGACGAGCACTATGACAGGCTCCTACATGAATGCATGCGACTCACCTTTGACGAGGAAGCCGACAAACTATGCTTAACTGTAACATTCAATTATGTGCTCTGCCAACCAAATCTCTTAGAAATAGAGCAACTAAAGCAACAATCAGAGGGTCGAAGTCAATTTGAAAAACATTGGTTTGAAAACCGCATTGCAATGGCTGAACTAGGAGCCCAAATTATGACAGTCTCAGAGGGGCGGTTGGCCAAATGGCAGTCTCAAAGAGACCCAATCTATGTGGTGCCGACTTCCTTTCAAGTATTGACTACCATTCGAGATATGGACTTAGCCAGAACTAGCCAAGAGAACTCTCTGGCTGATAAGGTTCTCACTGAGGAGGAGCTACATGTTGCAAGTAGACTCAGACAAGGTACCATGATACTTGACATTGCAAAATACCTAATGTTATTAAGAAGGCTGCCACGAGTACTGGATGCGTGTGCCACACTCCAATATAATCCTGAGTTCTACAATTGGTTTTAATCCTCACGAAGTGACTTGGATTCATAAATATGTACATAAATAAATAATGAGTTTTGTGACCCTGTATAGATAATATCAACACACACAAGCAATGATAGTTAAGCGCAGGGAGAAGAGTTGGGTTTGACAGGCTCAGCTGCTCAGATCCTCCTCTCACCGCATGTCTAGAAGCCGTGTGACCATTCCCACCTCCAAGTGGAGGGCATGAAACCCTCATTACCACCATAGGAAGCCATGACCAACACCTCTGAGGACGTAGATGGGGTGTTGTCCCCTTCTATATACATTTTCCCTTTTCGGTCTGTCCTTCCGGGGACGAGCCTTGCTCCACTCCATCATGACCATTCGATGCAACTTAGCATAAGCCAAGATCTGCTAATGGCTAGAGTACGCCTCACAGTCGGAGCAAAGCGAATATCATCACGAGGGCCGTCCCTCTACAACAAACACTGCATGACTCACCTCACCGCACTCCTCCTCATATGCACTTGATAACCCACTGTATAATCCCTTCCATGCAAATAGTTTTATCTAGCTTCAAGACCTAATCCTTGGTTTGCATTTTGCAGATCCCCCTATGGTAGCAGTCATGGACCACATAGTGCAGCTGGCATGCAAGGAAGCTCTCCACTGTCGGAGAGAGTATAAAGCACTGGTACCCCCACCAGAATGCTACGTGCCTACTCTAAAGAGGTATGCGCCGAAAAGAGGCCCCAAACGACATCGCCTAGGATGCAGGCCAAAAACCCCCCAAGCCAAGAGGACAAGGGCTCAAGGGAGCACATGGGGTGTGGCAACACCAGCCGTGCACGCTCCCAACAAACGCTCGGGCACCAGGTGCTCGAAAGAGGAGAGGGCAGCTCGAGTCAAGCAGGAATTCGATGCATTGTTTAAAAGCATTCTAGAAATAGTTGTAGCCACGGACTACACCATCTGGGTCTGAGCTGACATCTTCCCCGCCCAGCCTCACCAGAGCCCCTCACCAACACAGCCTGAGTCGCCCGACAATCTGAACTCGCCCCACCTCTCGTACAAATAGAGTAGCCCCTATGATGTATAAGCTGTTTAACAAAGGCCATCCTGCCAAAACTTTTTGTCTTTAAACGGTTAAAGGGGGTAGGCTCCCCACTTGTATACACTTTCCTTGCCAACTACTAATATATGCCATGTCTTTAACAAGCATTGGAATATGCATCACACTCAGCATCATAGGATTTTGGCAAAGTAATATATTGTCGTGATTGCATCTATTCATTGCAATTGATACATGCAACTTGCATATACTCTCATGAATTGACGAGTGGATGCAGGACGACGCAAGACTTCGTGTGAAAGTGTTCAATGCCCAAGTCACCACAAGACCACCAACCTCACAAGAGCCATGATGGAAGCCTCACCACCGAAAGTGAAAATCACCCTTGCGATTGTCCACATCACGTGGCCCACAGCGTGATCAATGGCAACTCCCTCGTTCTGGGTTACACTCTACACCAGGCACTCACGGTAGCTGTTACCTCAATTATACTAACATCACACATTCCAAATAGGATTGTGTGGGAGCTTTCGCTCAACCGCCAAGACCCACGAACCGCTTATTGTTTCAAGCGTTCCAAGCGAGCTCTAATGGCTATCTCTCACCTAGCCGATGCGCCGTCGATCCTACAAGTGGAGTGAGCTTACCTTAGTACCGATATGAGTTGCCTCCTCTCTTCCACGCACCGATAGCTCCATGATCCTAGATGCTAGCTCAAGCATCCTCAAGCCTCCTCCACCTCCAAGCTCCATCCTCCAGAGCCGCACGCGCAAGAAGAGAGAAGGGAAGAGAAGAAGAAGAAGAGGAGATGGTGAAGAGTTTCACCCTCTTGATCCCTCACTCTCACACATAGTCACTCCGTCACACTTTCACACTCCCTCTCTCAAGAGCACACACAAGCAAGAAGGTGAGAAGGAGAGAAGAAGAAGAAGACTCCTTTTGCCACACACCAAAGAATGATCTCTTATTCACTTTTTGAACTTTATATATACAAACCCTAAAATCCCATGGGCACCCATCACTTTTTTACATGATCGGCCATTGTGGCAAGGTCCTTGTTCCATTTTCCTCTTTTAGCCCCGTGTCTCTAGCCTACACCCATCTAATATTTTACAATGGGCACAAGAGGGAGCCTGGAGCTCTTTTACAAGGATTTTCCGAGTTTTTTGAGGCACCTTTTCTTTTAAGGTTGCGCTTTTTGCCCCGGTTCATCTTTAGAGGCCGCTTGCGTGTCTTTGCTCTTTCTTCATCTTCCTTTGCTTTTTCTCCATCTTTCGCCATCTTGACTTCACCATCTTATCTTGGGGTTAACATTACCCCCCTCCTAGGCGGGTGCCAGTCCCATGGCACTTTTGGTGTGGGTGTAAGGGTGAGGGCCACATGTAGACTCAGGTGCTTGTGGAAGCGCAAGAACGAGGTTCGTCGGGGCAGCTTAGTGGATTGCATGGGTGGACGAGGGCCTCCGAAGTTGGTGGTTGGGCGTTTGTGGTGTACCTGAAGAAGAAGGTGCGGTGCTCTTTCTAGGGGGGTGCTGTCCTTAGCGTGTTGGTGCGATGTGCTCGTGCTAGTGAAATGGGAAAGTGGGTCTAACCGCAGGCGAAGCCTGGTGATGTCCCACACTTGAGGACCCCATTTGTGCCAAGGGGGTGTGGTGCCAGTGGCTTAGGGTGACAGGTCGAACCATAGGTGAGTGTTACCTCCCTAGGTGTGTCTTGCTGTTGATGTGCCCTAAGCGTGACATGGGGGATCAAAAAGGGCTAGGGGGTTAGGAGTGGAGCCAGCCGACCAAGGTCACTGGACACGCCTAACTTAAGGACCCCTAGGTGCAGTGATCATGCGTTTTTTTTTTTTTGATACATTTCAAGATAGTATTACATGAGGAGCAGGATAGGCAAGTCAGGTCTCATCATCGGAATGAGGGTGAGAGGGCGGGCGGATGGATTTGCATAAAAATTGATGGCTCTACATGTACCCTTTCAGGTTCATGCAGACATGGAGAGAGGTGGTGGATAGGAAGGGGTGATTGCACCTAGTGAATTGGCTATCGCTCATATCCTCTAGGAGCGCTAGGCAAAATGAAGGTAGTAGGCTAGCCCTCATCATTAAGCGGGTCATAGCGCAACTATCGATAGCGTTAGGATCAAAAAAGAGGGGAGGCAAGCCGCTTTCTTGTGGTGCCAAATCTTGCTTAAGTAGGAGTTTAAGGAGCCTAAGGTAATTACAGGTGATTATGAATGCGGGATCTGGGCAGGAGGAGAACTCAGCGAGGAAACACGTCATGGAGACGAGCACGCTTCCTAGATCAAAAAGTAGAGCGTCCTCAAAGAAAGTGGCGTTGGCATTGTAGATGACGGGGAAGTCGTGCCTCCCATGGAGGGTAGCGACAAAATCCATGCCTACCCTACAGGGATACGCCATAAACATGGGGTCGTTCCGCTCGTAGGGTAGGGTGTTACAAAATGCCATCTAGGCGAGCATGTTGGTATTACATATTCGCCTCCTCCAGAGGTGTTCGCAGTCGTAGCCCATTACCGTGTGTGACACTTCGTATACTTTGTCTTGCCAGAATTCGGCCTCTTGCGTGACCCACAAAGTGGGGGTCCTTGCCCTGTCCTCCAGCCATCTTTGGCCTAGTTGGCTGCCAGCCGCGATCACCTCCTCCATCGCCTTGATCGGTAGGACCCTTCTCAAGCTATCACGTATAAGGAAACTGAAGGACAAAAGGGTCCTTTTCCATTTCTTGCCGTTCCCAGACCACTAGTTCTGCATGGAATTGCATTGGTAGGTCTTCGGGGCATGGTGGGAGGGGAGCGGATGGCTGCACGACTGGCTTGGCCTGCAGCCATTTTCTGGCCTCTTCCACTAGCTTTTTCCGCCGCTCCTTGAGAATGGCATGTCTGTCCAGGGGCAGTTGGGTTGTTGCTGATCTTGTTCATGCGGCGAGGGGGACTGCAGGATTATATATTCTCTGAATCTATTCATGTCGATTTCGAATTCGACTTCCTCCCCTATCAGTTTTCTTGTAGTGCTCTTTCTTCAAAGCGGAGGGCATCTGCCTCCTGGGGTGGCATCTGCAGCCCCACATGCAGGGCTCTGCATGTGATGCTTAATTTCTTCTTCACCACCTCCAACGGCTCCGTTCCCTCTAGTTGAGTTGTATCCAGCAGCGTATTGAGGAAGGCTTGTTGTTGGGCAGTGAAGGCTGTCTAGGCGGTGTCCGCTTTGCTTTCTGCCAAGATTTTTTCCTTCTCCACTAAGGCGAGGTGCCGCGCCAGTGCCTTCACCCGTGCCTCGTTCTGCATAGCCCATTCCTCGGCCCTTTTGCTCATTCCTTCCATGCTCTCCCCCTACTATTGAGCTAGGGTTACGAGCTTCTGCTCCTGGGCCCTGAGCTCTTTGCTCATGTTGTCTTGTTCTTTCTTCCCAAGATGTAGCTGATCGGTCATAGACTCGATCTCCTTTCATTGTTGCTCCCTCTCTTGGCTCCTCTCTTCTTCCTTGGCATTCAGCTCCTCCATCACCTGCTCAATGGTGGCGGTCTTTGATTCCAGTTCCTTATACCTTGACTCCAGTTCCTTATATTGCATCAGGAGGAGCTTGTGCTCCCGCTACATCTGCACCAGTTCCTGATTCTCGTCCTCCAGCTGCTGCTTGTAACTTTCTTCCATGTCCTCTTTGGCTTTCAACTCTTGCTTGAGTTTGAATATTTGGCGTTGTTGCATGGCGATGATGTAGGTTTTTTCCAATTGGAAAGCCACCACTGACTCTTTTTCTGTCATCAACTCAGCCACCACAGCCATCATTTTTTCCTCCTTCGCTTTCTCCATGTAGGCTGGTGGCGTCATTGTTGTGTGGGTGGGGGTGGTTGGGGCCTCCATGCGCGGACGCTTTTGATCCTGCCTTGATTCAGCATCTGCAGGCTGGCCTTTTTGGTCCCGTGGTCATAGTTTCCGTGCTTTTCCCTTGGGCCATTTCCTTGCTGATGAAGTATTGCATCCAAGCCACTAGGTTGGACACTTCCAAGCTGGTGGGGATGCTAGGGGTGGGCGTAGTGGGTTCAACGAGGGGTGCCATGAGGGTGGGGATGGGATGAAGGGGTGCTTTGCCTTTTCCTTCTGGGACTGTGGGGGGTGCAGGTTCTGGGGCCTGCATATCGGAGCTAAGCCTCTCTTCCTTGGGCTGATTCTAGGCTTTTGGGTCATCCGCCCTGCATTGTTGCTCGATGGACTGGCGTGTAGCTTCGGCCAGGTCCTCCTCCTCTTTTCTTCTTAACTCCTCATCCTCCTCCGCGACTCTTCTTTTCCTTTCCTCCTCGGCCTTTTTGCATTCTTCCTCTAGTTTTTATTTTTCCTCCTGCTCTTCTTTCCTTCTCCTTTTAGCCTCTTGCTTGAACGCCTTTTTAGCCTGCCTGACTTGTTCCGTTGTCTCTTCTTCTTCTTGCTTCCTCTTCCTTTCTCTTTCCTCTGCCTCCTTGAGGGATTTTCGTTTAGTTTCTCCAAGTCCTCCCTCTCCTTTCTACGGCCTTCATCCTGTTTCTTTTTCTTATGCGCTGCTTTTTTCTTAGTCTCCTTAACCTGCTTTTTGCTCTTCTACTCTTCCCCTTCTTCCTCCGTCTCTGTCCTATCGCTAGACCTCTCCTGGTGTTGATGGGGAGGTGATCAATCGGGTGTTTCTCCCTCCCCCTCTTTTGCTTCCTTCACGGCCTCCTGGATCAGCGTCGTTAAGATGCCCCCGTATGCGATGAATGAGGCTTTGGAGAAAGCCCTTTTTCTTTCTGCAGCCTTCGACATCGGTGATTCTCCTCCTGCTGGTAGGCTTCCTAAGGCTAGTGCTCGGTCCGCCTAGTCAATAGTCTTGCGCACGTAGTCGTTCCAGTCGACTTGGTGCAGGGTCTGGGCCGCTACATTTTCCAGGATTGGTACGCTGAACCGGTGCATCAACGTGCAGGGTTTGGGCCGCTACATTTTCCAGGATTGGTATGCTGATCCGGTGCATCAACGTGTATAGCACTGGCTGGAAAAGAGCGCATGTATGAGCTTCGCCTGTAGCCTGGTCTCTGAATTGGGGATGTCCTGGATACTGATGCCATCGTTCTTCAACACATCCTCCTTTCTCATCCCCAACATGGCATATACGTCCCTCTTTTGCTTCTTTTCCACCTTCGGTTCCAGCCCCAGTGCCTTCTCCACCAAGGCCGGGGTTAGATGAACCAACACCTACTTAGCATTTTGTCCTCTTCCCACTATGACAGTGCCACATTCGCTGTCGGGATTGTAGGACCTGAGAAATTTCACACAGCTCGTGTGCTCAGGTTCTCGTGCGAAACTTTCCAGGTACTTCTTGAGGTTGCAGCTTTCCATGACACTCCTGGCCACCTCTTCCTTGGCCAGTAATTCTTCCAAATTGTGAATAGTTTGAAATTTCAACTGATTATAGGCGCGGCTCTCCAGGTTGATGCTGTACTGCATTCTCTCTTCCTCTGTGAAGGGGAGTCGGTGGGCTCAGTCCTGCTGCGACATTTTTTGTTCCTGTCATAACAGTAATTTTCATTAATGCTTACGACATAGTAATCGCTGAAAAAGAAAAAACTCTATGCTTTTGAATGAATTCATTAAGGTCTAGTACAGATTTCCTTTTCAGACTTTGACTTTTTGCCTTTTAATTCAAAGTTTTTGTGCCCTTTTTCTACCCCATCCGTTTTTCACAATGTATGTCTACGTACTTCACTGACTTTGATTTGCTTTACTGCTTCTAATCAGATTCACCTTACCCCCTCCCCTTCCAGTTTGAGAAGAATCCTTCCTAGGATGAGGGTTAGAAGGTGTAGGGCTTTCGGCATGGAGGTGTAGGGGCTACTTGTGAAGGAGCCAAGTATAGAAATTGGGATTGTATTCCAAATGGGCTTCGCGGTCCAGATCGGAGGGTTTAATCCCCACTTAGGTGATGTATATGAGAACGTCAGTCAGGAAGTCGCCCGAGTTTACTCGGCTAGCAATGTGTAACTCCTCTTCGGTCAACAGGCGGTCGAGGTAGGGGTGTCCCTTGATGTGGTCTTCTATAGGACGGCCCCGCAGCGTGGTTAACACTCGATATGATGTCGGCGCGATGTATGTGGGGCCGTACTCTGCTGTTTTGATAGCGCGTCGCTGCTCGGCGTTGGTCATTACCCGGCATCCTTCAACTTCCCATTGCAGTCTAAGATCGTACCAATGCCTTAAGAACTGGAATTTCATCTCAGCAAGTTTTGACAACTCTGCCACTTCTTGCTCGGTGATGGTAGAGGTGGTTCACTGATCATACGACGTAATGAAGCATTGTTTGATTGCTTGCTCTTTTGAGATCTCACCGGCCGGTGAGCAACTTAGCAGTGGAGGTAGGGGCTTTTGCAAATGCAAATTCAAACGTTTCCCAAGAACAAGGCATCGTTTGAACTTTGGCTGCAAAGGATTCGTCTAATAGGCCTAAGTCGAGGCGATCGTAGCTCATAGCTAGCGACACAAAAGTAGCGTCCAATCACTTAATGCAATCCACCACGTCATCCCTTGTTTCCTTAGCTAAATCGGCTTGCTAGTGAGAGAAAGGATTTCCTCTTGTAAGAGGGCCTAAGGCTTGCGGGTGGTTGGGGTTTGGTAGGACTTGAACCTTTGATGACGGAGAGTTGCTATGGTAGGACTTCAGGAGCTTGTGATTGGGTCGCTGGGACGGAGGCTAGGTTAGCAGCGGACTCGAGTGATGGCCTATTACTTTCAGGATGGATTTGGAAAGCCAGATCATTTCCTGCTTGTGATGATGCTCGAGCTGGCGGTTTTTTTGATTGGTCCGACAGGCTTGGGCGATTCGCATAGGTTCGTGCGTGGATGGACTCGATGATTGTGGGTCAAGGAAGCTCTGCGGCTTGTGGTTTCGAGGTCCTATGGTTTTTGGGATGATCGAACTTGAGGTTGGCATACGAGTGGTGCCTCTGGCCATGTGGGCCTTAGGTATCCACAGCCAAGCATTGCCCTCATAGTAGCCTTATGTGTGCAAGAGAGCCTTGGGGACCCATCTTTGACTGATTACACGTCTATTCTTGTGACTGCGTTTGGGCCTCCTAGGTTTAGAGTTTCTGGCCTTATGAGGGTAGGAGTGTCGACTCCTAGGTAGTTGTTGCGGTTGTTTAGGCACCCATTGAAGGCAAGGCTGTAGGGCCTTAGCTTTGGCTGGTATGGGTTGCGGGCGATGAGACTCGGGGAGTGGCGGCCGCACACTACCCCCTCCTTAAAATTGCCTACAGGTGTTTCTATCAGTGGCTAGGTGGCCCGTGATGGGGTTGCGCAGCCCTTGCTGAAAGGTGTAACAGTGCGAACGTTGCCTATTGCTAGATGGATGCGCTGCGACGTGTAGTCGACATTGCAGTGGGTCTGTTTTTTGAAGGTACGCCCCAACAGTGACTCTATACCTGCGTTTTTAGCATTTGGCAGCACATAAAAAATCATTGGAACAATCTTGGACTCGATAGAAATGGCTGCCTTGCACTTGCCGAGTAGTGCATAGGAGTAAGCCCCATATGGGCTTAATTTTGCAATGGTGGGTTGAAATTGTGGCTGGCCAAGTTGTGTCCAATGATCATAGGTCAGGATGTTGAAGTCTGCTCCCTCGTTGATCAAGGCGGTGAAAGCACATGTTTGTTTGGCCATGACTGTGATACGAAGGTATGCGGGTTCCACAGCTTCCTCATCCTCGTCGTCGATTTCAGTGATTGTGGCTACTCGTACCTTGACAGGCAATTCTAACATCGGTGGTTCGTGCAAAGGATGCGTAGGAGGGTAGTACTTCTTGACACGGCTGCCATTGAAGAAGCCTATTCCTTCACCGTTTAGGGTCTCAAGTTCGACGTTGCCTGTTTGGCTAATTGTATGAACTTTGAATGGTCCAAGACCTCTAAATTTCATCTTTTGCTTATGCCCTTTAACTGAGTAGAGGAGCACTAAGTCACCCTGTTCGAACTTGCGCTGCTTTGACGTGCTTGTCAAACCAGCTCTTGCGTCGGGCTTTCTCACAGATCAGTGCATGGGTGGTAAGGAGATGAGTCTTTGAGAGACGTTCGAGCTCAACTAGTCGTTGCGTCCATGCCTCCTTCCCTTCCCATTGGCCTGCAATCAACTGATAGGGTTGGATCTTAGGGATTAATCGCCTAATCCAGGCTTTTTCTATTGGTCGGTCAGGCAGTCCGTGCTCAAGCACTTGGACTATGTCATCTGCCCAATACGGCGTTAGATCGGCCTTAAATAGGTCTCTCTCGCTGGAGAGGTTAAATAGATGGGCATCGGGCAGTTTATCAATAACACCTTGTCCAGCGACTTCTCTGGTGGGAATGTGTGACATGTGATCAGCCACGTAATGTTGTTTTCCCTTCCGTACCACTACGGAGAAGTCAAACTCTAAAAGCAGAAGGAGTCATTGAGCTATGCGTCTTGTAGCACAAGGTTTGTTTACTAGATATAGCAAGGCTTGATGGTCCACAAAGAAGGTGAAGGGCGTGGCCAAAAGATAATGCTAGAATTTCTTTATTGCGAATACCATGGCTAGTCCCTCTCTTTTCGTCATTGAGTAATTCATTTCCATCTCAGTGAGTTGTCTGCTAGTAAAGCTCACTGGATAGTCTAAATTGTGTTCGCCATGCTAGCACAACACTGCCCCCACGGCAAACTTTGAAGCGTCGATATGCACGTGGAAGGTGATGGTCCAATTTGGGGCTCGTAGGATTGGTGCTGTGGTTAGAGCCTTCTTCAACTCTTCGTATGCCCTTTGGCATGCTTCAGTCCATTCGAAGACTATAAGCAGCTTGTACAATGGTCTAGCGATCAATGCATAATTGAGTACAAACCGCCGATAGTACCCGGTATGGCCTAGGAAGCATTGAACTCCTTTGTAGTTGCTCGGGGGTGGAAGGTCAACAATGACCTTGATCTTCGAGAAGTCAATGGCAATGCCATTCTTTGACACCACGTGCCCTAGAATGCATCCATGCTTCACCCAAAACTAGCACTTTAAGGGGTTCAAGGAGAGGCGGTATAAACGACACCGTTTAAAGACTACTCGGAGTTTGTCTAAGTGTTCGATTCACGTCGAGTGGACATAGAGGTCGTCGACAAAGACTTCTAACTCCTTGCGAAGCATGTTCTTAAAGATGGTGCACATGAGGCATTGGAAAGTGGCATGGGCATTAGTCAACCCGAAGGGCATGACTATGTAAGCAAAGACACCCCACTCGTGGCGAAGGCAGTCTTATGCCTATCCGCAGGATGCACTTGCACCTGGTTGTACCTTGAGAAGCCATCCAAGAAATTGTAGGCTTCTTTGCCTGCCACTCTCTCAAGCATGTGCTCAGTGTACGGCAATGGATAGTTGTCCCTCTTGGTGGCAGCGTTTACCTTCTTGTAATTGACGCACACTCGGATTTTTCCATTCTTCTTCATCACGATGACTATGGGCAATACCCAGTCTGTGTGCTCAATTTCATAAATGAATCCTGCTCTCATCAGCTTATCAATCTCCTCCTTGACAGCATGAGCATGTTTTGGATTCATAGGGTACGGTTGCTGCTTGACCGGTATTGCATCCGACGTCATGGGTATGTTGTGGGTCACAACACTCGGGTCTACCCCCTTAAGCTCTCCTAAGAACCAGGCGAACACGTCTATGTACTCTCACAAGAGAGCAATAAGACTCGTTTCTTCTTCATTAGTCAAGTCATCAACAATGAAGACTGGTCGAGGTGGTTCCCCTTCTTAGGCTAGGTCCACCTCCTTGACCCTAGCTGGTCCCTCGATTGGTTCGCTTGTCTGTGCTTGACGTTTGGCACCCAACAGCACTACCACCCTATCTCCCTTTTTGAATTTCGTGAATCGTTTAGGGAGGTCCTGCGGTTTTTGCTGTTCTTCCGTTCGAGCATCCCTGGGTTGCTTTGTCTTTTCGTGTCTCAATTGTCTGTGCCTCAGGTGGACAGGTAGGTCCCCCTTGGTGCGTCTGGTTGTGGGCGGCCTAGGGATCTTGGATCACTATCCGAACTAGCCTCTGATTCAGAGTCGAATCCCCCTCCTTCACTAGAAGAGGTGGTCTCTCCTGGTGGGCACAGTTCAGATGGGGATTCAGTTCTAAACATTGATGTCATTCCTGGCTGGGCTAGTCCCGCTTGCTCGAGGTCTATGGCTCCTACGTGTTCCAACCAGGTGCGGTCACATTCTGCGCTCATGACTCCTCGCTCCATCCGGAAGGTACTCTTTCTCTGTGGCTTGGAGTCTGCTCGTATTTGCTCTATTTCTTGTCCTTCAGTGTCGTATTCCACGGTATCTACCTCACCCTCACTTGCATCACTAAAGGACTAGCAATTTTCGTATTCGTCGTTCGAATTTTCTTCATCAGACTACTCGTCATCTCCTAGGACTCAGTCTATCCCTGATCACTGGTCAAGCACCAGGGCCCAGTTATACATGAGGTTTAAGTCGTGCACTTTGGTCCATTGCCACTTGGATTCATCTAAGAGATCCTGGAGTGGTTTGAGATATGCAGCTAGATTGCCAGCTAGTTTGTCCGATAGACATTCCAGTATCTCCTGGAGTTCCCTTTTGTTGGTTGGGACATGGGCGTTGATGGGCTTCGGCTTCCCTTGAAGGCTTCTTGCCACCATCATGCAGACTGGCACGGAGGGTGTGTCGTTAACCTTGCCGATTGTTTTGATGGCTTGCTCATATGCTTTGTGATCAGAGAATGGCAGGTTGATTGTAGCAAGGACATGCATCCAATCCCACTCGTCCTCTGGGCATGGGATATACCTGGTCAAGGGCCCATAGGACTTCTTGGCCTGAGCATTACCCTTGAGCATAGCAGAGATGGCATCTAGGTCGATGGATGAGGTCTTCCAAGTGTCCATCTCTACTCTCACGGCGTCCGTCCTATTGCCAAGAAAGATTAAGCCGTTACCCCAATCTTCGATGACCCTAGCGTTGCACATCCAGGGGCAGCCTAATAGGATGTCGTAGTCCACTCCCTTCATGACTATAAAGTTAACAGAGAACTTGATACCTGCGATCTTCACTGGCCAATTCTTAAGCACCTTGAATGGCTTTACTCTCATACCGTTCGCTAGTGTGACATTAAACCTAGTAGTCTCAACAGGTGGGTTTTCCTAAGTCTGAAGCACAGTGTGGCTAAGCATACTAACCCCGACCCCCGTGTCTACGATTCCCTTCCTCGTTGTATCACCTAGGGCTAAGACCGATAAGACTGCATGCATCTCGGAGCCTTCCCAAAAGGCATTGACGTGCAAGGACTTAGGCGTAGAGTGCATCGTCAAACTCGGTATTTGTGTTTTTGCCTCATGGTCATGAGGGTTTGTCGTGACCTGCTCTTGAGACCCTTCAACCCACTGCTTAAGATCATGCCATAGGGTGGGGTGCTGCCTAAGCAGATCTCCCAAGCTGAGTGTTATAGGGGTAGTCACTAGTGTGGTTAAGAGATCGTTGGGTGTTCTCTTCTCTCTCCTAACCTGGATTGTCCTGGCCAGTGGGCCGTGACTAAACCGCGGCCTTGTAGCAACGCCGAGGCTTGGCCTTAGCGGTACTGCTTGTGGTGTCGTTGCTTCTCTTGACGTTGGTTGTGGGAGTGAGGTTGGCGTACTTATGCTGGAGAGGTCATCGATCCCATCCTCTATGATGGGCTCAGTGTCCTTTAGGTGTTCTTGGGCTTCCCTCACCCATTCTCTCACCTTTTCTATGGCCTCTAATTGTCGCTTCGAGTGCGGGTATTCCTCTACGTTAGCACTTCCCTTTTCATCCGTCTTAGGGGCTGACGTCTCTGCTTCTGCATCAGACACCTTTCCAGCGGCGGTAGAGTTGTAGCTTCTGACTTCCTCTTCTGCCGTCTATGGCTCTTCTTCCCTATCGAGGCTGCATCAAGATTGCTAGGTCCTGGCAAAGAGATGCCAGCCTGCTTTAATTGGGCACAGGTCATGACCCACAAGGGAATAAGCATAGCCTCCTCGTCGTGGTTCTCGACACCGAACAGTCCCAATGGGACCAATGGTTTGTTGGCTGAGCTAGATGGCGGTTTTCGCCTTGGGCAGTCGACGAAAAGATGGGTGATTCCGCACTCAGCACACCTTTGGTCAGCCTTATCTCTGTTTTGTTGCTCCCTCTCAGGGCAGCGCGACGAGACATGACCTGGGTGGCCACAGGTCCAACAGGTGATTGGATCCTGTGCCCTGCCCTCCTAGGCCCTTACCTCGTCCTCTTCCTAACGCCATCACAGGGACGGGGCGATAGTCCATGAGGACAGCGTTGCCCTCATCGTCATGCGAAACGTAAGGGCATATGTAAGCTTCCTCCTCGTTTGGTTCTTCCACATAGTGGACCGGAGTGTCACTCGGTGGGTGGATCACATAAGGACCAGGCAGCCTAGGAATGCCTGTAGGATTTATTTCCATCCTAGGAATGGCCGGCTTAATGTCGTTGGGCGCAAGGAGGGCCAATGGGGCTCCCCTTCCGAAAAATGGTTGCGGCTTGTTCACTAGGTAAGGCTGGCTGTACGATTGTGAGTATGGAAGTCTCCTTGGCAGTGTACAATGTGCGACGTCATGACCAAACCTACCGCAGTTAGCGCAAAGGTCGTGACCTAGGGTCTTGACACTCAGCTGGCAAGTGGTTTCTGCCATAGTACATGCATTGAATGTGTGGGCGCATTGGTCGTCTCAACATATCTTGCAACTTGGCTAGTTCCATTCTAACGTCAGCCAAGTCTTGATTCATTTTGGTGGTTTTTCCCTTATCCTAGGATGATGGTACTGATCGCTCACTCGAGGCTGACACTCTCTCTGAGCTCCGCGAGTTGGTCTCCTCTAGGTTCGCGCCTCTAGAGCTCCACTCCTTCAGCTGATCATCAACTCGGATAGCCTCCTCAAAGACCCTGGCTAGTGCATCTCGATGCAAGCTCGAGTTGCCTGCCAAAGCCTTGTATAATTCCTCATTCTGAATCCCGCTGATGAATACAGTTGACACTGCTCTTTCAGTCAGTCGCTCTCCAATAGGGATTCTCTTGAAGAGACTCCGCACATGGGTCATGTAATCGTGAATGTCCTCCTTCTCTTTCTGCTTGACGTTCATCAAGCGTACTAGTAGATTATTGGAGTATCCGGGCTCGGCAAATCTCTTAATGAAGAGATCCTTGAGGCCATAGAAGTTGGCTCGCTCTGCATTATCTAAGCTCGTATACCACGTCCTACCTTTGTCACTCAACCAAGCAAAGCCCGAACGCTTGAGAGCGTTGAGTTAGGTCGTTGAGGCCGTTGGCTTCGCAGACCTACTCGAACTGCTCAACAAAGCTGTAGGGATCATCATGGGGCTGGTACTTATCGAGTTGCTTGGCAACAATAGGGATTTTAGCCTGGCTCTTTGAGCCCTGGTTTGCTCCTAATCCTGCAAAGCAGCAATGTCTCTAGAGCCGTGGCACTTTGCTTTGCAGCCGTGTTATTGAGCAGTCGCTTCATAAGAAGCTCACTCAGTGTTAAGTCTCCTTCTAGTGCCCTCTCATGGTCCGTTCGATTCCTGCCAGCCAAGTTTAGTACCCGCTGCACCTCTCGCAACTCCATGCCTTGCCTTTGGTTCCTAGCCTGTTGATCCCTATTGTACTCAGCCATGCTTTGCAATGCCTTGCGGGCCAGCTTTCTCTTCTCTTCTAGATCTGCAATGATAGCGTCCGTCATCCTACCACGGTGCTTGTACCGAGCATGAGCGTCGTAACTACTGACAAGTTGCTGAACTGAATCTGGAAAGGCTCCTAAGTCGAATTCCTCGCTATATCTGCGGTCTGGAATTTCTTCTACCATTGTCGAGTTGTTGTGCTCCACCAAGCTATCGATCAGGTTGAGTAGGCTCGTCAGATCCACTTCATCGGCGTCCCTTGCTTGGTCCTACCTCTGCGCGTTGATGGTTTGTCTATGTATTGGGTTCTCTCCTATTGGTGGGTTCCTTGAGTGGTTTATTTGGGTGAGTTCCTTCATTTATTTAATACAATCCTCAATTTATGGCCACTCAATGTGTCTTTCCTCGTGCACTCGTGCTCAATCAGGCTTTCAGTTTCCTCATGTGTACTTCAAGTGCGAAAATTAAGGGTGAGTGCAATAACCACTTCCTAGTTGTCTTACACACTCTCGCGTTGTTTCGTGCTGAATAGGCTTATTGGTCCAGTTCCTAGCCGCACTTCCTGGCCATCTTGTCAGGGTTTAGGGTTTCCCTAAGATGTTGCCTCGTTCGTTTTTTATCCGATTAGGCCTTATAGCTCAGCGGGTTGCGTCTAAGCCTCTAGGTCTCGCAACTGCCCACTTCTAGCTGCTAAGCAGTGGCGCCCTACGATTTTGCCTATTCCGCATGCCAGAATCAAGTTCTGAGCACCCTACGGGCTTTCGACAATTTGAGCTGCTGAGTCCTAGTCGAGTCAGGTCAATTTTTTGAAAATCTGGTAAAAATCTACACTCGGCCCAACTGGTCCGAATTGCAGGGTCCGAGTGGGTTACTCGAACGGGCCGAGGCGCATGGACCAAGGGCTGAATCCGAGACTCGGACAGGGTGGACTCGGATAGAGTCACTCGGACGGGGTCACTTGGACGGGGTTGCTCGGACGGGCCGAGGCAAGTGGGCCGAGGGCCGAATTTGATACGTTGCCGAGGACCGAGTTTGTCCACGATCTGAATTATAGACTCGGACGGGCCGATTAGGGTTTTGGTCAGATAGGCCGAATGGCGAGGGGCCGAGGGCCGATTCTGGGACTCGGCCTAGCGAGTGGCCACTTGAAAGGGCCGAGCGTGGCACACATAAACAGCGCAAACTCGATTTCGATCGTTTTTTGTACTTCACTCAATCATACCAGGCATAACCTTCCAGATCCTACCTAAGGGAGTAAGAGAAGGGATTCATATACCTGGATGGAGTGACGGGCTCGTCATTGGTGCTATCGAATCGAATTGGTCGGTAGCTCTCTCTCTCTCTCTCTCTCTCTCTCTCTTTTTCTCTCTCTCTCTCTCTTTCACACTGAACTGTTGCAAATGAGTGTTTCCTTGGCCTTTTGGCTCTTATATCCCTTCCCGGGTATGGTGTTGATGCCCCCAATCACTCATTTACCAATCTTAAGCATCGCAAGCGAGCTTTCTGCCATTTTTGCACGATTTTTTGCCATGTTTTGCAACAGTAAACCCTACCCTTCTCCGGTACGATTTCCTAATCCTATCCTACTCTAAATGCCACATGAATCAAAAGCAAAATACTGAACTGATTTCTTCATGTTTCCTAATCATCAAACAAACAAAATAACCCAAAATATTTACTTGTTTTGAAGATTAAAAACACCCAACTTCCTACCTATCTCAAGCTCCGGTTCGGGAATGAATCCCTTACTTCGATGCTCGATATGAGGCGCGCAAGTGCTCAA
Organism: Lygodium microphyllum; assembly: GCF_053477565.2. Lineage (NCBI taxonomy): Eukaryota > Viridiplantae > Streptophyta > Polypodiopsida > Schizaeales > Lygodiaceae > Lygodium > Lygodium microphyllum. The sequence continues at coordinate 43,825,721 of NC_141160.1, read as the reverse complement.
GCTATGTGGGAGCTTTCGCTCAACCACTAAGACCCATGGACCGCTTATTGTTTCAAGCGTTCCAAGCAAGCTCTAATGGCTATCTCTCACCTAGTTGACGCGCCTTCGATCCTACGAGTGCAGTGAGCTTACCTTAGTGCCGATATGAGTTACCTCCTCTCTTCCACATACCGGTAGCTCCACGATCCTAGATGCTAGCTCAAGCATCCTCAAGCCTCCTCCACCTCCAAGCTCCATCCTCCATAGCCGCGCACACAAGAAGGGAAGAGAAGAAGAAGAAGAGGAGATGGTGAAGAGCTTCACCCTCTTGATCCCTCACTCTCACACACACTCACTCCCTCACACTCTCACACTCCCTCTCTCAAGAGCACACACAAGCAAGAAGGGGAGAAGGAGAGAAGAAGAAGAAGACTCCTTTTGCCACACACCAAAGAATGATCTCTTATTCACTTTTTGAACTTTATATATACAAACCCTAAAATCCCATGGACACCCATCCCTTTTTTACATGATCGGCCATTGTGGCAAGGTCCTTTTTCCATTTTCCTCTTTTAGCCCCGTATCTCTAGCCTACACCCGTCTAATATTTTACAATGGATACAGGAGGGAGCCTGGTGCTCTTTTACAAGGATTTTTCGAGTTTTTTGAGGCGCCTTTTCTTTTAAGGTTGCGCTTTTTGCCTCGGTTTATCTTTAGAGGCCGCTTGCGTGTCTTTGCTCTTTCTTCATCTTCCTTTGCTTTTTCTCCATCTTTCGCCATCTTGACTTCGCCATCTTGTCTTGGGTTAACAGATTGCAAAATCTCAAGTGTATCTCTCCATCTCAACAACTGCTTCTCTAACAATGAGGCTAGGGCACAATCATCACTATAATATCCATTCCCTGAGCCTTTAAAGCTTGACATCTCCCAACCAATTGAAAGGCTGATAGCCTCAATATATTGCAATGGTTGTACTCAGGCAAGTCCCAAAAAAAAGGAACGAGAAAAATAGAAAATAAAAGTAAAAAACAAAATAAAAGAAAAGACAAGACAAGAAATGAAAAGCTAGCAGCACCCACGATCACAGCACAGCACCTAGGGGTCCTCAAATTAGGTATGTCCAGTGGCCTTGGTCGGCTGGCTCCGTCCCTAGTCCCCTAGCCCTTTAGCATCACCCACAATTGTTCAGGGCACATCAAAGGCAGGATCTACCCAGGGAGCTTATCTCGCCTATGGTTAGGCATGTCACCTTGATCCATTCGCACAATTCCCTCTTGCACTCAGCCTTAATACCATTGCAATCAATCGTGGTAAGCACCGCACAAATGGCCATGAAAAGTACACCGTCCTCATCACGCAAATCTAATAGCTACCAGCTATCGAAAGTGTGGTGTCCCTGTGTTCAATTATTCTACATCGTGCAGTCACAACGCAAAGGATGTCTCATACACCTTCACGTGTACTTCTTCTCAACATGGGCAACTTTGCTTCATCCACACGTTGTTACAAGAAACCATCCCACAGTCTTCTAACTATGTAATATCTAAGTATGCACAAGCACTCATAAAATATCTGCACCGAAATATATACATAGTTTGGGTCCTCGTGCATGACAATACTCTCAGCTTTCTTAGAGTTCAACCTATCTCCCAAACAAATTGAACTACGTCTTGTGCACGATAAAGAAGACTAGCACTACCCCTAGGAAGAGACCACATATGAGAGGTTTTCAATTGCATGTATTGAAGACTCCAACAAACGTGTCGTTCGCTCTTCATTGACACTCAACTTTGAATTCTTATCCTTTATCCTCCTGCAAGCCCGCCAAGAATCGTTATGTGCAGAATCCCCAACACACCGCCACTTGTGCTGGCCATCAATGCAATCCCCAACAAAGAATAGCCCTACCACCAACTCCAACAACCCTGCCACCAGCCACTTAGGCCACCAACATGCCCCCAACGACCTTCCTCCACACCACCACCAACACTCCTCCATGGCAACCACAGACGTCCTTGCCACCCATGTCTTCGGTACATGTTAAAGCCTACTACCTACGACTATGAGTGCCATGGGACTGGCATTCGTCTAGGAGGGGGTAATGTTAATCGTCAGACGAACAAGGTGGAAAATTTAGAAAATCTAAAGCAAAAGACAAAGGCCAAGGCAAGAGTGAAACGGAAGACGAAGGCATGCCAATAAAAATATGGAAGCACAAGAAGTGCAAAAAAATCCTAAATAAAGAAAAAAGACGCACAAGAAAAAGCGCAAGTCAATACTTTTGTATAAGAGTGCAAGCGCATCATGGTTTAATTTAAAGAGCGTCGGCAGGCTCTCACCCGTGCAATTTGTAAAGGTAGATGGGCGGTAGGAAGCTAGGAAGATAGGAGGACAATGGGAAAAAGGGCCTAGGCCACGACCGGCCATGTAAAAAAGGGGATAAGGGGATGACCGCCCAAAAGGGATTTAGGGTTTTGTATATAAAGTTGAAAAGTAAATGAGAAGCTCATTCTTGTGTGTGGCCAAAAGTGGCTCTTCTTCTTCTTCTTCTTCTTCTTCTTCTTCTTCTTCTTCTTCTTCTTGCTTGCTTGAGCTTGTGCTTGAGAGAGAGGGAGTGTGAGAGTGTGAGGGAGTGAGTGTGTGAGGGTGAGGGACCAAGGAGAAGAAGCTCTCCATCTTCTCATCTCTTCTCTTCTCTTCTCTTGCTCGTGGCAATGGAGCTTGGAGCTTGGAGCTTGAGGATGGAGCTTGCTTAAAGCTTGCACTTGGATCGTGAAGCTACCAGAGTGCGCGGGAGAGGAGGTAACTCGATCGGCATGGAGATAAGCTCACTACACTCGTAGATATGGATGGTGTGTCGGCTATGTGAGAGGTAGCCATTAGTGCTCGACTTGGAATGCTTGAAACAATAAGCGGTCTGTGGGTCTTGGCGGTTGAGTGAAAGTTCCCACACTAAGAAAAGCAACCACAAAATGTGTTGATTTTTTTTCTTTTTCTTTAAAAAAATACTAATGAGAGTACATCAGTCCTCTCCCTCTCTTTTCAAGTAACATGAGGTGTCTTCCTTTCTTATCCATGGGGACATCTTTGTAACTTATACGACTTGTGATGCCGATAAATGTGATGTATCCCCTTCCTCTTCTAGCAAAACACAAGCAATATAGCATTGACAAATTCAATATATTCACTCTCTCTTTCGAACAACTCGCACTTGTTATGTTACTATGCATTCCATCAAGCATGATAGAAGCATGTGGCAAAACTCCATGATCCAAGTGGGTACCCTTTATTTCTCAACCCTTTACTACCTCCACATGCATGAGATATAGCTTCACTCACTAAGTATCTCCCTCTCTCACACATATACTCTCTCTTAATCTCTCAATGTCTCCCTCTCACACACACACTCTCTCAATGGGAAGTAAGAAAGAAAGTACACAAGGTTTGCACACACATGATATGCATGTTCTATTCTTTCTCATCCTTTAAATATAAGAAGTTTAAGGTTAGGGTTTCCTCACGTCCCTTGGGCATCCTATCCTTTTAATGGCCTTTTTGATTATTCATGACTTCTCTTCATGCTTCTAGACCTCAATCTTTAACTAGGAATTGAATCAACAATTGGAAAATCGAGAATTGGACACTTGGACCTCTCAAAATCAAACATGTTAGAATCAGACAATCGAACCAACCGAAATCAGACAGTCTAATTTTGATAATCGGATGCCTGCAAATCAGACTATAAGCTGATAGGAAAATTTGCTAGATCCGTCGGGCTAGATAGAGCACCTCTCGCAGTAGGAAAAACTTTCGACAATTCTCCAGACACATTTGATGGCTCATAGAGCCTCCTGATCATCTACGGAAAGTGCGACTTGATTACCTAAAAGTGACAGCTAGCGAACCTGTTAGCTATCCATCCATTTAGAGCCCCAAATTGACCTATAGACCCCGATTACTCCCTGACCAAGCTAAAAGACGCAATAGAGGCCCTGGAGAAACCATTAGAGTGACTAGAAATTGCACTTAGAGCCATATTTGACCGAAAATGGAACAGAGGGAGAGAGAGGGTTGCATTTATCATCATGCATTTGTACTCCACATTGTTTGTCACTGGAAGTGCACTTGAAAGCTAAAAGCCTGATTTCGCACCGTGTACTAAAAGATCAGCACACATACATTGAGTGGACATCAGTTGAGGGCTAGTTGTAATAAGAAGGAATACACTCATACATAACAAGCAGAACAAACCCACTAATAGGAGACAACCCTCAAACCTAGACAAATGATCGAGAATTCCAGCTAGATCCCAAGAGAGAACCAACACGGAATGCTAGAGGCATCAAAGGACTAACACCATTGGAGGCACAAAATTGTCCGACTTAATTAACCTCATCGATAGCTTGGTGGAGCAAGAAGCTGCAAACATGTCAGGATCCACCTCCAACCACAAGAATGATAAGCTCGACTTGGGAGATTTCCCAGTCGGCATCCAATAGATGGTGAACAAATACAACTTACAAACCAGGATGGACCGTCGCCCAACACTCGCAAGCTTTTGGCCTTTGCCTATGAGATAAGGGTAGGCGACTTTCCGGCGCATCCATTACCGAATGCTCCGATGTGGACTGGGAAGAATCAACACACATATTGAAATCCCCCATGAAGAAGCCCCGTTTGCCAAGTGACAAGGAGGTCTGCAAAGTCTGCCAAAGCTCCCGATGAGATAACGAATCATTCGGAGCATAGAGGCCAAGTAACCATAAGATTTCCCCTTTGAATAAAATTTCAATCACCAAAAAGCGGCCATGAACATCATTTTTAATAAGAACAGGCTGATATTTGTCATGTACAATCATGAGCACACCCGAATAATGCATGGCCTGTGTCCTTGCATAAAACAAACGAAAGCCATGGCAATCCACAACTTTTCCGGCTTCACCGTGACTGTTGTGCTCAACAGCGCACAGGACATCCCACTGATTCTCATACAATACAGTCCACATGGCATGTTGCTTGTGGCGAGAACAAATTCCTCGCACATTCCACGTGGCTATTTTCATGTGTATTCAAAACAAAAGCAGGTACGAGGCACAGCTTGCCTCGATTTGACTTTGTCGGCGAGAATGTCCAGGACTCCCTCGTCCAAGAAATCCGCCAACACCGCAAAAGAGTTCTGAGGACCAGATTTGAAAGTAGACGGCATATCTGCTGGCTTGGGGTTGGAATGGGGATAACGACAGTCCCACGGGGTAATGACGTTGCCTCTGGTATCAAAAGCCAGCTTAGCAGGGGGACCCTTTGGACGATCCGAATACATTTTCCTGGCGGGCTGAGGACAGGGGGCAGAGGAAACCATAGCAGGAGCAAAGCGCTCGGAAGACAACATTTCCTTCCTGCGCATATATGTACGCATGGAATCTATGGTACACTAGCTTAGACACGGTAGATCATAACAACGTTGAGAGCCTAAAGAATCTCTTCATCAAGAGGTTCTCTGAGGCTGGGTATTCTGACAATCTCATAGTTAAGTTGATGAACATCAAGCAAAAGGACAATGAGGATGTTAGGGATTACGTTACTTACGTGCAGAGTCTCTTTAACAGAATCCCTAACTAATGAACGATCCACTGAGAGAGCAATCTCCTCAGTCTTCGTAAATGGAATTTGCAGCGAGGAACTCTACAAGGCCTTGGTGGGCAACTCAAGCTTGCTGAGATATGCTAGATAGGGTCTTTGAAGAGGCCATACGAGTGGATGACCAGCTCAAAGAGAGAAGCTCTAGGAACTCGAATTGAGACGATATTTACTCCATATCCCAAGAGAGAACCACGACATCTAGTGAACGATTAGTTCCATGCATCCAAGATAAAGGGAAAAGTGTTGAACAAAGCCAAGAACTAGCAGAGATGAAGATGGAGCTAGCAAGACTGCAAGAGATAGTGAGGAGACATACGTGCCCACATGTCCAGTGCATGCATTGTGGAGGAAATAATCTCCTAGCTAAATGTTAGGACATTAGGTCCCAACCTTTCGCCAATTGCGAAAGGATCAGCCATGATGCTATGCATTGCAAGCTACCAAGGAGGTTTCCATACTTGCAACTATACAACTAGCCATACCTAGGGAATAGGCCACCAAACTTCTTAGGAAGGGGAGCCCCATTGGCTCTTCCAACACCTAACGATGTGAAACTGGTAATCCCTATAATGGAGATTAATCCCACAGGCATCCCTAGGCCACCTAGACCTTTCATAACCCACCCACCACCGAGCGATGCTCCAGTCCATTACGTGGAGGAACCAACTAATGAGGAGGCATACATGAACCCTTACATCTCGTACGACGAAGAGGGAACCCCATCCTCATGGACTATTGGCCAGTGTCAATGATGGCGTTAGGCAAAGGTAGGGGTAGAGACCTAGGAGAGCAAAAGCAAGAGCCAAGGACTTGTGGTCACCGAGGACACATTTCTTCTCACTGCCCTAAGAAGGAGCAAGCCAATAGAGAGAAGGCTAACCTCAGATGCCCAGAGTGCGGAATCACCCATTTTTTTTGCCAATTACCTTGGATGGAAACCATCCTCTACTTCACAAATCGTGCCATCAATGCCATTGGGGTTGTTTGGAGTTGAAAAACTCGACAGAGAGGCTACGCCCATCCCGTTGCATATTATGACCCAAGCACATACAAAGCAAGCCGGCATAACACCGCTAGGGCCTAGTAACCTAAATGCAGCCTCAATAGGAAAAAAGATCCGTAGGTGAAGGAAGAAGAGAACCGAGGCAAAGATCACGCTTAAGACGGAGAGTGCCACAACACTATCCATAGGAAAAAGAGTCACAGATGCAAAGGCAGAAACATCCGCTCCGAAGATTGTAGAAAAAGGAAGTGTTAAGGTTGGGGAATACCCCAACCCGAAGTGCTAGCTTGAAGCCATATATAAGGTCAAGGAATAGGTGAGAGAAGCCCAAGAGCACGTAAAGAACATAGAACCCATATTAGAAGATGAAATCGATGAACTCTGTAGAGCCTTTTGAGAAGATCTGCAGTGTTGACATATGTTAAAACATAAGCTAAGCTAATCTATCTTATAGAGATTGTCTCCATGACATAATGATATACACCAAAATGTGCTTTATTGAGCACAAAAATTTGGGTTCCTTGCAAGTATCAATGTACTCTGAATATCAATGAAGATGTTAGCAGAGTATTTTTGTCTAATGCCTAAGCTAGCTACCATAAGTCACTTAAAACAAACACACTTAGTAACAAGTATAAATGCTACCATGTGTTGAGCTTTATGGCTAGTTATGGCTAGGGTGAGCCATGAGATACATGAATTGCCAAGAGATAAAAGCAGGGTGAGCTACGAGATACATAAATTACCAAGAGATAAAATTAAAAAACACTAGTGGGGATGCTTATGTGTCTTACCAATTAGCCCAATCTAAATTAAAAATGATATGCAAGTTTGGCACTTGCACCCTGAATATAAAACAAACCAACATGCCTAGTGCCAATTAAATATAGGAAAATCAAATTAATTGCTTGTATGTGTTTAGCCTATGCATAACTATTGTCATTTATGAGATTGCAAAGTGAATGTCTAGCCTCATAATGCAAACATAGGTGAGTCATCTGAGGGTCTTGTAACTAGATGAGCCAAGCCATGACCTACTAGTAACAAACAATTTTAGAGTAATTTCAAACATAACACATGCATCAAACATAGCCAACATTTGTAGCATTAGGGCAAAAAAAGCTTCAAAAAAGGCACTTCTAAGAAAATGATTAAGTTGCTAATTAGTCGAGATTTTAGAAGAATGAAATTGCCAAATTTTATTACTCGGATGTGATTAATAAGAGAATATTTGGTTCATCGAAGGGGCCAACTATTAATTACTCTCATCTTTTAATTTATGTCAAGGTCACCTTTTCAACCATTTTTGTCTTGAAACTTGGGAGATTCTGTATTTTCTATATATTTGCACCAAAATTGCATTTGTTTGCTCCCACATCTTCTTTTCACACACCATTCTCTTTTGCCTCTTTTGCCATTCTCTTCTTTGCACTTACTTTCTTATCACTGTGAGATTCATTTGTAGTTGATTTGCGAAAGTGTTTAGCAATACCTCTTCAAGTAATACAAATGCAAGTGCATACAAGTATAAACTTACCATTCAACTAGATCTGATTTATACATCTTGGAGAAGTATACATTATCGAGTACTAACAAATTGTGACGAATACAATGAGAGAAGCATATAGATTTGTAGATGGATGAAAATATTTACCTTCCATAGGTAAACCTCCTCCTTCTTTCAATATTCATGACTACATAAGATATGTTGGAGAAGGTTATAATAGGATGCTTGGCTATCATACAAGGTTATGCTCTGCATCTTGCACATACATGGCTTAAATGTACAAAATGAGAAAAGTATTATTAATTCCACAAACAAGCATTTTTGAGCTAATGGATACATTTGGAAAATGCTAATAAGTCAATACAAGACAAGCTAACATGCGTGAAGGAAACTCCAATAGATTCTTAAGAATCAATCTTTTAAAGGAGATCGTGAATAAGAAAGATATTTTGAGGATTCTTAAGTCACCTTAGAATGTGGATTTGAGAGACCCAACTCTTAAAGAATTGGTAAACGACTTAAAGGACACAATAAAACCAAATGAAATTGTAAAGACATGTGATACCGTGGGTAGTGGTTGAAAAGGTTAACATGCTATCTCTAGATTATGGTTTAAAAACCTTAAATGTAATAGAATAAGTATATTTGGGTTGCCTTGGGCCCTTGTAGTATCAGTTGCAAGGACTGTTATGAATCATAAGATTCCACATGTTTTTTGGAAATACATTCATATTGAAGGGTCTATGCCATATGAAAATCTAAAAAGAAAAAATATTTTTGAATACTATGTGTTTAACATTATATGGGTTGATCTAAGAAGAGTGCAGATTGCAATGGTCCACATGTATAAACTCACAGTAGAGGAATGTCACAGTGTTTTGAAGTTTGCATTGAAGTTAGATGAAGCACAGATTCAAAAAGGACAAAAGATGGAAAGAGTCAACATTTGCATCATGGACAAGGTATTGGACTACAACAATGGTGGGGGTCAAGCAACTGTGCATAAGTTACGGTACACAAGATGGAGATTTGGTGGGTTGGTGCAGCAGTTCAAGTACCAATTGAGAATCATCAAACATTGAAATGGTTGTTGACTCGTACAAGTATTCCAAACATTATTAAGTCTCAAATTAAAGATGAAATATTATGATTCAGAGGGTTGGTAATTTTTTCGCCGAATGGCATATGAGTGTCAACTTAAAAACTATCAAATGTATGCTTAGAATATGCAATGGAACAAATGCAAAATATCTTTATGTTTGTTGCATGGAAAGTGTTGGGTCTAAAGATTGGAGCAGCTTCCACCGCGCAAGAAGAGCCCCAACTAAAGACTCTATAGATTTGCATAACTTTAAAAACATAAAAGACATATGAGATTCCATTATTTCAATTTCTCTTAGAAATCTTCATATTCGTACTTTGCATGCAAAGAGGAGTACAATAATTGGAAAACTTCTCAAGTTGCATCTCGACTATGCATACTCGATTAAGTCCTTGTCTTTACTAAATGAGTATATTGACAAATGTGAGGCACTACTCTCGAAAATGGGTTTTCATGGAGGTCAAGTTAGTAGCCTTTCCCATGGGTGCACCATAATCTTTGTAATGGTGGACTGCTTTTCCAAACAAAGCACAATTCATCCAAGCCAAACCATGACTCACCATCTCCTCACTATCGAGGAGGTAGCCTATTGCTTTTGCTCTTGCTTTCCTCACCCAATGAATGGCAAGCAAAATGTGAGAATTGGAAAGATGAAGTGGTGTAGTATCTTAAGTCTAATGTGAAATGGCCAGTTGATTGATGCTCAACTACTAACTTTCTCCTGAACTTTGTAAGCACCCAAGAGAACCTATTTGATTCAGGGTGTCTACCCTAAGAGGTACTCCCAAGTATTTGAAAAGATTTCCCCTCCCCACTAGACTTTCTTCCCATTGAAGGTTAAGTATCTCCCCTTTTGATAAACAAATTAGTTTGGTTTTGCTTATGTTGATAACAAAGCCTGCTGCGTACTCATAGATGCTCAAGATCCACGTAGCCCTCTCCAAATTCCCTTTTTTTGGGCCTTTAAGGCCATTAAGAGATCATCTACAAAACCTTGACCCAAGAGTTGCTTGCCCCTATAATGGATGCCTTGAAGTTCTCATTTTTCAACTAGTTTATCCAACGTGCAAAATAGAGGGTGAGTAGTTGCTGTAAATAGTAGAGCGTGTAGGGGACAATCGCGCTCAACTCCACAAGAAATGTGGAAGGGATCTAGAAGAAGGCCATTGAGTGAGATGCTAGCTTGTGCTCGATTGGGCATAAGTCTTGGGAGGCACACAATCTTACTGGAAACCCCCATCTTTTCCAAGACCCTCTCAATGTATTGCCAATTAACTCGATCAAAGGCCTTCTCAGTGTCAAGTTGAAGCAACACCAACTCTTGCTTAGAGGATTTAGCCCACTCTATTGCAATCATGGCATTGAGGACATTGTCGGTGAGGCTTCTGCCCTTTATAAACCCAAACTAATGCTTGTGAATGTGGTTGCCCAACAGTGGCATAAACCTATTAACCATGGATTTTGCAAACTTTATAGACTGATTTAAGCAAGGATATTGGCTTCCAATCCTTTAGTTGTAGACATTGTCTTTGCTAGGGAACCAATGTAATAATGCTTTTCATCCATGATTTGGGAACTCCCCAACTTCCCAATATTTAATAATCATGGCACTTATGCTCTGCTTCAACACCTCCCGATTAAAATGAAGAAATTCCACTATTATCCCATCCATGCCTGGAGATTTCTTGCTTTCTAGATTCTTGAGAGCCTCCTCTAATTCCTCTGTAGTGAAGAGGCATGTCAAACTACTACTTTTAGCTTTGGTGGTAACCTTAGGCATTGCATCAAGCAATTTTGTATCACATCAACTTTCACTTTGCCCAGTGTCTCATGGTATAGCTTGGCAAAATATGCTCTACCACCTACTACTTGTTGGATATCCAATGCCCATTATCTAGTTGGAGGGTTGACAAGCTATCCCTTCTCCTCCTTTTGTGTAGACTTTTGATAAACTTTGGGGAGATGCAGTCCGAGTCCAACATTAGCCTTCTACTAAACAAAAGGTTGATCTTGTCCGTCTCTCTTTCTAGGGCCGCATTTTGGATCTTTTGTGCCTTAGTGAGGTATTTGATTTCCTCTTGAAGTAGAGGCCTATGGCTCACCATAGCTGAGACATTAGTCACCATGATCCTTGCCCATTCCACGACCTTTCTTTTCTTGGTTGTAATCCAAAATCCCTGAAGGGTGATGGCATGTTGCATTGAGTTAACCAATATCCCCCCAAGGGTCATGATCTTGGTTGTTTAAATCATCTTCCAATTTAGCCACTGCCCCTAGAAGCATGTATTGAAATGCAGTGTAGCCATAGTGCATGTGGTTGGCAATCAAGCACATGTGTTTACCCACCTCTCTACATGGCTCAACCAGATGCAACTCTAGGATGATTGGAAAGTGATTAGAAAGAAGACAATTGACATTGGTCCCTAACAAGGTAACAATGGGGAGCCATTCATCTACCTGAGTGGAATATGACTTGTCAAGCCTTAACCAATAACGAGAATTATATGTTAGAGAAGCATGCTGTGTGCCAAGGTAGTCAACAATGTCCACCAAGCCTCCATTGTCCACCATCGAGCACTAGGAAGCTAGTTTATCTCCATTGGCCACTATCGAGTCTATGGAGGCATATTTGTGGTGCACCATCGTGTTAAAATCTCCCCTAATTAGATAGTCCCCCTCCATTATGTTAGCCAATTGTTCCCACTGTGTCTTCCTTATTCTCCTATCACTCAAGCCATAGATGCTGATGAGTGAAAGAGGTTCACCATCCCATGTATTTGTGATGGCTAGGATGGCCCAGAAGAACATAGATGGGTTCTAAATGATTTTGATTGTTGTGAGGCACCTTCAGTAACTGCCAAGAATATCCCCCCCCCGCCCCCCCCCCCCCCCTTGTGAAGCTTGTGTTCTTGTGCCATGGCAATGTCAAAGTCATGCTTAAATACCCAACTCCAGAACAAGTGTCTCTTGACCCCTCCATTTAGACCCTTGCATTTGATAGTTGCCATCTTAATTTGTCCATTGGTTTTCTCCATTGGCATGATTGGGCAGAGATTTGAACTCCTCACTCCTTTTTGTTACAAAACATGGATCTTGAATACAGTTTAGCTATGGAGGCTTGAACTCGTAAGCAAGAGACATGAAGACTGATGACTAGACACAGACTTTCACTCAAGTGAATTAGGTTCCAAGATAGATTAGCTTGGACTCATAAACACAATCTTGAGTGGATAGGATTACAAACTATAAGAACAAAATATAATTGCATTGCATTGAAAAGTGAACCAAGTACATGTCTTTATAGCTTTCTAGCTTCTCCACTATCCTCACTATGCATATGGGATTCAGGACATCTCTTCCTGGAGCATACATCATTAGTTATTTCTCAACACTTTTTACCCCAAGCGCCTTAGGAACCAAATCACTAGGTGGATTGTTTTGTTTATTCTCTCCATTTGCATTGTAATGTGAGTAGAGTTTAATCGTAAACTAGTCATTTCCCTTATTGGCCAATTGATCTTTATACCCACCATCTAAAGCTAAACGAATTTTGGCATCCAAACCTAGATACTCCTTTGCCAACTCCTCTAGAGGAATTTTGTTGAGTTGGGCAAATGAGCTGGCCCTACTTCTTGAGCTCTTCGGAATGGCCACTTTCAACCAAAACCCCTCAACATAGTGTTGGTTAAGATTAGTAGGCTCTATGTATAGAGCATTAGTTTGTTGGGAGATAGGCCTACCTTTCTTGCCTTTGACTTGCTACCAGCCTTCCCCATCACTTCCCCACTAACCCTCTTGTTCATTCCCTCTATTTGCAGATAAGCTATTCTTAGCCACCTCCATCCAAGATGAGTTGTACAATTGATTATCACCCTCCTCCTTGTTTGACAACTTTGGGCATTCTTTGACATGGTGCCCCCATTTGCCAAAGTTTGCCAAAGTTGTGGCATAAACCTATGAACCTGCTCCACACTAGATGGAGTTGTAGCTCACCAATGTGTGAGATATCCAAGTACAGGAACTTGGGATGCACCTCCTTAGGGTTCCAAATGATACACATATAGTTTCTGTGGCTTTGCCAAGTGGTGAATTTATAGTGATTTTCACAATTATTGGCAATATCGGGCAACATGCACCATAAATAAGTAGGTAAGTCAAGGATTTCAACCCAAATCGGGCATTTCTTGTGCAGTGATTCCTTTCCCAATGCCAGTGGCTTCTAGGCAGTGATATACACCAAATCCATCCCCCAAAAGTAAATCCCTTGATCTAGAACTTTGCATGTAGCTTCCTTACTATTGAAAAGAACTTCATAGAATCCCTTGCCAGCGTAAAAAAATTGCTCCACCTGCCTCTAATGGATTGCAATGAGCCATCCAACCACCTCCATGGCTCTAGGCAGTTCCTAGTAAAGAAGACAAGAACCCCATGAGAGTTGAAGTGAAGCATGTTATTATAGACCTTATCTGAGTCAAGAATGATTATTTTGGCCACCCCTCTCGTCTCTCTTCCATGTTCCTATAGAGTGCTTCAGTTAAGAGATTAGAGACCTTGTCTTCCAGTTGCCATTTGTATTCCTGTTGTGAGTTTTGTTGCTTGCCTTGATAGTGTTCGTTTGGATTCATCAGAGGCAGAGGCTGCATCATCTCTCTTCCTTTTATGAGATTGAATAGCGTGCTCCTCTCCTCCATTGCAACCTTCTACTATTGCCTCCTCCATTGCCTCATTGCTGCCGATGGACCTCCTTAGAGCCCTTTGAGCGAGGTCCAAACGTTGAGCTGAATGCAGCAAGGACACGATGTGTAATAGTGGGCGGCTACTTTCTTAATTGGGTAAATAAACAGTAACAACTCCTCTACATGACCACCGACTACCCTGTGAGGATCTATTCATCTGTCTACAATCCACATTTTTTAAATCACGTTTTTTTTTCTCAGGGACTCTTAAAATTAAAACGTTAAGAAGGCCCATTTTTATTCCCTCAGCCAGGAACACGGCGCCATGGTGGCCATGACTGCAGGCAGCAGCTCTAACGCCACCATGGACAAGGCTTCCCTCGTCTCATCGCTGCAGACACGCCTTCAGAAGTTCGTTCTGAGCTGGGATTACCTCAAGCTTCTCTCTGAAGTGAAGGTTAGATAGGAAAAATGAACACAGCTTTGGAGTACTGTGTTGCCACTGTGTTTGGCAAAATTCTATTCATTTATTTGTTTTGTTTTGTTTTTTTTTTTGTTTCTCGCAGGCTAGCTCGAAGAAGAGGAAGAAGGAGGGAAGTGATGGCCTCAGGAGCGTTCCTCTGACTTTCCGTGATGTCAAGGAGTACCTTGCTGTGTTTGAGCCTCTCCTCTTTGAAGAAATCAAGGCTCAGATTTGCAGAGGAGACGAAGAAGAAGGTAAAATTTCTGTCTCGAGCTTCTTACATATTGATTGGGTATCTGATGGGAGACGTGCTCTCGTTGTTCAGACACTATGTGTGATGCGTATTATACACAGCCACGATCTGTTTTGAATATTGGAGGTCAATGATTCAATTCCCTGCTGCTGTGCACAGTGTGTGTCAACGAGCTACCGTCTTAATTAATTGGGGTGATGTGCGGTTGAGGATGTGGCCCTTCTAGTGAGATCATCCTGTGAGTTGGGCCTTTTATGGTTTACTTGATATGGCCACTTGCACTATGAGGCCTTGTGACAGGCCAGCTTTGCACGTTTGGTTGAGGGATTACCGGGTTTTGGGACGTGCCTTTGAGCACCTCGTCTCAGTTGCATATGAGCCAAGCGATATAGAGAGCCTTTTTTGTTTCAGGCATCTCATCTAGCCATTACTCCTCTTGGGCTTGTCCCAACACACCTTACATGTAGTGACAGATGTCACTAGGTACATGTCCTTGGTTGGGTCATTGATTTGGCTCTTTCGTACTTCACCATGTTTCTTATGTAGTTTTCATCTCGAGTTCTTTCATGCGAAGATATGAACACATCCAAGACTTGGAGTTGGAGCTTGTTTACTATCCCATAGCGGACAATGTGGTAGACATCTACACAAAGGCTCTTCCATTGCCTTCAGTTTTGTTAGCATTTAGTGTTTTTCATGCATGTCATCTCTTGGTTGCAAGCTCTGTTGGTCTCTGATGGAGATGGACAAGCTCTGACTATTTGCCTCGGTTGCACACATTTGCACTTCAGTTTCCAACCCAATTGCATTTCACCTAGCTTTGTTCACACTAGTCATGGCACACAGTTTGTGGCTGCATTGTGACTTATGCCATGTAGCACATCAGGTCGGCCAGTTTCAGCTTTCACATTGATTGTAGGTCGGCTGGATTTTACCCCCTTTGTGCAGCAGTCAGCCTGTCCATTATTTGCACTGCTGCCCCATTTCAGGGCTGATCATCACTAGATTCTCATGCCTTCATTCTCTCGGCTTTCACTTTCCATCTCAGCATCCTTTTGCCACATTTTGATGCCCTCATTGACACAGATCAGCAGCATGCAGGGGCTGTTTGTAGTAGTCTTGTAGTCAGCATTCTCTTTCAGCTCAATAAAAATTGTTCTTTATCTTATTGTGTTTTCTTCCCCCCCCCTTTCCCCGAGGGTTTTGTTGACGTGTTCATGATTTACTTCTGTTATGCACTCTCACATGGTATTCTTGCTAAAGGAGAGGAACCGGAGTTGCATTAGAGCATGGAGATCTAGGGGATCATTGTGAATAATGAAGAGATATAGGTGTTAGAGCGTGGTTCAGATTCTGATCCGGCTTCCTCCTGCCCATGCCCAAAGGAGAGGAACCGGGATTGCATTAGAGTGTGGAGATTGAGGGGATCATTGTGAATAATGAAGAGATATAGGTGTTAGAGTGTGGTTCAAATTGTGATCCGTCTTCCTCCTGCCCATGATTGCTTTGAGTTTTGTCCTTGGTGGCACCGAGTGCCCTCCCCTTGCTATTATGGCACCCTTTGTGCAGGTGCCTCTCTTATCTTCACTCCTGAGGAGTAGTAGTTGGATGGCTCCAAGTATGCCTTGTGGTTATGCAAGGTGGAGTGCATCCTTGATACCTTTGACTTGTAAGATTTATGGGAGATTCTCACTTGTGGAGCTTAAATTTGCTCTACAAGAAATGTGCGGACCTAGGTTGTATCTCTTTGCCAAGTTAGAAAATTTGCACATCTCATGACTAATCATGTCAACTTATTGTATGTGACTCACCCCAAATCAACAAGATGGAGGAGATTTAGAATTAACTTCAATCCCCTAGCGAAAAGGTTTCTTTGGAGGATATGGTTGTGACTTTGGTGTCAGATGTCCCATTTCCCAAATATGATGTCTTCTACAACAATTCTTCTATACCAATCTTCTCACCTCCAAGGTTTGGGATACCATCAAGCTTGTATCAATGATTTTGGTGCAAGATGCTTGGCATAAGGTGATAGGTGTAGGTGGTGCAATGGCAACCAATCACACTTTTGTGGTTTATACATCTATAAGGGGCTACCAAAAGCAAAAAACCAAAGAAAGAGCAAGATAAGAGAATGAAAAGTCCAAGGATTTGTTAGCATTGACAATTGTACATATTCTAGGTTAGAGAGCTCATTGGCAGAAGGCATTTCCGTAGTGTGTCTGGTGCATTTAATGCAGTAGACCTGATTTATGGCTTATTCAATGCAGCTGACTTGATTGTATTATTTGTATTTATTTGGCCTATCTAATGGCTGCTTCTCTCCTCCACTTGGTCGTTCATCTGGTATGAATACTTCTTGTTGGAGAGAGGGAGACTGCAATACTCTACTAGTTGTCCCACAGCTCGTGCCTTTGTACACACTCTTGAGCCTTGGTATATGGATTCTATTTTGCAAGTCTATTCCCTTTGAGTTCATTGTGGTCTTGCTGTTTCTTTTCTTTCTTGTGTTTGCAGCAGTTGTATTAGCTCCGGCTCTTTGCTTCCATTTCTCCACATGGTTTTTTTTTGACATGGTATCAGAGCCCAAGAAACTTCATTCTGATGCTGGTTGTGGTGTGTGACCGCTGTCTCAAGTGTGATTGGATGTATGGACAGCTCTAGAATTTATGTTTGCAGCAGTTGCATCAGCTTTGTCTCTATGCTTCCACTGCTCCACATCATTTTTGACATGGTATCAGAGCCCAAGAATCTTCAATCTGGTGCTGGTTGGGGTGTGCAAGTATTGTTTCAAGTTTGACTGCTTTGACTGCATGTATAGTCAGCTCTAAAATTTGTGTTTTGCTGCTGTCTTGATCTAGCAGGCTTGGAGTTTTCAGCATCAAGATGACCTGTTTTCTCAGTGCTGTATTTGCATTTTCACAGCTGGAACCTGCATTATCATTGTCCAGCCATCATTTTCGACTTTTCATGTCAGTTGCTGATTTTTTATTGTTATGTGCAGTCAATTCACATTCATTTTGTGGGCCTCAATTCCTTCAGCCTGCATTTTCAGTTTGTTTGTGTTTTTTGGCCTTCTTTGACCACTCTTAAGGGATGGTTTAGTTGCATTGATTGTTGTGCTTCTATCACCATACCCTCTTTACATATGTAACTTTGTTCCTCTCTCTGTGTGCAATGTTCTCTTTTTGCTTGAATTATTGAACTCTTGGTGGTGGGCTATTCATTTTAAGTGCTTATGCCCATCATTTCCCTTACTTTATCTTCTTTTCATCTCATCTACAATGGTTGTACCATGCTGCAATAGTGATGACAAGCTTAAAGGATTTGACTATGTAATTGTTAGCGATTTGGTTAGCTCATGTATGAGTCTAGCTCATGTTGAGCTAAAATATGCATTACTTGCTGATTAGCCTCTTAAACAGCCCCAAAACACACTAAAAATGCTCTTTCAGAGTAAAACCCTAAAACGGGGAGCGGTTTGAGAGAGTTCATTGGAAACCCTAAAAAGGGGAGCGGTACGAGAAAGTTTAGTGGAAACCCTAATTTTTGGGGTGCCCTTGCACATCTATAAATAGACAGGCTGCCCCCATTCAGCCATCATCCTTGTTTGCAGGCTATACCAGCCCACACACCCTCTGTTGCTATTGGCGTCCAGTTTCCAGCTTGCAGCCTGGCTCCATATGCTGTCCAGTCATCATCGATTGCAGCCACATCATCTTCAGCCTGTCCATTGCTGTAGGTGACAGCTCTCAGTTGCTGGCGACTGCTTCAAACTGTCCCAGACTGCTGTTCAGCTTGCTGTCCATAATCTCCAGGGTCAGCCAGCCTGCGTTTTCAGCATTGCAGGCCCTGACACTCTCAGACATTGTTTCAGCCTACTGTTTACAGCAGACTGTGCACAGTTTCCAGCCTCCGATCGGTGGTACACTGCTGCGTTTACCAATTTCCAGCCTCTAGATTGCTGCGTTTTGGTGACCAGCCTGCTGCCATTCACTATTAAGCACTCCTACACTCCGACTGGTGGTCACAGACTTGGGATCCTTCTTTGGTGGACGCCACACTCCGACATTGCTCTGCCCTCGAGCACACTGTACACTCTTACATTCATTTATAGCATTCATTCACTTTAGAGTTGTGTTCTCTCTCTCCCTTCTTTTGTTTGTGTTTGAGTTTTGAGTTTTACGTTTAGGGTTTGAGTTTTAAGTTTTGCGTTTAGGGTTTGAGTTTTAAGTTTTGCGTTTAGGGTTTGAGTTTTGCCCTCTGTGTTTGTATCTATGTCTTTGTGTTTCTGTCGTGGTCGTACACTCTGTGTGTCCTCAGTGCAAACCCTAGCAGTCTTCTTAACATGGTATCAGAGCCGGTACTCTTGTAAAGAGTATCCTGCGGATATTGTTGAAGAGCTCATCTTTGTGCAAGGCACACAATACGACTTTTAACTGAATCACAATGTCCCAGACACCTTCAGTTCCTATGATGTCTTATTAGGCTTCTCCATCATTGGAGGCCCTGAGACGGCATTATGGACTCGAGGAGGACGATAATCCACCTTTACCAGATTTCACTAACATGACAGAGGAGGACTTTGAGGAGTACTATCGTAACAAGTACGGTGATGTTTACACCCCTCCTACCAGTTTTACTACCACATTCGGACCGGTTGGTGAGGCTGGCCACCTCTCCGATTATGGAGGACATATGGCATTAGGAACTTCTGGCGATTCATCTTCATAATCTCCGCTAGGTCCAATGTCAGGTTTGTATAATTCTTTTGTGTTGCATGAATCAAAACCCTCACCTGTTTCTTCTTTTGAGGTACAGGATCTGGATGGCTTTGCGTTTGTAAACTTCAATAGAGGGGGCTCACGAAGCAGACAAAATTCAGGTACATCTACAGCTTCTATTTCATTTGAGCATATTACACACACTTCTCACTTTCCTCCCATCCCACCCTCTTCTATATCACACCTTGATCATCTCTCATCATCTTTCCAAAATCTTGGATTATACTCCATATCTATATCACACACCCTAGGGGTTGGATCTACCATCTCTGCTCCTAGCACCTTTTCCTTCTTCACCCCATTCTCTACCTCTTTGTACCATGGTACTTCGTTAGGGAGAATGCCATCCTTTAACACAGTGCCTCTCACCTTTCAGCAAATGAGCACACCCATAACTCTTGGGTCGACTGTGATGGGCATTCCCCTCACTATCCCCAGCTTCACATCTCCCATGACCACTCATACGCATGGGTTTTCATCCTCAGCTTATGGTGCGTCTTCACATTCTCCTTGGGTTACACCTACGCAGGGATTCCCATCTTCTACTCTGAGTGTTCCCATCCCACCTCCTTGGGTTCCTCATGTGGCTACCATGCCCATGCCTAGTCAGCCCATCCCTACCTATGGATCCACCTTGCACACTATCCGCATGCTTGGTGGGTACTCTGGGGTCCATTTCCAAGTGTACTCCACTCTCCCATTCTACCTCCACTACACTTTTTCACACTATCCATCTCCGAGCACTACTACTTCTGTCGCAACGGCCAAGAATGCCTTTACAAATAAGACACGTTTTAACGGGTCAAATTTCACTACTTGGTCAAATTTCATGCAACAAGTGCTTGAGTCTCAAGGTCTTTGGGACCTCGTCATTGGTCTAGAGCCTATGTCGGACCCTCGACTAGCTCACCCTGACTACATCCGTTAATGGAGAGTCTGCAATGCTACAACCAATATTGAGCTGATGCATGCATTGCTTCCTGAGTTTCACTCTTAGTTGCAGCACTTCCCGCTCGCGTCAGAGCGTTGGAGTCACCTTCTCGACCGCTATGCGGCTCATGATCGTACTCAGCGCATCAATCTCGACTTTGAGCTTCAAGAGTTCTCTCTTAAGGAAGGGGATGATCTGGAAGTCAAGCTGACTGGCTATAGGCGATTACTTGCCGAGTTCGCCACTACTGGCTCTTCAAAGTCAGATGACGATCAGGATACATTCTTCTTGAATAAGTTGCCCGCAGAATACTTCAATTTCATTCAACACATCATCTCCCAATCTCGATTGTCAACCTTCTAAGAGTTTGAGTGCTAGTTCTTGCGTTACCCAAGGCTACATGATCAAGTCCACAAGAAATCCTCATCACAGCCTTATTCAGAGCAGCGGGGGTTGGTTGCTTCTTCTTCGGGAGGGAAAACCAACAGTGGCAAGAACTCGCTAGATGCGAAGGTAAGCCAATCAAAGGGTGACTCCTCTTCCTCCGATGGAACCAAAGAATCAAGACCTATCTGGTAGCAACTTCTTAAGAAAAATTGGTTTTGCACACATGAGGAGTGTCGCTCCAAGACCCAAGGTCTTCCACCTAAACAGTCTCAGCAGACTGTTGCGACTTCACAGTCCAGTGGGGCTACGCCTTCCGCTGCTGTCCCATCTGCTCCTCCAGCCCCCATACCGACTGCTGGACATGTGGCATACGGACAACCTCAGCGGCCATCCTTCTCTGCTTCTGAAGAATTGGCTGATTGATCTGCAGGTACCGATCCCGTTGCACTTCATGCATCTATCTCACCTTCCTCCCCACCTCGTCAGGCGTTCCCTTGGCAGAGCCCTACTATTGGACGTACGTGATGGTGGCTACCTTCTTAGACTAGCATGTCTCTAGGTCCTTTCGGATACCCTTGGTCAGTCTAGCATTCATTTTTCGCACTCTTACAGTTGGGCCCATAGGATTTTTGTCTCTACATTTTAAGTCTTCCATTGCATTTACTCACACACACATACACATTTGCATCTTTGCACTTGTTCCTTCAGTTAGCTTTTCATTTTAGTTTAGTTTAGTTTTTGGAGCATCTCACTATTGACCTTTGTGATTGCTGACTTTGATCTCCTTTGTAGGTTTTGTTTTCAGTGTAGGGCTAACATGCAGGTTTTCCCAGTCCTACCTGGGTTGGAGACTTGGGATGCACGCCGTTCCTTCATGGTTTCATCATCCTTGGAGTTTTGCTCTTCTACCAGCATGGAGGCTTCTCCTCCCGAGGCAGATCGTGCAGCATCTCTCTTGATGCTATCATGGCGGTGACTTCTAGCTGGGATGCTTCCTCCTCCTCTTCATTCCTTATGGTTCTCGGCACCACACGAAGACCGACATCAGACTCCTCTTCCTTCTTCGGCATCTACATCCAGGTTGAGAGGGGGTTCCTACCCTTCTTGGTATTCTACAGACTTCAGCACTTTGTCTTCGATATCGGCTTCTCCCCCTTGTTGTATCTTACTCTTTGCATTGCATGATTTCATTATCTTTGTACTAGGGCGCTTGGGCAAGTGAACAATTTTCCCATGAGGGACACTGTCCAAGTGGCACTTGTTGCATGAGCATTCTTCAGCATGTAGCATACTTTGCATCTCATTGTGCTGAGCACCACTTGAGCGGATCCTAAGCTGTTTTCACCGGCGGCTGTTGTTACCACACCACCATCCTTCTTTATCACATGGATATTTCATCACCTACTTTTCCTCGTCATCGACACCCTGAGTGTATGGGTTAGCTTGTACTGTTTTGTGATGTGTTGGGTGTATCCTCCCTACTCCCATCTTCTGGGTCACTATTCCTCAATTGGCCGCATCCCATAAAATTTACCACACTTATTCAAAAAAAAAAAAAAACATAAAAGTTCAATGTAGTTTCATTCGCCTTTATAGCGCTTGGTAGGCCACTGGGCAGCAGACGTGCACCCTTTGTCCGATGCCCTGTCCTCTCTGGGGTGACTACTTGGATTCCCTTGGTAAGATAACCATCGCCTTTGTAATCTTGGTAGGCCACTGGGCAGCCGATATGCACCCTTTGTCCAATGCCTTGGCTGCTTTGGGTGGGACGCCTTGGGGTACATCAACATCACAATGGCTGGCTTAATCTATTAAATAGCCCCAAAACACACAAAAAATGCTCTTTTAGAGTAAAACCCTAAAACAGGGAGCGGTTCGAGAGAGTTCAGTGGAAATCTTGAAACGGGGAGCGGTATGAGAAAGTTTAGTGGAAACCCTAATTTTTGGGGCGCCCTTCCATATCTATAAATAGACAAGCTGCCTCCATTCAGCCATCATCCTTGTTTGCAGGTTACACGAGCCCACACACCCTCTGCTGCTATTGGCGCCCAGTTTCCAGCCTGCGGCCCTCCTCCATCTGCTGTCCAGCCATCATCAACTGCAGCCACATCATCTTCAGCCTGTCCATTGCTGTAGGCAACTGCTCTTAGCTGCTGGCGATTGCTCCAGACTGTCCCACACTACCGTTCAGACTGCTGTTCAGCCTGCTGTCCATCATCTCGAGGGTCAGCCAGCCTGCGTTTTCAGCATTGCAGGCCCTGACACTCTTAGACACTGTTTCAGCCTACTGTTTACAGCAGACTGTGCACAGTTTCCAGCCTCTGATCGGTGGTACACTGCTGCGTTTTGGTGACCAGCCTGTTGCCATTCACTATTCAGCACTCCTACACTTCGACTGGTGGTCACAGACTTGGGATTCGTCTTCGGTGGACATCACACTCCGACATTGCTCTGCCCTTGAGCACACTATACACTCTTACATTCATTTACAGCATTCATTCACTTCAGAGTTGTGTTCTCTCTCTCCCTTCTTTTGTTTGTGTTTGAGTTTTTGTGTTTGAGTTTTGAGTTTTGCATTTAGGGTTTGAGTTTTGCCCTCTGTGTCTGTGTCTGTGTCTTTGTGTTTCTGTCTGGTCGTACACTCTGTGTGTCCTCAGTGCAAAACCTAGCAGTCTTCTTAATAGCTCATACTTGATATTTCTAGGCATTTTGAAGCATTTTACTATGGTCATTATGATATGTATTTGGGCATTTATTGTTGGCTGACCAGCATTAAATGCTGGTTGATTCAGGCTTCTCTTCCTTAGTTGATAATTATTACCTAGAGGTTTTGTGGAGAGAGGGAGCAGTTGCCATTGTCTATGAGCTAGTGACTCATTGTTGTACATGTCATTCGATTCAGACGTCTCTTCCTTAGTTGATAATTATTACCTAGAGGTTTTGTGGAGAGAGGGAGCAGTTGCCATTGTCTATGAGCTAGTGACTCATTGTTGTACATCTCATTCTCATGTTTGGTATATGGATTTCATTTCCTGAGCACTCTTTTGAGTCCTCTTCTTTGTAGTGTTCTTCTGTGTTTTCTCTTTCTTACTCTTCTGTCTTTGTTCAGCAGTTTATTACAACATCTATTTATGCTTCCACTGCTGCATGCACTTTTGACACGGTATTAGATTTTAGGATTCTTGTTTTACATGCTGATTTTTGCTAATTATAGGTTTGTGAATCACTCCTACTGGAGACATCATGGTGGACTGTGAAACCGTGTCGCGTTGCCGTGCCGTGTCGCGCTGAGGCGCCGTGTTGAGTTGAGAAACCGTGCCGTGTTATGTTGGGGGCCCATGTCGCGTTATGGTGATATGTCGTGTTGGGGTGCCATGTTGAGGCCCAAGGGGCGTGATATGCCATGTTTTGATGTGTTATGGTGCCGAGGCATGTTGTGGTGGTTTTTGGGGTCCGTGACACTTGGTATCAAAGTTGTAAGGCCCCCATTATGAGGAGAAGCCAAATGTGAACCCGGACATTGGTTGAGTCCTGACTTGTATATCAGATGAGGTCTATGTGACCGGATGGCAAAAAGGTGATTGTTGTGGGTCTAATCTTTGGGTTAGACGGAGTGGTTAAGCTGGTAGCAACTCGAGGTGCATTGCATCGAGTTGCGGGGTAAGGGAGTGTTTATGCTTCAGCAGGTTGTGTTTTCATTTTTTGCTGACTTTTTGTGTATTCAATGCATGTCTAATCCGTGTTTTGTTGTGCAATTCTTGCATATAATGCATTCAGTGTGGGCAATATATTTTTGGCTATTTCTTTGCATAATTTTTTGATTCGAGCATTGAGATTTTGTGCACCATTTGTCACGAGGACATGAAATTTTATTGCTTTTTTTAGCATTTGATTAAAAGCAAATGTGCTAATGTGACTTGCACATGTGAGGTGCAAGTCAATTATTTCACAGTGTGGGACTTAGGACCCTAATATATCAGTTTGGTGCCAAAGGCAAAAGTTGCAATAAGTTATGTCTAATAGGTACTAGGTGGTAGTTGGTGCTAGATTTTGGCCTAGATCAATTTATCGGCCACTAATGTCAGCGGTGACATTAGAGACAAGGCATTAATTAATTGTTTAATACGAGTCTAAGGACTAATAATTACTCAGGGATACTTGGAAGACAAATTGACTCAGCTAATTTAATTATTGGTTGGTTAAATTAAATTTTTGAGTATTAGAATAATGATTAAATTAACTTTTAAAATTAATATTTTAAAATTTAATTTAATAAGTTGGATAATGGGAATAGAAGGTTGCCACTTGGAAAAACTTGCCCATGCAAGAAGGAAAAACGGTTTTAGGGGTTGGTGAAAGTCTATTTCACCCCTTGTAAGAGAGGAGGAGGCTCTTAGAGAGCAATGAGAGGTGGTTGATATGATTTGCAGCCACTAGGGATCAATCCTACATGTGACAGTAGTTTGGAGCCCTCTAGGAGCAGGTGACAGTAGCCTAAGGTCCTTATGGTGTAGATGACAGCATATAGGATGGGGCTGCAGTCTTTCTAGTGATCCTAAGTTGTAGATGACAGTTTCTACGTAGGGTTGTAGCAGTTTTTCAGGGTTTCTTCCGATAAAACTTTGAAATTTCTCTCTTTACATAATTCTCTGTCATTTCCCAACTATCTCTCAAGTTATCTCAGCATGTTTTAGTAGTTTGAGCTCTCCGAGGAAGAGCTTTCAATCAATCTTTGCTATAAACCCTAATTTACAGTAGCAATTAGGGTTTTGATAGCTGCCTTGGGATATGTGTTTAGAATTGAGAGCCAAAGACTAGAATTTCAGCAGTTGAAATTGAGGAATTTCAAGGAGATTCAAGAGGCCAGCTAGCCAATATCAAATTTGGGGTTGAGTTTGTCTTTGAAGGAGTAGGGTGAAGGCTAATCCCAAGGCAAACCAAGGGGAAAATTGGTTTGGAGGCTTGCTAGTCAGTTTTGACAGTAAGGGGCACTTGGATTAGTGAAGGAGATTAGAGAATCTCAATTATACTCTTTCTATTTGCAATATAAGATAAAGAGATATTGCAAGGGGTATCAATTTTGGAGCCAAGAGGATATCCAATGTCCAAGATTAAAGTAGTAAAGTGTGCATGTTTCAGTTTATGTGAATTTTGTGCTTGCTTTAGTCAGTGAATTTTATGCTTGTTATAATTAAGTACTTAATCAAGGAATTACCATCCTTTCCGAAGGGAAAGACTGGTTTCATCGTGTATAGATATTGCGTGTGAACTCTGTAGTGCAGTCTGTGCTGTAGTTGTACTCTCTCTTCTTTTTTTCTTTTCTTTATTTTCTATTCCTATCCTATCCAGATGACTCCCCCTTGTTCTGCTGATGATAAATCACATGGCCTTGATGATCTCACATGGAGTGCTGTTATGAAAGCTTGGTTTGCGCAGAAGTGGTTATGGTACATTGTATGTGGAGCTTGTGAGCATCTTTAGCATCCTAATTCTCTTCGAGCTGATTTTGACGAAGACAATTATGAAGAGGCTGTGCTCACATGGGATACTGATGATGCTCGTGCATATTGTGCCTTTCTTTGTTACATCTGTAAAGAGGTTCTTCTGATATTCAACGCTTGCAAGACTTATCCCACGATTTGGGCAAAGCTTCAGATGTTGTATGAGGTTCCTTCACCTATGCGTGCCGTCACCCTTCTAAAGGCGCATCTTATTTCGTGTTGAAGGAAACTATTTAGTCTTTCTTATTTCGTGTCACATAAGTATAGGACCGGCTTTGATATATGCGATCCACCCTTCTAGAGGCGCATCTTATGGGGATTGTGCTCTACAAGCTCGCTCTCGAGTTTGATGGAGTGTCCAATGCTTTGTTGGCTTAGATGCCATTGACATCCATAAGTTCTCTATAGATGTTCTCGATGTTGCTTGAGCATGAGATGTCTTTGTGTTTACAAGGGAGGTTTCCATCATATGGTGGATGGATATTGCAGTATTGAGTAATGAGGCTTGCATGGTGTCATTAGAATCAACAAATGTTACATGTAAAACTTTACCAAGGTTTGGCTGACATGGTTTGTGGTGCAAACAATGTTGATGTTCATGTGATAGGGAAAAATGTTGATAAGAGAATTGTTCTTCCTTCCTCTTTCTTTGGTGGCCTAGGGTTCATGCATCAACTATATTAGGATGCAATGGGAATTTTGAGTGCAAAGGGGAAGCCCAATATTTTAATAACTTTTACATGCAAACCGAATTGGCCAGAGATTCGATTGGCTTTGTACTGAGGGCAGTCATCTTGAAACCAGCCTTCCTTCTTGGAATGGGTGGTGATAACCCGATTTAAGAGTTAATTACAGCAATAAATAAATGCACACTTTACCATAACATTCTTGGACAGTAGACACCCTGTTGGCCCCAAAATTGGCGCCCCTTGCGGTATTTCTTTAGCTTTCATTTAATTGGAAGGAGTACAACTTGAGATTCTTCAATCTCCTCTTTCTAACCAATTGCTCTTGCTGTCATAAATGATCAGCAAGCCTTTTGGGTCATTTGCCCCTTGATTCACCCAAGACTTCTTCTCCAATTTGACCGTTGGCTAGCCAAATGCTGCCCCAAATCAATTCGGGATGGGTTGGCTCCTGAAATCCCTTGATAACCTTCAATTATCTTGCTGATTTCAGTCCCTTGAGCCTTCAATCTCTGGCAGGGATCCCAAGGTGGCTGCTAAACCCTAATTTCTGCTGTGAATTAGGGTTTACTGCAGAAATTACAGATCAGCCTACCAAAAATGGCTGAGATCTCCTCCGAATGACTGAGAATTGCTGAGAATGGCTGAGCATAGGCTGAAGGAGATGAGAGAATGCTGTAGAGAGAGAAAATTTTGAGATTTGTCGCGAAGAACTGATCAAAATCAGTTGCTGCCCTACTGTACCAGCCCCAAACGGATGCACCAACAACAATAGGAGCTTCAGAGACTGTGATCTTCAGGAGAAAGTACATTAGCAGCAATTGTCAGCTTCCCAAGGTCAAGAATATGCAATCTCCATCACCAAAATGGTCTCCAATGGCTGGGAATTGGCCCCAAAACCTAGCAGCAACAGTCCAACACCTCTTTCCAACAGCTCCAAAACGAAAAAACGAGATTTCCCTCTCCCTTCAGCCCTATTTAGCCTTTCCCCCACTTGCATGGGAAAGTTTTGCCAAGTGGCAGCTTTCGTAATCCATTTTCAGCAATTTCCAGCCATTTAATTAATTTTCAAAATTAATTAATTCTGAAAATTAATTCAGCCCTTAATCCATGCCTAGAAAATTGACCTTGCCCATCCAAAAATTGATTGGCTAGGCCATTTGCAACCCAAAGTGGTCCCATGCATTAATTGACCCTTGGACAAGCATTAATCCATTAATTAATGCCTAGTCCCTAGTGTCACCACTGACACTTAATGGCCAATTAATGGTCCTAGGGACAAACTGACACCAAAATTCACCTAGAATCTAACAAGTGTAACTTGTTACAACTTTTGCCTCTGACACCCATCTTTTTCACAAGGTTCTTCGGCCTTCAACTATGAGAAAGTAGCTTGCACCTCACATATGCAACACATGTGCATCTTTTAATTGCACATTTGATTAATCCTTCAATCAAATGTCAATTAAACATAAGCAAAGCATCAAATTTTCACGTCCTCGTGACAGACCACCCCCTTGAAATCCTTGCAATCGTCCTCGATTGCACTGTAATGTGTCAAAGCAAACAATACTGCACTGGAATTTTCACAAGGCATCATAGTCAACACAACATTGGCCACTGTTGACTAACTATCTCATATGCCCACCATTTGCTGAAAATTTCCAGCCAGCATAAACATACTATAAAGCTCAACAATAGTCCAGAACTGTTGCCAGAAACTCATCGGATGCATCCCAAACTCTTGTTTCTCAACAATGCTGACTACACAACCATAGTAAAGCATAAACCGAGCCGAAACTATGGCTGAATTGGCAATGACATTCGTTTACATGCGGCTGTCCATGGAATCAGCTGTAAACTATTAAAAACTGAGCATGACCTGATCATAAACTGATCATGGACTGATATGAGAACTGATCACAAATGACTGTAAATGTGACTCCAAACTGATCACAAGCTGATGGTAAAAAAAACTGATCAGAAACAGATGCAAAAGCTGATGCAAAACTGATCCGAAAGTGATCATAAATGGTTCTTAAACTGATCAAAAACTGAGCTGACACTAATCAGAAATTGATCTCTAAACTGAGGCAAAAACTCTCAAACTGGTCCAAAAACTTATGCATAAGTATAGTCTCAGAGCCGTGGTGACAACCATACTCATATACATGTATCTCACAGTGACTAGAACACCTCAAATGGAGCCTTGCTGGTGAAACTATGCACCGTATTATTGTATGCAAACTCAACCAATGGCAAATACTGCTCCCACTGTGTCTTGTGGTCTGAAACATAGCACCTCAAAAGATCCAACACTGTGGAATTTGCTTCCTCAGACTCACCATTTGTCTGCAGATGAAAGGATGATGAGAATTTCAGCGTGGTATCCATATTCTCAAACAACCCCTTCCAAAATAGACTGGTCATCCAAGGGTCTTGATCACTGATGATTGACTCAGGCATACCATGATACTTGAAAATGTGCTGAATAAATAATCGTGCCATATGATCAGCCTTTATCTTCTTCCTCACCGGAATGAAATGGGCTTGTTTGCTAAACCTGCAAATAATAGTCCATATCCCATCATTCCTTGTAGGTGTCCTAGGAAGCTCAAAGATAAAGTCCATAGCAATGCTCTGCCAAGGCCTATCTGGAATAGGCAAGGGCTGCAATAAGCCCGGCATCTTTTGCCTATCATGCTTTACCTTCTGACATATGATGCATGCCCTAACATATTGCTCTATATCATGCCTCAAAGTTGGCCAATAAAAGAAATGCTCCACTGCCTTAACTGTGGCATCAATACCATTGTGTCTTGCATATGGAGAGGCATGACTTTCAATGACCACTCTCGGCCTCAACTGCTTTGTGACACACAGTCGTCCATGCAACAACAAAAATCCATCTCTTAGCATAAAATGCTCATGCCTTTGGCCATTGCAAAGCTGATCATAAACATTAGCAAAGTTCGAATCAGCAGCATATTGATAAACCATAGTGATGGCTGAAATTTGTGGCTTACGTGACAGTGCATCAGTCACAACATTCTTTTTACCATCAATGTGTACAATTTGAAAATGAAACATAGAGATAAAATTTGCCTATCTCATATGCTTCTCTGACAACTTTGTTTGCGTCAGAAAGTATCTCAAAGTTTGATGGTCTGTCAGCACTTTAAAATCAGCCCCCCCAACAAATAATATTTCCACACAGACAGTGCATGAATTACAGCCAAGAGCTCTTTCTCATAAACCTGTAAATTCCTCTCTACACCGTGGAGAATTCGGCTCTCATAAGCCACAACTCGGCCATCTTGCATAAGGACAGCCCCAATGCTGTTACCACATGCATCACACAGAACCACAAATGCCTTCCTTAGATTAGGCAACACAAGCACAGGATCTGAAGTCATCTTTTCCTTCAACTTTTCAAATGCTGAAATTTCCACTGCTATCCATCTAAATGGCACATCTTTCTTTTGCAAAGCATGCAATGGAGATGCAATATCAGCAAAAACCCACATACATACTTTCTATAGTAAGAACATAAACCCAAGAAGCTGCGGATCTCATGAACATTCTTCAAAGGTGGCCATGAACGTATTGCTTCAACCTTAGCAGGGTCCATACAAATACCATCAGTCGATACAATATGTCCCAAGAAGTGGATTTCATGCAAAAAAAATTCACTCTTCTTGTCATTGATAACCAACCTATGCTTACGTAGCTCATTGAAAACAATGTCCAAGTGCTTTCTATGCTCCGTCTCATTCTTTGAATAGACAATCATGTCATCAAAGAAAGTACCCACAAATGCTCAATGTTTCTTGAAAGATACGATCTATCATCCGATTAAAAGTGGCAGGAGCATTCATAAGTCCAAAAGGCATGACAAGAAATTCATATAACCCAAAAGATGTCCTAAAAGCTGTCTTAGGCACATCCTCCGGTCTAATGCGTTTCTGATGATACCCACTTTTCAAATCCATACGGTTGAATATTGCTGCCCCCTGCAATCTATCCATAACATCATTGATCCGAGGGATCAGAAAGCGGTTCTTTATCGTGATCTTGTTCAGAGCACGATAGTCAATGCAGATACGCCATGAACCATCCTTTTTCTACACCAAAAGCACTGGAGAACAGAAAGGAGATGAGCTAGGTTGAATTAGCCCTTTTTCTAACAGCTCATTTACCTGACTCATAATCTCCTCCTGTTGGGCTGCACTGAATCTATAGGGTGGCTTACTAGGAGGACTACTTTCAGGGATAAGGCCTATGCCATGATCTTCGGGTCTTTCAGGTGGTAGCTGCCCTGGAAGTGACTGAGAGAAGCAATCAGCATACATTTTCAGAAATGACATGCGATCATTCTCTAATTTAGACATATTCCCAACATTCTCACTATCATCCTTATCCTTAGCAAAAACAACTAAATATGCAGACAGATGATTTTTCATTACTTTAGAAATAGCAGCTGCAGATACAACAGGGACAGATTCTCCTTTCAACTTTACATCAAGTGTGAGTGTCTTTCCCTTATGTTTAATAGTGATCTCTTTTGCATATGAATCAATCACTACATGCATATGGTGGCACCATGGCATACCAAGCAACACATCACAACCCTCAAGTGGAGCAATGTAAAACTCTTCGCTGTCCACATATCCCTGTATGTGCAACCGAAGCTTTCCAATGAGTGGTGTGATAGGTTTTGCATGACCCTTACTTGCCATTCCAACTTCCCCCATGGCTCCCATCTCATCCTCTTTGATGCCTAGACGGGCTGCCATGTCAGTAGAGATGAAGTTGGCTCGTGCACTATTATCAAAGAAGATCAATGCATGTTGATCCCTAATTTTGCCCCATGCTCTGCACAACTCAGTAGCATCATCATTGGCCTGATCACTAACAACATCAGACACCAATCCCACTGATGTTTTGGGCCTTTTACCCTTAGGATCTCCTTGATTTTCTGATTTTGCAACTTGTTGCCTATTGGGACAGTTCTTTGCAATATGACCCTCCTGTTCACAAATAAAGCATTTATTTGCAACCATCAATTCCCTACGTTGTGCCAATGTTTTTGAGCCCTTTCTTTACTGTTTTGGCCTCTTTTCAGGCTGGTTTTCAGATATGCCCTTTTTTTCAGCCTTAAACTTCATTTTATTCGGCTTCTTCCCCCTCTCTTGGAAGCCCGAATCCTTTCCACGCAGCAAAGCATCGGCTATAGTACTATGAGCTGAGACATGCTAGACATGGTGGATTTTATGCAAAAATCCCTGATTCCTTTGGGCAGCCCACATACATATTTTTCCACTTGCTCATGATGGGGTACGGCACGATAAGAAGTGACGGGCAGCAATGCATCCCAAAACTTCTTATTGTATTGCTCTAAATTCTTGCATTCCTTTGCATTAAGGAAGAAGAAGTCGAAGGCCCAGTGTTACCATTGTGGCAAGAAGGGACATTTGCGGAAGGACTGCAAGAAGTTAGCGGCTTCCAGGAAGGAGGAGCAGAAGACGAAGCGGGATGTTGACTCTACCGATGAGTCCTCTCTTTCATCAGACTCCGACCCCGATCCTCCGACCAAGGTGAAGTCCAAGGCGCGGAAGGGATCCTCTTCTTCGGATCGCAGGAA
The DNA here is from genome assembly GCF_053477565.2 of Lygodium microphyllum. NCBI lineage: Eukaryota > Viridiplantae > Streptophyta > Polypodiopsida > Schizaeales > Lygodiaceae > Lygodium > Lygodium microphyllum. Next base: position 43,793,165 of record NC_141160.1, on the reverse strand, counting down.
GGGCTTGGTGGCCCCTTCCTCGGCTGCTTTCTAGTGGTGGTGATGAGATCATCCCTCACGACTCTCTTGTGCCAGAGAGGGAGTGTGAGCGGGTGTTCAGATGGGGCAGCCGCGCCTCATCTATATTTTTATACAGGTGCACAGGTTCCAGAGAGGGACGTCCCTGACGCATCGACTTCAGTCTGGTGGAATTAAATCCTGGAGCTGGGATTGACATCCAGGTTCATGATGAGCTGGTCATCTGACAGAGAGCGGGAGGCTTTCGTCTGGAGCTCAGATGAGGAGACACTTTGGCGGTCTGGCCAAAGGCGGGGAATCCATGGTCACATATGTTCAGAGGCATTTTTGACAGGATGGTCTTGTATGTTCCTGCGAGACATTGATGATGGACACAGAGACATGCTATGATCTTCTCTATTTTCAGGTGTTTGGTACGATCGACATCGACATCAGGTTCTCTCCGAGGCACCTTGGTGGTGGCTTGATCACCCACTGCTTGGGTATCCATGGTTCTACTTGGTGGTTCTATGTTGTATAGTTTTTGATCCCTTTTCATTGTACTATTGTATTGTATCAGATCACTCATGATCTGAGAGAGGGTGTTAGCAGAGTATTTGTCAGCTCATGTGTGAGCCTGAGCTTGATCTGGGCTGGGCATTTTTATTAGGTATTTTAGGTATTTTTTTGGTGTGGCATTTTATGCCAGTGGAGCATTTTTATGCACCAGTCGGCCAGCATTAAATGCTGTCCGACCAGCATTATTGCTCCCCACTTTTTCAGCCTATTTATACTCAGTGGCTCCTCCTCAGTCAGTCACTTCATCTTCACCATCTGCAGACTCTGTGGAGAGAGGAGCCAGTGCCAGTGCCCACGCAGCCAGTGACTCACTGTTGTATGCGACTGTCTCGTATTCAGATATATGGATTCCATTTCCCGTGCATACATCTGAGTTCTCATCTGTATCGTGTTCTTTCTTTTCTCTTTTTGTCTTGTGTTTCAGCAGTTTATTTCAGCACATGTTTATGCTTCCACCGCTGCTCCACTTCTGACAGAGAGGGGGTGTGAGGGTGGTGGTTGTGGGGTATTCGAGCCTAATCCATATGCAGGTGTCATAGTCACAAGTGACGGGGGATGACAGATTGGAATGACAAAAAAAATTCAAAACTCTGTTTAGAATGAGAATGTGCATCATCAAAGTAAGATACAATGGTGTAACTTGACCAGAAACACTAACACATACTAATAACATGATACAAAAAGCCCAAGGGGCAACCCCCTAGGGCAAGTTGATTATTTTTAATAATAAAGTCCAGATAAGCTATAGGCAATTGTCAATACTAAGTACATATGTCATGACGCATGTGACAACTTAGCATTGATGATCGAATTTCAATGAGTACAAAGCTGAAACATATAAATAAAGGGCTAACGAGACGTGTTGCTTAACCACAAAATTTGATGCTGATGCCATGAATGGAGAGAGAGAGAGAGAGAGAGAGAGAGAGAGAGAGAGAGAGAGAGAGCTATATTAACGTCTACAACAGGCCAAGTTGGCCTATGAGACCAAAATGTTACATATAAAATGTCTGGGAGATTTCAAAAGTCCCAGTGAAGCTAACATTTATGCTATGTTGAACTAAATTGAGTGGGTACAAAATGATATCTAGACTGGATACAATCTAGAGGTACTCCCAGCGCGGTGTGGAACTGCTCCTGGAGTGTTCATCCTAGGATGTCCTGCATGGGTCGGTCTAACATGGAGAGACTAAAGCGGCGGGGTAGGGCCCTCCGATGGTGGCGTAATATCCCTTGTATCTTCGACATGGGTCTTTTGCGGGGACGGGGGCCGGCGGGGCGTGGGCGCCAGGCTTTGCCTCTTGCTGTGGCTATTTCTAAGGTGGTCCCCGGGGGTCGGGAGGCCGGTTGGGCTGGTGGGGGCTCACTGGTGGGGAGGGTAGCTGGTATTTGGTAGAATTCGTTGAGTGTGCGTTGGTTGGTGGCTCCTTGTCTTTGCTCCGTGGTTCGTAGGAGGTGGTCTCTGTGGCGTCGTATTTCCAGTAGGAAGAGCCCCAGGCATCTCTGGTCTTTGAATTCCATCACCTTGGAGAGTGGTCAGAATCCTTCGCTGAATAGGCAGTGGAAGCGTCCCCGGATTTCGTAGTACATTGGGCATCTACAGATATAGTGTTCCTTTGTCTCTAGCTCGAGATGGCAGAGCTGACAGATTCGGTCTTCTGGGGGAGGGGGTTGGCCCCGTATCTGCCCGTTTCAACCCGTAGTTGGTGTGAGGACGTGCGGATCTATTCGATGGCACTTCTGACCCCGTGAGACAGGTGTGTGTCCATGTAGCTTGGGCGGGTGATGAAGCCATCCGGGGAGATGTGCAGGAAGTGCTCTCGGTAGAAAGCCTTCTTGGTTCCTAGTTCCGACGTGGGGGTCACCCATGTCCTGGCAGAGAGAGAGAGAGAGTATGCTGACCTGATGGTCTGATGTAATAGAAAGTAAGAGATACAGAGTGAATGTTGACCTCATGGTCAAATGTAAATATTCACTATCTAATTCAATTATCGTCATGAAAAGAGAGAGAGAGAGAGAGCGCGCGCACGTGCATGCGGGCATTTGGGGCTTTGAATAGTCTTTGGACTTGAAGGTTGTCTTGTGGAGCTGGCTGAAGCTTTGGCAAAGAAGTGAGATGCACACAGACTGGTTGGATATATATGTGCTAACTTGCAAATACTTGACACAAAAGCCAATTTGACCTGTCATGTACACAAATCAGTGCAAATTAGCTAATGCTCGTGACAAATGTGTCACATTCCCCATCACAAACAGCTGCCTGTCACATTTGTGTCCCACATCCTGTCACTTTGTGACAACATTCAATCTGATGTTACTTCTAAAAGTGACACGTCTGGCCACGGATCCGTCGTCACATGGGGATGGTGTCTTGGTATCCCAAAGGTTTGTCCTGCCCATCACTTGTGACTATGTGAATCTGGGCTGGTGCCCAAACTGTCTTGAGTGGTGGTTGGACACTTTGAGTGCACTAAAAATGGTTGTGAGAGATTGGGGATGCAAAAAGATTCGGAATGTGCAAATTGGCTTGACAGATCCCTATTTATAGACACATGAGCTGACCAACTATCTAGGGTGGTGCTTGGTTGTCTCAAATCAATGCTGCAAGTTGGGGCTTTCCGTTGCAGCCTTGTATCTTTCAGCGATCAGTAAATTTGATCATCCTCCTTGCTGCATTTCATGCAGTCTCCTCTATTTGCTCCGTGTTCACTTTCCTTTCTGTTGTGCACTCTCACATAGGCCTCATATCCAGGGATGATTTGGCTTCTTGGCATGCTGCAGTCTCTTCAGTCTCTTTGCCATACATATGGTTCTCATGTGACTCTTCTATTTTATGTTCACAGTAATTAATACAATTACCCATTATGAGAGAGAGAGAGAGAGAGAGAGAGAGAGAGAGAGAGAGAGAGAGCCTTTACGAAAAAGAAAAAGAAAAGAGAGAGAGAGCCTCTTGATAGGTGTGAGACAAGAATTGTACCATACATCTAACTCTTAAGGTGGTAATGGAATATAATCCATTGCCTTAAGGGCAGTCACATAGGGACAATAGCCTCTTAACTAAGAAAGTAAAAGTGATTGTGTGCTAGAGTTTGTTCATATCAAAATGACCATAAGGGACATGATTAGGTGTAATGGTGATTCTTAGATGAAGGCTCTGACTTTTTTCTGTTGGAGGGAGGAAATTGCACACCTAAGTAAACATGTGAAAGAAGCTTTCAGCTTTCTAATATGCGTGGGTCCATGATCATTGCACACATATTGCAAGCTCAAATTTGTGCTTTTGGTGTAGGAGCTCTGGAATGGGAGATGGCAGCTGTGATCAAGTGTGAGAGAGCCCATGATTTTTATTTTGCTCAGGTTGCTGTCCAACCCCATGTGGTTGAACAAATCACTGAGAATGATCTCGTTCTGCTCAGCAAAGAAAAGGTGCTACTTTTGTTAACCAAATAATTGCTGGTTCTTGAAGTAAATGAAGTTAGTGGTTGCTGTGATTGCTTTCCCCATGCTAGCAATAATAGACCCCTCTTGTACTGTTTCTGTTTGGAAAAAGAAAAAGAAAGCATATTGCACTATGTTCATGCATGAATACAGTATTTACTTGAAATTTCCTGCTTCTTTGAAACAGTCAGTGTAGTACGAGTGAGGAAAATGTCAAGGTTTTTGCATTCATTGAAATTCATCTTTAACTTTTAGAGAAAGTGTCCTAGTAGAGTTTACCTCTGAAGTGTGTTGAGGTAGATAGAAAGGATGTCAAAGACTTTTTATTACATGTTAAGGCTTGTAGGGTTTGTATACTTTTCAGATTTTATAGTTGTAAAATTTTATATGCTTTTGATCAATAAGTTCTTTCTGATTGTCTTTATACATGTCTTTCTCATGCAGTTCCAAGAAGGATCGGCTGTTCCATCAGCATATGCATTTGCAAGTGTTGAAGCTCGTGAAGGCAAACAAACATTAAAGTTACGGCTGTTTCTAGATGGAGAGTTCAATAAGCTAAACGAAGGCAGCATCACAAAAACAACAAGGCTTTCTAAGATGCAAGTAACCATTCAAGTTGCCAACTCGGCTTGGTGGTTGATCAAAGTAAAACTCTAAATTTTATTTCAGTGTTCCTGGAAAAGTTTTCTAACAGCAGTGAGAAATTGCATCTTTTCTGTTGCACATATTGCTTTAGCCAGTAGGGAACTTTCTCAGAACAAGTGACGTGGTTAAATACTGATGCCTTTGTAATACACCAGTGCCATGGATAACTCCTGAACAGTCTTGGAGTTATGAACTCTTTGGGAATCACAGACATGGATCTGGTGCCATTATTATTCTTAAGGATTTTGGTTTTTATTAGGTGAGCCACTTCCTATCACGGGTGCCAACTTGGTTTTGAATAGTGATTCCTGGTCTGATCCATTGGCTGATTGGACTTTACTGATACTTTATCCCGTACAGTTTGATGCTTCTTGTTCTAAACCTGACCCCTTGTTTAGGGCTGGTAACTTCTGTATACTAATGATTGACTGCATTCAGGGGCTTTCAAGTTTCTAGGCTATTGAGATCTTTTGTTGTGCGTGCATTGGTGGCTGAGGAGTGTGGGCAGTCCATGCATGTTCTTTTCCCCCTCTAGAGCCACGAGTAATCTGGATTGTATTACAGGTGGACTTTTCATGCAATTGCCTGAGTGGAGGAATAGTCATGGTGCTACAAGGATACTTATTAACATGGTCAAGTTGAGCAAGGTTGCTGCTCAGTTCCCATCTATTGGGTATGGAGGTTATACAGTACAATGCTTTGTGATTTTTTGGTTAGGAAATGATGGGCTTTATGTATTCGATTGCAGAAACAAATGACTGTCTCTCTGGAGCATAGAAAACAACGAGACAAATTTATTTAGGAGGTTTTTACTTCCTGGAGTGCTTTTTTCCTCGTTTGTGCATCTTTCTTACTGCTTAGTCCCCTTTGCCAGGGGTCTGACTGCATATGGTTGGCAACTGGCAGTTGTAGATCAACTTTGGGGCTGGATAGAAACAGCAAGAACGTGATGCAGTTATTTGTAGTGCAACGAACTGAGAATGTGATGCACCCATGGGTTTTTAGAGTTTGATGGACACCATGCTGAACTTGTATTGCTCAAGAGAGAAGAGAATTGGAATAGAAATGACAGAATGAAGGAAAACTAAGACCTATGTGTATGTACAGTGTCATCCATACATGAGCCACAGGTCTGACCCTAAATCTGGTCTGGCCCATTAGCCAGGCAGCCAGGCGAAGATGCTTGGTGACCAAAATGGTGCTAGAAAAGTGCTCTCAACACCTCCTCTCAGCTACATTTTGGAGATAAAAGAACCCAAATGAGCTGAGGGTCTAGAGACAAATGATATCTATAAATAAAATGGCGATACAAGCAATCCTTCTATCAAGTGAAGAATATGGAGGTCCCAACTCCTAATCTGTATAAAAGATCACTAAGGCTGCTTAATGAAAGGGCCTCAGTAAAACATTTGCCACATTGTCCTATATAGGGCAACCCGACCTAAGGGCTACTAGCCAATCTGCTTACAAGCAAGATGGTAATGAACTACAATGTGGTTGACCCTCAAATGGAAGATCGGGTTTAGTGCTATGGCAACTGGCTATTGGACAAAATGATGATGGGCTGCAGCTGTGCATATTCTAACTCTTTTAAGAGCTGGTGAATGTACAAAAGCTTTAAGGTAGCAGCACTGATCATCATTAGCTTGATCATCATCAAACAATTGGCAGCAAGTGTGGCGGACGAATTGCATACACATCGATTAAGGCTCATGGGGGTGTTTGTGTCCGATCAATGCTGATTGTGACTGTTCAAGGTTGATCATAGGTGATTGTGGTTTGTCCTGGAAGGGGCAGCAAGGCGTACTTTGTGGATTCGGAGCATGTGAATGCAAGATTGCTCTTGGAGCTGGAGTGCATCATGGATTTGCTGTTGAGTGCCTTTACCTCATACAAATCCATGTCACCATAGTGATATAGGAGGATTGTTTCTTCTTTTAGGGCATCTTTCATGTTGTGCATCTAGGAGACTAGCGTCTTATAGTCAGTATTAGAGTCAACCTGAGGAGGGGATGAAGAGCATTTGTAGCTGGAAGGCTCCCAAATTAATTTGTTTCTTCTTTTTCATAGTAGTTGTACAAGGTTTCTTCGACATGGAGGCTTTATATGAAGAGCTTGGGTTGCATGTGCGGTTGATAGAAATGGAGGTGGAGCTTGAAGGCAGTAGTGAACTTGCATGGAGATGGCAGTGCTTTGCCAAGAGCTCACTTTTATACAAAACCAAATGAAGTCTTTATGGTCGGTGGTCTCCCAGTTTTGCAGGGAGGTCACTGACTTGGTGCCAAATTAAACAAATGAAGCCATCAATAGTGTGGCACTGTAGCCGCAACTTGCTTAGGCCACCCATGTGCAAGGGGAAGCACAATTTGGGAGGTATTCCTTGCTCATTGTATGCATGGAGGATTGTGTCATGGCGAGCATGAGCACTTGGTACTCCGCCCTCTTTCATTATTTCTTCATGTCTTCCTCAAGATCTTTCATGTTTAGAATAGTCCCCCAAGGAGGTAGCTGTTTTGTGGAAGCTGTACCTCAACACTTGTGCAATGACGTGCACTTGACTATTTTTTAACACTTGCTTCAACAAATTGAGGTTGCAAGACAGGAAAGCGTTGGAATCTTCTCATGAAAAGCAATAAAAGGATCTAGATATTTGTTTCATTTGCTTCACCAAACTTCAAATCACGTATCTTCTCTCTCTCTCTCTCTCTCTCTCTCTCTCTCTAATTATGATAATGTTTTTGAGTTTATAAACAACTTGCATGTCACTATTTCAGTCAATATGAGGATAGAATGTTTTGAATTCTTTTTACTAGACCATAGAGTTGGCCACCACATTTAAGAAGCGATAGAAGCACAAGAAGGTTTGTTAGCGTAACCAATTTGTTGCCGCAAAGGCCAAAGAGAAGGGCAAGTCCATAAGTAGTGGAGACGCTTTCCCAAGCAGACTATTGCTTGTGAGGAGCACTAGACATTGCAAGAGGAGAACAGTTGTTTCACATGCAAATATGTATGACATATTCACATGGATGACCCTAAGAAGCTTGACAAAAAGGTCTCAAAATACCAAAATGTGAATTGAGATTGGGGAGGTAGCCTCACCCGTGGTGGGTGTGGACTCATCTTCCTTTGGTTGCCATCATCTTGTGCTTGTGTAAGCAATTAAGAGCGGGTCATTAAGAACTATAATCTATAAACAATACTCACTTGTATATCAAAGCTAGTGGGCAGCACTTGTTGGCCTAAGAGAAAGAACAAAAATGATAAGTATTATTTTAGGGGGCAAGAGAGGACCCAGCTATCTTGATTGAAGATTTCAAAATTTGAGATGTGATCTTGGGGCAGTTGTGGCTCTATGATAACATGCATTTGGTGGATCATTGTTCACACTCCATCCTCATTTGGGATCAGATTTGGTGGATGGAGGAGAGTTTGAAAGAGCTGCCATACTATGTTATTGTATGTGCGACAATATGCAGTTTTCTTTCTTAGTCTAGCAAGGAGATGTGGATAAGATAGGCTTGACATTATTATGAGAATTGACTCTCTTATTGGGCGAGTTGTCTTGAGAGTTGGCCCTATCTAGGCTAAAGGATTTTATCGCGGAGCTAGTTTTAGGAGTAGAACCTTTCCAAAAAGCACCATTTCACATAACTAAAAAGGAGTTGGAGGAGCTTTGAGCATAGATTAAGGTCAAATTGGAGTGGGAACTGAATTGGGCAGCTCTAGCTTGTTTGAGGCTTTAATCTTGTTAGTCAAGGAGGATAGTGGGAGCTTGCACGTGTGTGTTAACTAGTAGTCTCTCAACAAACTCACCATTCACATATAAGTTTCCTTTGACACAAATAGACGAGTTGTTAGATGAGCTAGTGGAAGTAATCATTTTTATGATTTTTAGCAAGCTAGACTTGAAGTCTTAACTACTATTAGATCAAGATTGCATTGGAGGACATCCCCAAGACATTTTTTCGGATACCCTAAGTTGTTTGAGTTTGTGTTTGTCCAATGCACCAACATGTTTCTCTAGGCCCATGGCACAAGTCTTGCAATCTTTTCTAGGGAAGTGTGTTATTGTTTTTCTATGCCTTGGTTTACGAGAAGTCTCTTATGATGCCTTTGGTTCATAGTAAGTTTATTTGAGAAACACAACTTGCTACTATTTTTACAAAGAGAACAAGCTGATTATTTATGGTTTTCATTTTGTATTTGGGACACACAATATTTGCATGGGTCATTAATTTGGACCTTGAGGAGTTACCTTGTCCAAAAGTTATATTAGAGGTAATGCCATGAGAATAAGAAGTGAACTTAATGATTCAATTAACTTTCACTAAGATATTTAACTCAAATGAACTTCTATTTTGGTATCCTAGCTCATGGTATGGTGACTATTGCACTAGCAGTGAAGGATTTGACAGTGTGCACGTAGTAGACAAGTGTATAATCTATGTGATATACTGGCAAGGCAAAAGGAACAAAGCACAATGTGGAACTTTTGTTAAATTGAAAGCTTACACATTACAATTGAGTAACATTGAAAGTTTTGCATAGTAAGAGGCTCACTTGGGGTCAGTGTACCCCAAAATGGCGTTTTGGTAGGTCCAAAATGGACCGGTCGTTTCGGATCGGGACGGAAATGGAAGCGCGCTGTTTTGGGATCTTGTGGCCCGGTCTCGTTTCGCGTGGTTATTCAGTGTCAAAACCCATTCTCGTTCCCGACTTCGTGTCACTCGCGTGACTCTCGCCTCGGCCCTCCTCCTCCTCGGACCTGCAGCAGCGAGCTCCCGCCTCCTCTTCCTCTTCCTCTAAGCTCTTCTTCTTCCTCTTTCTCTAAGCTCTTCTTCTTCAGATCCTCGTCCTCCTCGTCCTCCTTTTTCTTCTTTTTCTCTTTTTCTTCTTTTTTCTTCTCCTCCTTCTTCTTCTTCTTCTCCTCCTCCTTCTCCTTAATCCATTACCTAGGTCCTGACTCCTAAAGGCTTATCATATCATGGCGCCGGACCCATATTGGAGGCACGTCACTCCAATCAAGGGATACGAGGGCTCCGACGGATCAAAGAAGTGGCGGTGCAACTATTGTGGATTGGAGAAATTCGAGAGTGTAACGCACGTGAAAGACCACTTGGCTTACGTTTCCAACAAAGACATCCAGCCTTGCGAAAATGTGCGGGCAGAAGTAACAGTAAGTCTTCATCTTTGGCGAAGAAAGCATATGGGTATTGAGCTAGAAGAGGATGAATCAACACATGGGGCTAATGAAGCACAAGTGGAGCAAAGAGAGGCTAGTGGGCCTAGTGACGCTAGACAAATTGGAGGTGCCAGTGGCCCATCAAAAAGAAGTATATCCATATCCGTATAGGGTCCAAGTGCAAAAAGGACCCGTTGCTATCTTCTACTGGTGGTGGGTAAAAGGGCTCCTTGCATGGTGCAAGTGTCCATGCAGGACTTCAGAGGCAGGCAATTATAGAGGCAACTAGGAAACTCACATGCTTATTTATTCGGTATGCTATCCCTTTCAATGTGGCCACTACACATCAATGGAAGAAGACAATCAGGGCAGTAAGCCGCATAGGGTGTAAGTGGGAAGGTCCATCCGCAGATGCATTACGCACATGGGAGCTTCGAAAGGAGAAAGCATCCATAGAGGCTCAATTGGAGCCCTTGGAGGAGACATGGGTGAAATATGGATGCATAATATTATGCGATGGATGGTCAGATATGCGTCGAAGGAATGTTTACAATGTTTTGGTGTCTTCATGTAAAGGCACCATGTTCATTAAGGCCATCGATGCCTCTGCCTCAAGTCTTATCGTCACAGGAGCTTTCATTTGGGAGTACATGCGATAGGTCATCATGGACATAGGAGTCTAAAATGTGGTGCAGGTGGTGACAGATAATGGAAGCAATTGTGTGTCTATGGGACGTATGCTTGAGGAGGAGTTTCCTAGCATAGTATGGACTTCATGTGCATCTCATTGCCTTGATTTGCTTATTGAAGATGTTGGGAAAATATCTTGGGTGGATGATATTTTCAAGACAGCAACAAGCATGGTAAGATTTGTGAAGAAGAGGCCATTCGTCACAAGCATGTTTCGAGCCAATAGCACACTTGAGCTATTGAAGCTCTCCACCACTAGATTTACTTATTTGTTTATTGTATTGGAGAGGTTGATATAAGTCCGTTCAAATTTGATACGGACCATTGCATGCCAGGAATGACTCACATGGAGTGAGAGAGAGTCTCCAAAGGCTCTTGCTTTTAGACGCAATATTTTAAATGAGAGTTGGTGGATTGAGACAGAGGTATTGGCGAAAAGTCTCACTCCTATTTAAACTGTATTGCGCATCACTGATATGGAGGGGAGTACTTTGGGGCTTCTATATGAGTATATGGATAATATTGGCGAGACCTTGCTTCGCAATAGCTTTTTGCCCCAAGACAAGTAAATTTTTATTTAACTTTTACACATGTAATTATTTGGTATTAACGACTCCTTGATGATCGATTATTATTCTAACTTTTAAGTTTTTAACATATTTTATCTATAGGATTGATGAGATTCGTGCAGTGTCAAATGCATGATGGGATTGGTTCCATAAACCAATCCATGCTGTCGCACATATCTTGCATTCCCTTTGGCGTAGGGAGGAGCAGTATACTAGCGAGGAGTTAGAGGAGAGCTTCATGGAGTACATGAGGTGCCTCATAGGGGATGATATAGATATGACGAGAAGAGTAGAGGATGATTTGTTGGCATTCCGCAATCATTCTCTTCATTTTAACTGATCCACAGCTAGGCTTCGAGAGACACAGCTTCAGCATGTCTAGTGGTGGGAGAAATACAGCAATTGTGCTTCTACTTTGGTATGTGATTGGTGACTTTTATATTTTGAATCTTGATTATCTAATGCATTATGCAATCTAGGTAACAAGTTTTGTAATCTATTGCCTAATTAAATGTTGATTTTACTGTATGTATATTAGCAATTGCCAATTACTTTACCTCAATCTCTTAAATTTGAATAGAAACGCATTGCCATTCGAGTCCTCTCGCAAGATTGTAGTTCAGGGCTTGTTGAGAAGAATTGAAGCACATCGGCCCTCTTCCACACCAAAAAGAGAAATAAGCTCACAATTGCCCAGTTGGAGCGTTTAATGTTTTGCCATTGCAATCTTCAGCTTCTTGAGAGGACCGCTCTGTCCCCTGAGCCTTCACAGGTAAATTAGTAATGATTAGTATTATGCATAATTAACTTTTTATCCTGGAGTCCTTGACACTTGACATTGCTAATTTGCTTGGAAGTTGGATTGTAAATTGTTATATGTATGAAGTTTGAACATTGAACATATTGAATCTCCTCTCATATGATATATCTTTGTCTCGTTTACCTTTACAGGTGAATGTTGAGAAGATTGATATAGAGAAGGTGCGTGATATTCCGCAGATACCATAGGAGAAGCGGAATATCTACTCCATGCTCTATGAGGAGCTATTGGCACCGGTGCATGAGACTCGTGCACAGATGAGGATTAGAGTGAGGGCCACATGTAGTCGTGTATTACAGATATAGGCAGAGCCAGAGTCTGAGGATGAGGCTGAGGCTGCTTCATCAACTTCTTGATCAAGGACCTCGGAGTTGGACGAGGAGATGATGCACAGATCCTCAGAGTCCGGATGACTCGTGATATACAGGAGTCAGTTTAGCAGTGCAGAGTCCAGACAAGAGTTGTCGGCTGTTCATTGACATTGATACTTATAGCCTCACTGAACTTCGGAGTTTTGACAGATTATAGATTATTCACATGACATAGTTACTATCATTGTATCTTGATCCCACTTATTATGCATCTTGATTCTTGTTTCATTGTTCTTAATGTCAGTCTTCACTGCTATTTAAAGTTTAGAAATTATCCATGAGTCATAAATTCTAATTCATTTTGTTGACTTATATTTTGTAAATTGAGTCTTAATTGTGTTAAGCTGTCTTAAGTTTCAACCGTTGAGTCCTCAATCTTGACTTCTCAATCTTCACTCGTGAGTCGTGAGTCGTGACTCGTGAAATGTGTAATGAATCATGATTTTAATCATATGATATGAAGACTCAAAGTTTTGTATGAAATTTGAATACATGTTGTTGTAGGTATTGATATATTTACATACCCACATATTACTGTATTTTTTTTAGTATACAATCCGGAACGCCATTTTCCCGTTTCCAAAATTTGGCCGAAACTCCGAAACTCCGTATTTTCTTGTTTCCGTTTCCCTCGTACTATGCTTAGGGTTCGTAATTCATAAAATAGACCTTGTTCTCAAGTTTGGTCCAATGAAAAGCTTGCTTATGATTAATGATTAAGTTCTCAATTAGCCCTTAATAAAAAATGAGATCTGATTAAGAAGCAGTTGGTTTCTCATGTAGAAAGTCGATCTTGGCTTTTTGGAGATTTCTTTTCTCTCATCTGAGTACCCCAAGTTTGGAGACAACCATTGAAACCAACCTTCCTTCTTGAAATGGGTGGTGATAACCTGATTTAAGAGTTAATTACAATAATAAATAAATGCACATAAAATGAAATACACGCTTTACCATAACATTCTTGGACAGTAGATACCCTGCTGGCCCCAAAATTGGCGCCCCTTGCGGTATTTCTTTAGCTTTCATTCAATTGGAAGGAGTACAACTTGAGATTCTTCAATCTCCTCCTGCGAACCAATTGCTCTTGCTGTCATAAATGACCAGCAAGCTTTTGGGTCATTTGCCCCTTGATTCACCCAGGGCTTCTTCTCCAATTTGACCCTTGGCTGGCCAAATGCTGTCCCAAATCAATTCGGGATGGGTTGGCTCCTAAAACCCCTTGATAACCTTTAATTATCAGCTACTGATTTCAGTCCCTTGAGCTTTCAATATCTGGCACGGATCCCAAGGTGGCTGCTAAACCCTAATTTCTGTTGTGAATTAGGGTTTACTGCAGAAATTACAGATCAGCCAACCAAAAATGGCTGAGATCTCCTCCGAATGGCTGAGAATTGCTGAGAATGGCTGAGCATAGGCTGTAGGAGATAAGAGAATGCTGTAGAGAGAGAAAATTTTGAGATTTGTCGCGAAGAATTGATCAAAATCAGTTGCTGCCCTGCTGTACCAGCCCCAAATGGATGCACCAACAACAATAGGAGCATCAGAGACTGTGATCTTCAGGAGAAAGTGCATCAGCAGCTATTGTCAGCTTCCCAAGGTCAATAATATGCAATCTCCATCACCAAAATGGTCTCCAATGGCTGGGAATTGGCCCCAAAAGCTGGCAGCAACAGTCCAACACCTCTTTTCAACAGCTCCAAAATGAAAAAACGAGATTTCCCTCTCCCTTCAGCCCTATTTAGCCTTTCCTCCACTTGCATGGGAAAGTTTTGCCAAGTGGTAGCTTTCTTAATTCATTTTCAGCAATTTCCAGCCATTTAATTAATTTTCAAAATTAATTAATTCTGAAAATTAATTTAGCCCTTAATCCATGCCCAGAATATTGACCTTGCCTATCCAAAAATTAGTTGGCTAGGCCATTTGCAATCCAAAGTGGTCCCATGCATTAACTGTCCCTTGGACAAGCATTAATCCATTAATTAATGTCTAGTTCCTAGTGTCACCACTGACACTTAATGGCCAATTAATGGTCCTAGGTGCAAACTGACACCAAAATTCACCTAGAATCTAACAAGTGTAACTTGTTACAACTTTTGCCTTTGACATCCATCTTTTTCACAGGGTCCTTCGGTCTTCAACTGTGAAAAAGTAGCTCACACCCCACATGTGCATCTTGTGCAATTAAACATAAGCAAAGCATCAAATTTTCACGTCCTCGTGACAACTATCATTCTCATCTTTTTGGTAGAATTTTTCAAGTTTTAGTCATAAAACATGAGTTGATAGCATGAATGGTGTGGATGATAGCTACCTTTTTTTTTCGAGAAAAGAAATTTCTATTAATAACACCTCAAAGAAATCCCCTTGAGGTAAAAATACAAAGTACAAGGAACTTAGTAAAGAGTATCTAAGAATATCACAAATACAATGGATTTGTGGGCAACTAATCAAGTGGGCTTTTCTTGGGAAAGGAAAAAAGAAAAACAATTTGGTGGGCTATAATGCCAAATTATTTGAGGACAATATGGCAAAAAGTGTTTTGAGTCAGGTTTGTAGGAAGGCCTTTCTTCTCTTCTTCATTCTCTCAGAGCCTCCTTGCATTCTCTCCTATCTTGTGCATAGTGTGGATGATCTCTTTCTAAATTCTCAAAAGACTTTGTAATGTGGATACATTTCAAAGGTCCATAGCATGACTGCATTTGGTAGTGTCGCCCAAATCTAGAGTAAGGATTGAAGTTCGGGGATCATAGATCTAGATTGTTAGAGGAAAGCTTTATTGGTAAGCTCCTTTGCTTGGGGTTTTCTTCTAGACGAGGAGCCTTGGAAGAAGTTTCTGATAGACAACTACCAAGTTTCTTCTCTTGGCATGGGGAATCCAATGGGCAGCTTTGTAACTCCATTTAAGCAAGGTATGTAGTTGTTTTTGATGTAAGTATAATAAAAACAGGTCATTATAGCTTGATGGGCTGAGATTCTTTCTTCTCCTTCAAATCTCGAGCTTGGTGCAGCCTCTAGATAAGTTTGTTGTGAAGAACATGAATTTGTCATAGCTTCATTACAAGAAATCCCTTTGTTTATGAGAGGAACAATGTGGGATTCCATGGGAAGTGTCATGAGGACATGTAATTTTAATGCTTAGGTTTGACATTATTAAGTTATGCACATGTGAAATGCAAGTCAGTTAAGCGATAGTAAGACCATAGTGATCTCAGTGATTAGTGGGTGACATTGGCAAAAGTTGTAATGAGCTATGCTTGACTAGATGGTACCAGATGTTAAAACTTGGCCTAAAATATTTAATTAGCCATTAATGTTAGTGGTGACACTAGGGAATCAACATTGATTATTTAATTAATGCTGGTTCTGGGCTACTGAGTGCTCAAGAGCACTCTAGTGACAAATGGCCTAGCCAATTTAATTGTTAGCCAAGCTTATTGTTTTTTAAAGTCATAAATAATCACTAAATTAATTTTCAGAATTAATATTCTGAAATTGATGTAATAAAGCTGAAAATTGTTTTGGAAGGTTGCCACTTGGCAAATCTTGCCCATTGCAAGTGGGAAAAGTGTTTTTGAGTCTGGGAGGGGAGAGGGGGAAAAGAGAAAGAGAGGGTCATTCTAGTCTTGAGAGAGAGAGAGAGAGAGAGAGAGAGAGAGAGAGAGAGGGTTGCTATTGTTGTTGCTGTTGTAATAGTTGATAGTGTTGAGAAACCACTTCTTCAATTTACACACTTCATTTAGGGTTTCACACTGACAATCCCAAAAAGAGTTGGTGTCCACATTTTGGCCTCTTTTTCAATAAGCGTCCACACAATGGTGCACCACCCTAGACAGCTTATGCCTATCAATAGGCAGTCTCTTCATTCATTACCACCTCTCTCTCTTCAGTCATTCTTGACCACTTTCTTCAGTTACCACCACCACTTCCCTTCCTTCACTAGTCCCTTCCATTGCCCTCACACCCCTTGAGAAGCACATGCGTTTCATGGCTTGTGCTGGCTACCTTCACCCTTCCTCTTCTGCTTGAAGTATCCCGTTCCATCATTGGGCCTTGCGTTTGGAGCATCTTTCACTTGGCATCACCATCATCTGCTTGGCATTTGGACCCTTTTTCATTAGGCTCCACCTTCACCTATGTCTTTGCAGCTTGGCTTCTCCTCCATTACTTGGTGTCATTCGTCTATTGCAACGACTATTGGGACCTCCGTTTTTGTAGCCTGGCCTCTCCTTCATCACCTGGCATCACTCGTCTGTCATAGAGACTGCTAGCACCTGCATTTTTGCAGCCCGACTCATTCTCCTTCATTTGGTGTCATCATTAGCTACCTGGTGTGAGCATCTGGGCTACTCTCCTTGTGTTTAACCGCTCTGACACTCTGGGATTTGGATTTTACTGCCTAAGTCACTTCTCGACATTAGAGGGCTGCGATTCGCTCCCTCGATAGTTGGCGATCATCTTCCATATCTCTGACGGTACTAGATGATTGCACTCCACTCCCTCGATAGCTGTCTTTCACCTTCTAAAGATTACTTCGATAGCCCACTGCCTAGAGGACTGTGTTTTGCTTTCTTCACTATGCAGATTTTGCACGTGTTGCCACCTGATTCAGACATGACAATGCAGTTATCTTCTTTCAGACAGGACAGTGCCGTTATCTTCTGAGCTTCAACTGTGTTGTATTGTTGTATTAGCTTTTCTTTTGAGAGCATGATTCAATGCATCATCATTGTGTTCTTTTTGTGTTTTTGAGTTTCTTTTCTCTCTCAGTATTTTCCGTACACACTCTGTATTTTGACATGGTATTAGAGCATACTTGTTATTTTTGACATGGTATCAGAGTGCAGGAGCTCAAAGAGCTAAAGACCTTGTTCATCAGAGAAGGTAAAGATAGATTGCGGGTTGGGCATCATCTACCGATTTCCCCCTTCATTTCCGCTGCATCACTAGGAGACAGAGATATTGTTCTCTTCCTCTCCAACCCACCGTCCCTTTTACAAGTTGACACTCTGGTGCTACGACTTCTCCACAAGTAGATGGACAGACCACTGGGTGCTCCTCTTTCAGCATCACTGAAACCCCCACTGATACTTGTTGACATGGACCTTTATTCCCTGCCCTGTTGGAGTATATGCGTCTACCCCCAAGCACTCACTTTTCCACCTCTCCCTTTTGGGCCACAGAGTTCATTCTGCATTGGCTTTCAGATTCTTATGCTCAAGGCAATAAGACTCATCTGATGCGCACTAAGTCATTTCGAGCCACATGAGGATCGACTAGCACCACAGTCTCCTCGTGACTGCTACAATGCACTATGGAGGTTGCTTCTACTTCTTCTAGGGTTTTAGCAATGCCACCTCGACAACCCACGGTTTTGTAGTTCGCTCCCTTGAGAGACAATAATTGTTGGATATCGTCCCCTCAGCAATCCGCTCCTTTGAGAGACAGTGATTGTTCGACCCCTTCTATTACTTTGGTTCGCAGTACGCTCCATTGAGAGACAATGACTGTTGCCCACCCTTGGCTTAGCCTGAGCCTCATCTTTTCCCACCCTTTACTACTTAGGTTCGAGAGGCCACCTCTCGGAGTTCAACACCCCAGATACCTTCTTTGGTATGACCGACGGCACTTCCTTCATCATTAGATGATTCGGAGTCTGTGATCAATGAGTTTTTAGATTTCCTCTCTCTCATAGAGGGGGATCAGATGGGGCTATACGCTCTTTGCCCTGCATTTGGGCTGCTCTCCTTGCGTTTGATAGCTCAAACACTTTGGGATTTGCGTTTTGCTGCCCAGGTCACTCCTCGACATTAGAGGACTACGGTTTGTTCCCTCAACAACTGATGATCATCTTCCACATCTCTGATGGCATCAAAGGACTACGGTCTGCTCCCTCGATAGTTGTCTTTCACCTTTTAGTGAATACTTCAATAGCCCATTGCCCAGAGGACCGCGTTTCGCTCCCTTCACTGTGCAGATTTCCCACATGTGTTGCCGCCTAATTCAGATATGACAATGCAATTATCTTCTTAGCTTTAGCTTTGCTGTATTAGCTTTTCTTCTCTTAGCATGATTCAGTGCATCATCATTATGTTCTTCTTGTGTTTCTGAGTTCCTCTTCTCTCTTACTATTTGTTGTACACACTATGTTACTCCTCACAAACCCTATTGTCTCTCTGCATTGCTGCTTATTTTGACATGGTATTAGAGCATATATGTTATTTTTGATACATAGGCCATTTTCAACTAGTAGGATATCCTCCAGGAGCCAATGACATGCCCATAAGAGACTACATCAGTAGGTGACAGCAGTTTAAGGGCTGTTTCAGCCAAGCGACACCCCCCGCCACCCCACCTCACCCTCCCACGACACGGTGCATCCACTCCCCCCACCCCACCTCGAAAAACCCCGCTCAACCCACCCCCCTAAAAAAAACCCCGCTCCACAATGACACGGCACACGCCCCCACACAGCCCCCTCCCACGACATGGAACCACCCATCCTCGGCGGACCTCCTCAAAAAACCCCCCCACGACATGGCACCACCCAACCCCCCTGCGACATGGCACACCCTCCCTCCTCAGAAAACCCCGCTCCAGCAACCCCCCCGCACAACATGGCACACCCTCCCTCCTCAGAAACCTCGCTCCACAATGACACGGCACACACGCCCCACTGCACACAGCCCCCTCCCACGACATGGAACCACCCACCCCTCGGCGGACTTCCTCATTCAGGATGTTCCATTAGTGGAAACATCTTTCATGGCTGTCTAGATAGGGCAGCAGTTGATTTTTCTTTCTTTTTTTCATGATGGAAGCCTAAATTTTCTCCCCTCACCATTTTGTCTCATCCTCTAGTCTATTCTTATATTTTCTTAGCAACTTCCAACAAAATCAGCCATTGGAGGTGGAGATTTTGACTAATCTTTATTGTAAACTCTAATTTACAGCAAAAATTAGGGTTTGATAGCCACCTTAGTAAGCGCGCCTCAAAAATTGAAGGCCTAGAGACTTGAATTTCAATAGTTGAAATTAGGGCAATTTCAAGAGAGTCGCCTTTTAGGCAGTAATAAATTGGGGTTGAATTTATCACCCAAGGAGCACAATTGAAGGCCGATCCTTGAGCAAACAAAGGGGCAAATTGATTTGAAGGCTAGCTAGTCATTAGTGATAGCAAGAGGCAATTTGAGAGCGAAGGGGATTTAGGAAATCTCTTTGTATTCCATCCAGATTGGAATCCAACATATAGAAATTCCGCAAGGGGCCCTAGTTTTGGGCCAATAGACTGTCCATTGTCCAAGATTAAGTGGTAACTTTTGCATTTTCAATTTATGTGAAATTTATACTTGCTATAATTGTTGATTAATTAGGTCATTACCACTCTCTTCGAGAAGGAAGGCTAGTTACATGGTTCCATAGTTGGGATAATGTGTTGCAATGTAGTGTAGTAGGACATGTCTGAGGATAGCCAAGCTTTTCTAACAATCGGCGATGCTACACTGTCTCACATGTTGTAGAAGATGCCGCTTGGTACTTTGCCTTTGTAGAGAAGAGAGCAATAGGAGGTTGCTTCTTGCTACTCCAAGAGATAGCACCTGCACCCAAAGTGAAGCAATAACTTAGTGTTGACCTCCTGTGGTCAACATCTGTAGTCCAATTGGAATCCGTCCAACCCTGTAGAAGCAAGGCTGAATCTCTTGAACCTGCTAGATAATAAATATCTAGATTAGTGGTTCCTCTCAAGAACCATACAGTCCTCATAGCAGCCTACCAATGAACTAGCTTGGGTTCACTCATGAACCTTGAAGGAAAACACAAATCAATTCGAGTATTAAGGAGCCATATCAACGACCCAATCAATTACTTGTAGTGGGTATCGTTTGCCGTCGGTGAATCTACATGGGCCATAGCCTTTTAGTTTAGATCCATAGGAGTAGAAATAGCTTGATATGCCTCCATCTCAAAGGCAGTCAAAAGCTCCTACATATATTGTTGTTGAGAGATGAAGATGCCCCTCGGAGTCTGCCAAATCTCATGACCTAGAAGGAAGTGGAAAAGGCCCATATCCATCATCTTGAACATCTCTTGTATTGCCTCGTTTATTTGCTTGACCTTTTGGGCACAGTTATCTGTCAAGATGAGATCGTTTATGTAAAGCACGAACAATGCGCGCCCTCCAACCGAGGTGTGGATATACAATCAGGGGTTGATAGAGGAACATTGATATCCTAACTTCCCTTGGAGGAATGAGTCGATCTTCTTGTTTCAACCACATGGAGCTTGTTTGAGGCTGTAAAGGGCCTTCTTCAATTTATACACCTTGCCATTAGATGAGGAAAAGGTAGGAGGTTGCTCAACATAGATCTCCTCCTTCAAATCTCCATTAAGGAGAGAAGACTTCATATCAATCTAATAAACCGGCCATCTTCTATGGCTATCTAAGGCAAGAACGGCAAATCTTTAGAGACATCCGCTTCATAATGGTCATTTGATCCGACTCTGACCATATACCCCAAGCCATGGTCAAGTGCTCGATGTGAGTAGAGAGAGAGAGAGAGAGAGAGAGATGGACATTCAATTTATCCCAATGTGCTTGTACCTTGAGCAACTCAGCTTTATCATTTGTAGAAAGCTTGGAGGCATCATGGGCTGTAGGACAATCTATAGCCTCAGTTATGAGCTCCCCCAAATCATAGGACTTTAGGATGGCAAGCTGTTACAAGTGGTGTAACAATGGACGTATAGACAAGTGGTAAAATGAACTGCCAAACACAAGACAGAAGGGAAAGAAAACAGAAGAACATTGCAAAGAAGAGAACTCAAAGATGTGCTCGGGAAATTGAGTCCATATACCAAACATGAGGCAATCACGTACAAGAATGAGTCACTGGTTGCGTGGGCTGTCACCAGGTGGTGATTTTACAATTACTTTTTTAATTTACTTATATAAATATTTTATTTTTCTTTTCTTTTGTTATTGTTGCTTTTTTATCATTAGAGTTCTCTTGGAATAAGCGGGATCTTTGCATGGCCAGAAGAGGCAGCCATTGGGACAAATTGGACTAATGGTTTGTCTGAGCCTTAGGACCAGTTCCATATTGAATGGGCACTGAAGAATAGAATGCCAGTGGTTTGGGACTGTGTGCTTAGCCACTGGAGATGGTGCAGGACAATGAGCCTAGCCAAGATAGAAGATGCACATGTGAAAATGCTCATGGAATAAAAGTCACGGTAACTGAGCTACATTACACTTTTGATGTAGTCGCAATGATAAAAGTTGCACAGAATAACTTGAGGAATGCAGGGGTCACCATCCCTAAAATTTAGGGAGTTACTATTTTTGGACCCCAGAATCTGTTCGTGTCATTGTCTTCGTTTTTACACGAGGATTAACTCTCTGGTCTGTGATGAGGCCAAATTTTGCACCGATCATGGATAATTTTAGATCGGAAGGTTTAAATGGGAAAATTGTTACATGTATGCCATGTGGCACAAATTCCCAAAAGAGAGAGAGAACATTAAAAAAAACGTAATAGGCATAAGGGGCAGATGGGAGAATGAAGTTTTGGGGAGTTGAGGTCAGATTGCTGCAAGAAAACCAGCCATGGAGAGTACTTCTACGTCTCTGACTCAAGCACGGAGTTAGAGCTTGCTCCCTCTGATCACCTCTCTCTCTATTCTTAGAAGAATTGCTTTACATGATGGATTGATTCCATCGAAGTGAACTTTGCACATGCTGAATCGTAAGAATAGTGAACTCTGCTCATGTTGAATAAGAACAGTGAACTCTGCACATGCTGAATCATAAGAACAATGAACTATGCTCATGCTGAATAAGAACAGTGAACTCTGTTCATGCTGAATCAGAACAGTGAACTCTGCACATGCTGAATCGTAAGAACAGTGAACTCTGTTCATGCTGAATGAGAACAGTGAACTCTGCACATGCTGAATCGTAAGAACAATGAACTCTACTCATGCTGAATAAGAACAGTGAACTCTGCACATGTTGAATAGTAAGAATAGTGTGCTGGACAATAAGAACAATGAATTCTGCATATGCTGGATAGTAAGGGATGTTGATCTGGACATGCTGTACTGTTCCTATGCAGCTGGGATTTACTTAGAAGAGATGAAAACCAAGTGCTCACAGGTTATGTATTTTGGAACATTACCATTTTTGTATTTTTCTATCTTTTAATTGATAAAGAAATATCGAGAGGGGCGCCGGTCTTCGGGGCCAATCTGGTGTTGAGCGAGGGAGAGAGGTCTCTGTTTATGTGTGTGTATGTAAAGTCCAGGTGTTAATTGAAGGAACTACTGCTTTATGTGAGTCATAGACCGGTTCCATGGTTCCATCCCCAGGATTTGAATTCTTTTTTGTAAGAATTTAAGCTCGGACAGTTTTGGGTGAAAAGGCCATACACACAGGTTTATAGAGATTACAGGACGAGAGAGATTGCAGACATGGATAAAGGCAAAGAAAAACTCCCCCATGAAGAAGAGAGTTCTTCTTCTGCTCATAGACACTGAAGAGAGAATATTGGTGCACAGGTGTCAGCACCTTCTAGAACCGAGATTGAACCACATGATGAGGAGCAAGAACAGGAGGACTTGTTTATGGCAGAACTCCTCAGTATGGTTGGCTCTTTCCAACAGCTGGTAAAGAATCCTCGGATGCAAAATTTTTTGAAGTCACATAATGAGGATTCTTAGGCTGAGTCATCACATCATACCATGGAGCGCTCAAAAAGGCAAACCTCTAATGTGCGTGAGCATGTGGAAAAGACACCAAACATGGAGACAGGTCCAGTGCAACAAGAAGCACAAGCACAAGATCAAGGAGTGAATGGTCAAGGCAGTTATGCACAAGTGGCACAATAGACTATTCCTCCTCAGTTTGCTACTTATCCTAGTTACTTTGGTGGTGGGTCAGTTTTTCAAGCAATGGCTGGATTACCCATGGGTTATTAGGGATACTTGCCTAGAGGGCCACCACGAATGATGCCTATTGAGGCAGTGAACCCACTTTATGCTAATATTGGTCTACAGCCCGGTTATGAGACTCTGCAGAGTCCTTATTGGATGCCTGGAGTACAAAATGCAGCCGCTGGTTTTTCTCAGCCTAGTGGGTATATGGCGGCTACGATAGGTGAAATGAATGCTGATAATGCACCTAAGGGACTCCCCTTTTTACAACCACTTGTCTATGACAACCTGACACCAAAAAGTGCAAAGCCTAAAGACTATAAAGAGGGTGGTCAGGCAATAAAGTTTGAAACCTTGAGTGGTATGCAAGATAAGCTGAAAGCTTTGACATTCATACAACAGCTTGATGTAGCTTACACAGGAGGGAATTTTATTGAGACTTCTAAGGTGTGGAAGGCTGCAACTTTTTTGAAAGGTAATGCTTTGCAGTGGTGGAACATATTGTTGATGCAAGGATATGCACTTGCCACTTGGGTTCATTTCAAACAGTTGTTTGTAGCCTCATGGTTAACTAATACGTTTGAAGTAGATGTCATGACTGCATGGCATAAATTGGACGCGACAAATTGTACGGATTTAGAAGAGTACAATAAGAAATTTTGGGAAGCACTTTTGCCCATGAGTTCTTACAGGACAGTGCCCCTATCAAAACGAATTGAAAAGTATTGTTGCGGTTTGCCCGAAGCCATCAAGGATTATTGTACCAAGACTAGGGTTACAAATATGGTACAGTTAATTGGAAATGCTGGTGTGGCAAATGCATTGTTGAAAGGCAAAGCTGATAGCTTTAAAGGCACTCAAAAGAAGGATTCTCAGTTTAAGCAGGATCCTAGCAAGAAGAAGAAGCAATTCCCAGAAAGGACCAGTTTTACAAAGAAGTCTTTTTGGAAGAAAAGATTTCAGAAGCAACCTCACGCTTCTTTTAAACAGGGTAAAGGACAAAAGAGGCCACTTTTTGACAAATCATTTGAAGAAAGAAAGGCTTTAATGATGGTTGGAAAATGCTTTATTTGTGAACAGAAAGGCCATATTGCTTCTAAGTGCCGACAACAATTTTCTAAAGATGCGGAGGATAAAGATGCGCCAAGTAAAAAGAAGCCCAACATTGGCTTAGTGCCTGATATGGTGGGAGATCAATCAGTTGATGATGCTACAGAACTGTGCAGAGCTTGGGGAAAGATCAGAGATTCCACAGTGCTTATTTTCTTTGATCCTGGAGCTTGTACAAATTTTATCTCACTAGCATTGGCATCTAAATTGCGCATACGTCCTCAGGAAATGGGACCAGTTGGACAGGCTGATTTGGCATGCCCAGGACATACTGAACCTGTCATCCCCATTCTTGGCAAACTTTGTATGCATATTCAGAGTATGTGGACAGAGAGGAGTTCCATAATATGCCTCTAGAGGGCTGTGATGTTCTGTTGGGTATCCCATGGTGCCACAGGAAGCATGCTATCTTGGATACTTACAATAGGATGATTACTCTTGTACATAGGAGCAAGACTCATGTGTTAGATGTGAAGCTTAAACGAGAGTCTATCTTAGTTGTTTCTGCTTTTGCAATTACTTTTGTAATAAAAAATCATATTTCTGCGTACTTGGTTTTTGCAAAGCAAGTTAATGAAGTTGAGAATAATGTGTCTGTACTAGATGAAAGTAGAACGACTTTCTTGGATAAATTCAGTGACTGTTTCTCAAATTTGTTACCAGGAGAGTTACCCCTTGAGAGGCCTGAAGATCATACCATAGATCTTATTCCAAGGACTAGTCCGTCCAATAGGCCACTGTACAGGGTCAGTGTAGCGCAGCAGAAAGAGATTATGACACAGGTTAATGAGCTTTTAGAGAAAGGACTAATTCAGCCCAATAGTTCTCCATTTTGTTCCCATGTGTTACTAGTTCAGAAAAAGGACGGCTCTTGGTGAATGTGTATTGACTACAGAGACTTGAATAAAACACGATCAAGAATAGGTTTCCGATTTCGAGGATAGATGACATTCTTTATCGATTACAGGGAGCAGGAACGTTTAGCAGGATAGATTTAAAAAGTGGATACCATCAGATCAGAATCAGGCCAGAGGATATCCATAAGATTGCTTTTAGAACAACATTTGGTCTCTATGAATTTTTAGTCATGCCGTTTGGATTGACCAATGCTCCTGCTACGTTTAAAAGGATGATGGATAGAATTTTCCGCCCTTATCGGAGTTTCATTGGCACATTCTTTGATGATACGATTTTCTTTTCAAAGAATGAAGAGGAGTATAGAAAACACCTAGTTGCAGTCTTTAATGAGCTTAAGCGTAACTGATTGCTCATTAATGATAAGAAGAGTGAATTCTTTTTGGAAGAGATTCACTTCCTTGGGCACATAGTTTCTAAAGATGGTGTGAAGATGGATCCTGCAAAGATAGAAGCAACTGTCTCTTGGCCAGACTTGAAAACTGTTCATGATGTCTGTAGTTTTCTTGGCCTATGCTCTTATTACAGAAGATTTGTAAGACACTTTGCAGAGATTGCTTCTCCTTTACATACGCTTGAAAAGAAGGATGTCAAATGGCAATGGACTGACAAAGAGAAATCAACATTTAGATGTTTGAAGGGGAAAATGACTACAGTTCCAGTACTTATTTTGCTAGATCTGTCTAAGTCATTTGTAGTGCAGTGTGATGCATATTGGTGCTGTATTAATGCAGAATGGCCGAGTTGTGACATAGAGAGTAGAGTACTTTTTGCCGTTGAAAGGACTTACCAAATTTCTGAGAAAGAATTATTGGCTGTGATCCGTGCACTCTCTAGTTGCAAGCACTATTTGCTTGGTGTTGATTTTGTAGTGCAAACGGATCATAAAACACTTAGATACTTTCTCACACAGGCTAAATTGTCAGAGAAACACATGCGTTGGGCAAATTTCCTATCTATGTTTCATTTTCAGATAGTGCATGTGGAAGGCAAGAAGAATGTACTTGCAGATGGTTTATCTTGCAAACCGCAAGTGTCAGCTGTTTCTATTCCTTATCACCATGAATTGGATGATATGAAAGAGCAGTATGTTGATGATGAAGATTTCTAGATAACGTTGATCAATCCCATCTAACTACTCTCTCACACTCCTTCTTTGGCACTGGAGAGTTTTGAGGGATAACCACATCACGTGGACTAGAAAGCAATAGAGGAAGGGGCTACCAAGCCCTTCCCTTGATCTAAAGAAGCGGATTCCTTTTGCGCTTTGAACTTCTCCTTGGTCGGATCGGAGTCGGAGTTTGAGGAAGAGGACGACTCATTGGAGAAGTCCACATTTCGCTTCTTCTTCTTCTGTAAGGCAGTTAACTCCTTGTAGTCCTTTTGCAAGTGTCCCTTCTTGCCATAGTGGTAACATTGGGCCTTTGACTTCTTTTTCTTGTCATTGCTCTTTGAAGCTATAAAAGACTTGCTAGAACAATGAGATGGAAGCCTTTCTTGTAAATGCAAAGACGCCTCATGCTCAAGTAGCATGGAGGACATATGTGTGAAGCTTACAAGTGTAGATGACATCGTCCTAAAGGCATTTGACACTCCATTAAACTTTAGGGGGAGCTTATAGAGTACCACTCCCATGAGATGTCTTTGGAAGGGCAGATTGCATGTGTCGAAGTTGGTACTGTACTTGTGTAACATAGAGCAAAAGTGACACAATACACCGGAGTAGTGCACAATACACACGTGTATTATCGGAATCCCATGTAAGCATAGCTTCCTCATGGTTGTCCTCATCAGAATTGTTGGGAAGAGGAAAAGGGTGTTGAAGCCAAGGAATAGCACCACTAACAATGTACCAAATCCGCTTTTGCATAAACCAGCCTTTCATCATAGCACTCCATATATGATAGTTCCATGTAACTTTTCATTTGTAGAAGTGCACTGAGGAGGCATCTGGAGAGGATAAGAAGAGAAGATAGAGAATAGAAGGTATACATAGAGAGAAAATAGCCAAACCAATAGCAAAAACTTCACAAAATGAGAGTTTACATGTAGTGTAACCAAAAATCTGATAAAAAATGAAGGCTGACTATAGCAAAATGAGGAAAACCCAATCAAAACTGCCAAAAACAGCCTATAAAAACAGTTGCCTAGTCACGGGGGCAGAAAATGAAAAACGTAGGCTGATTTAGCATTTAATGCAGCAAACTAACGATTACCTGCTGAAAATGTAGGCAGTAGTGGACCTTTGATAGGCTGGAACTGATCAACAAAAGGGAATAAGGACCTATAATCAGCAGAGAAATGGCAGTAGGAGCCTAGATCCTGCAATTTGATACCATGTCAGAAGTGGTGCAGCAATGGAAGCATAGACAAGTGCTCAAATAAAGTACTGAACACAAGACAGAAGGGAAAGAAAACAGAAGAACACTGCAAAGAAGAGAACTCAGAGATGTGCTCGAGAAATGGAATCCATATACCAAACACAAGACAGTTGTGTACAACATTGAGTCACTGGCTGTGTGTGCAATGGCACCGGCTCCTCTCTCCAACGGAAGACCACTTGAAGAATGATGATGACTACATAATTGAGGAGGAGGAGCCCAATAAAGAGGCACAAAATATTCCATATACAACGGCTGGTCCACTAGCATTAATTATTGGCTAGCTGGCATAAATGCCATAAATGCCACACAAATAACCACAATAAAATGCCTAAAATAATGACAAGTGTGCCTAGCCCATCAAGCATGCACGGAGACACACATGAGCTAACAATCCTACTAACACAAGCATCATTACCCGCAATATGCGGTAATTCTGCCCATTGAGCTTTTGATTTGAAGGAAGAGCCAGTAACATGAGGATCTTATGGTGCATAATAGCTTGAAACTCTGGGTTGATCTCATAAGACATTGTCTCCTAAAATAACCTGCACAAAAACAAGGGCCGTCCCTTGTGATTCTGCACATGGTGCCTACTAGGGCTTCCTTTGCTCATCCCAAATGTGTTTCAAATGCCGGAGGCAATGAAAACTCAAAATTTACTCGAAAAGGCTGAAAATTCAGCCTTTTCTCCTTTGTGAAGGGCAAAAATCTGCAAAAAGCAGCAACTTTACTCCTTTCCCATGCTGCACCTGTTTGCCTCAGCCTCCAAATGCTGAAAATGCAAACTTATGTTGTGAAGAAATCTCCTGTTCAGGTCTGCCCATGATCAGTCAGCCCTTCTATGTTGCTCAAATACCATGTCAGAGTGCAGTGAATGCAGAAGTGTATGGACAAGATTGAAAGACAATGAACATGAGAGAAGAGGGGGAGAGAAAAGGGACAGTACAATGTAGAAATCTGCAGTAAATGAATGCTGAAATAAAGAAGGTAGATGTATAAACAGGCTGTTGAAGTATCTCCTCGAGCTGATCCCTCTAATCACTTGAAACATACAAGTAGCAAATGACCGGGGCAGGCCACTCAATAAATAGGCCAATAAAATATGAAAAAACTGATCAGATCGGCCAGTAAAAATCTGGCCGATTGCAGTAAAAAATGACATTGCTGAATAAAATAATTAATAATGCTGTGCAGAAAAAAATTGAGTGCCATATGGCATCCCACGTGGCATGTCTGGCTGCCCTACTGCTCGGGGATGCTAGAAATAGCCTGTAGACTGCAAAGAACTGTTCGACCTGATAAATAGGAAATGTGTAATTGTGCTTGAGGGTGCTAACTGTACAACAGTATCCTGAGAATGCCTGTCTTGGGGGTGAATAAATCTCTAACAGTGGCAGCTCCAAAACAGGAAGATGGGGCTCAACAACAACTTGCTAAAATGTAGCTGATTTGGGTAAGGTGAAGCTTTCAAAAGGCTAGCAGCAGCAACAACAGCTTGGTGACAATTGGCTGATGATGACTAGAAGCTGGTTGGGCAGGTGCCAGCCACTAGGGGGTTGGTGGCTGGCAGCAGCCAGTGGGGAGAGAAGATGATGATGATGGAGAGCTCGCATGGTGTGAGATAAAGGAGTCCAGATGAATGTGGGTGTGCACATTGATTCCCCTTTTGTAGAACATTTTAAGCCTTCATTAGCCTTGTTTAATTCCCCATGTTGGTAATATCTTGTCTTCATGACCTCATTTTATGTTTGTGTGTCTTTTGAGGGTTCTAACCTGCACTTTCCTTTTCCTTCTTTGTTACACAGTTGAGCAATCTGTCAACAATCATGCGAGAATATACAGCACTTCAGTCCATTCGTCACCTTCCTTTTACAGATGTAATCCTTGGTTGTAAACTGAAATCTGCTCCTGGTGAATTAAGTGATGCATCTAATACTGTGCCTCCCAAGCTTATGGATTTTTTAGAGGAGCGGCACAATGACTCACAGCTAGAAGCCATAAAGGTGCACTATCTGTTTCAACGTATCCTATACATCTTGCATTATCAATATTATATTAATTGATTGCTTGGTTATGTTCTCCAGGCAGGACTTGCTCGCAACCCTATGGTCCTCATTCAGGTATCCTTGTGTAGTTCTTTTGTGTGCTTATGCTAGTACAACCATTTTCCTGTCTTCCAATACTGGCAGTTAATAACTATTGCAGAAAAGTGAGTCTTATCTTTCATGCAATTTGCATTGGCTTTCCTTTCTGCTCTGAATTGTTCACCTAGCTATAGATGCCATACATTCATTGTCACATGAACTGATTCTGGGATAAAAGATTATCTCAAGCATTTATGGAAGGTTCAAGGTTGCCATATTTAACATGTGATTGTAGGTGGTTCATGGATGAAATTTTAAGTTAACTGAAACGTGTCAGATTTCATAATTGAACTTTTAGTACAATTTGTGCTTAGCATGCAGCTCAAAGGATTCGGTTTTGGAAGGAGAGTGGTTAGTGAAGTTGTGGAAGAAGAGCCATGCTAAGTGGAATGGATGTTGAGATGTATGGTCCAGTTCCAAATGTGACAAGCTTATTTATGTATTCTAACTTGGGAGTTTGGTTTTGACTTTTGTGGTCAGAGTAAATTTCAGTTTGGCCACATTTATGGTCAGACTATATTTTTGATTTTGGCCTATTTATAGGTGTTACTCTATACAGATCCTCAGTTTTAGTTTGCTAGTTCACTTTCATTCTTCTGCTTCCATTCATTGTGCTCATTCTTTTCTCTGCTATTCGTTCTTCTCCATGTCTGTCTCTATCATTGTATAAAAGCACAGACCCTATCCTCATGGGTTTAGCTTACCTAGAAGATAGATGCTCTTGCTTTGCATAGGAGAGTTGCAGTCTGGACTTGTGTTTCTCTCAGTAGAAATCTTCACACCTTATTGTATTTTGCTGTTGCAGCAGTGTTCAGTGGTTCCCAAGTCTCCAGCACATTTTCTGCTGCCGTGTTTTTGCAGCTGCAGCCTGCCCCAGGACATGGCAGTTGAGGTGTCTGATATTCCAGTCTGTTGAGGTCAGCTGCACACAGCACGAGGCATGTGATGGCTGTGGGCTTGTGTTTTCTGCAGTTTTTGGTCTTCATTTCGTTGTGTTCTCTCTCTTGTCCTTGTCATTTTTCCTATCCAAATTCCTTATATTGAGGTTCCCGTAGCCTTTCCACCGTTGCATTTTTGCTGCCACTTTTGCAGAAAATCTGTCTTTTTGGTCTCTGGTATTCATAGTCTCTTGAGCTCCAGCATAGATGGTGTTCTTATTCCTCCCCAACATAATGACTGATGACAAATATGAGATTTGGAAAAGATTTATCAAACCCCTCTTAACATGCACCAACATTGGGACATGATTAAAAGCAAGGTCCCATTTCCAGAGAGTGATGGAGCTGACCAATGAAAATGGCACGTCAAGCACCACCCTAGCTGCCCTCATTTCCTTGTTTTTTAGAGCTGGTCCCTGCTTTAACAAGTAAGCACAAATGGAAATGGCATGTCAAGCACCACCCTAGCTGCCCTCATTTCTTTGTTTTCTAGAGTTGGTCCTTGCTTTAACAAGTACAAATCTGTGAGAGTGCATAGTGGAAAGGAAAGCGAACAAAGAGAGGAGACAAAAAGAGAACGTAGGTGAGAGAACGAACAATCTGATTGCAATGGTGGAAGGATACAAGGCTGCAATGGCCAACCCCAACACACAACTCTACGTGTCAGTGTGGGTACCAAAAGGTGGATGAGAGAATGAGGGCTGACTAATCACAAAGGATCAATGATGTATAATGAGAGTGAGAGGGTAGGTTGCTTATAAACAGGAAATCTAGAGTCACAAGTGGTAATAAAGAGTGGTGAGGCCCATAATGTGGGGCAGCGGGCTCCTGTCAACCTGTCACAAGAGTGGCTCTTGTAGAGGAATCTTCAATAAAGACAGTTTGCTCGGTGAAGACAACTTGAGTCCCAATTCTAGTAAGGTCATAAATTGCGAGAAGATGGAAGGTCAACTCCACTACATGTAGGGGCGTTGAAATGAATCCTAGTGAATGGGCAAACAATAGAGGCAAGGTGTCAACACCATGAACAATCATGGAACAAATGTCACCAATAGTGACTTTGATGAATAAAGATCCTACAATAAATCTCCTCGAGGAGTCATATGACTCAATGCCTTGCTATTGATATGCCATGGCCTCTCCGAAGACAAGACAGCCGAAGAAGGCTCATCCACCTGATAAATGTGAGCAAACACTAACTTGGTGGTAATAGCTTATGACAAAGTAGAGGTAGACGAAGGCTCCGATGTAGATCCGTCCTTTTCTCTTGGATGAAGTTGGGGGTACTTTTTTCTGCACTTCTTGAGGTGTGAGATCTTCCCACAATGAGGATACGTGGAAAATCCTCTGCACTTCCGCAGAAAATTTGTATCAAAGTGTAAAGATGACTCAAAGTCTTTCCTTTTCCATTTTCTTTGGTTGGCTTGTCTTGTACCTATAGATAATGTTGCAAAAGTAAGGCTATCTGCACGGGCTTTGTTAGAATTTGTCTCCCTATGACATATCTTGCTTAAGCATCAAATGGGCCTAGCTCCTCCCAAGCAATAGTCTCCAGTGTGTGTGAGTTGAGAAGATTTATGTAGAAAAAAATGGATGGAAATTGATTAGGGATCTTTGAGGAGATGATGATCTATAGAAGATATGCCATGCATACTTGAAAATAATGATATCAATGGGAGAAAGAAGCTGCCGAGTAGTTATATTAACATCTTCTAAAGACCAAAACTGGCCTATGAGACAAACTGTGATACAACTGACGAGGTCCAGCTATCCAAAATAAAAGTGCTGAATGAAAAGCTAAAAACTGGAAACTGAAAATACGGTGCTGAGTGTGATAAGTGTCGTATATGTGTATGTGCGTATGTAGCTCTGGTACTCCAGATAATGGCTACAAAAGGGGAACAACTGTCGGTTGTGATAGGGGAACAACTGTCGGCTGTGATAAAGTGGTGCGATGTGTATATGTAACAGATGCAGGGAGATATACTATCCTGGGATGTAGTAGCAGTCGTCGAAGTCGCTAATAGCAGAGAGAGAGAGTGTGTGTGTGTGTGTGTGTGTGTGTGTTCACACCACGTCGAGAGGGGAATTGGACCCTTTTTCTTTATAGAAATTTATTGAAACAAACCATGCGCAGAAAGTGTTTGAACTATATACAAAAGGGTTGATTTGTTGCAATTTTGAAAATTAGGTTTTTAAAATCCTAAATTTTGCAAGCTCTGAGCAGTAAATTGATTTTTTAATTTAGTGCTTGGATTAGATCAAGCTAAGTAGAAAGTGCTTCTAGGATGAGAGAGAGGAAGGAGAGTACAAAGCATGTGGCTGAAATTTCAACGTGAGAGCTTATTTCAAATGAAGAGAGAGACTTCCAATATATAGATGTGAGGCTTGGATGCTTAAAAGTAAAAAGTAGAGGTTACAAATGTGAAGTGTTTTTTGAAAATAACAAGTGTAGAGACATTTCTCTGTTCAAAATGACACATGTCCTATTCTAAATACCACATCTCACTTTAATAGAGAAAGAAGCTTCAAAATCTTCTACTCTATAAATCTCTCAAATTGTTAAGAATTTGAGATAGCTGTTAAAGATAAAATTGTTTCTTGTGAAATTTTGGATCTCTTGATGTGAATAGAATTTCCATTTGAGCAACTTTCAAAAATATTAATATGGAGAGCTTTATTATATAGGTTCCCGTGTTCATGGTTTGTTTCTTTGATCATGAGCATCTAGTTTTGAAACCACTCATTATATGGGCTTTTAGTCAATGTGACTTTTTGAGTGTAAAAGTCTTAGTCATCAGAGATTTTTGATTCTCTTGCTAATTACAATTTGAGTATAACTATAGGGCGTTCTAGCCATTGACTACCCTTAAATAGAAAAATGAACATTTAATCGTATTTTGAAACAATCAAATAATACAAATTGCCCTTTAAAGTATATGAGTATCAAATTAATTTGAATTGTTGAGCCAATGTTTCTTGGTAGCAATTGATATGCAAAAGGTTGGTTATATCTCTCTCTCTTAAAATCGTATTGTCCTCAAGACATTGCTTGAAGTATTTTTAATCTTATAGCTTTTTTATGAGTTGTAATTATTTTTGGATAGTCTTTAAAATG
This sequence comes from Lygodium microphyllum, assembly GCF_053477565.2. Lineage (NCBI taxonomy): Eukaryota > Viridiplantae > Streptophyta > Polypodiopsida > Schizaeales > Lygodiaceae > Lygodium > Lygodium microphyllum. The sequence goes on along the minus strand of NC_141160.1, from coordinate 43,759,336 downwards.
CTATTCTGCCATCCATTTAGAATCTAAATGAGAGTAATTTTTAAAATTCAGAAGGAATTTTTTAGAAATGTTTCTTCCTCGTTTCTTGATATAAAAAAGACTATTTTCTTTGATTGAAGTATATTCTTTTGTTCATCTATTTTAGATGGATTGTTTATTACAGGTTCCAATGGTGAAGGCCCTTCATAAGGCTTCAAAAGGTGGATATTGAAAGCATTGTGAATTTTGCAATGCTCTCGAAGTTGTAACATGTAGCAAATATAATTAATCTTTTCAGTGACTTAAAATGACTTATAAATTCTTGCCACGAGCTTAGCGACTTGGGTGAAATTCTTGTTAGAGCTTCTTAGACGAGTTTTATTAAATTTCAGCCACACCTAATCTCCTTGTAAAATCAAGTTCATTTGATGCTTATCTATTGCTTTCTTTTGTTTTTCTTGAGATCTTTGGATAGCTTATTTAAATTTGGACAAAAGTTGTATCCATACTATGCACGAACTTATTGACATGAAATATCTCCTCCATTATTTTGAAAATAAGTAGTAAGAGCGGTTTTTCATCTATAATCTCAAATTGTGCTTTACTTGTAGAAGTTTTAATTGTATTGTTATAGACATTTTCTACCAAAGGTAAATAGTTTTCTTATTGCTGGTTGGCTTTATGGCAATAGCACTTTAACATATCCAATGTTGTGAGATTAACAATCTCATTTTATTATCTGTTTGAGAATGATAAGAAGAAGAAAAAGTAAGCTTTGTATTCAAATTTTCAAAATAAGCTCTCCAAAAAAGACTAGTTATTCGTGGATCTCTATCACCTACGATGGATTGTGATAACCCATGATACTTAAAGATTTGTTAAATAAATATTCTAGCTATATATTAAGAGTTGATCTTCTTGATTGGAATAAAATGACTCTATTTGCTAAACTTGTAAATAATAGTCTATGTGCCATCATTGCTGTTTACTAATTTTTGCAAGCTAAAAATAAAATCCATAGCAATGCTTTTCGAAGGTTGGCTCCTTGGAGCAAAAGCCTTGCAGGCTTTGGGTGATGAAACTTAATCTTTTGGTACATGAGATATTCTTTGATAAATTGTTCAATGTCTGATCGGAGACTTGACAAAAAGAAATACATTTCAAGTGTATTAGTTGTGGCTAAAATACCATGATGAGCCATAAGGAGTTGTATGACATTCTTCCATTACTTTAGGGCTGAAAACTTTATTAACGCATAGCTTATTCTTGATCAAAAGAAATTTATCTTCGATAACATAAGAGCTTACTTTTTTTTCAAGTTGTAAAATCTCTCGGATAATTTTAAAAATCATTATTAAAAGTATAGATGTCCTTCGTACTAGTGAAATCTGTATGATGAATTATGGACACTGTTGGAAGAAGAGCACAGCTAAGAGAGATGTGAGTCGAGCAGGAGTGAGTGTGAGAGTGTGACGGCTGGAGAGAGAGTGAGTAGAGTGAAAGTATGAATCGATAAGAGTGTACTAACAATGTGTTGGTACACAAAGAATAAAATGTATTTATACTTGGGGCACGTAAAGGGTGCATTCACATATACAATGTGCATGTACTATACACGGTGGGGTTTAAACCGAGCCTTTATCCCAATAACCTCCCACTTAAAGGTCCGATGTGAACCTCTAGCTAACCAACTCCCACTAGTCGTATGTAATGCTAGTACTGAGCTTTGCTTAGACTTTTAGTGAGAACATCTGCAGGGTTGCCTTGTGTTTTAATCCTGGTCAATGTGAGTTGATCATCTTTCAGAATTTGTCTGATGAAATGATATCGCACATCTATATGCTTTGTGTGTGAATGATACATGACATTCTTAGCCAGATACACAGTACTCTGGCTATCACATCCCAAAACTGCAGTACCCATAGACATACCGAGATTCTCTGCAAGTTTGCTCAACCATATAGCTTCCTTAGAAACTTCAGTAGCTGATATGTATTGAGCTTCAGTGGTAGTCAGTGCAACAATGTTCTGCAACTTGGAACACCAAGAAACAACCCCACCAACAATTGTAAAGACATACCCGCTGGTGGACCTACGAGTGTCCAAGTCACCTGCATGTCTGCATCACAATAACCCTGCAAACTAAGTGTACCCTGCCTATAGCAAATACTTTTTCTTTGTGTACCCTTAAGGTATCGAAGAATACACTTGACAGCCTCCCAATGTGCTTTGCCAGGATTTGACATAAACTTGCTAACAACTCCCACTGCATGAGCAATGTCTGGACGAGTAGCAACCATCGCATACATAAGAGAACCACAAGCTGATACATAAGGAACTCCCTTCATAGCATTTGCTTCCATGTCATCTTTTGGGCTGTTGGCTTTGCTAAGCTTGAGATAAGGAGGTAAGGGTACCCCAAAAGACTTAGCTTCAACCATGTTAAATCTGTCCAGTACCTTTCCAATGTACTTTTCTTGAGATAAAAACAACAATTTCTGCATTCTATCTCTATAAATCCTCATGCCCAAAATATGCTCTACATTCCCCAAATCTTTCATGGAGAAGGCTGATTTTAGCTGATTTTTGAGAGCATCCAAGCTAGTCTTCCTTTTCCCAGCTAGCAACATATCATCCACATACAAAACAAGTATGATGGGGCTGCCATTTGTACCCTTTTTATCACAACTCTATAGAAATAGAATTTGTATCCTTTTTCATTAATTTTTCTATATAATGATTTATTAAATTTGTTTCCTTTGCACTAATTAGATATAAAGAAAAGTGCATTGGAGCTAGCCACTGATGAGTGGTCACATGTTATGGTGGACCCACACGGTGGGTCAGAGAAAAGATAGTTCACACTTCCACCTATATGGCCCGATTGGGCGCCTGTGACCAGAACTCACGCATATCAGGGTTAGACTCGCACATAGAAAGGATTGATGCTTTGAAGTGTGGGCTAGATCCGCCAGAACAGACAGTTACAATCAACAAGATGGTATAATCATGAAATGCTTGTACAGTGTGCATGTATGGGCTGAAAGTTTAAAATGCACATTTCTTTGCATAGGAAAGTCACATGAAGATTTCTGATACCGTTTTTGCGATGTACACGGAAAAAGCTTTCATATGACACCCATATTGGGGGGGTCCCTAAATTTTAGGAGGTCCCTAAATTTTAGGAGCCTCGAATTAGCCTAAAAATGCTAGTCCTAAAAAAAATGGATGCCATTTTAAAAATAGTAAATTCTGTACTCTGACTGTGCTTACTAAATTTGGTTGTTTCTATTCTTGACAGTATTCAGCCCAAAAAGGAAGGCCATAGAGAAGAGACAAGCGTCAAGACACTTGTCACACAAGTTTCCAAGTGTCCCACCACTTGTCACATCTCATGACATGTGGCTGGACACTTGTCTTGCGCTACTCCACTTTCCCCTTTTGTACTAGCTCTTCCCTCTCCTATAAATAAGAGCTCGTTTTTCTTCATTCAGGATTATTTTTCTTTGCTGTAAACTCATGTACAACACCCATAGATAGCCAGAAATTGGCCCCATCCATCCCCATCATCATCCCCCACTTCTCCATTATCAAATTCCTCCATATTCCCTCTTCTATCACTGTTGTTTTACAGGACAGCAAGCCTGTAAATTCATTACAGCACCTCCTTCTCGAGCTCTTTCTTCCATTTTAGCAACAAGAAGCAAGCCCTATCCATGTACTACTGATCAACGATGGAGAAAGGCTGATTTCCCCTCTTTCTTCTCTCATACTGTAAAGAAATTAGTTCTTATCATTGCATAATAGATAATGCACATGTGTTTGTACATCTTTGTATGATCTTGTGATAGTGAGAATTACTTCTCCTCACTCTCAGGTTGATTGTAACTGAGCTCTTCCCTAAGGGATTGGGGTTGAGCAGAAATACATTCCTTCGGGGGGGGGGGGGTGGGGTGCGCATCTTCAACCCTCAATCTTGTCTCCATTACTTTTACATTTTCATGGCTGTAATTTTGTGAATAATTTTCATTTTCAGCTTTAAGTGTTCATTCTCTTTTATATTAAATCTCGAAAACAAGCGAATATCATAATTCTTAAGTATACTACGTTGTTCGGGGCGTTTACAGTGGTATTAGAGCTTTGGCTCGGTCCTCACTCCAACACTGGTAGTGCTTACAATTATAAGTTTGTTTGTTTTCAGCCCTTGCATTGAGTGCTTGAGCATATTTTTCTTAGAGTCTCAATGGATCAGTCGAGTGCTATCCTTCAGCCATCCAAAGTCTTAGAGAGGAGAATCAACAAATTCGTGAGCAACTTGTCAAACTAGAAAAAGTTGAGAATCCCAAAATATTCAAGGGAAGAAGCCCATCTGTTTCAAGGAGACAAAGCCATACCAATGAAAGGAGCCGATCAAGAAGTCCAACTACTTCTAAGAGGCAGTCCCATTCTACTTCAAGACAAAGAAAGAGATCGCGTCGAAGCTCATCCTCTTCTTCAAAGTCATCTGGCGCCTACTCTGGTGGGCCCTCTTTTAGTGACGAAGAGTCACACCCTTCTCATGGAAGACCTCATCATCGTCAAAGGCGTCGACATTCTTCATCCTCGTCTCCATCTTCATCCCCATCAAGCACTTCATCATCTTCAACCTCAAGATTCGGGCATGGACGAAGGCATAAGAAGAAGAAGAAGACTAAGTCACTATCTCAACTTGAAAAGAAGATCAAGTTCAGTATGTATGATGGTTTCCGAAATCTTGATCTTCTTGTGAAGTTTATTCGTCAATTTCAAATTTTGTATGGTCGTGACAAGTATAAAGAAAAAGAAAAGATTAAGTTTGCAGCTTTACATTTGACCGACTTAGCCCATACTTGGTGGACGGGGTTGGAATATGATCATGCTGTCCCAAAATCATGGCGGTCCTTTGTTCGCATGATACAAAGCCAATTTCTTCCTGTTCATTTCAAAAGAGATGTAAAAATGGAATGGGATCGGCTTTGGCAAAGGAAAAATGAGTCGCTTGGTAACTATACCAAGAGATTTTGGGAGCTACTTTTGAAGGTCCAACATTTCAAGAAGATCAGCAGTTCGGAAAAGCTTAGGAAGTTTCAAGGAGGTTTGCATTTTAAACTTCGTACTGGTCTTAATCATTATCATTGTTCTAGTCTCAGGGAACTCATTGACCATGTTGAGACATGGGAAATGGAGCACAATGGCAACAAATCATTCCAAAAGAATGATAACAAGAGAGTAGCTGATGATGAGGAGTATTCAGTTCCAAATGAAGGACAAAAACAACGGCAAAAGCAGCCATCAAATCAAAAGAAAATGAAGCCCTATGCACCTCCTAATGCTCCTCAATTTCGCTCCAATCTATACCCACAAGCAAAGCAACTTTCCGAAGAAGAAAAGCAGCGCTTTATGAAAGAAGGGAAGTGCTTTAAATGTGGACAAACTGGCCACATAGTGAAGCAATGTCCAAACAAATGATAAAGCAAGGTTTCTGACAACAAGTCTAAGTCGCCAGCGAAAATCAATGCTATCAGTGATGTAGTTGCAAACACAACTCACACTCCAGAGATGCGCAAATTATTAAAAGCTTGGGGACAGTTGCAAGGTAAGCAAACACTATTCTTGATAGATCTTGGGGCGAATGAAAATGTCATTTCCTTACAATTAGCTAAAGAGCTTGGATTAAAGAATGAAGAGATGGACACTCCGGTAGAAGTTCGCCAAGCTTTAAATGCCGATGAAGGTGACACTGTGAAAACTGTGACATCCTACATTGGCAAGCTCAAGTTTCAAATTCAAGGCTACAGTGACAAAGATACCTTCTGTATCGGAGACCTTGATGGTTGCGATGTGATTCTTGGCATGCCCTGGAATCATAGAGTAGATTCAACGATCTTCTCTCAGAAAAAGAAGGTAGAACTCACCAACAAAGGCAAGAAGTACGAGATCCAAGCTCGAGTTTCTGGAGACACCATACCTATGGTAAGCCATATGCAAGTCTCTAGAGCAATGAAGGATTGTGTTCAATGTTGTTTGCTTTATGTCACTGATGTAAAAGATAATATGAATGCTGAAAACCAAGAGCGACTTCAGCTCTTAGAAAAGTATAAAGATTGTTTTTTGGAAGATCTTCCTTATCAACTTTCCCCAGAAAGGCCAGAAGACCATCATATTGATATTATTCCAGGCAGTTCTCCTCCTAATATAGCACCATACCGTGTGAGCCGTCCTTAACAAGAAGAAATCAGAAAGCAAGTCGAAGACCTACTCAACTGTGGGCTAATTAGGCCAAGTAGCTCACCATTTTGTTCACCAGTTCTTCTTGTTCAAAAGAAAGATGGCACATTCAGGATGTGCATTGATTATCGAGCCCTCAACAAAATCACTGTGAAGAATCGGTTTTCTATTCCGAGAATTGACGACATTTTGGATCGTCTAGGAGGCTCAAAGGTTTTCAGCCGCATTGATCTAAAGAGTGGTTATCATCAAATTAGGGTAATACCACAAGATGTACACAAAATTGCTTTCCGCACTTCATACGGTCTTTATGAATTCTTGGTGGTTCTTTTCGGATTAACCAATGCACCAGCCACCTTTAATCGAATGATGGAGCGCATCTTTAGAGAGCATCGACAATATGTCGGTACTTTCTTTGATGATATTATTGTCTTTAGCAAGAATGAAGAGGAGCATCATCAACACTTGGAGATTGTTCTACAATTACTTCAACAAAATCAACTCTTGGTAAATGGTAAAAAAAGTGAATTTTTTATGCATAAAATAAATTACCTTGGGCATGTCATCTCTTCTGAAGGGATTCAGATGGATCCTGAAAAGATCAAGATAATCCAAGAATGGCCTCATCTTCATGATGTACATGAGGTGCGATCGTTTCTTGGCTTATGCTTTTATTACCGCTGCTTCATCAAGCATTTTGCATATATGGCTTCTCCACTTCATGACCTTACAAAGAAGAAGACCTCTTTCCAATGGAAGGAAAAAGAGAAGGCAGCCTTCACAAGGCTGAAAACAGCTCTTACTTATGGACCTGTTCTTATCATTCTTGATTTGGTAAAACCATTTGTGGTGGAAGCAGATGCTTGCGGTGATTGTATTGGTGTAGTGCTAAATTAAGAAAGCCATGCCGTAGCCTTTGAAAGCCGCCGTCTAAATGATGTGGAGAAAATGTATGACATTTATGAAAATGAGCTCTTAGCAGTGTTTCATGCTTTGAAGATATGGAAACATTATCTTTTAGGCAATGAATTTCTTATTAAAACTGATCATCAGAGCTTGAAGTATTTCAAGACTCAAAAGCATTTGCAGGAGAAACATGCAAGATGGAAAAATTTCTTGTCTATGTTTCATTTTCAAATTATGTATACTCCAGGGAAACAAAATGTAGTTGCTGATGCACTTTCTAGAGTGCCTCGCATTGCAACTATTACAGTGGCTCATCATGAAGATTTTCAAACGATGAAGAAAACTTATGATGAAGATACTGATTTTACAGCTATTTGGTCAAATTTACAGCAAGGAGGTTCTCATCCAGATTATTCCATCAAAGACGGTTACCTTCTCATGAGCAATCGCCTTTGTGTCACTCTTTCTGTTTGACAAAAGGTGCTTAAAGAAAGTCATGAACCCCCTTATGCAGGCCATAGAGGAAGGGCAGCCACTAATGTAATTGAGCGCTACTTTTATTGGCCAACATTACGAAGAGATACACATAACTTCATTGAGGCTTGTCTAGTATGCCAAAAATCCAAGTATGATAGGCAGAAGACTCCAGGATTGTTGCAACCTCTTCCAGTGCCCAAAGATCCATGGGAATCTATCACAATGGATTTCATCTCAGGTATTCCAAGAACACCTCAAGGTCATGATATGATTTGGGTGATAATTGATCGATTCAGCAAGCAATCACATTTTATTCCATGTCATAAAACATTGAAATCCGCACAAGTTGCAAGACTTTTCATTCAACATATCTTCAGATTACATGATATGCCTTCTGAGATCATTTCAAATAGAGACTTCAAATTCACAAGTAACTTTTGGCGTGCTTTATTTGAGAATTTGGGAACCACTTTAAAGTTCTCCTCAGCTTTTCATCCTCAAACTGATGGCCAACGAGAGATGATGAATCTCACTCTTTTGGATATGTTGAAAGCTTATGTTAGTAAACATAAGTCACAATGGGAGAAATATCTTCCATTATTGGAGTTTGCTTACAACAATATAGTGCACTCATCCATAGGGAAAACTCCAAATGAAAGAGTACAGGGTAAAGTGATTCCTCCTCCAATTATTCGTACTAAAGATAAGATTTTTGCTGCTGATGAGTTTGCTTCAGATTTTAAAACAACAATGGATCAAGTTCAAGCCACTATCAAAGTTGCCCAAGAGCGACAAAAGAAGCAAGCAGATAAATGAAGAAGACCTTTGGCTTTTGAAAAAGGTCAATATGTCTTGCTAAAGTTTGATAAAAGCAGGCTCAAACAAGGTTCCGGTCAAAATTCATCTTTTCCAAAGCTCTCCAGTAGATACTTTGGACCCTTCAAAGTGATTGAGAAAATAAATGAAGTTTCTTATCGACTTGAGCTTCTTGCTCATTGGAAAATACACAATGCTTTTCATGTAAGTTTGCTAAAACCTTACATAGGACCAGAACCAAAGAAACCCATTACTGAAGATCTCCCAGAAGTTGAAGAAACAGAGCAACTCTTGAAACGTGAACAAATTTTTTTTCACAAGGATCGAACCACGAGAAGTGGCCTTGTGACACGAAAATTCTTACTAAAATTCAAGAATCTACCCATAATAGATGCACAGTGGGTAGATGAAAATTCATGAAGGATTACCCAGACATTCTTCAGTCATATCAAGAAGCTTTTTAGCTGAGGACAGCCGAATAAAAGCCAGAGGGCTGTCACAACTCTATAGAAATAGAATTTGTATCCTTTTTCATTAATTTGTCTATATAATGATTTATTAAATTTGTTTCCTTTGCACTAATTAGATATAAAGAAAAGTGCATTGGAGCTAGCCACTGATGAGTGGTCACATGTTATGGTGGACCCACGCGGTGGGTCAGAGAAAAGATAGTTCACACTTCCACCTATATGGCCCGATTGGGCGTCTGTGACCAGAACTCACGCATATCAGGGTTAGACTCGCACACAGAAAGGATTGATGCCTTGAAGTGTGGGCTAGATCCGCCAAAACAGACAGTTACAATCAACAAGATGGTATGATCATGAAATGCTTGTACAATGTGCATGTATGGGCTGAAAGTTTGAAATGCACATTTCTTTGCATAGAAAAGTCACATGAAGATTTCTGATACCGTTTTTGCGATATACACGGAAAAAGCTTTTATATGACACCCATATTGGGGGGGGGTCCCTAAATTTTAGGAGGTCTCTAAATTTTAGGAGTCTCGAATTAGCCTAAAAATGCTAGTCCTAAAAAAAAGGGACGTCATTCTAAAAATAGTAAATTCTGTACTCTGAATGTGCTTACTAAATTTGGTTGTTTGTATTCTTGACAGTATTCAGCCCAAAAAAGAAGGCCATAGAGAAGAGACAAGTGTCAAGACACTTGCCACACAAGTTTCCAAGTGTCCTACCACTTGTCACATCTCATGACATGTGGCTGGACACTTGTCTTGTGCTACTCCACTTTCCCCTTTTGTACTAGCTCTTCCCTCTCCTATAAATAAGAGCTCGTTTTTCTTCATTCAGTATCATTTTTCTTTGCTGTAAACTCATGTACAACACCCATAGATAGCCAGAAATTGGCCCCATCCATCCCCATCATCATCCCCCACTTCTCCATTATCAAATTCCTCCATATTCCCTCTTCTATCACTGTTGTTTTACAGGACAGCAAGCCTGTAAATTCATTACAGCACCTCCTTCTCGAGCTCTTTCTTCCATTTTAGCAACAAGGAGCAAGCTCTATCCATGTACTGCTGATCAACGATGGAGAAAGGCTGATTTCCCCTCTTTCTTCTCTCATATTGTAAAGAAATTAGTTCTTATCATTGCATAATAGATAATGCACGTGTATTTGTACATCTTTGCATGATCTTGTGAGAGTGAGAATTACTTCTCCTCACTCTCAGGTTGATTGTAACTGAGCTTTTCCCTAAGGGACTTGGTTTGAGCAGAAATACATTCCTTCGGGGGGGGGGGGGGAGGGTTGCGCATCTTCAACCCTCAATCTTGTCTCCATTACTTTTACATTTTCATGGCTGTAATTTTGTGAGTAATTTTCATTTTCAGCTTTAAGTGTTCATTTTCTTTTATATTAAATCTCGAAAACAAGCGAATATCATAATTCTTAAGCATACTACGTTGTCCGGGGTGTTTACACTTTTTCATGTACAAGTAATGATCTGCATGGCTGTGTGTAAACTATGAGATAGTATAAAAGTGTCAAACTTTTTGTACCACTGCCGTGGTGCTTGCTTCAGCCCATACAGACTGCGTTTTAGTTTACACACCATTTGCTCTTTTCCAGGAACTACAAAGCCCTCGGGCTGTTTCATGTAGATTTCCTCATCAATGTCAACATGCAAGAAAGCTGTTTTTACATCCATTTGATACAACTCTAAGTCCAATACAGCAGTGAGAGAAAAAAGCACACGTAGAGTGGTCATCTTCACAACAGGTGAGAAGATCTCTTGGAAGTCAATCCCTTCCTTTTGTGCATACCCTTTGGTAACTAATCTTGCCTTGTACTTGGGTTTTCCATCAACTGTCTTTACTTTGTACACCCATTTGTTTGGAAGTGGCTTCCTTTCCTTGGGCAATGACACAAGATCCCAAGTATTATTTGCATATAGAGATTTAATCTCTTCCTGCATAGCTAGCTCCCACTTACTGCTGAACTCACATGACTTGGCCTCTTTGTATGTAAGAGACTCACCCTCATCTGTAAGCATCACATAATGCAAGGAGGGGTCAAACCTATGTGGTTGCCTTTTTACATGTGTAGACTTGCGTACCCAATGATCAACATTTTCAGGAATTGGGTCTACATCAAGAGGTATGTTATTTTCAGCATTTATTGGTTGTTGTAAGGCATTTTCAGCATGTTGTTCATGCTGTACAGCACCTTCATTTTCATTTTCAGCACCTGTATTTTCATAATCAGCAAGCCTATCTTGCTGTCCATGACCTCCTTGTACTTCTATTTGTTGTCCATCATCATCTGGCTCAAAAATAACCAGCTGATGATCAGTTTCAGCCTGTGGTACAGCACCATGAGGCTCATTTTCTGAAGTAATAGGTGGCTGCAAACTCTGAAATTTCACATTTTTCATATCTTCATTAGAGGATAAAGTACCCTTCAGCAAATTTGCCTCATTAAACACAACATTACGGCTGGGAATAATTTTCTTGAACCGAGGTGACCACACTCTGTAGCCAAATTCACTCTCATCACCATAGCCCATGAAAATGCCTTTGGTGGATTTTGGGTCAAGTTTGTTCCTTAGCTCATCCCTAACATGCACAAAAGCATCACAACGAAAAATGCGTAAATAGTCATATGAGGCCGATTTGCCAGACCAAACCTCTAGAGGGAGATTAGCAGTGGACAGCATGCACTGCACTCTTTCACATAAAGTCCTATTATATCTTTCAGCCATCCCATTTGAAGAAGGGTTGTAAGGGACTGTAAGTTCCCTTTTAATATCATGCAAGTCACAAAAGGACTTGAATTCAGTTGATGTGAACTCACCCTCATTATTAGTTCTCAAGCATTTCAGCTTTTTACCTGTCTGAGTGGTTACAAATGCATGAAAAGTTTTAAAAACAACAAATACTTCAATTTTCTTTTTTAGCAAGTACACCCAAATCTTCTTGGAACAGTCATCAATAAAGGAGACAAAATATGCAACACCACCCGACGATTTTACGAGCATACTACATACATCAAAATGCACTAAGTCCAAGACATTTGACTTACGAGAGACACTAGAGTAAAATGAAAATTTTATTTGCTTTCCAAATTGATACTCATGAGAAAAGTCAAGTTTAGAGCCTTTTCCATCAACCCTCTTCAGAGAGGTAAGGACATCAAGTCCTTTTTGGCTCATATGGCCTAATCTCTTATGCCATAACTCCAAGTGGCTGCAAATTTCAGCAACTGCAAGAAACTTGCCAACCAAGGCTTTACAGTGCAAACAATACAAAGTGTCATTCTTGGTTCCTTTTGCAATAAGCTTGGAACCCTTTTTCACTTTCCACAAAGCACCACCAACAGTGTAGTGTAGCCATGCAAGTCAAGCTGACCAACAGATAACTCTTTTTAATGCCAGGCACGTATGTGATATCTTTCAGCACAAGCTCTTGACCATTGTCTAAAGACAAGTGTACTGTGCCAATCCCATCAATGCTACTACAGGCATGGTTATTTCCAAGATACACCTTTCCATAACTGCCTGCATTAAACATAGCAAAATTCTCCAAGCAAGAAGTTACATGGAAAGAGGCACTAGAGTCTATAATCCAAGTCTGGGTGACACCATCATGAATTGACAAAAGTGCATCAATCACATCAGCCTTGATATTCTGCATATCCTGCATGTGTCATACAAGGGCGTCATAATCAACTGCACATAATACATCAGCCTTTGTATCTGAAAGCTCCTCTATGACCACACTAGAGGCCACATTGGACTTTTCTTTGCCTTTGGTTGTCTCCGATGCATCTGTCTTTTCTTCCTTCTTCTTTTTATCTCTTGCATTTTTCTTTCTCTCTTGTTCCTTCTTGTAATACCTGCAATCAGGTTTCTTGTGGCCCTTCCGACCACAGTGATAGCAAGTAATGTCACTCTTTTCCTTTCCTTTGCTCTTGCTCATGTTTCTATGTTCTGCATTTGCATTTTTCTTTTCAACCCTGCCTTTTACATTGTAAGCTGAGTTGCTGCCTTCTTCACTAGACATACGTCTAATTTTTTCATTCAAGATAGAACCCCTCACCCCATCATATGAGAGATTGGGGTTATTGTTGAGTGAAACCACCAAGGTCTCCCAAGAGTCAAGTAGTGTCATGATAAAAAAGATGGCCCTAAACTTATCATTAAAGTCCAAATTTGCATCTTTGAGCTGATTTAAAATCCCTGTAAATACACTGAAGTGCTCAATTGCAGGCTTTGACTCATCTAGTCGCACATTCACCAATTTGCGCATTAAATATACCTGATTAACAGGTGTGGTGATCTCATAAGTAGTTTTCAGCTTCTCCTATATTGCATAACCTGTATCTAAACCCTTAATGTCTGTCATAATGTCATCAGTGACACCCATCTTTATGTAAACCACAACCTTTTTATTCACTTTGGCCCAATCTGCATCATACATTAGTGCGGATTTGTCTTCCTGCAAAGCATCCTTACAATCCTTTAGGAACAAAATGCCCTGCATACAGTCTTTCCAAAGACCAAAGCCATGACCATCAAATCGTTTGATCTCCATCAACCTCTTGATGTCCGAATTGGAAGAAGTTGCAGTCATTTTATCACGAATACAAGAGTAAATGCACTAAACTGCAGAAGCACAAGCTGAAGCAGCAAAATACGTTGCTGTTCTTCTCAACCAAAAGTAAATCTCTGCTGTTTGTACATGAACCAGACACCACACGGGCAAAAAAGCAAAAATTTACCAAATTTTGTGTAAATCTCCAAAATTTCAAGTACAAAATTGCATGAATGTTAGTCAATCTGACCTAGCTGAGCAAAACTTTGACAATATACGAAAAGCCCGAAATTTTTGGGATTCAATGTCAAGCAATTTTACTTAAAAGAGTAAAATTTTGACTAATGTGGCAAAATTTCCAAATTAATTGAGGTCACTACTCGCAATGTCTGCAATTTCTGACTTGAAAATCATTGACAGGCATGAAGGATGTGAAATGTGGGAAAAGCCCTAAATTTTAGGCTCAATTTTGCACAGAATTGAAACCTGTGTCTCCAGTGCATGAACTGCCACTAAGAAGGATGAATTTTCAAAAAAAATTTGAAAAGAAAATAAGGGTTTTTTAAAAATTTTACGAAACGATTGATAGGTCCCTTGACCCGCTGGCAGACATCTCGTCGCGGCACTGGCGACGCTTGTCACACTGGCCCTTTGATTCGCGCTGGTCGTCACTGTTGGTAGTAGCAGGTCTGCAACAGACTCGAGCCACCGTTGTGTCGCACTGCACAACTGTCTCCTACACTTCGTCATGCTGGTTGCTGCGTGTGGTTGCCGCCTGGTCGCAACCTGTCTATTGGTTTCTTGCTACCGTTGCCAGCTGCTAGCTACTCCATGCATACTGCCACATGTCTGCTATTGCAAGCCCAGCAGCCGTCGTCTGAATCTCAGGAAGCGTGCGGAGTCTTGGCTCTGACACCAGTTTTTGGAAGAAGAGCACAGCTAAGAGAGATGGGAGTCAAGCAGGAGTGAGCATGAGAGTGTGACGGTTGGAGAGAGTGAGCAGAGTGAAAGTACGAATCGATAAGAGTGTACCAACAATGTGTTGGTATACAAACAATAAAATGTATTTATACTTAGGGCACGTAAAGGGTGCATTCACATGTAAAATGCGTGTACTATACACGAGGGGTTTTAAACCGGACCTTTATCCCAATAGACATGCATGAATTTGAGGTCTTTTTGATAGGGCATTGATTACCTTGTTTTGCTTTCTAGGAATATGGAGTATTTGAAAGGTAAATTTAGCTAAATAATTGGTTCACCGAATATGCTTCTCAGAAATCTTTGGTTGATTGAGAAAATGTCTCCATTGTCATGGTCCGTCTTGATGAGAAATTCTCCACCTAAAAGATAGTGTCTTCAATGTTTTAAAGCTTGAAGCACGGCCATTAACTCCTTTTCATAGGTAGTAGTTGTGAAGATATGCTAGGGTTTGCACTGAGAAAACACATCAGTACGACCAAGACTGAAACACAAAGACTCAAATAGAGACAAGCAAAACTCAAACCCAACTCAAAACTCGAACATAGAGACAAACACAAAGAGAAGAAACTCTGAAGTGAATGAATGTTGTAAATGAATGTAGGAGTATACAAAATGCCGAAGGGCAGAGCAATGCAGTGTCGGAGAGAGTAACGTCCATCGGAGATAGATACTAAGTACTGTGACCACCAGTTGGAGTGTCAAAGCGCAGGAAACACTAAATGTTGATCATTAGAGTGTTAGGGAACTAAGGCGATAGCTAGAGAGGTGTTTGCTAATGTA
Organism: Lygodium microphyllum; assembly: GCF_053477565.2. Classification (NCBI taxonomy): domain Eukaryota; kingdom Viridiplantae; phylum Streptophyta; class Polypodiopsida; order Schizaeales; family Lygodiaceae; genus Lygodium; species Lygodium microphyllum. The sequence goes on along the minus strand of NC_141160.1, from coordinate 43,744,094 downwards.
GACGGCTTGTTGGACAGTCGTAGGTACTGTAGCAGTTGCTTGGTGGAAGAGATGGCAGTAGCTTTTGCCTGACACCGTATGTTGAAAACGTAGGTTGATTAGGTGCAATGATGATGCAACAGATTGAGACCTCCAAAGAGCAAGGCGATAGCAGTTAGTGATGGTTGGACAGTAGATGGTGGAAATCTGCACAACAGAATGAGAAACTTGCACCAAAGGATGATGTTGAATGGTGGGTAGCATGTCTATTTATAGATCTTGAAGGGTGACTCAAAAAATTAGGGTTTTGGGGGACCATTGAAACTCTCTCGAATTGTGCAAAAAATTTGTGTTTTTTAATTAATTAAGCATGATTTGGGGCTGTTTAGCAATCCTAATCAGCTTTAAAGCGTGTTTTAGCTCAACCCTCCCCTTAGGCCTAAAATTGAGCCTAAAAGAGAAGACCGACAATATTTACCCCAAGGCGTTCCACTTCAAGGCAGCCAAGGTATTGGAGAAAGGGCGCACGTCGGCTGCCCAATGGCCAGGCCTACCAAGATTATAGAGGCAATGGTTATCTTACCAAGGAGTCCAAGTAGTCACCCTAGAGAGGACAGGGCATCGGACAAAGGGTGCTCATTGGCTGCCCAGTGGCCTACTAAGCTCTACAAAGGCAGATGGAGCCACATTAAACTCTTTTTGTTTGTTTTTTTTTGTAGTGAAAAGTTAATTTTAAGGGTGGGGGTTGATTAAGTAACAATGACCCAGAAGATGGGAGTAGGGATGGTACATCCAACACATCTCAAAACAGTACATGCTTACTCACCCACTCAAGAATGTCGATGATGAGGGAAAGGTGAAGAAGTATCATGTAAAGAAGGATGATGGTGTAATCCATTGATGAAAATACCTTAGGATTTATCTAGTGGTGCTTTTGCACAATGGGATGCATAGTATGCTATATGTTGAAGAATGTTGATGCAACAAGTGCCACTTAGACAGTGGCCCTCGTGGAAAATTGTTCACTTGCCCAAGCATCCTAGTACAAAGATGATAAAATCATGCAATGCATAGGGAAAGGTACAATAGGGGAGAGAAGGCCGATGTCCAAGACAAGTGCCGAAACCTGTAGAATACTAAGGAGGGTAGAAATCCCCTCTCAATTTGGATGTCGATGCCGAAGAAGGAAGAGGAGCTTGAGGATGTTAGTTTTCATGTGGTGCTGAGAACCATGTGGATGAAGATGATGAAGCATCCCCACTGTAAGAGCAAGAATAGAAGTCACTGCCATGATAGCATCAAGAGGGATGTTGCATGATTTGTCGCGGGAGGGAAAGCCTCCATAGTAGTAGAAGAGCAAAACTCCAAGTAGATGGAATTATGAAAGAAACGACACATATCTCTTGTCTCCAGCTCAGAAAGGATTGATGCAAGTCTGCATATTAGCCTTACACTGGAATACAAAACCTTGCAAAAGAGACAAAAAATCTGCAAGACACAGGTGAGTAGTGAGATGCTCCAAAAAACAAAAGTAAAAATAAAAGAAAGCAAAGCTAAGTGCAATGCAATGAGTATGTAAGCATGCAATGGAAGTCTAAAAAGAAAATGCTAAGTGTGTTGCAACCATCACATACGGCGAGGCAAGGAAGTGGTCCTAGAAGGTGCAGTGGATGCCCTAGGAATGGATGCGTAAAGTGCAATAGGTGAGTCAGTAGCAGACCAATCAGCCAATCCTTCAAAAGTAATGAAGGAGATGGGTTGCTGAGATTATCTACATGCCACATCCAGTATCCGCCAGGGCAGTAGGAGCAGATGGTGCATCAACGGGAGGCGTAGCCCTAGTGGATTAGCTAGTGGGAGTGGAGGCAGTGGCAATAGTCTGTTGTGGTTTTCTAGAAGGAAGACCTTGGGCCTTGCTACGATAGTCCTCATCCACATGGCATGACCTTTGGCAGTGTGTGCAAAACCTATTTTTCTTAGGAATTTGTTGTCAAAGGGATCGTGTTTCTTTGTTTCCGTCGAAGGAAGTAGTGCTACCCTTGTTTTGGCTTGCCTTTGCATCTTGGGAGTTCTTTGCACTGTTGGTTTTCCCTTCCGAATAAGAGGCAACCAACCCTCGCTCCCTTTGAATGGATGTGTGTGGAGGACTTCTTGTGAACTTGATGATGGAGCCTTGTGTAACACAAAAACTGACACTCAAACTTGTAGAAGGTGGGCAGTCTAGGTAGTGAGATAATGTGCTGGATAAAATGAAAGTATTTGTTGGGGCAGCTTTTTCAAGAAGAATGTGACTTGATCATCGATTGACTTCGAGGAGCTGGTAGTAGCAAACTCGGTGAGTAACCACCGATATTTGGTCAATGATCTAAGTAGTGAGATAATGTGCTCGATAAAATGGAAGTATTTGTCGGGTAACTTGTTCAAGAATAACGTGACCTGATCATTGTCTGACTTTGGGGAGCCAGTAGTAGCAAACTTGGTAAGTAACCGCCGATATTCAGCCAACTTGACTTTTTCAGCACGTGCTTGGATTTCTGTCTGCAATCGTCAGTTTGCTGCATTCAATGCTCCACCAGCCTATGTTTTTGATTTTTTGTCCCAAACCATGGCTCGGCGACCATTTGTACAAGCCGTTTTTGCTGTTTTTGGATTTCTGTCTGCAATCGTCAGTTTGCTGCATTCAATGCTCCACCAGCCTATGTTTTTGATTTTTTGTCCCAAACCATGGCTCGGCGACCATTTGTACAAGCCGTTTTTGCTGTTTTTGGCAGTTTTTGAGTGGTTTTTCTTCATTTTTTAGCAATTGGCCTTAATTTTTGATTAGATTTTTGGTTACACTGTGTGTGAACTCTCATTTTGTGAAGTCTCTCGAGATGGCTCCTCCATGCACTTCTACAGATGATAAGCTACATGGACAACTTCAACGTATGAAGTTTGAGTCGAAGGACACCATGCTATCATTTTTGCTACGTGTTAAATAGATATAGGACTAGCTTTGACACATGCAGTCTATCCTTTCAGAGGCACATCTAGTGGGCATAGTACTCTACAAGCTTCCCTCCGAGTTTGACGGAGTGGGGGGTGCTTTGACGTTTGCAGACATCCTCTACATGTGTGAGCTTTACACATATGTCCTTTATGCTACTTGAGCATGAGACATCTTTGCGTTTACAAGGAAGGCTCTCATCTCACTATGGAGGTTCTAGTAAGGCCTTTACAGCTTCAAAGAGGGGTGATAGGAAGAAGAAGTCGAAGGCCCAATGTTATTAATGTGTTAAGAAGAGCCACTTGCGGAAGGATTGCAAGGAGTTAGTTGCCTCATAGAAAAGAAGGAGAAGAAGAAGATGTGGAATGTGGACTCCTCCAACGCGTCATCCTCTTACTCCGACTTAGACTCTGATCCTTCGGCCAAGGAGAAGTCTGCGATACAGAAGTAATCCACTTCTTCAGAGCTTGGAAAGGGCTTGATTGCCTGTTCCTCCACTGCTTTTTAGTCTAGGCGATGCGGTCATTCCTCACAACTCTCTAGTGCTAGAGCAGGAGTGTGAGAGGGTGGTGAGATGGGGCAGTTGAGTCTCATCTATACAGGTATACGGGTGCACAGGTTCCAGAGAGGGACGTTCATGATGCACTGGTAGATTCAAATCCTAGAGCTGGGATTGATATCCAAGTTCACACTGGGCTGTTCTTGAGTAGAATCGGCTTCTTGTTTTGTGCTCACATAAGGGGACACTTTGATGGTCTTGGCCAAAGGCGAGGAACCCATGGTCATATATGTTTAGAGGCATCTTTGACCGGATGGTCTTGTATGCTATTGCGAGACATTGTTGACAGATACTAAGATCTATTATGGTTGTTCTCTATTTTTAGGAGCTGGTTTGATCAATATTGACCTTAGGTTCTCTCCGAGACACCTTGGTGGTGGCTTGATCACCCATTACTTTGGGTATCCATGGTTCTACTCTGGTGGTTCTTTGTTGTCTATGATTATCATTGGATCATTTTATTGTATCAGATCACCCATGATCTAAGAGTGTTATCGGTCTAGACAACTCATGTGTGAGTCTGGGCTATGCTTGACATTACTGGGTATTTTAGGCATTTTATGGTGGTCATATTAGTGACTATTTAGGCATTTATTGCTGGCTGACCAACATTAAATGTTGGCCGACTAGCTGCCATATTTAGCATATTTTGGGCCTATTTGTTCAGTGGCTCCTCCTCCTCTCATTCAATCATCATCATTCTTCAGGTGGTCTTTTTGTTGGAGAAAGGAGACAGTGCCGGTGCCCACGTAGCCAGCGACTCACTATTGTACGTGTCATTCTTGTATTTGTTATATGGATTCCATTTCTCGAGTCCATCTGTGAGTTCTCTTCTTTTGCAGTGTTCTTTTGTTCTTTTGTTTTCTTTCTCTTCTGTCTTGTGTTCAGCAGTTTGTTTCAGCACTTGTCTATGCTTCCATTACTGTACCACGTTTGACAGCCCAAGGTGGAGGGATAGGGACACAACAAGCAGTGGATGGAAATCCTAGTGTAGGAGTGACCCAAGGGATGTGTGATGACAACACAAGTAGAAAATGGATATCCCTGCGTCTGAAAGGTCATGTGGGGGCTTTGTGAGTGTCCAAGAGTAGTGAGGGCGATTTCCATCACAATTGGTATGTGGAAGGTATAGCATTAGAGGGTGGCATTCCCCTTAATGATACACCAAGAGGTGGAGTGAATGAAGGGTAGGTAGATGGTGGGAGGGAGAAAGAGAGAGTTAGAAATAGAGATGGAAGATCCAACTTCTAGTATGGTTTGAGCAGAAATGGAATGTAATACAAGAGGGATTGAAGATGTGAGTAGATCAAGTGTTGAGAAGATAGTGGTGGGATGGAAGGGAGTTGAGAAGTGTGGTTCACTAGCTTAAATGAAATAGATGGTAGAGATATACTTGATGAAGGGTATTGCTTTGAGAGCCTTCTCTATTATATTTAACATACTGAAAATCATTTGGATCCTACACAACAAAAGAAGAAACAAGAGAGGATTTTGGCTCGTGCGACTCAAAAGGTTTATACGAATGTGACATAAGGCTTGGTTGAGATAAAGGAGATGGATCGCGAGACGTGGCAAATATCGTGGTTCCTCCAAGATCAGAGAGATGGCTAGTCTTACCAATCAGTCTAGATGGAGTAGTAGCACTCATTGGAGGAGTATAAAATGAACTATACGTGATGCACAAGTACTTTCCAAACTCTTCATTTGTAAGATGACCAAAACGAGAAGAAGATGGTAAACGTGAATGTGTTCTACCTCCTTCTCGAGGCCATAATGCCTTCTCAGAGCCTCTAATGATGGGGAAGCCTAATAGGGCGTCATAAGATCCGAAGAAGAATGTGCTTGAGACATTATGAGTTAGAATTGAGTCATGTGTGAGTCTAGAGCCTTCACAATCACCACATGATACTCTTTAGAAGAGCACCGGATCTGATAGCATGTGAAGATATGCCAGGATTTGCACTGAGGAAACATAGCATGCACGACCAAGAATGAAACACAAAGACTCAGATAGAGACAAGTAGAACTTAAACACTAAACGCAAAATGCAAAACGCAAAAACTCAAAACTCAAACACAGAGAGAAACTTTGAAGTAAATGAATGCTGTAAATGAATGTAAGAGTGTATAGAATGTCTAAGGGCAGAGCAATGCAGTGTTGAAGAGTGACGTCCACCAGAGATAGATCCCAAGTGCTGTGACCACTAGTCGGAGTACCAGAGTGCGGGAAACACCAAATGTTGATCACTAGATTGTCAGGGAACTGAGGCGACAACAGGAGAGGTGTTTGCTGATGTAGGCAGTCTACTGGACAATAAAAACGCAGGTATTGCAGTAGTCGCTTGGTAGGATAGATGGCAGCAGCCTGTCACCTAGCACCAGATGTTGAAAACACAAGCTGATTAGGTGCTATGATGGCATAGTAGATGGAGACCTCCAAATAGCAAGGCGATGGTTGGAAACAGACCAGCTAGGGCTTGACAATGATGGGTTATAGTTGGTGATAATTGGACAGTAGATGGTAGGTGGTTGATGGCTAGAATTTGCACGGTAGAGTGAGAAACCTGCACCAAAGGATAAGGTTGAATGGTGGACAGACTGTATATTTATAGATGTTGAAGGGCGCCTAAAAAAATTAGGGTTTTCGGGCACCACTAAAACTCTCTTGTACCTGCACCAAATTTATTTTTTCAATAATTAAGTGTATTTTGGGGCTGTTTGAAAATGCTAATCAGTCGTAAAGCATGTTTTAGCTCAACAATAGCATTCTTTTTTACATTTTTCCATCTTCTGCTTGTATAAGCGATTGTATGCCCTTCTTGGTTTAAGACTACACGAATGTAGTTTCTTGAAGCATCACATTCTATAAAGAAAGGTTTTGACAAATTAGGTATACTCAAAACATGTCATTTTCAAATATAGAACTTTAGAGCTTTAAAAGCTTCCTTCTCTAGCTTGGTCCACAAGAATGCCACGGCTTTCTTGGTTAAATCGTGCAATGGTCCAACAACCATTGCAAGCTATTATTGAATCTCTTGTAATAAGAGCATAATCGCAATAAACTTCGAACTTTATGAACGCTAGTTGATTTTGGCCATTCTTAATAGCCTTGATTCTTTGTGGATCCATTTGAATTCCATCTTTGGATACAACATGGCCCAAGTAGTGAATCTTTTCTCAGAAAAATTCACTCTTTTTGCCGTTCATATAAAGTTTGTGTTTGCGGAGTTCTTGAAACACTAATTTCAAGTGTTGCTTATGCTCTTCTTCATCTTTTGAATGATTCTTTCCATCATTCTATTGAAGGCTATAGGAGCATTGTTGAGACCAAATGGTAGCACAAGAAACTCATACAAACCAAAAGTTGTCTTGAATGCTATTTTATGAATATCTTGAGGAGCAATCTTTATTTGATGGTAGCTGTTCTTTAAGTCAATCCGACTGAACAGTTTGGATCCATCTAATCTATCCAAGATATCATTAGTTCTTGGAATGAGAAATCTATTTTGAATTGTCATTTTGTTAAGGGCCTTATAGTGCACACATGCACTAGGTTCTATCTCTCTTTTGCACTAAGAGGACTGGAGAGCAAAAAGGTGAGGAATTGGGTCTCATTAGACCCTTTTTCAAGAGCTCATTCACTTGCCTCATAATGTTCTCTTATTGTGTTAGACTCACATGATAGGGTGGTCTATTTGGAGGTGAGCTCCTACGAACGAGATCAATGTGATGATTATTTGGCCTCTTTGGTAGTAATCTGTTAGGAGTCTATAAAACAGTCTTCATACTCCTTTAAGCAACTCATTCGCTCGTCATTTATGTCTAAGGTGAACTCTTTAATTTTAGATTCTTTATTAGAATCTTTGACAAAAATCAAGTATAAGGAAATAGACTTTTTTATTACTTTATAAATTTGTCGATGGGATAAGATGGGAATAGAGTTTTCTCCTGTTGTAAAGCTCAACTACAGAGTGATAGACATTCAATGAGAAGTGAGCATGAGAGTGACGGCTGGAGAGAGAGAGAGAGAGAGAGAGAGAGAGAGAGAGAGAGAGAGAGAGAGAGAGAGTAAGAGAGCAGAGTCAAGTATGATTCGATATGAGTGTACCAACAATGTGTTGGTACACAAAGAATAAAATGTATTTATACTTAGGGCATGTAAGGGTGCATTCACATGTACAATGTCCGTGTACTATACACAGGGGTTAAACCGGGCCTTTATCCCAACATCTTCCACTCCCATATCAAAAGCAACATTTTACCCTTGAAAGAGAAGCTAAACTTATTTTGATTCTAATCAATGGTCGAATCTATTGTTCTATGCAAAGAGTAGCTAGTAATCTTACCCCAAGCCATAAAAGCTTTCTTTTCTTTGACAAAGTTTCATCTTGTTCCAAGGATTCCTTTGGTACAACATTCACTTGAGGTGTCTTTTGGGCTAGATTTCCTTCGTTGTCTTATTATGACATTGACAATCTATGTGTCCTTTTTTTCCACAAGAGAAACATTGTTCATCTCTTGTATATTTTGCTAACTACTGATATGTTAGTTTCCTTTTTGGATGACTAAGGTGGTGTATCTTTATCCTTATGCTTTAGTTTTTGTTTATCTGACTTTTTTTGATCAAGTATCTTGATTTTCTTCCTTTGTGGTTTTTCTTTTGAGGCTTTACCAAGTATCCATGGCATATGCAGTCCTTTAGCTTCTAGGGTTGCATCTTGGGCTCCTTCCAAAGTATAAGGCTTTGTCATCTTGACAGCTTGCCATACCATTGGATGTAATCCATGGATAAACTTTCTTATCTCTATATTGGAATGAACTTGATTAAGAGATGTAAATTTAAGAGAAGTAGTTGCAAATTTGTTGATATATGTTTTGACATTGTTTCCATGGCCTTGCTTCAGCTCATTCCATTCTTGTTGCACAATGATTTGAAAGAATGAAGACAGAAACTTCTTTTTGAACATCTTCTTAAACTCGTTTCAAGACTTGGGTTTCTTTTCCTCTGGAGCAACTTTGAGCTACCTATTTAAAGTGGCATTCTTTAGATGCATTTTAACCATCCTAATCTTTGATTTTTCTATATAATCTTTACCACCAAAAGTAGCATCAATTTGTCTAGTAAAAGACAGAGCTTTCTGAGAATCTCTCTTATCATAGAAAGTGCCAAACTTGACACTCTTCTCTCTAGGCTTGAAGTCTGTTTTAGCATCATTTTCCTTTGCTAAAAGCATCTTTGGAGATTCAACTACTATTGAAATAGCTCTCCTTGCCCTTCTCCATGGAGGGATTCTTGGGACAAGAGGAGGTAGCTTGCGTATGATGAGACTTTAAAGTCGTCGCTTGGGTGGATCTTAGAATGATAGGAGATGCGCTATCTTTTATAGACTTAGTTGCATCAATAACATTGATACCTTTCATATTGAGGTAGACCTTTGTAGAGAGAGAGAGTACGATTTGATTTTGGGTATACCAACAAATGTGTTGGTACACAAAGAATAAAATGTATTTATACTTAGGGTACGTAAGGATGCATTCACATGTACAAATAAATAATACACGTGTATTATATACGGAGGTGAATAAATGGCCTTTATCCCAACAGCATACAGATACAAAGTGTCGGGAACCTTTGGGTTGTTCACTAAAATTCTCTTTTTCACCTCTTGACATGGTGAGAAAGTTGGGCCTAAAGATCTTGTTGCCCTAGAAAAGTTTTTGTAAAAGGGAAGTCGTTGCTATGATGTCAATGTAAACGTGGGCAAGAATGAGGGAATGACAATACTTTGAACTTAACCAACTTGATCAATTATCACCATGAAAATATGAGAGAGAGAGAGAGAGAGAGAGAGAGAGAGAGAGAGAGAGAAGAAGAAAGAAAGAAAGTTATATTAACGTCTACAACAGGCCAAGTTGGCCTATGAGACCAAAATGTTGCATACAAAATGTCTGGGAGATTTCAAAAGTCCCAGTGAAGCTAACGTTTATGCTATGTTGAACTAAATTGAGTAAGTACAAAATGATATCTAGACTAGATACAATCTAGAGGTACTCCCAGTGCGGTGTGGAACTGCTCCTGGAGTATTCATCCTAGGATGTCCCGCATGGGTCGGTCTAACATGGAGAGAGAGAGAGAGAGTCAGTCGACACCATGTTGAGAGGGGAGGAGTCTATAGGAATTTATTGAAACAAACCACGGGCATTGAGTGCTTGAACCATATACTAAAGTGCTGATCTGTTGCAATTTTGAAAATTAGGGTTTTAAAACCCTAATTTTTGTAAACTTTGAGTAGCAAGCCGATTTTCTTCTTTAGTGCTTGGATTAGATTAAGCTAAGTAGAAAGTGCTTCTTGGATAAGAGAGAGATAGGAGAGTAGAAAGCATATGGTTGAAATTTCAACACGAGAGCTTATTTCAAATGCAGAGAGAGAACTCTAATATATGGGTGTGGGGCTTGGATGCTCAAAAGTGGAAAGTAGAGGCTATAAGTGAGAAGTGTTTGCTGAAAATGACAAGTATAGGGATACTTGTCTTTTCATAATGATACATGTCCTATTCTAGATGTCACATGTCACTTTTCTAGAGAAAGAAGCTTCTAAACCTTCTACTCTAAAAATCTCTCAAGTGGTTAAGAAATTGAGATAGTTGCTGAAGACAAAATTGTTCCTTGTGAAATTTCGGAGTCTTTGACATGAATAGAATTTTCATTTGAGTAACTTAAAAAAATAGTAACCTTCTAAATTTTAGGAGTTGCCAAATTTAGATTCTAGAGAGCTTCATTATATAGGTTCATTGGTTCGTGGTTTGTTTTTTTGATCATGAGTATCTTGTTTCACTTTCTAAAATGACTCAATATTTAGGCTTTTAGTCAATGTGACTGAGTGTAAAAGTCATGTCACAGCCATCCCATCAAATCAGCTCTTGAGTGGGAGGCGATGTGGAAGAGAAAGATGACTTGGCATCATGAGAGCTATCTCTTGGTGTAGAGGTGGTGGGTGGAATGTTGGTGTGAGAACCTTGCTTAAGCTTAGTGTCAATCACAATATTCCATAGATTCTTTGTGGCAAGAATATGTTGCATCATATATGCCCGCATAGGATACTTGGATATGATGAGCTTGTTGTTCATGCCAAGGTTGCCCAACCAATCATTATTATTGCTGGCAATGAGTGGCAATCATTATTATTGCTAAGAATGCTTCAATAATGCAAACAACAATAGAATTTTAGAATATTCATATCAATTCAGCCAAGTAATAGAAAAATTTTCAATGTTGGGAAAAAAATAGAACCAACAACTAAATAATACAATTTTTGTGTATCTTGAGGCCAAAGAACATGGTTCGAGGCAAAAGCCCCAAAATCTTGAGTGCCTTAGATATGAAATTGGGCAAAAGCTTCAAATTTTATCCGAAATTGAAGAAATTGGATGAAATTATTACCTAGTTGATGCTGAATGTCGCACCTTGCTGATTAAGCCTTGATTTTGATGAAATTTGTCAAATTTCAAAAAAACCCCAAAAGTTTTGAAGACATTTGGGTGAAATCAGGCTCTAATGGCAAAAACCTCCAAAATTTACCGGGAAATTAAAGAGAAATTTGAAGAAGTTTGTTAAATCTTTACTTGGATGATACCAGTTATCATGGAAAGGTGCCGAATGTCATGCTTGAAGATGAGTTGAGCGTCAATTTTGATGAAGATCACCAAAATTTTGAAGATGAGTTCAGTGTCAATTTTGATGAGGATCACCAAATTTTTGATAAGCCCCAAATTTATTGGTTTAATTTGGGCAAAACTTGGCAAATTCGATGAGAAGCCCCAAATTTGTTGATGATGATTGGTGCTAGATTTCTTCAATTGAATGGAGTTTTCTTTGGGAATTGAAGAAAGTCTCCAAATTTGTGATAAACTTTGGATGAGATTGGGTGGATTGGATGAAAACAACCAATTTTAGGCTACATTGTGCTTGGGAAGGGTAGTGAGTAGGTATAGGGGCTCGTTGGTATGCAATAATAGGATGAAAAATGAACAATTGATTTTCTAAATGAAATTTGACCCTCCAATGTGTTGGGCCAAGGAGGTAGCAAGTAAGGGTCATTGAGGCAAGATATGGGTTGGTAAGTCACGTGGCGCAAGCCATGTCAATCACAATGCAATGATGACATTCAGGCAAGCTTTTCTACTCAATACAAAAGAAAAGGCAAATCAAGGCAAACTTAAGAATGTTGGTCTCCATAGCGTGGGTTGAATATAGCAATGTATGATTGTATAGAGAATCACAAATCATGTGATGAGAGGTATCAAGTTTAGGGCGTATTGAGAAGCTATCAAGGAAGAGTTTTCGTAAAAAGATTTGCCAAGCTGTCTTGAGTGGATACATATGACAATCAAATATCTTTTGCTTACATGTTCTCACAAACATAGTGATAGTGCACATCACTTCGTCTATGAAGGCTCCAAAGCTCATGCATAAAAATCACTATTTGGAAAAGTGCCTTAGTCACGATAGATGGTGCTCCCATCTCTACCTTGTATATCTTTTGTGGCACTGAAGACCTACTCAATCATTGAGGAGTTCATAAGTAGAGAGGTCTCTCCATTCTTTCCCATCCATCATAAACCTTCCCTCTATCTGTAGTGATTGTTCTACTGTGGTTCTCTTCCTATGTTAGAGGCTTAACCTCCAAATAGGTGCTCCGTATAAGAGTGCTGGTGTAACCAATGTATCAAAGAGCTAGAGCTGGGATGAAGTTAATACTGTCTGTTTTGGAAATCGGGAGGATTTTTAATATTCTTTTTGTGCCCATTGTATCCGGGGTTCCTAGAATTGTATGTGCAAAAGTAATCCCCAAATAGACATTTGACTAGACTTGCACCATTGTCTTCCTACGATGTGTAAATCGAGGCATTGATTGTTTGATCCACTCGGGGAAGGTACAAGACATCATAACTTTGGTGTTCTCAAGGTTCAATATGAGGCCTTCAGCTTGGCAAAATACATATGGTACATGTATGTGGACGGTAGCGCTTCAATCCCTGTATGATGTCTGAGATAAGCATAATACATCCGTGCAAAATAGTAGCGGTATCAATACTCCCCCAAGGCCATGCAGGTGAAAGTGGGCAGCTTGCTTCACTCCAATAGTGTTGATGATCTCCGACATCCCTCATGGAGCTCAGACTTATCCAGCACTTGCCTTATACATGATACTATATGCAATGCTCGTGGTAGTGTATCAAATCTTTTGTAGAACTCCAGAAAGCAACAATAGATCCATCACACGTGCTCTACCCCCCCCCACGATTTCTTGGAGTGTGAGTATGTGGTCGTGAGTAGAATACTCTCTATTGAACCCTGCCTGTCCACCTGCCCAATCCAGAGTGTCTTTGCCCATTTGCTCAACTTATGCTCTAGCATGGGTTGATAAAGCTTGGCTAGCATGTGGCCAACCATCATGGTCTTATCTTAGTGGGAACCATAGGATCTCTAGTTTTCAGGATTGGTGCTACAGTATAAGTTGTCCAACTAGCAGGGAAGCCTTCGCAAAGGGCTCTGTTAAATAGGCGGCCTAGGAGTGGTGACAACATGTCTCTCACATTTGAGAGGTGCTCTGCTACCAATCCATTATCGTCTTGTGCTTGACCATTTTGGAGTTTGTTAATGGCATCTCGGACCATAGCTGTGCGAAAGGAGGTGTAGGTGGTGGAATGCCTTCCATGCCACATTGCTTTCATGCCTCAAGAATGGCTGACAAGACTCATGCTCTCATTTGGCCAAGTAGGCCCTCTTTTTCCTCCACACTAGTTGGCAAAAGATCACACATACTTGCTTATTTGCAGTTCTATTGTGCTTCCTGCTGCTGGAGGCAAGCATGAGTTTCCCAGCATTCCTCAATGTACCACTATTTTGTGGAACATTCTTGCTCTCGGAGAAAGGGGGGTGAGTGCAAGTCAGGTGTGACGCAAACACATGGTAGAGGAAGTTTGGAGTGTGGAAACAAGCTGTGTTGTGAACTCCTCCAAGGGAATGTATGAGACCAAAATCAGCCTTAATCCATGAAAAGGCGAAACCGGCCCATGGGTCACAAACTTGAAAGCCATAGACCGTAGACCAAGATTCAAGTACTGGTAGATTGTACTTTCTAAATGCTTGATAGGATGCTACACAAGCAAGTCAAAATAAGAGCTCTGAAAAGCCATGGACTGTGTTTTGTCCCTTGTTTCACTGTACATAAGTTTGTGTGCCCCTCAACTCTTAGGAGGTATCCTTCCTTAATTTGTAACTAAGAGGGGGTGCTGAGAGTCAGCATCTAGCTCCATATCTAGGCACTAGCAATGTGTATCCAGTGCCTTGTCCAAGCAGATTTTGTCATGTGTGCACACCCCACCATTTTAGATTTGGCCACATTTGAGTTCAACCATATTTACATGCTCCCACATCAAGTATTGAAGGCCCACCTACAGTCTCTTGAAGCAGGCCGATGGAAGGGTCATCCCACCTTTGGACATGATTGCCTTCAATATCAAGTGTCTTACTGCAGCAATTAGATTCTGGGCAGGGTTGATCACCCTAGCTGATGACAGTCCTCTACACCAGCCTTGAGTGTTACCCCCTCAGGTTGTGTAGCTCCTCTGTTATACTGCAGTTTAGGCATCTCAACTTCATGAACTTTTTTCATCCTATGTTGTCGAAAAGGTTCCAGGTAGCTCTTTATACTGCTGTTTAGGCATCTCAACTTCATGACCTTCTCTCATCCTATGTTGTTGAAAAGTTCCAGTTAGCTCTTTCTGCTGCTAGCATCCAGGAAGAAGGTAGTGCATGGAAACACAGAACCACAGCTTAGACTTTGTCTCCTCAATGAACCTAACCACAATATAATACGAGCAGCCTATATATAGTGTCTATCCAAGGAGTATTAATGGCCTCACCCTGGGTTTAAATGGGGTCAGCAGTGCTAGTTTAATAGGGAAAGGGCACATAGCCTTTGAACGAATAAGATTTACCCCAAAAAGTGATTAACAGACCAGTGATCATTTATTGAATCAGTAAACTAGTATTGTTTCTCAGTAAGGATAAATCAGTCAGTCTTGCGTTCTAAACTTTTGTATAGTGAAAGGCTCTCCCATTGTAGCCAGTCGTTTATTTTGAACAGTGCCATCTTTTTTACTTTATCGGTATAGATTCTAACCCATACTTGGATAAGATAAGATTGTTCCTCTGCAATTTTGCCTGATCCAAATGGTGGGCAGTTAATGGAATCTTATTGTTCTGGATGTCTACCATAACTTCTGGCATTTCTTCCTATGGTTAACTGTGGGTTAAAAATCTATCCTCATAGTATGCTCTTTTTTGAACTAGACTCTACAATGAGCAGACTGCTTATACAATGTTTGATAAAAAAGGAAAGCTATACTTCAGCTTCTGAGTGATGGAAACTATAGCCCCTGAAAATTGAGACAATGAGCATTTAGAGTGTTCCATTGTGAGCTGTTGCACCTATTGCTAAAGTCACACGTTCCACTAAGTGTTGTCTTTTTTCTTCTTTTTTTTGGGGGGGGGCTGCCGGGGGGCTGGGGGGGGGGGTTTCTTGTCGATGGCAACTTGTGATAGTGCAAACTGTGACATGTTCTGTGACTATTCATCAAGTTGGTCTAATGTCTAGGATGCTTGTTAGTTTAAAGACTGTTGTATGATGCTACCTGTCCATTGTAAGACATTGTTATCTGACTTGCCATTATAAGATGTGGTTTCACAAAATATTTCTTTTCTGAGGCTTGTTGATGGTGATGCTTAGGGTCCACCAGGGACAGGAAAAACACAGACTATACTAGGTCTCCTAAGTGTGGTGCTACATGCCATTCCAACAAGGCTACCATCCAAGTACTGCATCTCCACTCTTAACGTTCTAATTTTAATTATCCTTTAGCCAGTTTCCTATCAGTTCCTTGCTCAAGGAAGTTGAGACTACTGATCATAGAACTATGGCATCTTTGGGACAATGTTCATTTCTTAACTGCTGTGCTGGACAGGACTGGTGACTGGGAACTGCATGCTCAGCAAGATTTCTCTTTTGAAAATAAGTAGGAACTCTATTTTACTCTCTTGTTGATTTGTCTGGAAAGTTGTTTTTACTGGAGCTTGAACTTACCAGGTCCTTTTTTAATCGTGGTTGCTGTGTGGCAGGTTGGAACACTGGATGAAGGCATCCCCTTGGCTTGGGAAGAGTGGTAATCCTCGGGACATTATTATACCCATGGATGGAGATGATGGCTTTTTCCCTACAACTAACAATGAATTTGTCAGTTCTGAGTACTCGAAAGTATTTTATGGTTACATGAAATGACTCATTCTCTAGAAGTTTGATAGAACAACGGTGAACTGATCTTAAACATGCGTCTTGTTTTACATTAGAGGCCTGAATTAGTAAGTGCAAAGCGCAAACACCGTGTCCACGTGCTTGTTTGTGCCCCTTCAAACTCTGCCCTGGATGAGATTGTCTTACGGCTAATGACTTCAGGTATCAATGCAGCAATAACTTTTTATTTGGTTTTTCTCTCAATTAGCTTGTACACTGACTCTGTATCAAACAATATTCAGGGCTTCGAGATGAAAATGGTCAAACATTCATACCAAGTATAGTTCGCATAGGAGTGAACCCTCACCACTCTGTACAGTCAGTTTCCATGGATTACTTGGTAAGCATGGTTTAGCAGGATAGTTTGTCTGTTCAGTGCAATGATTGACAATTTGTTCTTTATTCTTTGTTCTTGTGGATGGCCTGGCCTTTGATTAGGTTGAGCAAAGACTGAGCAGCATGGACCGGGCAACAGCTTCAGCTGGACCTCGTGCTGGGAATGCAGGAATGGAAAGGGAGCGCATGCGTCTTGCAATCATGAGTGAGGCTGCCATTGTCAGTAATTGATATAGTTTATCAGATGATTTTGAGAGTTTCCTGTAGTTGACGCTGTTGAAGTAGTTACTTCCCTGAGAGAGGGATAAGCTATCGAGCAAAATACTATTTCCTTTACATTAATTGCTCTAGAGGGAAATCTGGATAAGACTGGCTTAGTTAAAGTTATTCCCTCGAACCATCTGAGAAGAGTAGTCCTAGCTCGACACTTGGTAAGAGCTCCTGGGGAACTCCCTTCTTGAGTTTCCTGCAGTTGCTGCTATCACAGCTAGCACTCCCTGCCTGCACAGCCACCAGTCCTGCCATCTCAGCCACCCTTACCCTTGGTTCCTCGCACCCTCCCTGCTACCAGTGCTGCCACCTTGGCTGTCTTGCAGCTTCAGGGCAACACCACCTGCCAGCACTTACCTGTTGGCCCTGCTGCCTGCCTGCTACTTCCACCTTCTGCCCTGCTGTCTCCCCCCTTCTGCTTTGCTACCTGCCTTTCCCCTTATCCAATCTCCACCCTCCCTTCTTGCTGTCGCCTCCTGTCTGCTGCCCCCCGCAGTGCCAGTGATCCACAGGACCGCATGTATGTGGCTTCATCATTGGTCATCCATCATCCATTCACTTCATTGCCTTTGGGAGCAGCTACAAGGTGACTCTTGGCAGTGATGGGAGCTTTGGCAGCTGTTCGTTCACACTTGGGGTGGCCATGGTCTGTTCTCCATGTTACAGGATTGCCACCCTTTGTGGAGCTACATTTTTCCTTCATGGCTTCTACCCCCAATCCTCCGTAGAACACTTTGAGAGGCTTGTACATGAGTTGTTTCTGATCTGTAGACAGCTCCAGCCAGACTCTAGTGCACTTGTACTTCATTGTAACTTTCTTCCAAGTATTATAATTAGCCACTCAATCATCTCACCTGAGAGCTTGTATTTTCCCCTGCAGCTCTTCTCTTTATATTATAGCCCATCCCCTTGAGGGGTGAGTATCTCTGGTTGTCCAAGTTTGTGGTTGATATGCGCACTCCCATGGGTATCTTGATACTGCTGGAAGGTTGCACTCATAGCTCTGATGGGACTCCATGTATAGGCCAATATTAGAAACACTGCATCCTGGCCTTGGTGGGCCTCCATGTACAGCCCAAAATCATGACATTGAAAGTCTCTACAAATAACAGCTATTGTCACAGAACCATTATACTTTAGATGGGCATATGTAACCCCCCCTTTTTTGGAATAGGGTGTGGAGGGCTGGTGGAATGTGTACTCGCCCATCCTGGTACATTGTTTGCTTGCTTGCCTTAAATCTGTTTCATTTCTATCCAACTCTTGTGGTCTAGCTAGGTCATTTCCCAAAGATATCTTCCATTTCAGAGTCCCAATCTTGGCGATCGTTGTCTTGAAAATTTCAGGATCAAGGGTTTCTTTGTTTTGATCTTTGCCCAGGCCCCACACATCATGTGTCCGTGAAGGGTTTGTCCATCATAGGCAGGAACATAAGGATGTGGTGTCACTAAATGGTGACTCCCCCTCCTCGAGACTTGTGAGCCGAATGTGTAGTGGTCTTATCTTCCTCCTTTTGCCTCCTGCATGGGCTCATATAGAATGGGCTCTTTGGTTTCTCTAGTGACTTTCTTGCCCCCTCCATATTTTGACCGTCTCAACCTCTTTTTCCTATCTTCTCTTTGAGCTCCTCTTCAGCTTTCTTAATCTTGTCTTATCTTGTGAGATCTCCCCCTCTCACTGCTGTCCTTTGTTGATTCTGAGGATGTCAATCTCTTGCGCCTTAAATTGATCAGAGATTTGAGCTCCTTGATTTTTGATGTTGCTGTTTAATCTGCGTTTCCTGGGCAATAATCTTTTCCTGTTAAGTTTGGCATGCACGAGCCTGGTTTTATGGCCTAAGTAGTACCTGTATCGAGTCAATGCATGCGGCCTCTTTGAGCTCAGCTGCCCTCTTATTTCCAGGTGTTATTGTAATTCTTTATTGTAACACACACACACACACGCGCGCGCGCACACACGCACGCACATCCAGACAGAGAGTCAGGAGAAGTTGGGGTGGGGAAGGGAAGGGTGAGGGTGAGATATTCAGTTGGCCTATCGTCTCTGCAGGTTTGTTCAACCTTGAGTTTTAGTGGGTCTGGTGTGTTCCATCGAATGAATCGTGGATTCGATGTTGTCATTATTGATGAGGCTGCACAGGCTGTAAGTAGCATTAACTATGACAATGGCATTATTGAACATAAGTATGAAACATGAATGAGCTTTTAGAGATTTGGATGTTTTCTGCTTGACTTAAATAACAATTTTTACGGATGAACATAGCATGGATAGGCATGAGGTTGTGTAATTATTATGGTTTGAATCTAATTTTGCTTGCGCAACAGGTGGAGCCATCAACCTTGGTGCCACTTGCCCATGGATGCAAACAAGTGTTCCTGGCATGATCCTACTCTCTCATGTCAGTTGGTTTTATGAGCAATAGAATAATTAGGCGAAGGTTGTTGACAACAAATTAGTACAGTACTTGTCAGGTGCAATCGGTCTTATGTTTATTGGCTTGTAGGTGGGTGATCCATTGCAGTTGCCAGCCACAGTCATCTCAAGTGTTGCCATACAACATGGGTAAGGATAAATAGTCCTAAGTTGTTTTATTGACTTACTTTTTTCCAGTGATGTTTAGGTTATGTTTGTTTTTGCAGGTATTCTATGAGCTTATTCAAGCGGTTCCAGCAAGCTGGATACCCAGTTCAGATGTTGAAAACACAGTATAGGATGCATCCTCAGGTTTGTGACTCTAAAACGCTGGTAATAGTTGAGGAATTCTAGTCTTAAATGCAATTTGTGTCAAAGATAAAATACAAGAAGGGATATACCCACAGAGAAAACTAAATGAATATATCTTTGCCTGAGTTCAGAGTGCAGACGTTTTTTTCTCTGAAGAGGAGAAAATTCCATATTAATGAACACATCAGAAAATGAATGGTCATTGCTTTTTTCAGATACGTGAATTTCCTTCAAAAGAATTCTATGATGAAGCCTTAGAAGATGGAAAGGATATAGAGCAACAGACAAAGCGTTCATGGCACAGCCATCGATGTTTTGGCCCTTTTGCCTTTTTTGACATTGATGGTGAAGAGACCCAACCAGCTGGGAGTGGCTCCTGGGTCAATACAGAAGAGGTTGAGTTCGTGCTTGTGTTGTATAGACATCTGGTGGCAAGATTTTCAGAATTAAAAGGAGGGCCACATGTTGCTGTCATTTCTCCATATAAGCAACAAGTAAAGCTCTTCCGTGAACGCTTCCGTGAAGTTATTGGAGCAGAGGGTGCTCGTCTAATTGATGTCAATACGGTGGATGGTTTTCAGGTATTGTCAAACTTTGCGAGTAGTTTTGAGCTTGACTTGGGGGCCATGTAATCCTTAATCTAGGTTTACACTTGCTTGTCTTATTCTTTTTGCTCCCCCTTATTTGGGGTGGGGGGTTCACAGGGAAGGGAAAAGGATGTAGCAATTTTTTCCTGTGTACGATCTAACAGTGGCAAAGGCATAGGTTTTGTTTCGGATTTTCGTCGTATGAATGTGGGCTTAACCAGAGCCAGATCCTCCATGTTGGTATGTTACTTGTTTATGCAGATACTGTGTATAACTTCTTTGGGTCACACTTGCTTATGATTTATAGTTTGCAACTTTATGCAGGTCGTTGGTTCTGCTTCTACGCTGATGCAAGATAAGCATTGGGGAAATCTTGTAACAAGTGCCAAGCGCCGCAACCGTCTATTCAAGGTTCATATTTTGAATTTGCTGGACCTGTTTTGCTTTCTGTTTGTGAATGTTTCTGGCCAGAAGTTTGTATAGCTGGCAGTCTCACTAGTTTTTTTTCCCAGAAAAAGAAAATTCTATTAATAACACCTCAGAGAAAACCCCTGAGGTGCATATGGAGTACAAGGATCTCTATGAAGAGTAAGTACATAAAAAATACAATGGTTGTGTGAACAGCCAATCTGGTGTGCGAAAATGCCAGATCATCTGAGGGGTGGTATGAAAGAAGGTGTCTGGATCCCAAATCTGCAGGAAAGTCTCTCTTTTCTTCTTCATCCTCTCAGAGCTGCCTTGTATCCTCTCGCATCTCCCATGGAGAGTGTGTGGACTATCTCTGTCCAAATCCTCAATAAAGACTCACCGGTGGATACATCCTGAAGATCAATGATCTGGCTACATCTCGTAGTCCATATGTATCAAGCTATGATGCTGGAAATCAGCTGCCATAGATGCAATGTCTTGAGTCCATTGCGTCTGAGAGTAGTCTGGCGTAGGGATCCTGCTTAGATGCTGTCAATTGATGAGAAAAAAATTGCTCTTTGAATGTCCTCATAGTCACATACTGGACCTTTGTCTATGACCCAACCTACAGCCCCCCATGTCTTCACCATGGACTCTGCTGTGCCATGGAGGGCTCTCCTCCAAACCTTCTGGGCTGTAGTGCAGTCCCATAGGCAATGTCTTTGTGTATCCTGTGGCTAACCACATCACACGCATGTCACTGGGTCCTTGCCATATTCAAGCCAAGTGCCAACTACTAAACTGCAGTCTCACAAAATTTAAACAAAGACTTTGTGTCTCGTCAAACCATCGTAGGTCTCCCACTGAACCATTGAAGGTGACCAGGTTATGGTCAGCTTTTGCTGCATGTAACAAGCTGCCAATGTTCTAGCATGTGGACAGATGTCCATACACATGTGCATGCTTGTGTGCACGGTGCACACAATGCCTACATGCACATATATGTGTAACATGCATGTTGTTGTTTGTATGTCTTTGTGCCTTCTTTCATTGGGAGATGAAATACAATGAATTGCAAAGTGCTCGACAATCGGAAGACTTGAGGATCATCCCACTAGTCTAGTGCCATGTAATAGTCCGTTGAATTAGCCACCTTATAGGGTTAGTGCTGCCTTGCAAGAGAAAATTACGAGTCATGAATGATCTATTGGCAAAGGGATTGATTGAATCGAGTTCATCTCTGTATTGTTCACATGCACTTTTAGTTCAAAAAAAGGATGGTTCTCGGTGCATGTGCATAGATTATCATGTAGTGAAGAAAATAAGCATGAAGAATTGTTTCCCATTCCACTGATTGATGATATCTTGGATAGATTAGAGGGAACTACAATTTTCTGCCATATAGACTTTAAGAGTGGATATCACCAAATATGCATTAGAAAAGAGGATGTGCATAAGACAACATTCAGAACTAGTTTTGTCTTGCATGAGTTCTATTGGTTCCATTGGGGTTGACAGATGCTCCAAGAAATTTTAATAAGATGATGGATAGAACATTATCTAAGTATAGATCTTTTGTAGACACATTCTTTCATGGCATCATTCATTCTAAGAATGAGGTGGAGCACATAAAGCATTTGTCAATACTGTTTGAGGAACTCCTACAAGCATAGGCTAGTCATTAATGACTAGAAGAGGGGCATTTTCTTGGTGGAGATTCACTTTCTTGGGCATCTTTTTTTCTAAGGATGGTGTGTATATGGATTTTGCTAAAGTGAAGATTCGCAATGGGTTGGATTTAAGAACATTGCATGATGCCTTGAATTTTCTTGGACTACGTTCTTATGATTTTTCTTGGACTATGTTCTTATTATTTTGAAGGTTTATATACTGCATTATGTTGTGCTATTCCTTGAGCAATGAAAATCATATTTCAATAGACCTAGTTTTTGCTTAAAAAGTAAGTCGTAGTTTTTGCTTGAGGGGGCTTTCTCCAAGGTACTATTAATAGAATTTTCTTTTCTTAGGAAAATAATAGTAGTAGTGAGGCCAATATAGATGTGTCTAAGCTGGATAGAGAGTGACAACATTCTTACATGAGTGGCAGGATTGTTTTTCTGAGTCTCCACTAGTGGAGCTTCTACCAGAAAAACTTGAGGATCATCCTGTTGATCTAGTTCCATGTAATAGCCCACCAAACAAGCCATCTTACATGGTTGGTGCCCTATGGGAGAAAATTATGAGTTAGGTGAATGATTTGTTGGCAAAGGGATCGATTCAGTTTAGTTCATATCCCTATTGTTTGCTTGTACTCTTGGTTCAAAGAAAGGATGGTTCTTGGCGCATGGGCATAGTTTATTGCGCTTTGAATAAGATAACCATCAATAATCATTTCCCTTTCCCCTGGATTAATGATATCCTAGATAGATTAGAGGGAGACTTCAAGAGTGGGCATCACAAGGTATGCATCATAAATGAGGATGTGCATAAGACAACATTCACAACCACTTTTGGCTTGTATGAGTTTGTATTGATGCCATTTGGGCTGAGAGAAATGCTCCAGCCAATTTTAGCAAGATGATGGACAGAATATTCCGTTAGTATAGATCCTGCCAAAGTAGAGGTGATTCACAATTGGCTGGATTTAAGAACATTGCATGATGTGTGTAGTTTTCTTAGGACTTCTTTCCTATTGTTAAAGGTTCATATACTATTTTGTAGAGATTGCTGCTCCTCTTAATGCTTTGCATAAGAAGGGAGTGCCATTTAAATGAACAGAAAATGAGGTTGCAACATCCAATAAGCTTAAGGAAGAGCTTATGTTAGATCTAGTTTTGATCCTTTCCGATCTTAAAAAAGCCTTTAAAGTCTAGTGTGATGCATGTGGGAATAGCATTGGCAGTCCTCGTGTAGGATGGATGTGTTGTGACTTATGAGAAAGAGTTATTAGCAATTGTACATGCTATTTCATTTTGGAAATATCATAGTTGTTAAGTACAAAAGGTATGATATGCACCCTATGGTGCTAAATGTAACCTTAAGATTTTATGAGGTACAGTATGATAATGTATGTAATTGATGAAACACATAGCCATTAGAGTATAAGACGAGTAAAACAAAAAACTCTATGGCATAATGCTATATGCACAACACGTGGTAGAAATGGATACAAATAATAGAAGTGTAGGGCTAGGATCATGAATGGAAAGAGAAGCCTAGGATATGCTATCACTATCATCATCAATGTCATCCGTATCAAAGTGGTCATCAAGAGAGGTTGAAGATGACTCCTCACAGATGAATGATGGGACATTCTCAGGCTCATCCCCATTGATGAGTTAACAATTTTTGACCATTCTCAGGCTCATCCCCATTGTCTTATGGCTAATGAAATGAGCACTATATTGAGAGATGGCTTTCTTTTGACGCATGGTGCTTGTGTGCATTAAAAAGCAGTTGCAGCCAAATGTTGTGATTAAGTAATGCACCCCCATTTTCAAGGTAGAGAGGCATAGATGCTATACTTAAAGCAATGGAGACTTTCTTATTGGCTAGCTTTGAGGGCAGTTGTAGATGTATTTATGTATACTTGTACAACAGGTACAAGGCACCATGATTGTTACATCCATTGCCGATACGTGCACTTGGAGGTCATCAGTACTTTGTTACATTTATTGATGACTACTCTTGGTATACATGGGTGTATGGGCTGAGGGCAAAATCCGATGTGTTCATGCATTTCCAACATCTTGTTGCAAAGCTTGAAGTTGAAACTGACTTAAAAGTGTAGACACTTCGCATAGAAAGAGGGGGGGAGTACATGTCTTGTGCTTTTAAGACATATTTGCTTGATCATGGCATTACGCATCAAGCCACTGTTAGAATGACTCCTTAGCAAAATGGTGTTGTTGAAAGGAAGAATCGGACTCTTATGGAGACGACTCATTGTATTCTAATAAGCAAGGGGCTATCTCATAAATTTTGGCTAGAAGGCCTTCAGTGTGCAAATCATGTGTTGAATCATGCACCCACTAAGGCACTAAAGACAATCACACCGTTCAAAGCTTGGCACAGTAAGAAACCCAAAGTCAACTACTTTCACAACCTCCAGGGTTTGTGGTTAAAGGGAAAGAGCACATGGTATGCAAGCTGCATAAAGCTCTTTATGGTCTCAAACAAGCTCCTCGTGCATGGTACTAAAAAATGGATGCTTATTTGGCTAGCAAAGGGTTAAAAAATAGTCAAACTGCTCCCACCCTATACATTAAGAATGAGGGGAGGGGACTTGCTGATTATCATTCTTTATGTAGATGACATGCTGCTCACTGGACCTATAGAAGAAAAAATTGCAGATTTTAAGGCTGAATTAAAACATGCATTGGCTATGTCAGATATGGGCTGCCTACACTATTATTCGGGGATTCAATCCACCCAAAATCAGCATGGGATCATCATGTCACAGTCACAATATATGGATAAGTTGTTACATAGGTTTAGTATGCAAGATTGCAAACCTATGTGCACTCCTATGCAGCCAAGCTTAAAGTTGTCTATGTGTGATGGTGAAGAGATGTTTGATGTTGCAATTTATAGCCAAGCTGTTGGCTGTCTTATTTATCTTTGCAACACACGCCCTGACATTCAGTATGCAGTATCTTAGGTGAGCAGGTATATGCATAGCCCACGGACTATACATTAGCAAGTTGTCAAGCGGATCTTCAGATATTTGACAAGGTACTTAGTCACATGCATTATTATTTCCTAGGGGGGAGACTTGCACTTACAGGCTTACAATGATTTAGATTGGGCTAGTGATGCAGACACTAGGCAGTCTACTAGTGGACATTGTTTCTTTCTAGGCCATTCATGCATTTCATGGCTAAGCAAGAAACAGCCTACAGTGGCTATCTCGTCTTGTGAGGTTGAGTATAGGGCAGCCTTCACAGCAACAGTGGAATGTGTATGGTTGCGCAGATTATTGGCTGATCTACGTTTACCATTGGAGGGTCCTACACCCATTCTTTCTGATAGTCAGAGTGTTATTGCAGTAGCATGAAATCCAGTGTTTCATGCTCGCACGAAACACATAAGAGGTGCATTACCATTATGTTAGAGAGAGATGCTATGCAGGAGAGATCAGCTTGATGTATGTACCCGCACAGAAAAATGTTGCAGACATTTTCACCAAGGCACTACCACACGAGAGGTTTGAGGCTTTTCCAAAGTCCTTAAACTTGTTACCCTTTGGTGATTGATCATCCTTGTACTTCATCACATTGGCACTGCAGGGGGGTGTTAGAATTTGCCGATTCTATGGGCAGCGCCTAATGTAATTTGTGTGGTGTGGACACTTATTAAAGTGTCAATGTAAGGTGTGTACACCTAGTGTCTTAGAAACTTATAGTAGTAACACTAGGCTCTAGAGTAAAATAGACTTAACTCTAGTTAGCTGGTGGAAGGCTGGTTAGGTCAACCCTTGACCTAAACATAAGTTGTACTTTCACTCTATCTTTCATTCTAGCAAGTACACTCTTCTTTTTTTGCTTCAGCTCACTCTATCGCTGTCATTGTCTCTCCTCTCTCTCTCTCTCTCTCTCCCCATAGCGGGCTGCCAATTTTCTAGCATAGAAGCCTCGTAGTTTGTACCATGATAGCAAGGTTGTCAGGTACGAAAGGTACGATATGGTACGGTACGATAAAATACGGTACTAATTGGTACCTTATGATTTTATAAGATATGGTACGATATTAGTACGAAAAAAAAAACAAAAACTTGGTTATTTTGGATTATAGATAATAGAACACATGTTTAGAGCTAAAATAGCAATGTAACTTGAGTTAATGGAATGAATACATGAGGATAACAAGGAAAAACCTCATGCACAACATGCGCAATGCACTACTAGAAGATAGATGGGAGTGTATATATAATACATCAAAGAACAAAGCAAAGTTTAGGGTGGATAGACAAATAGGCTCTTCATTCTTTTGTGTGTGTGTGTGTGTGTGTGTGAGAGAGAGAGAGAGAGAGAGAGAGAGAGAGAGAGAGAGAGAGAGAGAGAGAGAGAGAGGGAAGGATGCTCTTGGAATTGCATACTCATTTTGGAAGTTGGGAGAGAGGGAGAGAGTGTGTGTATGTGTGTGTGAGAGACCTGGAATTATGATAATAAACATAAGGCTTAGGAGTTGGAAGATATTGTATGGTCTAGTCTTTAGAGGCCAAAAAATGCCTGTTTTTTGGTACGGATACGTACCATACAGTACGATACAAACTGTACGGAACGAATTAGTCCGTACGTAGGTGTTTGAAGGGCCAATAGCATCGAGCAAGCACCTATAACCAAGGCATCTATTTATAGGGGTTTATTCACCCTTGGAGTTTGTCCATACAAAATTGTGCAACCCCATGTGCAAAGCACCATTGGGCAATGCCGAGTATATTATGCTCTTGATTGATGATTTTTCAAGATATATGGATGTATTTTTTGGAGCTCAAATGAGAGGCTTATTCTTGATTTCACGAATGGAAGACTCTTATGAAGAATCACTTTGCGTAACCCACCATCAGAGAATGGTATAGTGGAGTGATAGAATGGGACCTTGTGGGAGATGGTCTAGTCAATGCTTCAACTTAGACAATTATCCGACACCTTGTAAACTTAGACAATTATCCGACACCTTGTGGGAGATGGTCTAGTCAATGCTTCAACTTAGACAATTATCGGACACCTTGTAAACTAAAGCGATATCAAGAGAGGTACAAATTTGCTATAAGTCTTCGACTATTACATTAGAATATGACTTTATATGAGGCCTTCTTTGGGCGAAAGCCCTCTATTGCCCATTCTAGCATTTTTGGGTGTATTACCTAAGGCCCATATCAACAAGCCAAGGGGGGAAGCTATATGCCAAGTTTGATAGATATAAGTTTTTTCATTACAACCAGATTATAAAGGGCTATCGACTCTATGACTTTGATTCCAACAAGGTGGTGGGTGAGTTGGGATGATGTGTTCAATGGATGGTATTCCTACAAGGGATCTTCTTCAACTACCCCAAGCCAACCCCACCCCTTGGCATTGCCCCTTCCTTTTAGGTTACCTATTCAACATCCTACTCCCTCAACATCATCCCCTCAATGTCCCTTACGCTTTACATCCCCAACTATTGCATTATATGATGTGACTTTGTATGAGGTCTTCTTTGGGTGAAAGCCCTCTATTGCCCATTTCAACATTTTTGGGTGTATTGCCTAAGTCTATATCAACAATTTGAGAGGGGCAAGCTAGATGCCAAGTTTAAATGGCATACATTTTTTGAATTTTCATTACAATCAAATTATAAAGGGCTATCAACTCTATGACCTTGATTGTGACAGGGTGGTGGGTGAGTTGGGAAGTTAAGTTCAATAGATTGGTTGGGGAGGTGGCTCTTCTTCAATTACCCTCATCCCAACAGTACCCCTTCCTTCTAGGTTACCTATTCAACACCTTACTCCCTTAACACCATTCCATTTTTGTCCCTTACCTCCACATCTCCCTCCGTCTTCTACCATCTCCTCAATCTTCTTCTTCAAGGGTAACTCTGACTTCAAAGAGGGATCTTCCTTTCATCCATGAGGAGGAGCCGATATCAAATACAAGTGCTTTACAAGCTCCCAAGGCCTCACAACCTCACTCACAAGATCTCACTCACAAGATCAACCTCTCGTCATCCTTCAACGATTCTAATTTGGTTTCATGTCTCCTAATGCGGAATATTATTTGTGTGAAGCAAGTCTACAAGACCAAGTAATTAGCTTATGGGACCTTGGACAAGCACAAAGTAAGCTTTGTTGCGAAGGGATTTGCTTAGAAGCCTAGTTTGGTGTATGCAAAGACTTTTTGTCCAATTGCCTACATCTCTACCATTCAAACCATTGAGTCCTTCCAACTCGTCATCACTCACCCATGTATCATATGGACATCAAGTCCAATTTTCACTATGCCATGCAAGGAGAACTATGTCTATCCATTGTGAAAGGCTCTCTATGGCCTTAAGCAAGCTCCTAAGGCTTGGTATCAACAAATTAACCATTTCTTTCTCTAGCATGGCCTCAAGAGATCGGATTATAATCCCAACCTCTACTATCAATGGAGGGTCTACAATGTGCATTCATCATCCTTTATGTAGATGGTCTAATCCTTATATGTAGTCATACATAGGAGGTGGAGCTCAGGCACAAGATCCTACACCACAAGTTTGATATGACATATTCTTACCCTTCTTCCTTCATCTTGCAGTTTTGATCAATTACCCCGGGACACTTTCATTTTCTAGCATTGGTACATCTCCAAGCTGCTTTTGGAGTTTGGCATGTCTTCATGCGAACCTATTTCATGCCCCAATGTAGGTGATACTTCATTGGTGGATGTTTTCCACTATCACGGCTTCATTGGGACTCTCATATGACACATTCATACATTTCCTGACATTTCTCTTGTAATGACCTTACTATCTTCATTCATGATGACTCCTCTTCAAGCTCACTTGCAAGGCACTCTCTGCATATAGCGGTACTTATAAGGGACTTGTTATTACTCCAATTGGGGCCACTCTCATTGGATGGAGTGATTAAATTTGGCTGGTAACATTGACACCCAAAGAGTTACTGCCTCGGTTATGCTCTCTCTCTCTCACACTCTCTCTCACACACTCTCTCATATCCAATGCTATCTCATGGAGGAGTAAGAAGCAATCGACCATTGTTCTATCATCAACTAAGGCGGAGTATCAAGCTCTATACTCTACAACTCATCAAATAGTGTGGCTTAGCCACAGGCTTACAGAGATTGGATTCCCTCAAGCAAGACCTACTCTATTTCAGATCGACAATTAGAGTGCTCTATCTCTTGCGAAGAACCCATGTTTCATGCCTACACAAGGCACATAGAGATTTGGAATCATAATGTTTGAGAGACTATTTTGGAGTCTGAGATGTAGATAGTCTACTGCCCCATTGTAAACAATGCGGGACTTTTCTGCAGTCATCATATGCACCTTCTAAGCTTGCAGCCACTTCCAAGATCTAAGAGGGGGTGTTAGATTTTGCATCTTTCATGCTGTCATCTCCAAGTTGTGAGCTCTATGAAAGTTTGATGGAGATGAAGGAGCTTTGTTATTGTCATCACGTATGCAGTTGTCGTGTCCAGTTTTCAGCATGCATTTCCAGCCTATGCATGATAACTTTTATACAGATTTGGAGGCACATTTGCACAGCACCACACGGCAGGCAGACAGCCCACTTCTGTCGTAGGCATCAAGCAGACAGCTGACAGGAAATCTGCCAGCTGCCCAATTTCGGCAGTAGGTTCAGCAGATTTGGAGGACTTGCCTGTTTCGTCATCATCTTTGTCAATGTGTTGCCTTTATTCTCCTCTCATTCCAGCCTGCATTTTCTTCCATTCTTGCCACATTCCAGCACCCTCACTAATGCAGTCCAGCAGCGTGTAGGGGCTGCCTGTGGCAGCTTGTATTCGGTTTGAGATCAGATCAATTTTGCTTCTTTCTTTGTATTCACTTTGTCTCTTTCTTCTTTTCTCTATCCATGTTCATGACCTGCTCCTGTTGCTCATTCTCTCACAACCATCTCAAATGGGTGCCTTGCCAATGGAATATGAACAATATTGTCATGAGCAAACTCTATCAAAGCCAAAGATTGTTCCCACTTGATCTTAAGCTTAGACACACAGCATTTGAGAAGATCCAAAGGAGTCAAATTTACCTCTTCCAATTGTGCATCTTTCTGCATATGAAAGGATGACAATAACTTCAAAGTAGTCTCCATATTCTTAAAAGTTCATCTCCAAAATAAACCATTCATTCTCATATCTCTATCATTGATGATAGATCAAGGCTGTTAGCCTCTATTTTATCAGTCTACCATCTCCTAGTTGTGAGCTCCGACAGAGTTTGATGGAGACAAAGTAGCTCTGACTGTTTTAGCCCAATCTAGATGAGTGCATTTCTTTTTCAATGAGGTTTGAGTGTGTTCACATAGGCACCAGCACACACTTGCATTTCTTTTTCAATGGCTAGGGCGCCTATTATTGTGCGAGACAGTGGGTGGCCAGCTTTGAAGTTTGCGCCAGCATTTTTACTTTGCAGGCAGCTAGTGGGCAGCATTAAATGTGGCCGATTCCTGCAGGATTTTTGTCCACTAATCAAGGCGGCCAATTCTGGCATTTTTTGGCTATTTATACCCAGTGCCACTAGGCACTGTCATTCATCATTCTTCTATAGGTTCAGCACAGTCCAGCTCTGACATTCTCCACCTCCAATGTAGCGATTGTGAGAGTGTGCAATAGAAGAAGGAATGGTTCAGCACATTCCAGCTCCGACATTCTCCACCTCCAATGTAGCGATTGTGAGAGTGTGCAACAGAAGAAGGAACTCGAACACACACACACACACACACACACACACACACACACACACACAATCTGCAAGAGAAGAAGAAAAGAAACCTCCACTAAACAAGGAACAATTGCTGAGTATAGGAGGAGGACTAATCAATTCCTACACATAGCCCACAGAGTCAATGAGGCCACTAGATCAGGCTGATGATGACAGCAACACTGAAAATGGAGAAAGATGATGGAGTCGGAGAGTGAACCGGCCAAGGCAAGAGAAAAGATGATAATATATATAAATGCCAAGTGGGAAATGGCTATAATTGGCTAAATATCCCAAAAATTGGCCAACCTGAAGTCTGGGGTCAAAAATATGGCCGACCAGCATTTAATGCTGGTAAAAATGCTAGAAATGCTTTAAAAAAATCCTAAAAAGGGTGAACAATGTCCGACATGTGAGGCAGGCTGAAGAATGCAAAAATTGCCCCGGGAAATGTACATAAAATCATGACTGGAGGAGAAAATGCATTGAAATGCAATAAATTGAGAGCTCTAGAATGAGCTACCTCCTCTGTCAAAACAAGTGATAGACACATCAGAGCTCCTAAAGTTTTTGTCTAACTCAAACTGAGGTTCACAGACAGGAGATGACAAAGCATGACAAACATGACTACTGATACCCCCTCTCAGATCCTGAACGTGGTGAAACGCCAAGGAAG
The DNA here is from genome assembly GCF_053477565.2 of Lygodium microphyllum. NCBI lineage: Eukaryota > Viridiplantae > Streptophyta > Polypodiopsida > Schizaeales > Lygodiaceae > Lygodium > Lygodium microphyllum. The sequence continues at coordinate 43,712,780 of NC_141160.1, read as the reverse complement.
AAACAGATCCGGGGGTGGCAAGAGGAATGCCAATGTCAATGAAGTCCGTCGATGAAGAGTGCCGATGAAGAAGCTCCTTACGATCTTGGGAAGCCCCTTTTGAAACACTAGGGGCCAAGAAATCCACAACCGCATCATCGAGATCGTCCTCCTGTGAAAGGGATGAGGGGTACGAGGGAACCACTGAAGGAAAGGGTGGGGGATGGGAAGGAACCTATGGAAAAGATAGTGCACAAGCGAGAACGGGTGTAGCAATAGACAACTGCCTTAGAGGACCCTGTATAACAGAAGGGGAATGGAGCCAGTAAAGCCCGCTCTCCTGCCAACTTGTCACGATAACAGCCCTTGTAGTAAAATTGTGAATACAAATGGCCTGCTTGGTGAAGACAACACAAGTACCAAGCCTAGTAAAGCCATAAACTGAGAGGAGTGGAAAGCCCAAGTCCGAAACATAAAGGGGCTGTAAAAGGAAGCGCAACACATGATCAAGAAATAAAGGCAAAGTGCCAACACCACAAATAGGCACTGATACAATGTCACCAATAGTGACCGAACCTTAAAAAAGGCATAGATCCTGCAACAAATCACCTCATGGGGTCATATGACTAGAAGCTCCACTATCAACCAGCCAAGGCCTCTCAAAAGATGAGGCAACCGCTGAAGAAGGCTCCTCCAAGTCAACAATATAAAGTAACACTGACTCATGGGTAATGGCTGGAGTAGAGGTAGAAGGCTCGAATGTTTAGGCTTCATCCTTCACTCCTGAACAAAGATGAGGGTACATTTTCCAACATTTCTCCTCTAGATGTGTCCCCTTCTCACAATCTGGGCATTTAGGCTTCTCTGAGTCGGAGTTAGAACTTGAAAAACCCTCTTGTCTTTTAGCCTTTGACTTCCCTTTCTTCTTCATTCCCCCTCCCGAACTTGCAACAAAAGCTTTGGCGGAGGTGGAGGTGGATCCACTGGCTACCTCTTTGGCGCACTCATTATACTCCAAAACAAGCGGGGCAAGCTCCTCCCATAAAAGCTCTCCCGGGTCCTCGATGTAACAAGGCTGGTGTAGAAAGCATTAAGCTGGGGAGATGGCAATTGAGTCAAAAGAATCAGGGCCATATCCTCTGAAGAGATCATCCTGCCAAGAAACGCAAGCTCATCCCTCATGTCCTCCAACCTATTGATATGATCCTTCATGGAAAAAAAATCATCAACAGCGAGCATCCGTAATTTCTTCTCGAGAGTAATCTGGTGGGCAAATATCTTCTCATGGTACAAAGAAGCAATCTTTGTCCACACTTCCGTTGCTTTCCACAACCTACCACATGCACTAGGACAGAATCTTGTAAGCTCATAAAGAGAAAAGCTCGGGCTCTAGAGTTGAGTCGATCCTGTAAGGCCACACGATCCATCGATGATCCAACTATGGAATCCTCCACTGGACGGGGAATAGGGTGGGTAATAAACTCCCAAAGATCGAATATATCAAGGACACACTCCACTTTACATGACCAAAGTGAGTAGTTGGAACCATCAAGACAGTCTTCTTTGGGCAAAGAAGGGAGTACGGGCACCTGGATCGAGGGTGCCATGAATGGCATATGAAGGCTAGTAGAACGAGCCTTCTATTGAAACATGGAGAGAATGGGGAGAAGAGGGATCACATACAAACAAGCTAGGTGACCTCTATTCATCGCATGAACTAGCACGAAAAGCCCTCTCTCTCTCAGAGGAAGGAATAGAGACCTCATCCTTTGAGTCATCAAAGAACTAGTGATAAGACATCTTTGTATATACCTGCAAACACCCACCAAGTTGCGTTTGACCATGGACAACCCCGAAACAGGAGGAATCGGCTACAAGATGCAAAGATCTCGTTGTAGAAGGTCCGCGTGAGGGAGAAAATACTGTCAACTACTCACAAAGGATGCAAAAGCACACAAACGCTGATGTGAATGCTGCCACTTGCTCCTAAAAGGTTGCATTCGATTGTAGAAGACAATCGCCTAGCCAACACATAGTCGTCTCCACACAGTAGGCTGTGTTTTGAGCAAAACGCCGATGGACTTGATGTCGCTTAATGCTAAATGTTGACACTTGATGCCATATGTTCATGCCGGAAGTCTAGAAGCAATCACCTATCTCTAGATGATGATGCCTAAGCATCAGATGCAGTCACTAGATACCAGGAGCTTGCATTTTCAGCAAACGCAAATGTGGATGGCCTCACAAACTTTGCGTCGCTCTTAGATACCATGCTCTAATACCATGTGAGAGTACGCAATGGAAGAAGGAACTCAAACACAAAGGAAGAGAGAGGTAATCTGCAAGAGAAGAAGAAAAAGAAACCTGCATTGAACAAGAAACAAATGCTGAATACAGAAGGAGGATTGATCAGTTCTTGCATGCAGCCCACAGCATCAGTGAGGGCACCAAATCAAACTGATGATGACGGCAGCACCGGAGACGGAGCAAGATGACGGACAGAGTCTGAGAGTGCACCTACCAAGGAAGAAGGGAAGATTATAATATATTTGACTGCCAAGTGGGAAATGGCTATAAATAGCCAAATATCCCAAAAACTGGCCGACCTCAAATTTGGGCCAAAAATATGGCCGACCAGCATTTAATGCTGGTTAAAAAACCAGAAATGCTCAAAAAAATCCTCAAAAGGGTGGACAATGTCCGACAGGTGAGGTAGGCTAAAGAATGAAGAAACTGCCTCTGGAAATGCACATAAAATCTTAATGGAGGATAAAATGCACTAAAATGCAATAAACTGAGAGCTCTAGAATGAGCTACCTCCTCTGTCAAAACAAGTGATAGATAGATCAGAGCTCCTAAAGTCCTTGTCTGACTCAGATTGAGGCTCACATGCAAGAGATGACAAAGCATTACAAACATGACAACTAACAACGATCTGATCCGGTGCCCTCACTAATGCCTTGGGCTGCATCCATGGATTGATCAGTTCATCATCATATTCAGCATTCCATTCAGATCTAATGCCATGAACAACTTAAACATATATCCCATGAATAACTATTCCATATGATTTGCTTTTATCTTCTCCCTCAAAGCATGTGAATATTGTGCTGTAGGACTAATGGGTTCGATGAAGTCAATCCCCCATTTCTCGAAGGGTTGTCGTGCAATAGTTGGGGTTAGCTCCATGCAATCTTTACGGATAGGGACTTTAGTTCGTTGGCACTCATCACAATGCTTCACGAATTGCATCGTATGTCGGAAGAGGGTAGGCCACCACAACTGGAACTCCAGCACCTTGCGGGCTATCGCATCTCCATTGAAATTTCCTCCTGCGATTCCATCGTGTGTCTCTGTCAGTATGTCATGCATCTCATGCTCACACATGCATCTGCGCAGCAACCCGTCTTGCCCTAGCTTGTAAAGTTGGCCAGCTATCAACTGATAGGGTTGGATTTTTAGGACACAAACATCAGAGTGAATAAGCTGCATTTTTCAGACAGCATGCACTGCACCATCCTTTTTGAAGGCAAACCTATGCATCTTGCCCAAAATACATTCCTCACATGCATGAGGAGGTGGAGTCTCCACTGGAGGCAATGCATCTACCATGTGACACCTCTGAAGGGTCATCAAACTCCCAAAGCTCATGTGTCCATAGCGGGCATGCCATGGCTCCGCATTTTGCATAGCGGGAGAAAGAGTAGTGACTGCTAAAGCATCATGAGACTGTCTGTCATATGTATCCAACAAAAATAGACCCTTATGTAGGGTGCTAGATAGCCTAAGTGCATAATCCATCTCTCTGTCTCTAACAATACATTTGTCATCCTCAAAGATGACTTGAAAGCCATGCTTATTAAAAGTAGAGATAGACAATAAGTTCTTTGTAATGCCAAGTACAAACAAGACATCTAGAAGCATAAAATCACAACCATCTGTAGCAGTAATAGTGATTGTCCCAATGCCACATATATCATAATTGCTACTGTTCGCACATGTAACACGCTTCCTAGCAGGGGCCTGAATGCAAAGAGGTAAACAAACACTTCCTAGAAGTGATGTGCTTTGACGCCCCACTATCAAAATACCATGTTTGCTGCATTTCAGCAGCATTAAATGCTGAACCAGCCATTGAAGAATCATAACTGAACGTGAGAAATGCATAGTCCTCCTCTACAAAGTTGGTTGAAGTATCATCATCAGTAGATTTGCTAGCTGATGTTTCTTGGAAATCGAAGTTCTTTTTCTTCTCTTTGGCAAATCTCTTTCTGCATTTATCGATATAGTGACCGGGCTTCTTGCAATAATGGCATTTCCCCTTCTTTTTAGTCTTTTCTGTGTCTTGGACAACCTTATTTGATGGCTGTCCAGCATCACCCTTTTGCTGATTTTTTGTATTCTTGACTTTTCTTTTGCCTTTGAACTTGGAAAGCATAGCCACATCACCTGAACGCAATGCCACATTCTTCCGAGTCCGTTCCTCTTGCAGCAAGAGGCCTTCCAACTCCACAAATGTAAGGGGCTGCTGCTCCCCCCTCAAAGACAACATCAAAGAGGTGTGGAAACCAAGATATGAATCTGGAAGAGAGTTCAGTGTGATGTTTACCAATTCAACATCCTGAATGACCTCATCAACATTGAGTAGCTGCTTACACAAATCCTGTATGTGAGTAAGGTGCTCTGTCATGCTATCACCTTCATCCATGGTCACATTGGCCAACTCTCTGCAGAGATAGGATATCCTGGCCTCATTGCGTGCTGCAAACATATGCTCAAGTACATCCCATGGTGATTTTGAGGTCTTACAAGACTGAATGTGCGGAATAATTGCCCTTTTCATTGACAAGGCAATCAAAGAAAGTGCATGTGTATCTTTTGAGTCCCATTTCCTTTGATCCTCGATTGGAGGGAGAGGAGGGGCAGCAGTAGTAGCAGCACCAATACTAGCAGTAGTAGCACCAGCAACTTGTCCTCGAGCATTACACTGAGGTGTCTGAGGTGCAAGACCTCCTGGTCGCTGCAAATCACCTGTAACATAGTTTCACAAGTCCTTCGCCACAAGAAGGTTACGAACCATATAATTCCATAGTGGGTGGTTTGAGCCATCAAGTTTGTCCTCTTGAGTGAGGACACCAAGGATGTTGATCTGATTTCCCTGACCTGCCATGCTGTCAATGATAGACAAAAACTTGCAGCCAAATACTTCAATGCTGAAGTATAGAGTATACTCCTCAGAGTACCAAAATCCCGCACAAGATTAAGAAACAAGTACCAAACTGTCACTCAAATCCCAAAGTGTGCACAATGCCACCCAAATCAGCACTCAGCCAGTAAATTACAGCACTATACTGTTGTACCACACCTGCCTCGAAATGTGTGCCCACAAAAGTATAAAATTCAACTACTTAATGCTGATTCTTACCAAAATTCACTGAAATATTCCAAAATTCTTTGCCCAATTTGACTGTAACAGTAATTAAATGCTGTTGTACTGCTTGTTGCTTGTCGAATGCATGTCAGGTAAAAGCCTCAAATTTCTTTCTAAAATTTCAAAGAAATTGAAGAAATTTGTACCTTACAGTTGGAATTTCTGTAGAAATGTCGCCTCGGATTGTGTGTCAATAGTGAACAGTAGCTGAAATGTGCATCGTGTTGCGTGTTGGATCTAAAAAACTGAAAAGCCCCAAATTTTTTCGAGTCAATGTGGAAGAAATTGCGCAATGTCTATGAGTTTGGTAACAATTTGCGCAAAGGGTCTCCAATTGGGCAAAAGCCCCAAATTTTTGGTGGGAATGTCCAAGAGATTGAGAAATTTCTTCGAATTGGTTGTCAATTCGAACTCCAGGAGCAAAAATTAGCAAAAGCCCCAAATGGGTAGCACGAGCTGAGATTCGAGAAGAGATGGCTGAAATAGACTGGAAATTCCAGAAATTTCGAGAAAACCCCAAATCTGAAAATTAGGGATTTTGCACTTTTAGGGTTTGAGGAAATTGACGGGCAGGACAGAGAAAATGGCGGGTAGAGCTGAGAAAATGGCGGGCAGAGTTGAAAATAGCAGCAGTTCTTCCAAAACAGCAGCTCCTCGTTCTGCATGTGGGACTGCGTGTTGGACTGCATGCTGGGCTGTGCGCAGGCTGAAAACAGCAGATCTGGAGCAGATGACTGAGCTGGACAGATTTGGAGCAAATGGACAGATTTGGAGCTGATGGCTGAATTGGGCAGATTTGGAGTAGACACGAGACGGCTTAGCTACAGCTCCTCCACTTCAGCAGCACCTCACGGCAGCTGAAAACTCTTCCTTGAGCTGAGAACCAAGCTGGCAGTAGTAGGACCTTGGGTGGGATGGCACTGGTTGATGGTGGCTGAACGGAATCCGTGCGTATGAGGTGCTCTGATACCAAATGTTGGAAAATGGCAGCCAGCTATGGAGAGAGAGGAGAGACAATGATAGCAAGAGAGTGAGCTGAAGCAAAAAAAGAACTGTACTTGCTTGAATGAAAGATAGAGTGAAAGTACAACTTATGTTTAGGTCAAGGGTTGACCTAACCAGCCTTCCACCAACTAACTAGAGTTAGGTTTATTTTACTCTAGAGCCTAGTGCCACTACTTTAAGTTTCTAAGACACTAGGTGTACACACCTTACATTGACACTTTAATAAGTGTCCACACCACACAAATTACATTGGGTGCTGTCCATAGAATCGGCAAATTCTAACATTCTAGATATGGAATCCCACCTTTAACTTGAGGTATAGCCACATGGAACAACGGAACGGGGCCTTGGAACATGGGAACGTGGTTCCCTAATAGATAGCAACGGGAATCATGATCCCCGTAGTTGAAACATTCCCTTTGCGTTGTGTCACAATGTTTACTACTTTGAACATCTCAGCAAGGTTGTTCCGTATCAAGAATAGAACGTTTTTGTCAGCTGCCACGCTACCTGCTGGACGACTGGGCCTTACTTGTAGGCTGCGCTCTAGCCTCTCTCCTTCTCCCTCTCTATAATAGTTAACTAACTCTCTCTCTCTCTCTCTCTCTCTCTCTCTGTGTGCTCAGATATTTGAACTCTGAGGTGACAGGTCACAGCAGCCTTCTCTCTCTCTCTCTCTCTCTCTCTCTCTCTCTCTCTCCAGCCCATTGCCCATTCATCACAAAATCCACAAATGTTTGCTTCTGGTTTCTCCCAAGGTTGAACTCAGCACAATGCACCTAGAGATTGGTTGTGGTGGGATGAAGTGAATGCTGAGCACCCTGCTCGTGGTGGAGGAGAACATTGATGGACATGCAAGCTATGTCCTTATGGGCACACAAATGGGGCTGATAAGGTGTGCGCTCATTTCTTGGAAGAGGAAGGAAAAGAGGTGCACTTTTGCAAACGAATGATGCTTGAGAAGAGGTGAGAGCTCAAGGTGTGTGCAATAGATGAGGATGCCTTGCCTCAATTGAGGCGACTTGTGGTTGTTGATCCCGCCACACGCATTCCATGAGTAGCATCACTTGCACCCTCTCCGATATCGACTATGACTGCACCTTTATCTTTCCATGTCGAGAGTGTATTGGAGGTTGGGGCATCTACTTCTAATATACCTTGCATATGATGACAGAGTACTCTTCAAGCTCTGCGGGATCCGCAAGAGAAGGAGATTGATGTTGTTGTCACTCACTTTTTCTATGTTTATCTATTAAATTTAAATGGAATAAATTTTAATTTTTAATAATAAATCTTGATTTTTGATCTTTGAAATTTGTATCCAATACTGTACATGTGAAATCTGAAACTATGATGTGCATTGTGTTTAATAATCAATAAGGTTAGAGTTCTTCAAGGGAATGCTGAAGGATGTTGTTGAATATGACCCTACTTACATGCCACCATCATCAGAACACTTGCATACTACTCTCTTGGAGAGGGAGAGAGACAAGGTTGAGCAAGTTGCAGAGGATATGAAGATGCTTTGGGCACACCATGGTGTGACATTGATCGCAGATGGATAGAGTGATAGCTACAGGAGATCCATTCATGGGCTAATAGCATATTCTCGTGATGGTGAGATGTATTTTGTTTCAACTCATAATGCTTTAGGCATAGGTAAGAGTCCTGATGTACTTGCTCGTGAGTGGTTAGACAACATTGAGATGGTTGGGCCATAAAATGTTGTGGTATTCATGGTAGATGGTGAGCCAACAAATAGAGTAGCTAGTGCCATAGTTGAGAGCTGTTATCCCCACATTACAGTTTGTTTTTGCGTGGCTCATTGTTTAAATAATCTTTTGAAGGATATTGGTAAACTTTCATGAGTTGAGCCAACCATTACTAAAGCTGTTGAGATGGTGACCTTTGTGCTCAACCATCAATATGTTCATGATGAATTTTCAAAGAAGTCTAAAAAGGTTCTCCTCAAGTACTCTTAACACTCGCTTTGCTTATAACTCCTTGATGTTGGGTCATTTGAGGGAGTGTAGTGGTACATTGAGATAGGTATTCATCAATGATGAGTTCAGGAGCTCCCCTTTGGCTTCTACTTTTATAGGGATGTCATGCATAGATACAACTGAGGACATGGGATTTTGGGATGAGGTGAAGAGGATTGATACCATGGCTTGTTATACACTTATTGTACCTCGTAGATGTAATGTAGCCATGTATTGGCAAGATCTATGAGGCTATGGATAGGATGATTGAGCGCCTAGAGGAGTTGGTGCTAGATGAGGATCAATATGATGAGATCCACACCTTATGTGTGGCACATTGGGATGCCTATGTGTCTCCTTTGCATTCAAGGGCATACATATTGGACCCAGAGTTTTAGGGTCATAGGCATGAGACTGACAAGGAGGTTGTAGGTTGGAGACACATCTTGGAGCGTGTGGTTCTTGATATTGAGCTACAGACCCTTTGTAGTTGATTAGCATTTTTAAATAGACCCAAAACACGCTTAATTAATGAAAAAAATAAATTTGGTGTGCGGTTCGAGAGAGATTCAGTGTGCTTGAAAACCCTAATTTTTTGAGGCGCCCTTCAACATCTATAAATAGATAGGCTGCTCACCATTCAGCCTCATCCTTTGGTGCAGGTTTCTCACTCTACCGTGCAAATTGCAGGCATCAACCATCTACCATTTGCTGTCTAGCCATCACTGCCATCACTATCCAGCCCTAACCAGCCTGTTTTCAGCCATCTCCTTGTTGTTTGGAGGTCTCTATCTACTACGCTATCATAGCACGTGATCAACCTGCGTTTTCAGCATTTGGTGCTAGGCAACAGGCTGCTGCCATCTCTCCTACCAGGCGACTTTTATAGTACCTACGTTTTTGTTGTCCAGCAGGCCATCTACATCAGCAAACACGGTTGTTGTTGTCGGCTTAGTTCTCTGACACTCTGGTGATGAACATTTGGTGTTTTCCGCACTTTGAGACTCCGGTTGGTGGTTGGTGGACGCCACTCTCCGACACTACATTGCTGTGCCCTTCGGCATTTTGTACACTTTTACATTCATTTACAACATTTATTCACTTCAAAGTTTCTCTCTGTGTTTGAGTTTTGAGTTTTTGCGCTTTGCGTTCTACGTTTGAGGTTTGAGGTTTGCTTCTCTCTATTTGAGTTTTTGTGTTTCGGTCTACATGCAGTGTTTTCTCAGTGCAAACCCTAGCATATCTTCACATGCTATTAGAGCGGATGCTCTTCTAAAGAGTATCCTGTGGTGATTGTGGAGGCTAATCTTTGTGCGAGACACATGCGACTCTATTCTGACTCAAAATGTCTTAGGCAGCTTTTTCTTCGGATCCTATGATGCCCTATTAGGTTTCTCCATCATTGGAGGCTCTTAGAAGGCATTATGGTCTTGAGGAGGAGGTGTGTCCCTTCACCTTTACTATCTTCTTCTTCTCGTTTTGGTCATCTTACTGATGAAGAGTACTTGTGCATCACGTATAGTTTGGTTTACACTCCCCCAACGAGTGCTACTACTCCGTTTGGACCACCGACTGGTGAGACTAGCCATCTCTCTGAACTTGAAGGAACCATGACATTTGGCGTATCTTGTGATCCATCTCCTTTATCTCAACTAGGTGTTATATCAGGTTTGTAAGTTCTTCTTGCAGAGTGAGCGTGAGCGGAAGATTGCACGGAAGCGATAAAAGGAAAATAACAGAACTTGCTTGCCAATAACTCAATGGTTAAACTTAAAAGATATGGTGAGAAAGTTACTCTGTATTATAAGCTTGAACTGAGTACAAGGAAATTGAGCTTGGCTCTGGACTTCTCTCTAGTTTCTCTCTTTCTATCTTAACTTCTTCTTGTTGTTTTTTACAATGAGATGGGTGAATCTTTATAGGCTTATGAGATTGAAAACCATTCTTCCGCTCAAAGTTTTCCCGCGTAAAGGGATAAGGAAGCATCTGTTAGTGTGGAGTGAGATGGAAAGAAAGGTGCTTTGGCATTATCTTTACATCATGAGGGTACAAAGAAATATTGTACAACACTATCTTTTTGGAAGTGGTCATAATGACTTTCTACATAGTAAATTTGCAAGAGTGTTTTGAACACCTGGAATATATTCGAAAGTCACATCATGGGCATAAAAAAAGAGTGACCATCTTAGCAAGCTTTTATTTCCAATTTCATTGGGTGCTTTTTTGGTAAGATACCCGGGCACATGTTTCAAGTCGGTGCAAATGGTGAAAGGAACAAATTTAATAAAGATTCTGAATGTTTTAATTGTCTTGATCATTGCTAGAATCTCTCTTTGATAAGAAGGGAAGTTTCTTTGGGTGGTAGAGAAGATTCATGAGGCATATTTGCATGGATGTAATTCTGACAATTCTTCTTCGCAAAGACAAGTACCCCATCTAGTGTTAGAAGCATCTGTGTAAAGGAACAATGGTAGTCATGTAGGCAATCTGAGGGGAGGAAGATTTTGGATAATCTTCTTGATATTTTGAGCTGCTATTGTGTGCATAGGTTTCCATTTGAATTTATCTTTTCAAAGCAGAGGATAAAGTTCTTGGGAATAATAGGCTATATTTGGAGTAGAAAAATTGACCCAATTTAAACAACCTAGAAACTGCTAAAGCTGTTTTATTGCATTGAAAGTGTCTGGCATGTCTGTGATTTTAGTCAATACATGCTTTTGAAGCTTTATGCGTCCTTGGGTTATTTCTATACCAAGAAATTCAACTGATGTTCGAAACATCAGTGATTTAGTGGGTGATAGTACTATTCCTCCTTCTCGACTGCTTTTGCAAATTGGGAAAGATGCTCTACATGTTCCTGCACAGTTTTTGAAAATACAAGAATGTCATCAATGTAGGTAAGGCGAAAAGGAAATTTACCAAAAATGGAATCAGTCCATTCTCGAAACTTTGTAGGAAATATCTTGATTCCAAAGGATAGCACTGTCCATTGGTAATGACCATGAGGGACACAAAATGCTGACTTGTACCTATCTTTTTCTTTTATAGATAGTTGCCAGAATCCTGATTTAAGATCAAATTTGTTGAAGATATTGGCTTTTTTCAATCTTTTCAACAGAAGATCCTTCAAGGGAATAGGATGACCATGTCCTATTAGATATACTTATTCAAGGGTTGTAATTGATCACCAATCTCTTTTTTTCCCTTTTCTGTTTTGAATGTTTATTTACATAAAAAGCTGGACATGCCCACGGGGAGTTGGTTGCTTCTATTAAGCCTTTGGTCAAGAGAGACTGTATCTCTTCTTTGCACAATTGTAAGTCTTCATCCTTCATGCCAGTATGAACTACCTTGGTAGGAACTGCATTAGATTGGATATGTAAGGAGACTGCAAACCTTTGTCTTTTTTCCTTATAGACCATAGGATCATCATGCATAAAAGTCTTTATGTGTTCGTGTATCTGAGTTGTAGTCTGTTCATATTTCTACAGTTCTGTCTTTATCCATTGGGCTCTTGGACTATCTTTAGCCTAGGCATTTGCTTCTGCAATAGAATAAACAGTTCTTTCAATTTTTGTGAGTAGTGTCATGTCAACTTATTTTCCCTTATAGGTTACTGTAAATTTTCTAGCCCAAAAAGTATAGGGCATCAAATGTTGCAAGATGTCTGTACCAATCAATAGGTCATACCACATTTATTTCATGAGTTGTATTTCTATTGGTACCTTGATTGTTCGAAGTTGTAAATAAGCCTGTGTCACATGGATTAGTGTGATTTTTTTCTTATTGGATAGTTCTATTATGATGAGAGTAGAAACTTTTATACAACTTTGGGGAAAGAGTTCATAGGGAGCAATTGTTAGTGAAGATCTTGTATCCAACAATGCATCCACAAAAAGATAAAATTGTGGCATATTTTTAACATGTACACAAACCATGGGAATAGGTCCACCTGTATCTAAAGCATTGAGCTTGTGGATTCTAGTTTGAGATAATCTTACTTGGTTGACTAGATGGATAGAGTCACTTGTAGTTGAAGATTGCAACTCTTGTAAGATTGTTGCAGTACCTTGAGCTATTTACTTTTGACTTAGCAAGATCCTTTTGTAGACTTTGCAAAGTGAGTGAAGCTTTTGTTGCATCTGTAAGAATGCATTGGTCATGTCTTGTCTTGCTTGTTGAGTATTTGAAGAGGCTGAATGTAGCAGTTGAGATGCTGTTTTGGGTTGGTGTAAAGTCTCCAATTTGTGTGGGATAAATAGATTTGCTTGTCCTTTAGTTTCTGGGCCAAGAGTACCTGGCTTAGACAAATCATACGGGTTTGAAAAGAATTCTTGTCGTATCTTATTTTTCTGTTTCTTGTGTTTTAATGAAGATGTATCTGTGTTTTCAGATTCTTCTGGACCTGATGAACTTTCTTCAAGTTTCTTTCCTTTCATTTTTCTTGAAAAATCATTTTTCAATGTCTTCAAAGAGGAGGCAAAGGCATTTTCCATAAATTTTCCTTTAGAGGGAAAATGGGCTTTATGGGCATTAATAGCTTGAAAGCTATCAGGGTGTATTTCATCATCTGATTCTTCAGTTATATCGGAAGGTGTATCTTCCAATGTATTTGAGAGATTCTCTGTTGTATGCCAAGAATTCGAGCTATCAGTTTCGGAAGATTTTGTCTTGGTTTTTTCTTCTTCTTCTTCATCATGAGATTCATCGATAACTATAATATAATTGGGACGAAGTTCAAAAAAGATAGAACTATTTGAAAGAGATGATACAACGGCACCTACTATCATATCATGTAAATTAATATGAGAGGTGTCAAGAACTGCTGCCATACAAGAGGCATTTAGGCTACGCCTAAAGAGAGGGATTATACCTATTGCTATGTATCCTAGGTGGATGTAAGGATAGTCTTTTCTAGCTTGCTACTTTTGTATTTTAGGATAAACAAGAGAAAGAACATTTACATGTTAGTCTTGTGAGAGTGAGTCTCCTACAGTAAGTATTCCTTGATCCTCAATATACAAAGTAGATGCTTTAAACTTGAATATACCATAGATGTGAGAAGCACCGATGTCTGGCAAGATCCATTTTGAGCTTGGCTGAGATTCATCGACGATGATGATTTACATTGGGAAATTCAACCATCATCGTCGATGAATCTCATGAAGGAGGAGAAGAAAAAACCAAGACAGAATCTTTTGAAACTGATAGCTCGAATTCTTAGCATACAACAGAGAATCTCTTAGATACATTGGAAGATACATCTTCCGATATAACTGAAGAATCAGATGATGAAATACACCCGAATAGCTTTCAAGCTATTAATGCCCATAAAGCCCATTTTCCCTCTAAAGGAAAATTTATGGAAAATGTCTTTTGCCTCCTCTTCGAAGACATTGAAGAATGATTTTTCAAGAAAAATGAAAGGAAAGAAAATTAAAGAAAGTTCATCAAGTCCAGAAGAATCTGAAGACACAGATACATCTTCATCAAAACACAAGAAACAGAAAAATAAGTTTCGACAAGAATTCTTTTCAAACCTGTATGATTTGCCTAAGCCAGGTACTCTTGGCCCAGAAACTAGAGGACAAGCAAATCTATTTGTCCCACACAAATTGGAGACTTTGCACCAACCCAAAACAACATGTCAACTGCTACATTCAGTCTCTTCAGATACTCAACAAGCAAGACAAGACATGACCAATGCATTCTTACAGATGCAACAAAAGGATCTTGCTAAGTCAAAAGTAAATAGCTCAAGGTACTGCAACAATCTTACAAGAGTTGCAATCTTCAACTACAGGTGACTCTATCCATCTAGTCAACCAAGTAAGATTATCTCAAACTAGAATCCACAAGCTCAATGCTTTAGATATAGGTGGACCTATTCCCATGGTTTGTGTACATGTTAAAAATATGCCACAATTTTATCTTTTTGTGGATGCATTGTTGGATACAAGATCTTCACTAACAATTGCTCCCTATGAACTCTTTCCCCAAAGTTGTATAAAAGTTTCTACTCTCATCATAATAGAACTATCCAATAAGAAAAAAATCACACTAATCCATGTGACACAGGCTTATTTACAACTTCGAACAATCAAGGTACCAATAGAAATACAACTCATGAAATAAATGTGGTATGACTTATTGATTGGTACAGACATCTTGCAACATTTGATGCCCTATACTTTTTTGGGCTAGAAAATTTACAGTGACCTATAAGGGAAAACAAGTTGACATGACACTACTCACAAAAATTGAAAGAACTGTTTATTCTATTACAGAAGCAAATGCCTAGGCTAAAGATAGTCCAAGAGCCCAATGGATAAAGACAGAACTGAAGAAACATGAACAGACTACAACTCAGATACAAGAACACATAAAGACTTTTATGCATGATGATCCTATGGTCTATAAGGAAAAAAGACAAAGGTTTGCAATCTCCTTACATATCTAATCTAATGCAGTTCCTACCAAGGTAGTTCATACTGGCATGAAGGATGAAGATTTACAGTTGTGCAAAGAAGAGATACAGTCCCTCTTGACCAAAGGCTTAATAGAAACAACCAACTCCTCGTGGGCATGTCAAGCTTTTTATGTAAATAATCATTCAAAACAGAAAAGGGGAAAAAAGAGATTGGTGATTAATTACAACCCTTGAATAAGTATCTAATAGGACATGGTCATACTATTCCCTTGAAGGATCTTGTTTTGAAAAGATTGAAAAAAGCCAATATCTTCACCAAATTTGATCTTAAATCAGGATTCTGGCAGCTATCTATAAAAGAAAAAGATAGGTACAAGTCAGCATTTTATGTCCCTCATGGTTATTACCAATGGACA